>NC_073313.1:139149610-140349610 GCF_027595985.1 Sorex araneus | reverse complement strand
CTCTCTGCCTGTGTTCTGTGGTCTTGTGTCACTTCCCCCACTCAGGGAGGCCAATAGCAATGGGCGGATGAACCAGGGTCAGGCTGGTTGGTGTCAGTTGCAGTTCATTCCTATCTCCTCTCCATTCTCCTCTGATTCTTCTTCTGCTTCTCTCTCTGGATTCCCTTCATCCTCCTCTTGGATCCTGCTCCTTCATACTTCTCCCTCAGCTTCTACCTCCCCATTCTACTTCATTCTCCTTCTGGGTCCCCCAGCCCACCCTTACAGCCTAGTTAAATCCCAAAAGCATGAGGGGTTGGGGCTTACACATAGGTGTGGTCACAAACAATAGGGGTAAAGTACTTCCCTCAGGGGAAGCTTCTTCTAGGACAGATTCTCATTCACCAGGACTACCCGCCCAAGAGTGGAATCCATGGGTGTGTTTCTCCTCTCCTTGTCCAACAACATATAAACATTCATAATATTAATCATTTTGTATGGAAACAGAAAGAGATACGTTAAGGTTACAGGGTTGCTCTCCCAGGGGCATCTAGCTATAGATCTCAGACTACAGTGCTCAGGCAGATTAGTCTTTCCTAACCCTAGCAGGGTGCTAATCTCATCATTAAATTTTGGATCATGACAGAATTTGTTCATGACCATGCTCTTAACCTATAGTTAAGTATTGTGGAAGCTTTGGCCTGGCCAATTTCGATGCCAAGGTAGCTCACAGCTTGCCCTGGGTCCACTCAGTCCACATCAGGACCTACTTTGGGGGTGCTAAGAACTAAGGGCAACTGAGGCTTAAGTCGAGAAAGCAGATGCCTGGGAGTGAAAATTATTCAAAGTCAATTAACTCCCAAGTTGCAAAAGCATAATGGTAACTGTCTTCCTGTGTCCATACAAAAAGGACATTACTTTAAAGTAAATTATTCAAAAGAATTTAGGAGAGGAGAAGAGAAAGAGAATATTTAATTCACATATGGAAAATCATAGATGTCTGAGGAATCTGACCTTACAAGTTAACAGAGTCTGATTGGGAGTGGGGAGGTGATAGACTGGTTGGGGAAGAGAGCACAGAGAAGAGTTTAAAGATAAACACAGAGGAATGGGAGTGACTCAGGAGCACTGTGATGGGTGCAACCTGATAAACCTAAGCTACCTGTGGCAAGCAAGAAAGGACAAATCAATGCTATCCTACAATATTTTCTCTGTTACAAGGATCACTGTCACAGCTTTCTTTTGACTTCATGTACATGAAATATCTTTGTTCATTCCTCCTCTTTCAATCTGTGTCTGTCCTTTACTCTGGAGTGTCTCAAAGCAGGGCTAAGATGGCTAAAAAGGAATAGTTCTGTGGTATCAATGCAAAGAATGAATGAAAACTGAGTGGAGAGGGGCCGGAGCGATAGCACAGCGGGTAGGACATTTGCCTTGCACGCGGCCGACCTGGGTTCGATCCCCGGCATCCCATATGGTCCCCCAAGCACCGCCAGGAGTAATTCCTGAGTGCAAAGCCAGGAGTAACCCCTGAGCATCGCTGGGTGTGACCCAAAAAGCAAAAAAAAACTGAATGGAGAACAGCATCATGCAAGGGGTATCACTGAGAAAATTCATTGGAGAAATTACCATTACTTCAGGGAGACTGAACTCCATAGAAAGCAGAACTATGGGTATTCAGAACTAAAGGGTGAATTCCCTGGGTGTGAGGAGTGGAGAAGCAAAGACTGAAAGAGAAAATGGACTGAAAGTCTGATATCTGGTAGAAAATGACAATATAGGGGCCGGAGCGATAGCACAGCGGGTAGGGCGTTTGCCTTGCACGCGGCCGACCCAGGTTCGATCCCCGGCATCCCATATGGTCCCCCGGTCCCCCGAGCACTGCCAGGAGTAATTCCTGAGTGCAGAACCAGGAGTAACCCCTGAGCATCGCTGGGTGTGACCCAAAAAAGGCAAAAAAAAAAGTGAAAAAAAATGACAATATAGCTGAGCACCTTGGTTTATGAGGTAGCTGAGCACAAAGGACTTGCAGAACATCATTTTTATACTAGTCCTTGATAAGTTGAAAACAGACTACTTAAATTGGGTTTCTGAGGTGCAACACTTTATACTATTGCTCCTGGGTCTAGAAGGTGCAGCCTTCTGGAGATGAGCCATGCCTAATAGAGTGACAGTCTTGGTTCCATTCTAACAAGCTCATCTCCTGCGCTGAAAAGCTCCATCTCACCCCATACCAGATTCTTACTAAACAATAAATCTAGTCATAGAATTGCTTTTGTTCTGTGCCTCACTGGCTGCAGCATCTCAGGAGTTCTCTCAGTCCTTGTATTTTTCTTCAAAGTTTTAGTTATAATTTAGATAATAGTGTCACAATTGTGCTTATATTATTAGTGTACAAGGTTATTGCACACTATTACCACCAAAGTTCATGTGATCATCCACCATTGCCCTTATGTCAGTTCTGGTCATTTTTTTAAATAATGCGAGAGCACTGCTATTTATTCAGCCATTGATTAAGCTGATTGAATTGGGTATGAACTCCACATTAATTTTTTAAAAAATTAATTTTATAAGTTAGTTCACAATGTTTGATTACACTCCATATTCAAACACCAATCCCACCATCATTTTACCTTCCCACCACCAAATTTGGATGTTTCCATCCCAAACTCCAATCCCCGTCCCAAAACACAATCAAAATAATATATTTTGTATTGTCTGTTATGAAGAACTGCTGAACATGCTTACAAAAAAGTGTTCATATAGGAAACAGTGTGAAGACTGTTCTATTTTGGCAGGAGCCATTAAGACATTCTAAAAGGATATCACTAACATGTTAAAGTTTTGGTGATGTGACCTTTGATATATATCTGAAATATATATATGTGCATATATATGTATTTCCTTCTATGATTTTTTGCCTACTATCTGAACCCCATCAAATGTGGTGTGATAATTATGGAGAATGGGTAGGGAGTGTTTTATGATGTGTCGTGTGACAGCTTTTGCAGCCACACAGTCCAGGAATATATTTACTCATATGTGAGGGTTGGCCTGAGCGCGTGGGGAGCAGCCTTGTGCATGGCGGCGTTTGGGATGTGAAAGTTTTTGGCTGCCGGAGCTGGGTCCCTTAGGTTGGAGAGGGCTCTCACCTACCCCCTCTGGGACCCCCCCTTGTTAAACAGCCTGGCATGGAGTCTGGTGGCATGGTTATGGGGGCCTCATGTTATGCTCCCTTTCGGGAGAAGCAGCCGTGTGATCTGGACAGTGGCCAATGATGAGATTATCTGGTGCCAGCAGGAGGTGGCTTATGGTCATGACCCCTGGGTCACCAAAGATTGGGGAAAGCAGGCAGAGGATCTCCGCTCCCGTTGAGTCCAGGGTTCAAGTCATAAAGTTCTGCATTACGTGTGTTATGTGGGACTTCACTTATGCATGAGATTCGGCCCGAGTGCATGGGGAGTCGCCTTGAGCATGGTGGCGGTTGGGTTGTGGAGGTTTTTGGCTGCTGGATCTGGGTTCCTTGGGGTGGGGAGGGCTCCCACCCTCTCCCCTCTGGGGTGCTCCTGTGAAGACAGCCTGGCACAGGGTCAGGACATTCTGCAGCACTCTCTTTCGGGAGTTTTAGTTCATAGTCCTTGAGTCTTGGCTGTTGATGAGATTACATGGTGCTAGGGGCAGTTTGTGGATGTGACTGCCAAACTACTGGAAAACTGGGGACCTGTGGGGAGGAGGCCCAGTCCTGATCCAAGTGGGCCTGGAGTTCTCAGTTATGGGTTCCCACCTACCTCTGTGCTATAGGACCTAACTGCATCTTTTTATTTCTTTTGAGATTTATGGGTCTCTGAAATAAGGCCAATAAATGAGCTTATATAGCTGAGTTGGAGGTGGTTTGTGGGTGTGTCTCCCACATACCTAACTTTTGACCGTTTAATTACTTGGTAAACTTGGCCCCAAGTTGTAGGGGTCTGGCCAAAGGCACAGCAGCAATTTTGGGGTATCTGGAAGTCTGAAGTCACCATCATGCTGTTGATGCACTCGCCCCACAGGTACATGTTAACCTGCTGGTGGCACCATACCCCCTTCTGGTCAAATTTTTATTAACAGTTTGTTAATGAGTTTTGGAATCCTGGTCAAGGGTTTGCCATTCCCCCATGCTGTCTATTTCCTTGCTTTGTCTCTATTATGCATATGAGTGAGGTTGCTAGTAGTTTTTCTTCTTTTGTATTATTTCACTTATCATGATATGCTCCAGTTCCATTCATGTTGCAGCAAACAGCATGGTTTCATTTTTCCTTATAGGTGTGTAATATTACATTGTGTATGTATCCACAGATTCTTCATTTATATATTGCCATCAATATATATTGAGTTGAGTTGTTTGGACATAATGAGTTGTTTCCATACCCTGGTTATTGTACTAACCACTTTAATGAGCGTTAGGTATACACATATCTTTTCAAATGAATCTTTTGCCTTTGGGGGTAAATGCTAATAAGTGGAATTCTTGGGTCATTTGGAGTTCTAGTCTTACTTTTTTAAGGATTATCCATACCTCTTTCCAAGGAGACTGAACCAGAGGACACTCCCATCAACTTTTTTTTTCTTTTTGGGTCACTCCTGGCTCTGCACTCAGGAATTACCCCTGGTGGTGTTCAGGGGACCATATGGGATGCTGGGAATAGAACCCAGGTCGGCTGCGTGCAAGGCAAACCCCCTACCCACTGTGCTATCTCTCCAGCCCCCCATCAAATTCTTCAGGCCAACAAAGGCTGGTGCGTTCACATGGCCCAAGCTCAAAGCAGCCATTCTGCAGGTAAGCACTTCCCAGTAGGGTCCCTTCTTGAACTCCACTTCTATAGGCTCCTAATCTTGGTCCCACCTATATAAGCTCATAGCCTCAGCTTCACCCTTATAAGCCCCACCGTAAGGTTGGGTGTAAGATGTAAAACAATTCACAGACTTGCAGTAACAGTCAGCTCAGATCCAAAGGAAGCTCCTGAAAAGTGGGTGGATCAGTCTAAATCTCAAACCTGTTAAAGAAAATCTAGATTGAAGGACCCCAAAAGGTTCACATTAGTGCTTTTACTCAGCATGTCAGAAAGGAATTGAGAGCTTCCAGTATATAACATAGAGTATAGTTGTCCCCAGGTCACAGTTGGGAATAGCCATTTCTGAAGAAGCAACTGGGAACTTCTAGCCCTGAGGTACCCTGAAAGTGAACCCCATCTATAAAACTGTGGTTTGGAGAAATCATCTCAAAACTTGTACTGACAAATGCAAAAATCCCCTTGTATCTACGAAGTTAATTTTGCTGGATAGCCATAATTGGGTATATTTGCCCACAGTTCAGTCACTGCCTTCGTCAGTTGGACTGTGATTTAACATCAGCTGCCAATATCAGGAACTGCAAACACAGGGCCAGAGCCCAGGGAAGCTACAGGGCACAGGTGACACAGTTCCCCTATTTTCAACCAGGTCACATTAATCAGAGCAACAGGCACCAAAATGATCTTGCAAACATTTAAGAAATCCTTACAAGGTATTTGTGGCTGTCAGAAATCAGTACACTCATATGCATTAGCCTGCTGTTGCTAAAAGGAACACTGGATTGCTTTTCAGAATACCTGTAACTTGGATTTCCACCCTCAGTTTCCACAAAGTACCAGGAATAATGAAAAATAAATAAATTCAGAGTCAAGAACAATAGTGCAGTGGGTAGGGTGGTTTGCCTTGCATGCGATTTGATCCCTGGGTCCCCTGATCACCGCCAAAAATAATTCCTGAGTATAGAGCAAGGAGTAACCCTTGGGCACTGCTGAGTGCATCCCGCTACCCTCCAAATAAGAAATTCAGTCAGATGGGGAAAATTGTCAAGTACATCAATACATTTGCCTGTGTATGATAAATGAGCAATAATTCTCTTGATTGTCACGTATCTGAAGAATTTAGTAGCAGAACTCAGTACCATAATGGAAGAAACTCAACATTGAACAAGTGACCTTGTGTGAGGACAAGGAATACAACATCATCAATAAAGAAGAGATAACAGACAAGAGATTTTTTTAAATTTTTTTATTAGTGAATCACCGTGAGACAAAGTTACAGACTTACAGGTTTTCATGCTTACATTTCAGTCATACAATGATCGAGTACCCATCCCTCCACCAGTGCCCATTCTCCACCACCAATGGTCCCAACATCCCTCCCACCACCCTCACCCCACCCTGCCTCTGTGGCAGGGCATTCCCATTTGCTCGCTCTCTCTTTTGGGGTGTTGTGGTTTGCTACAGATATATTAAATAGGCATCATGTTCAGCCAGATCTTATTTAGTAGAACAGACAAGAGATTTTAAAAGAATGAATAAAACTTAAAGAAACAATCTTATTTCATAGACAGCAAGATAATGGCTATTGGAAGAGATGATAGCTTAGAAAATCCCCAGGAGGGAAACTTGTGAACTGATCCAGGAGGCCCAAATAGTGCCAAACAAAATAAACCCAAACAGAAAAATACCAAGACACATTGTAATCAAAATGCAGGAACCCAAAAAATAGACTCTTTATAGGGAGAAGGAAAGCTTCAAATACAAAGGAAACAACATAAAATTTAGATCAGATTACTCAAATTAAATTCTATAATCAAAAAGAGAATGAAATGGTATATTCATAGTAGTTAATGAAAATAACCTAAAACCAAGAATCCTCTACTTTGCAAGATTAACACTGAGATTTGAGGGAGTGATAAAACACTCTCAGGCAAACAACAGCTGAAGACATTTGTTGCATATAAACTAGTACTGCCACAAATATTGAATGCATTCCTATGAGAAACACACACAAATGTTGAATGGCAAAATTGAACAAAATCTGCATAAAAATGACAACAAATTCCTTCATATAAATAACCTCTCTGAATGTTAGTGGGCTGAATCTACTCATCAAAAGACACCAGAGGTTGGATGAATCAGGAAACAAAATCAAAGCTTCTGCTGCTTACAAGAGACACACTTGAGCTCTCACTATAAACACAGAATCAAAGAGAAAAATTAGAAAACAATCAAACAGGGTACTTGTAGACTGAAGTGGGTACCTTGTAAACATCATATAGATGGATCTTGTTTCCTTTTCTAAAAAAATATACTTAAGCTACTTGACGTCTTTTGTTTGGAGAACCCAGAACATTTATATTTAAAGTAATTATTGATAGGTATGTATTTAATGCAATTTTGCTCTTTTGTGGTTATTTTATAGTTTATGTTCCTTTCTTCTCTTATTCTCTTAGCTTGATGACTTCTTTAATAGTATTCTTAGATTCCTTTCTATCTGTTCTGTAAAAGATCTCTTGTTTATTTATTTATTTTTTTGGTTTTTGGGTCACACCTGGCGATGCACAGGGGTTACTCCTGGCTCTTCACTCAGGAATTACCCCTGGCGGTGCTCAGGGGACCATATGGGATGCTGGGATTCGAACCCGGGTCGGCCGCGTGCAAGGCAAACGCCCTACCCGCTGTGCTATCGCTCCAGCCCCAAAAGATCTCTTGTTTAAAATATTACTATGGGTTTTTGCTTTGTGGTTACTGTGTAATTTCCATGCAGCTAGGGAGCCCCCAAGCCTCTCTCTCGCCACCTGCATCCCCACCCAGGATGGCTGATGCTATGGGCAGACGAAGGAGGAAATGAGGGCCAGGCTGGTTGGTGATCAGCTGCCAGTTATTTCATTCTCCCCATGCTCCTGTTCCAGTATCATGAAGCTCTCCATTCCAGTCTCACACTGCCCCTCATTCCCGTCTCCTGTCTCCCACTCATCTCTCCACGCTCCCACTTGCCATCTTGGTCTCTCTCTCTCATCTCTCACCAAGTTCCAGCATTGAGGACAGCAGAATCAACATATCAAAGCCCTTGCTGATCGCAGATCAGGCTCAAGGTGGAAATACCACCTAGGGATGTTTCTCCTCTCCTTAGTCCGATAACTTAATTAACATCTTAATTAACATCTTAATTCTACTTCTTAATATTAGTGATTTTGTATGGACACATTAAGAGATACATTAAGCTTGTAGGGTGGCTCTTCTGGGGACATCTTACTGTAGATCACAGACTACAGTGCTCAGGCCAGATTAATCTTTCTTAACCCTAGCAGGATCCTAATACAGCTGTTACTTTTTGGATCATGACAGAATTTGTCTATGACCATGCTCTTAACTTATAGTTAAGTATTATGGCACTTTGGCCTGGCCCATTTCAATGCCAGAGTAGCTCACAGCTTGTCCTGGGTCCATCAGGACCCGGCTTATGGGGTGCTAGGAAGTAAGGGCAACTGAGGCTTAGTCGAGAGAACAGATGCCCAGGAGTGAATATCATTCGAAGTCAATTAACTCCCAAGTTACAAAAGCATAGTATTAACTGTCTTCCTGTGCCTATACAAAAAGGACATTGCTCTGAATTAACTATGCAAAAGACTTAAGGAGAAGAAAAAAGCAATATTTACGAGTTACCAGAGTCTGATTAGGAGATAAAGGTGATTGACCGTTGGGGAAGCAGAGCACAAAGAAAGAGGTTTCAAATAAACACAGAGGAATGGGAGCACTGTGATGGGAGTAACCCAATAAACCTCAGCTCCCTGAGGCAAGGCAGAAAGGACAAACCAATGTTATCCTACAGGTTACCATGAGTCTTATTTATAAATGACAACACATATTTTTTGACAGTCTATTGCAAGTTATCAGCAGGAGAGTGTGAAGATAGCCTCTGCCTTCACAGTAAACTCTCAGATGTATAATTGGAAGGATGCTCTTCAGGATGCAATATCATTATCAAGATAAACTTGCGGGTTTCTTGAAGAAAAAGACTAAGTTTCTGAATTTTTTGTCTCTTATTTTGACTGGAGTGATAACACAGCAGGTAGGGCGTTTGCCTTGCACGCGGCCAACCCGGGTTCAATTCTTCTGTCCCTCTCGGGGAGCACGGCAAACTACCAAGAGTATCCCACCCGCATAGCAGAGCCTGGTAAGCTACCCATGGTGTATTCAATATGCCAAAAACAGTAACAAGTCTCGCAATGGAGACGTTACTGGTGCCCGCTCGAGCAAATCGATGAACAACAGGGATGACAGTGCTACAGTGACAGTGCTACTTTGCTCTGGGGACCATGGTTGTTTGAAAACTCTTTCATTATTGTTTGCAGACCTTTGGGCACTCATGAGCATAAAATATGATAACCATTAAACCTAGGTCATGTAGAGATGCCCCTTAGTGTCAGTAGCAAAAGTTGGTGTATCAGACAAAGATATAAGCTAATTCCTGGAAAACACCAGTAATTGGAGAGAGACAGAGGTAGAGCACAATGATTATATATACTGACCTCCATTCCTTGTCGGCACTTCCACAGGCCTTTAATATGCCAAGACAGGGCAGAGGTCCTCCTGGACACTTAAATAGGCCTTCACAGAAAGACTAGGATATTGCAATGCTTTCTGTAAGCCCCCAGGACAAGTTCCCAGGCCTCTGGAGCTAATAATCAAAGGCATCACCTGGGTCACAGCCACAAATCACAGAGCACTGAATACAATTCAAATTTCCCTTCCAGGGAATACTGGTGCTCTCGAGTATGGCAGAGTATGACTATGAACTCTACCAGCTGAAGGCAAAAGGAGAATGCAAATTTGATATCCTCCAGTCTTTGTCCCTAAGGAATGTCTCTGCAGGCGCCTATATGTATATGTTTAATCAGATGCCTGCCCCTCAAACCAATGCTTAATTTATTTTGAATGGATGAAAACCTCATTTATTTATTTTTTTGTGACATGGAGGATCAAACCCAGGGTCTCCATTTTTACCCTTGTCTGTATCCCTGGCCCAGGATTATTTTCTTTTCATTCTTTCTTTTTTTATTTGTGAATCACCATGGGGTACAGTAACAGAATTAGAACTTTTTGTGCTTGTGTATCAGTCATACAATGCTCGAGTACCCATCCCTCCACCAGTGCCCATTCTCCACCACCGATGATCCAATATCTCTCCCACCCCCCCCATCCTATTTCCCCCACCCCACCCCGCCTCTGTGGCAGGACATTCCCTTTTGTTCTCTCTCTCGAGAATGGTGGTTTGCAATAGAGG
Organism: Sorex araneus; assembly: GCF_027595985.1. Lineage (NCBI taxonomy): Eukaryota > Metazoa > Chordata > Mammalia > Eulipotyphla > Soricidae > Sorex > Sorex araneus. The sequence continues at coordinate 140,339,512 of NC_073313.1, read as the reverse complement.
TATTGAGTGGCTATCGTGTTTGATCCATAGTCCACTTTCAGCGTGCATCTCCCATCCCCAGTGGGTATTTGAACCACACTTTACCTTGTTTCCTTAATTATCTGAGCTGCCTTTTCTTCCACCATGTGAGACCAGCTGCCAAGCCGTGGAGCCAACCACTTGGTACTTATCTTTACTATTCTTGGGTGCTAGTCTCCCATTCTGTTACTTTATATTCCACAGATGAATGCAATCTTTCTATGTTTGTCTCTCTCTTTTGGACTCATTTCAATTAGCATGATACTTTCCATGTTAATCCACTTATATGCAAAGGTCATGACTTCATCTTTTCTAACAGCTGCATAGTATTCCATTGTGTAGATGTACCAAAGTTTCTTTAACCAGTCATCTGTTCTCAGGCACTCAGGTTTTTTCCAGATTCTGGCTATTGTAAACAGTGCTACAATGAACATTCGAGTGAAGATGTCATTTCGACTATACTTTTTTTGCCTCTCTGGGATATATTCCCAGGAGTGATATTGCTGGGTCAAATCAGACTCAATTTCTGATTTTTTGAGAAGCGTTGATACTGTTTTCCAGAAGGGCTGAACCAGTTGGTATTCCCACCAACAGTGCAGGAGAGTCCCTTTCTCCCCACATCCACGCCAACAGCGGTTGCTTTTGTTCTTTTGGATGTGTGCAAGTCTCTGTGGTGTGAGGTGGTAGTTCATAGTTGTTTTTATCTGCATCTCTCTGATGATTTGTGATAAAGAGCATTTTTTCATGTGTCTTTTTGCCATTCGTATTTCTTCCTTGAGAAAGTTTCTGTTCATTCCATCGCCCCATTTTTTGATGGGGTTAGATGTTTTCTTCTTGCAGATTCCAACCAGTTACTTGTATATCCTTGATATCCACCCTATGTCAGATGGGTATTGGGTGAATATTCTTCCCCATTCCGTAGATTGTCTTTGTATTTTGGTCACTCTATCTTCTGCAGTGCAGAAGCTTCTTAGTTTAATACAGTCTAATTTGTTTATCTCTGTTTCCACTTGGCTGATCAATGGTGTGTCATCTATTTTTTTAATTATTTATTTTATTGAATCACCATGTGGAAAGTTACAAAGTTCTCAGGCTTATGTCTCAGTTATACAATGCTCAAACACCCGTCCTTTCACCAGTGCCCATATTCCACCACCAAAACCAAAACAAAACAAAACAAAAACCCAGTATACCTCCCACCCCCCATCCCCCAACCCCCACCTGCATAACTGATAAATTTCAATTCATTTTCTCTTTACCTTGATTACATTGCATATTTCAACACAAAATTCACTATTGTTGTTGGAGTTTCAACACGGAACTCACTATTCTTGTTGGAGTTTATCCCCCAAAAATACGGCCCTATGGACAAGGAAACATTTGATAATTAGTTTTCCACTGATGAGAATGAAGAGATATAAAGTTACTCGGCCATGGTAGTGGCCACGCGGTTTAGGATTTCTGTATTTTAGTAATTAAGTCCAGGGAGATTTAAGTTGGAAATTGCATCATTTCCCTTCCTCGGGCAGCATGGAGCAAAAGCTTAGTTCACAGTCTAGAGACATGGCTGCAAGCACTTGCTGGGACCAGAAGTAATATAGCTGGCTCTGGATCCTGGTAATTCAGCTACAAAGCGGCTCTGTGCAAAGGCATGGCCACCCGGGTCGAATCTCGGCCCCGGCCCGAGACTGCCCAAGTGCCCTGCTGTTTCAAGTTCAAAACACATTTTTCCCCCGCGCCACCAAGTTCATACCTGTTTAAAAGTTCCATAATATGGCGGACGAAAAGGAAAGAAAAATGGTGTGTCATCTTTGAAGATACCATTAGCCTCAATGTCATGGAGAGTTTTCCCGACCTTGTCTTCAATGTACCTTATGGATTCTGGTCTGATGTTGAGGTATTTAATCCATTTTGATCTGATTTTTGTGCATGGTGTTAGGTGAGGTCTAAACCTATTTTTTGGCACGTGGTTGTCCAGTTATGCCAGCACCATTTGTTAAAGAGGCTTTCTTTGCTCCACTTCACATTTCTTGCTCCCTTATCAAAGATTAGATGTTCATACATTTGGGGTTGTTTATAGGGATATTCCACCCTATTCCATTGGTCTGCGGCTCTGCATTTGTTCCAGTACCATACTGTTTTTTTTTAAATTTTTTAAATTTTATTAGTTCAAGTACCATACTGCTTTAATTGTTACTGCTTTTTAGTAGAGTTTGAGGTTGGGGAGGGTGATACCTCCCATCGTCTTTTTCCCAAGAATTGCTTTAGCTATTTTTTGGGCGTTTATTGTTCCATATGAATTTCAGAAGTGCTTGATGCATTTCTTTGAAGAATTTCATGAGTATCCTACTGGGGATCGCATTAAATCTGTATAGTGCTTTGGAGAGTATTGCCATTTTGACAATGTTAATTCTTCCTATCCGTGAGCAGGGAATAAATTTCCATTTCCCTGTGTCCTCTTTTATTTCGTGGAGTAGCGTTTTGTAGTTTTCTTTGTAGAGATCCTTTACCTCCTTAGTTTGGCTGATTTCGAGGTACTTGATTTTCCGGGGCCACAATTGTGAATGGGATTGTTTTGTTCATGTCACTTTCCTCTATTTCATTATTTCCGTATAGGAAGGCCATGAATTTTTGGGTACTCAATGCTTAATTTTTTAATTAAAATTTTGTATTGAATTACAGTGAGATACACAGTTAATCATAAAAGTTGTTGATGATTTGGTTTCAGCCATACAATATTCCAACACCAGTCCCTTCAACAGTGTATATTTCCCATCACCAATGCCCCCAGTTTCCCTCCCGCAACCCCTCATCAACACTACTGACCAAGCAAGTTGAAGTAAAGATAAAAAAATGGGACTACATTAAATTAAGAAGCTTCTGCACCTCAAAAGAAACAGTAACCAAGATACAAAGGCATCCTATGGAATGGAAAATCATTTACCCATTACCTATCTATAAGGGGTTAATATGAGGATATTAACTGGTAGAATTTTACAAGAAAAAAGCCCAAAGTTATCAAAAAATGGGGAGAAGAAATGAATAGAACAATTATTGAATTAGCATATTAGCAAATAAGACTGTGCATGATTGGGTGCTTCTTCATCAAGTTCTGAAGTAGGTGAGTTCTCTGTATTAGTCCTTTAAAAGACGTTTCTCAGTAGGAGAGATAGTACAGGGGTAATGGTGCTTGTCTTGCTCACTGCCAACCCTGGTTTAAAGTCTGGCACCTCATATGGTCCCTCAACAACTGTTAGAAGTGATCCTGAGAGGGTCCAGGAGTAAGCTTGGAGAATAGGCAGGTGTGACCCAAAGCCCCTGCCTTCCTACCCCAAACACCACAATCAAAAAATGATGTTTCTCAGCTCACTGTAACTGTGGTCGTTGAATCCCTTTGGTTCTCAAAGATAGATATTTGAAGGGTCTGTCTCACAGGTGCCGATCTAAAAGTCTGAGTACCCAGTATGGGGTTAAGCCCTTTGATAGTCAGGGAGAATCTTTGGGTTTGGTATTCCCTCCCATATCAGTAGCCATGCTATACTAAGGGTTTATGGGGACAGTAAGTCTTAGTCTCTCCTATTTGCTTTGATATGTACATTTATATATGATTTTCTCAACTGTCCTAGGTGTAAGATTAACTTGGTCATTTTTAGGTCTTTCATCAGAGGAAATTATTACATGAATAACTCTATATTTGATGTTTTTATGGGAATAGGTAGTTAGGTCTTCCTATATCACTATTGTGAATTGGCACCTCAAGATAATCATTTTTAACGTAAATATGGAAACTCATGTGGGATGTTTTAAGACTGATCTTTAGGTAACTGCAGCGACTGAGATTCCTTAAAAATATAAAATGTCTATTTTGACTGGTGTAATGATTCTGAGACAGAGTTAAAGTAACAGATTCCTTATTAATTTGGATGAAGCTGCAGTTGGAGTACAGTGAGTAGGACAATTAGTTTGCATGCAGCCGAACCCATTTCAAACCCCAGCACCCCATATGGTCCCCTGAGCCCTGCCAGGAGTAAACCCTCACCACTGCAGGGTGTGGCCCCCCTAAAAAACAAACAAAAGAGTAATTAGGTTGTAGTTAATATGATTAGGAAGTTGAGCACCTGAGGCTAAAAGAAGAAAGATTGATTCTTGTCACAAGTTTGCAAACCAGTTTAATCCAATGAATCTCTTAGTCATTTATTGGATAAGAAAAGTCTCGATAAAGAAGTTATCAAGAGGGCACCTTTGAAATGAAAAGGAAATTTGATGTAAGAAAATATTTAGACCATTTCTGATTGTAATTAATTTTTTAAACAACAAAAACTTTGAGGCAAGAACTTAAGGTTATATTGACTTAAGTTCTTCACCCAAGATGATGGAGAAAATAACTTTCCTTTCTTTTTATTAATGAGGAAACTATTGTTTGTATTGCTGGTAATATATCTTGACTATCTCCTACTTGCCACGTCCAGTGGTAAGTATATTATATACATTATCTCATACCTAGAACCCACTAAAAGTTAAGTACTAATATCATCTTTATTTTGGTATAGTTTTCAAAATATTTCACAAATAATAAGGCATAAACTTTGATCAACAAAAAGGGACACCTAGTAGATTGTAAGTATTGCTATACTCATGCACACCAATTGAATATTGCCTTGCCTAATTTGTGGACAAGTAAATCAAGGCACAAGACAGTTCACACAACTTTCACAAGATACAGTGGAGCTGTGTATTTGAACTCAGATCAGTGGAACTGTGAAACTTATGTGTGACGATTTTATCACCATACCGTACTGAAGAGGCAAGGCTGATAACATGTCTAAACATATTTGAGTACTTGACAAAAGTTAGTTAGGTTAAGTATTTGCCCAGATAAAACAAATTCTTAACCTATATAACAAGTTCCAGTTTAATGTCGTAGACATAGATACAGTTATTTTCTATATCAGCCTATCCAACAAATAGGAGACATTGCCATGTGTTAGACATAGCCTCTCCTGGGAAGATAAATAACTTTTAGTCATTGTTATAAGATGCTGGGGGGACAGAAAAGTTTGCAGGAGGAGGGTGGTTCTTGTAGGTAGAGTATAATACTCGGGAAGTGGTCCAATATGATATCTCCTGTATAAATTAAACACGTTAAAATTACCCTTGGAATGTAGCATATGAATATTTCCAATTATAGTGTCATTTTAACAAGGAAGAGAGTGAATGAAGGAAAACATGATTATAGGGTGAAATTTGTGTGGGAGGCTGGTGATACAGGGAAATCTACCTATGACAAGTGGATGAGACAGATGAGAGAAACAATTTTCCACATCCTGCTGGAATTTTCCCTAGTTTCTTTCAAGTTGCCACAAGTCAATTCTTGCTATTTTATTCTGGGCTCAGAGTCAGGTTCAAAGTTCAAATAACATCAAAATTTGTTTTTGAAATAACGGTTCATCTCTATTTCTTCATGGAATTCTTCTTGAAGAGGTAGGTGTGTGTGTGTGTGTGTGTGTCTGTGTGTGTGCGCGCGTGCGCGCATGGGCACACACATTAAATCTGGACTGAAAGGAATTTATTTTAGGACTTCAGGCCACTTGAGCTTACATGCTATTACCCTAGGAGGTGATTGATAGCTGTGTATGGTTCCAGTACACTCCATCCCCCATCACACTTCAGCTCTGGGTGACCTCTCTCCACTCAGAAGTCTCTAATACCTCAAAGGCAGAAGTGTGCTCACTTTTTTCAGATCTTGTGGTGATGTTCTGCTATTGTTTTAGGGTTTTCATGTTGATTTGTAAGAGTTTCGTCTGCATTGTTGATTGAATTCTGGATTTTATTCTGATTCAAAAGACCAAAGTCAGCAGTTTGCTTTCTTTGGACTCTATTCTTTGGCTCTGTCTGAGGAGAGAGGTTACTTATATTCTTAATTGCAGAGCCAAGCACCCAAAAGAGTAAATGACATTATAAAAAGAGTCAGTCTGGTATTTGGCAATTCTTATTAATTTATCATGGTGCAGATGCTTAGAACAAGGGAAGAACAGAATAAGAGAGGTAGGATTTTATGACCTTACTGGTGAAACATAATACCCCCATCATGATCCCATCATCAACATCCATCTTTACTGTGATGGCAAGATGCGCTGTTGGATGGAATATAACATAGCAATTTACATAAAACCATTGACTCTAGCGGAATGTCAAGTGTTAACTGAAATCACTGTTTAGCCAAAAAGATGCTACCATTTGGGTATATTTACGTAGCAACATGGGTTCGACTTTTTTTATTTTTATCCTGAAATAAAACTGAAGGTTGTACTGAGAAACTGGATGGTTTGCTTGTAAATCTTAATTTTGCAATTGTGGAAACTGCCAGTCAGGAAAAAGAGAAATGACATCTCCTGTGTGTTGCGTGAACGTTCTGCAATCGGAGGCGCTGAGATAGGAACGCGGAAGAAATAATCACTGATTGGAGGACTAAGGCTCGCTCTGGCTCTTAGCAAAGGCAGAGGGCCTCGTGGACCTCCTTTTATTGATCATGGTACCTCTAAAGGGCGCAATATAGTGACGTCACCAAAGGCATCAAAAAATGTTACAGGGAGAACATTGAGACAATGGAACATATTGTTTCCTTGTATGGGTAGGCCTATAGCCTCGGGAAAAGAATACAGAACTGAGAAGGGAAAGATACAAAACCCGAAACTGAAACCTACAGGCACCTGGATACAAAACCGAAACTGAAACCTTCTTCAGGCACCTGGATTTACATCCCAAAGACTAGGCTGTGCTTGCCACTTCAAATACAAACTGGGCAGGCACCTGAAATCTGCATCCCAAAGACAAAGCTGGGCCTGCACCTGAAATCTACAATTTACAATATCAAAGGTCAGGCCTGGCTAACACCATTTGCATGTCAAAGACCAGCCAGGCTTCTGTGAGAGAAGGAAAAACTGCTCTTTTCAGTATTCTGAAATTATTTTTCTGAAGGCAGCTTGAAGGGGGAAAATGTTCAGCTTCATCCAAACCAGTCAGGACACACGAGAAGTCTCGCCCATTTTCATGGGTCCCTATGTTCCTGTCCGTAGTACGGTACAGTCTACATGGGCTCGCCCTGATAGCTCAGTCCAGCCCCAACACCTGTGTTACATCTTCATTCAAATTCATTTTAAACTAAAATTCTGGGTTTTTGACACCATTTATCTTGGTGTTTATATACAGAAGGAAGGAAGAAAAACAGGGGTCTTGGTGGTCTTGCATGGCTAACTTTCTTGGTTCCATCCTATCTCTCCAGTCACTACTTTCAGAATGATCCATATCTGGTTTTATGAATGGACCCAACCTGGGATCCAAGCACAATGACAGAATTAAATGTTACAAGACTAGAGATAGGAAACTAGTGGATGGGTAGGAAGCACCCAGCAGCTTCTCTTCTGGAGAGCTGCTAAGGGTCCTTCCTTTCTCCCACTTTCTATTTGTCTCCTTATGAATGTGTAGTGCCAAGGATATGGGAAATTTAAAGAAATTATTATTGATGGGATGTTTTCTCATTACTTGCCTTGATGATTTGGGCACAGGTAGGGAATAACACATTTGCCCTCCACAAATGCCTCTTCCTACTACTTCCAAATGAAAAAGTGCTCCCTTCCCTAGTGAAGGCAGTGTTCTGATCCAGAATATACAATGGCATTCTCACATCTGGCCATGCTCAGGACTTATTCCTGATATCTTTGCTCAAAGATCACTCCTGGAAGGCTTGGGAGACTATTTGGGGTGCCAGGGATCGAACCTGCGTAGGTCATGTGCAAGGCAAGTGCCCTGCCCACTGTACTATCTCTCCAGTTCCCTCATCAATAGACATTTTTTGAGTACATACAGTGTGCCGGTCACTTAACTTGGCATATAGTGACTGGGCATATAGCAGTAAATAAGATATACATGGGGCTGTCAATCTAGAGGGAAAGATAATATTTTAACAGAGAAAATGCCATTACTATTAAACAAGGATAATTGCTGTTTAATAGTAATTGTTGCAGTGAAAGGTGATCTGGAAAGACAGGACGGGTTCCTTCACCATAGCAGCATTCTTGCCCCAGTGGGCTTACCTGGAGTATGGTACTTCTAGAATCCCAATTAATCCTCCACAGAAGGAATCAGACCTTTTTACTTCCTACTCATTGGCTATCTAATTGCAGCTTGTCTCTCACCTAAGTTTTACATTTATAGGTGGAAAAACGCTAGACATAAGAAGAAAGGCAAAAACTTAAATTTCCTCCCAGAAATTCATGCAATCCTTCCTACATTGGTCCAGGAGAAAGGAAGAGTGGCCCTGTTTTGAGATGGTCTCATTGCAAATCCTTGATGCTTCTTTAATAAAAAAACAGGGCCAGTGTGCACTGAAGACACTGAAGTTAGCAGATTCAGCTGGAGAGCAGGGCATGGAGTCAACACTGATTTAGTTGGAATTGAGCTTATTATTATAGAGCCTCAAAATATTCATCATCTCAGGAATCAGAACAGTGAGGGCAGCTCAGTCACTAGACCTAGCCCTGACCTGCCACCCACTGGCTACAAAACACTGCCACAGACTCCTTTCATCTGCTCATACCTCATTTCTTTTCCCCAGCAGTGACCAGTCTAAACAGCTCATAAGTCATGGAAAAGTATCCCTGGAGAGTCTAGCCAAATCCCTACTTCCTGCCAGTCACTCTGGCTCAGATTTGACTCCTCCAAGTGGAATTTTGAGTCCTCATTCAGCAACTGGATTTTATATTTGTTTATTTTTATGCTAATTTGATTTTTAACTTTTCTAGTACCCATGGTCCAATTTACTGAACAATAATCAACTCTTTACTGAAAAGCTAATGAGATCATTAACTAGTTGTAGAGCTTTTTTGAATGACATAAAAGACAATCCTCTCAAGGACTAGATGTACCACATATGGTTTCCCTAGCACTACCAGGAATGACCCTTAAGAACAGTTGGGTGTAGTCTCCTCCCACGAACATAAAATATAAACACGTTACCTAAGTTACAACAATATAAAAATATTATTGCAAAGAAAAAGGAAATACAATGCTCTAAAGGAATACATGAAAACAAGTCATTCAGGATCATTGGTGCAGACCCAGATAGTCTGTTCAAGGACTTTTACCAACAGATTGTAAAGGGTTATAAGGTTGAAAACATTTTTTTGGTGACACACGATACTTTTTATTGAAACTTATTTGGAAAGATGGGAGGGTCGATAAAGAAAGAAGTATGTGTTCAACAGAGAAGATGGTCTTATTCAGAGTGGAAATAGGCAAGCAAAGAAACATAGAGATAAGCAAGTGAGATAACATGCTCAAGGAAGAATAAGGGCTTGAAGAGCAAGCTGGAAACAGTTTTAGAAGGAAAAATGAAGGAAAGATCACCAGAAGAAGAAAAGGTACCACAGTAAAGTCAAAGAAGTAGGTTAGTGGTGGATCAGATGGGAGCTCAGTGGTATGAAAATATACTTATCTGCAGGGGGCAAACACTTTAGCATATGTCTGAAGCCAGGAATAGCAATGGGCCCTATATTTGTGATCATTTTTCCTATACATAAAACATACATAAAGCTTTATTTATAAATTAAGCAAGTAAGAAATTAACAACAGGTTGCTCTTCAAGCCCGTGTTCCTGCTGAACACATAAATGTGTTGCTTATCTCTGTATTTCCTTGCTTGCTTATTTCAACTCTGAAGAAGTCCCTTTTCAATATTGAACACACACACTTCTTTCTCTTCCCTCAGACCTTTCTAAGTAAGTTTCAATAAAAACTTTCTTGCTTCACCAAAAAAAGGGTAAATTAACAATAATAACAAAATAATTGTATGTGAAACATGGTAACAAAGCTATATGATTGTGTTCTGTGTCTACCCCACAAAATTTGTGTAGATAATATTTTCAGATCACTGTTGACAAGGGAATAGCTGTGGAGAGTAAAATCACATAAAAGGAGGAGGGGCACCACCATAAGAATTCTGCAATTCTCCAAGTGCATAGAACACACACGTGCTCAAGCACTCTGGTTTTCTGAGGAAACCAGTGTCCCTCTCTTTTTTGCCTTGAAGGATGGAATAGAAACCAGGACCTGCACACCCCAGCCGTGTCCTAAGCATACTTTGGGGAGGGCATCACTAGGATTCAGGGCCACCAGAGAGCGCTCATCTCAGCCAGCAAGTCCTGCCAGTAGGAGGCGCTGTGCTCTCCTTTTGTATAAAATACTGAGCGGCATCCATCTAGCCAAACAGAATCTATTGTTCCAGAGAATGGGTTTATTCCCATTCATTCATTCATTCATTCATTCATTCATTCATTCATTCATTCATTCATTCATTTTTTTTGAGCCTTGACATCAGTCCTAGAACGGTGGGAATTCTCAGGGACACTATCTTGCTGAGTAGATATTGGCTTCTCTTCTCCACATTTCCAAGCTCCTCGACGCGGGCAGGCTGTACGCAGCCTAGTTGAGCCGCTGAGTAGTCCGAATTAAGTCTTTGGGGAAGCAAAACTTGATGGTGAAGTCATTGGGTCGATCTCCGCTGGTTATGTATGTAGTGTGGGCGCGGGCGCGCATGAATTTTTTATTATTTATAAAGAAAAAGTCTAATCGCAGAACAAAACAGAAAACAACTTGAAACAACAGTACTGGGATCCCAGAACAACTCGGGAGGACTCAGGTATATGAGCACCCCGTCCTAGCACACAAGTGTGTGTTGTGCGTCCCACAGACAACAGACACACACACGCGCGCACACACACGACCGCTCCGGCCCAGCACTGCAACACGCACGTACACACACACACACACACACACACACACACACACACACGCGTGCGCGCGCGCGGCGCCGCCGCCACTACGGCCGCCACTGCCCCTCTTTGCAGACATTCCTTCTTTCACGCTCCAGCTCTTTCTTTGCACTCCTGTTTCTCTTTCCCTCCTCTCCGGGATCAAGCGTTAATCTTCGGATCTCTGACCGCAGGAGTCGGGAGGGGGGAGAAGGTGTGTGTGGAGGGGGATGCCGAAGTAGCAGAGTGAGGGAGGAGGAGGTGGAGAAAGGCGGGGAGGAGGAGGAGCCCAACGAGCCGGAGTCAGAGGGACTCGGTGGCTCCAGCGATCGTGCAGCCCCGGGGGGAGCCCGAGCCCCAGGCTGGGAGCGCTCCAGCCCGCCTACCCGCCCGCCTCGTTGGGGCCCCGCCGGCCCGTGCCAGGGGCCTTCTGCACCCGGAGCTGGGGCCACCGCTTGGCACCGCCGGGGCCAGGGCCGTGGCTCAGGGTGAGCCCGCCGCTCCGCCAGGCGGGTCCCCCGCACTCGCGCCCAAAATGCCCTTTTACCGGCGCACGGTGGTGCCCCAGCGCCTGTGCCCGCGCAACCCGCCGCACCCGCTGACGGAGCTGCACGACGTGAGCCACTTGGCCACACTGAGCTTGCTCCGGCAACTCGCCGACCTCTGCGGCCACTCGGTGGCTTTGCTCGAGAACCTCGAGGGGCACCTGCTGGTCCTGGGGCGCCGCACCGACAGCCTGTGCCAGCGAACGGTGCGTCTCCGCAGCCGTCTCCCCTGCCGCCTGCTCGCCCCCGACGACGACGACGACGACGACGAGCTGCTAGGTAAACGGCGCCCGTGTCTACCCCGCCTCTGGGGGCGCCCGTAGGCGCCAGGCTCGGAGTCCACCCCTCCCCCGTCCTCCCCGCCTCTCCTCTCCCCTCCTTTCCCTTCTCCTCGCCCTGTGTGGAAATCCCGTTTCCCGGATTCCCCCACCCGCCTCTAGCTTGCTCCAACTTCCTGCTGCGGGACTCCGCCGAACCGTCCCGAGTGGCCCTGTGCGTTCGGGGCTTTTGGCCCCGAGGTTGGTGCTTCTTCCTGGGCATCTGGGAGTTAAGGCTGCTGGTGGGGACGCTCGGAGTCACTGGATCCGGACGGCTTGCGCACCGCCCCCAGGCCCAAAGCGGCCCCCCCCCCCTTCAAAGCTTCGGGAACCAAATAGCTCCCCACTGGCGTCTTTGCTCCCGGTTCTAGGAGCATGGCCACTTTCGGAAAGCGTACACGAGTCGCGGTCACAGATGCAGACCCAGAAACCTGGTGGCGGTGGCTACTTTCTTTCAGTGCGTGGTACTTTGCGCGGTAGTGTGACCGTCGCTCGAACTGAGGGGACTTGTTTGAGTTCTCGCTTGCTCCTTTTGGGGGCATTTGGGGCCTCTCTGCCTCAAGAGGTTGGAGGATACAGTGGGGGAGACTTTGCCCGGACTCTGCTGACCGTCCACCCTGGGGGTCTGACAGCCCACATACCAGAGAGAACTATTTAAAGCAACTGTCATCAGTTTCGTGATTCCTTTAGGAACTAGTCATGCTTGAGAGACCCATGGTGCCTTGGCTGAGCATGGGGGAAGCAGTGAGAGTAGAAGGGCAATCCAAGCCCGGGGCATTTCTTACTGTGAACCCCAACGCTTTGACTGAGGAAACATCAATCTGTGGAAAGGCGGTGGCCCCTTAGAGTGTGAGACTTTGGGGAAAGCAAAGGAACGGAATGTGCTGGAAATGTTAAGCATAAATGGGGCATGCCAGGTAGCAGGGCCAATTGGCCCTCCAGAAAGTTAGAGAGAAGGAGCTGTGTGACTGGAAAGTTGCAAATGGTCTCACAAGGTGACTTACTGGCTAACTTTTGAGAGTAAACCTCCAACTGCCTTGGGAAAGAATTTCTTGGGTCTGCCCCTCTCCACAGTAATCCTTGCCTTGCCTCCGCCCCTGCTAGCAGGAAAGGAGTCAGAGGTCCAGGCACCCCTCTTAAAACAGGCCTCTGATCCAGAGGTCAGAGGTAGATGGCGGGGGAAGTGGTGGAGAAAAATGAGCTGAGTCCTGTGGGGAAAGGAAGGTGGAAGACACAGATGACTGCCAGATGGAAAGTGGACTTGGGACCAGAAACCCTGGCAAGGCAAGGGAACCAGGAAAGCTGCAGCAACTCTGTCTGGTTAGTTCTCACTTAACAGAGGCTGGGGAAGGTCATTGCTGATTTTTTTTCTGGAATGCCACCGACTACTAAGATTGGGTTAGGAGAAATCTGATAAGTCAGCTTGGGGAATAGTTTTCAAAATCCCCAAATGACTTGCTGAACCTACTAGATTCAGCAGATAAGTCAAGGAAAGAATAGGAAGGAGATTATGCTTTTTCCAGTTTGTACCACTTCTGCATAGTGGCTTGGGGAGCCCTTCTCATGTACGTTAAGGTGTGACTTCACTAAGTTGCCTTGGTCCCCCTCTCTCCTGGTTGTTCTATTGAGTTAGGGAAGTGACTTTAGGCAATAGATATATTTTAAAGAAGAGATTTTATTTTGTTTTGGAGAAAACCAGTCATACAAGTGATGCTTAGGGGATTACTCTTGGTTCTGCAATTAGGTTTCATTCCTGGAAGGGCTCTGGGATACTCTATGTGGTACAGGGGTCGAACCCAGGTTCACTACATGCAAGCCAAGTGCCTGACCCACTGTAATATTGCTCAGGCATCAAGAAGGGAGTAATTCTTTGGCCAAATTGCCCCGATTTGGCTTCTTTGAAGTTTGCAGAAGCTGGGAGGGTGGCTATCTCTCATCTTTGATGTGGTCACTTGCCTTTGAGAATGTGTATGTGACTGAGCTCAGAGGCACTGAAGGATCTGCTGCATAAGTTGAACACAGGTACTTTAATTTGGCGAGAAGGTTTGGTTTTCCATTTTTCTGGTCTAATGTCTTACCCTGGGCTCCACTTGAGATTCCCACTACATACTTTTCTCTTTAGGAGCTTCATGTAACACTTAAAATAGACCTTCTCAGCATTACTCTAGCATTGCCAACTAGAAATGGGAAGAAAGATCAACATGCCATATGGTCACTCCCTTGTCTCTTGTGCATAAGCTTCAACAAGGTGTGCAGCAGGCCATATGTTATATTTGGACTTCAAATAAATATCCCACTCCCTCCCCCGCCTCGCTGTCAGGTCTTGTTCTCTCCTTCACTCCATTCTCTGTGCCTTTTCCTCCTGGCACTTCTACTCCCATTTTTTACTAGTGGCCAACCCTCCTAGATGACATTTTATCCTACATAACCTCCCTTTGGCTAGAGTTCTCCTAAATTCTCCCTTTAGCTATTTTTTCAGCCATGAGGGAGGAAATATTTAGCTCAAGATGGAGGAAGGTTTGGAAGTCACATGGTCAGAGTGAATGTTACCCAACAGGACAGCAGCTTGGAGCTTCCCTGCAGGGAGAGCTTGGCTGCCATGTAGAGACTGAACAAAGTCCCATAGCATACAGGTTCTCAGAGGCCAAACTATAGGCCGAGGCCCAGACCCTGGAGGAAGCTGGGAGAGGAATAGAGGGAAGGGAGAAATATGGAGGGGGAGAAAGTTGATGCCAAGGGAGTCCTACATGTTCCTCTGCACAATTGATGATCATGACCCCCCTACCTAACCTGCTGTTCAAGGTATGCAGGATGGGATCTCCTCTCCTGGATTGTAAGTAGTTCCTTAGTAACTTGAATCCTTTTGGCATTGCCCTAGAAACTCTTGTAACTGTATGGGATGAGGGATATGGAGTGGAAAGAGGAGAGGGTTCGCTTTGACACTTCTTGTGGATCTGTGGCTGTTGCTATACCCTTAATATGGCTCTGCCTGCAACTTAAGTGATTTTGAATGTGACCTGCTTTATTGCATTTTTGTTTTGTACTCTGGGTTCTTCATCTCAAGAATGGCACCATCAAAGCCAGTGGGAAATACTTCCATGCCTGCTTCCATATGCTGAGTCAATCCAAACTTTTCAATTTCTCCCTCAGAGATCTAGTTAATATTTCTAGGTTCTTAGATAATTACAAAAGCAATCAAATCATTGGCCTAGGGGTATAATATCTCCTGTGGGCAAGGAAGTCACTGAAGCACTAGACAACTCTAGGTATGTTTAATGACACTAGGGAGCTATCACATTACACTTGCTGTAGGAAAGATGTTGTTACTTCTTGCAATTACTTGGCTTGAATATAACCAGTTGGGTCAGTGGTGAAAACTCCCTCTCATTTTTATGTTAAATTCTCTTTATTTTTCAACTTTATGGCAACTCTGACTCCAGATCAGAAAGGACAGCTGGTTTATTTATGTTTAACTTATAATTCCAGTGCAAAGGGATACTGTAAATCTACATGGTGATGGAAAAATGAAAGGTGCACCTCTAGCTGGTAACCAGTTTACCATTAAATGAGGTGTCATAGGGGCTGGAGTGATAGCACAGTGGGTAGGGTGTTTGTCTTGCATGTGGCCAACCAGGGTTTGATTCCCAGCATCCCATATGGTCCCCTGAGCACCGCCAGGTGTAATTCTTGAGTGCAGAGCCAGGAGTAACCCCTGTGCACCGCCAGGTGTGACCCAAAAATCAAAACAAAATTGAGGTGTCATAGACCCTGAATCTGGCTGTTATTGCTGCTGAGTAGGGGATATGGCCTGCTTTAGCCAGAGGGACCAAGAGGAGCTTTGGGTTTTACACACACACACACACACACACACACACACACACACACACACACATATATATATATGAGAAGGAATTGGGAGTTCCGACCTCCCCATCGACAATCGAGGATCAGGGACCTCGTTTGCCAAGGCATCGAAATTCAGATGGGCCGGACATGTAATGCGATTTGGAGATGACTGCTGGACTAGAGCCATTATTGACTGGATTCCACAGGACCTCAAAAGAACACCTGGCCGCTTACCTACGAAATGGTCAGACTTCTTCGTCAAGACCGTGAACGAATGGTTTGATGCTCTTCATGTTCCTGGAGCGAACAGACTCCATTGGGCTACACTAGCACGTGACAGGGACGAATGGAGATGTTACTGGCACCCACTCAAGCAAACTGATGAGCAACAGGATGACAAGTGATACAAGTGATACAAGTGATGTATATATTTATAGTTTGGAGACCACACCTGATGTGTCTCAGGTTTTCCTCCTAGCTCTGTGCTTGGGAACACTCCTGGCAGGACTCATGGGACTATATACAATACTGGAAATCCAACCAGGGGGAGCTATATGCAAAGCAAGTATCTTACCCCTTGTGTTAGCTCTCTGTTCCAAGAGATTTGGGGATATGAACAGGCATTCTTCCAGGACTTACTTTATCTCTGTTTCCTACCTGCCACTGCAAGAGACCCTTAGGTGAGTGGCTTAATATGGGGTGTGTGTGGAGAGATATTACAGGAAGTATGGAACTTGCCTTGCATGCAGCCAAACCGTGTCCGATTACTAGAACCCCATATGGTCCCCTTAGCACCACCAAAAGGGATCTCTGAGAACAAAGTCAGGAGTATATCCTGAGCACAGCTGGGTGCGGACCCAAAGGAAAACCAACAACAGAGGGGAGTGGGAATGAAGCCCTTTTCTTTTGAATACTATGAAATTATTGAATTGGCTTGAGTTCTATATCAAAAAGTAAGACCTGACATTCAAGCCTCTCCAGTGACACCAAAGATACATCTATTCTTCATGGAATTACAGTCCTGGTGCATTTGTATGTGTGTGCATGTGTGTGAGTGTGTGTGCTCAGAGTTGTCTAGGATGAGTAATGACTCCTCTCAACTTTGAGAACTTAAGGGTGTCTAAATACCAGAGCCTCTTATAGTTTCTGTAGTTGAGGCTTGTTGTGGTGGGGTGAGAGGGACTAGAGGTAGAGAGAAGGAAGGAGAGTCAATTTGCACAATTTAGAGAATCAGAGCATCGGGTCCCTTTCTCAAAACAAAACAGTCTTTAAATATCTTTAGTCAATCTTCTTTCAAAAAGAAAAGCTTTGGGGAAAGACTCTTCAGATGGATAGAGGAGACTGGATAAGTCACTGATACTCTCATCTGTGGGTTAGGCTTCTTTCACTCATAATCCTTTTGTCATCCTAATTCCTATATTCTTTTTTTCCTCAATAATTTTTAATTCTGTTGTGGATACTCTTCATCACACACCCACATTCTGACTATTTTCTATTATAGCAGAATCTGCTTGGTATTTCCAAAGACAGTTTCATCGAGAAATCAAGGGGAATTGAAAAGGTAAAATTATTACAAAAATGTATTTAGCATATGTGTTTCCAAGTCTGGATTTATTACTCTTTAAAACTTAAGTAGCTTAACAGGCTTACTAGATTTGCTGTTCTATATACCATTTATGAGGGCCTCAAATCTCCTTTTCCTGTATCATTACTTTTATGCTTCGATGAAAGAACATAACTTTACCTAGGGTCAATCTTCCTTCTCCCTCTCACCTTAGCACTGGGCACTAGAGGTCTAGAGTCAAGTAAGACTCAGTTTGTCCCTTTGTAGAGCTCCCAGTCTACAGAACTGGGAGCCATCTACAGTGATCATCTTTCCCACTTCATCAGCATATGGTGCCAGGGTTACAAGCCTTTTCCTTCTCTGGATGGCTGAAAGCTGATAACCCCCTATTCAAACTCCTGAAGATTTTCCATTCAGTCTGGTTTGGGGGTCGAAGGATGGAATTTGAACTTTCAGAATTCCCCTAGGGAAAAAACTAAAATACGAACAATGATATAATGCTGCTCTGAATTCCGCTATTCCTCTCTATGAAATTGAGGAAAACTAGGGCACATTGGAGGTGGGAAATGTATACTGGTGGAGGGATGGGTGTTGGAATACTGTATAACTGACACCCAACCATAATCAGTTTTGTAACTCTATATTTCACAGTGACTCAAAAAATAAAAATAAAAAAGAGAAATTTTGGACAGAACACTAAGATAAATAAATAAATAAAATTCATGACCTCAATGTTGGAGAGATAGGACAAGGGATAAGGCTCTTGCCTTCCATGTGACCAACTCTGGTTCGATCTCCTGCACCACGTATGGTCCGTTGAGCACTAACTGTCGTGACCGTTGGGAACACAGCCAGGAGTAGAAGCTGAGCACTGAAAGGTGGGGCCCAAAATCCAAAAAATAAAATAAAAACAAAATATAATTCATGACTTTATCTTCGTGCGTGGGCAGGGGAAATGCTTGATAGAGCTGCAAGCTTATAGACTTGTGATTATTTCATGGCCCTCTGGAGTCTTTTTATTTCAGTAGAGAATCACTGTACTAGCCTCTGTGGGTCAAGCTATTAGCTCCTTCTTGCTCTGCAAACTTCCATTTATTTCAATCAGATAAATTCTTACTGATATTTTCAAGTTAAATTTGCAGGGTGGCAATATATTCATGAACAAAGCTACTTTAATAATGCCACAAACAGGTGTGTTTTTGACTTCATTGTTTATACAATTAGACTTTTACCAAAGTGCTTTGTATTTGGGCAGTGGGTCTGGGTATATAAAATCCCTCTGTACCAATCATTTAACTCAGGAATGAGTTAAT
This sequence comes from Sorex araneus, assembly GCF_027595985.1. Lineage (NCBI taxonomy): Eukaryota > Metazoa > Chordata > Mammalia > Eulipotyphla > Soricidae > Sorex > Sorex araneus. The sequence goes on along the minus strand of NC_073313.1, from coordinate 140,321,102 downwards.
TAGGCAGCTCTCTGTTTCTTCCTTCTGCCCTGTCTTCTTCATTCCTCCCTTCATTCCTCCCTTCATTCTTTTACCCCTTTCTAAAATGTGAATTTTTTTTTTGCTTTTTGGGTCACACCTGGCGATGTACAGGGGTTACTCCTGGCTCCTGCACTCAGAAATTACTGCTGGCGGTGCTCGGGGGACCATATGGGATGCTGGGAATTGAATCGGGGTCGGTCATGAGCAAGGCGAACGCCCTACCCACTGTGCTATTGCTCCAGCCCCTAAAACATGAATTCTTTAACAGAATGTAAATTCCTTGAGAACAGGGACCTTTATTTAGTTGTTTTTATTGAGATAACGTTCGTTTACTATAGTGTAAATGTTTATATGTTTTAGAGGTACCATGTTATCACACCATGCCCACCATTAAAGGGTCAATCCATGCTTTTACTGCTGTATCTTTAGTTATTAAATGAGTGTTTGGTACTTAGTAGACACTTAATACATTCTCATTAAATTGAATTCTTCCCTTCCTCTTAGCCAATGTACATTTATTGAGCACCCGACTCTGAGACTAACTTTGTGGTAGTTTCTAGCGATAGAGTACTCAGCTAGATTTCAGCCCCATAAACCAGCAGGGAGAACATGAAATCCTCTTGCTGGATAAGGCAAACTGGGGATCAAGGGAAGCCTAACAAGACACTCCTGATTCAGCCCTGAGGCTTGGAAAAGCTCCCCAGAGGAAATGATGTCTGATTTCTGAAGGATGATCTGAAGTCAGCCAGTTAAAGGAGGGGGAGGGAAATCCTGGCTCAGGAAGTAGACTGTGCCAGCCCTGGATATGTGAGAGGGCTAGTGTGGGGGAGGAACGAACTGAAGTGATTCAGGAGGAGAGGGTTCAAGGTACCTTCTGACCCAGAATGAGCCCCAGCATAGAAGTGGAGTGGGGGAGGATCTCACATCCTGTTTGCTGACAAAGGAGCTGGATCCTTGAGTCTTGGTAAGGTTAAAACAACTGGTTACAATAGCACAGCAGATTTTATTCATATATATTTAAATCTTCATAGACAAATGAGATTTTGACTATCTTTGTCTCTTCCCTGATTTGTAAAACCAGGCACTGCTCACCTCCTAAGAAGTACAGGATAGGAAGAGCTACTAGCTATAATGAGAAGAAAAAGAGCTTATCTCCCTGGATGTCCCAGCTATGCATATCTTGTTGCACTGCAAAGTCGAACATATTACCCACATTCCTGTTGTGTGTGTGTGCGTGTGCACACAAATAACATTTGAGGATTGTCTGCAACGTTTTTTTCTTCCTAAACAGCAGAGATTCTTAGGAATTGTCTGTAATTCATCTAGGAGAAATCAGATAATTTTTCCCTTTGGAATATTGTCTGCCTTAGAGGCAGGGGGAGGGTGGGAAAGGGGGGTATACCTAGGATATTGGTGGTGGGGAATGTGCACTGGTGGAGGGATGGGTGTTTCATCATTGTGACATTGTAACCCAAACATGAAAGCTTGTAACTATCTCATGGTGATTCAATAAAATTTAAAAAAATTAAAAAATATATAAAAAATGAATGTAGAATCCAAAGAGTAAATGAGTCTAAACTATGATTCAGTTACTTGTATTTTACCTTAAATAAGTGCTTTTTCTTTTTAACTTTTTTAGTTAACAATTTATTAAAGCACTGTGATTTATGAACTTATTCACAGTTGAGTTTCAGACTCACAAAGTTCTAACACTAATCCCACAATCAGTGTCAACTTCTCTCCATTAGTGTCCCCAGGTTCCTCCCCAGACCCAGCATTCGCTTTTCAAGAGTAGTATAACTACTTGTTAATTCATAGTCAGATTCTTAATTTCTGAAAAACTGGCAAACTTATATTTTCTACCCATATTAGTGGGCCCTAAAGGATGTCTCCATTGAAGGCATTGGTTTTTTTGGCTACTGTGAGAGGCCACACTGCAGTTGTCAGCTATCTTGGCTATGCTTTTATATACTCATATCTCCTTCGAGCCAGCGCTTCCGCTTCCAAGACCTTATACTAAAGAAAATAATCAGAGATTGTGGGAAAAGGTTCAAGGGTGTCCACTTTATCTTTTGGTCATTTGTACTAACTGAAAAATGAAAGTAGCTTAAACATTCAACATTATGGAAGTGGTCATATAAATGTTGACAGGGCTATGTGATAGAATACCACACAGTCAAGAAAAATAATGCTATAAACAGATATTGATGCATAGAAATATAGGAGAATGATGCCAAGTGAAAATCAGAGCATACAGTTGCATGTACAATATTATCCAAATAAAGCATATACACAGAGACACACGTATCTGAAAAAGAAACTGTGAACACATAAACATTTTAAAAAGCCAAATGTAAATAACGGCAATCTTAGGGTAGTGGGATGATGTGAGTGGGTGTTTTTTCCTTATGCTTCTCTGTATTTTTCAGAAGCGACACATAATACTTTTTATAAATAGAATAAAGGGCAGTGAATGGCATGCTAAGGAAAGGGATCTTGGGCTTTGGAAGCTGCAGCTGTGTATTTAACTTCCACTTATCAGCACTTCTAAGCTAACACTGGAGTCACTAAACCACACTTTCTCATCTTTAAAAGGTAATCAACATCCACCAGCCTAGAGAATGGTTGTAAGGAATAAAAAATTTGTGCATACAAAATGCCTGATACATATGCCAAAATCACAAATGATCACTAAGAAACAAGAAGATGTAATTCCTAAAACCTTTTCAAAATCCCTGAGTGGGATACTGTCAAGATGAAGACATAATAAAAAGGTTTTCAAGAGAGCTCAGAATGCAGCCATTCCTCCCATTTCCAGAATATGTAAAGAATGGAAGAATGCCTGTGTGCTCACTGGAGGATCACCATCTAGCTGTTGAGATTGTCTTTTTATTTATCTCAACCTGAGGATTTTCCTTTCCTTTGACTGTTCCCTTCATCTCCCCCACCCTACTGACATTTGTTTACTGCCTAGCCAACCAAGACAGGTGAGGGGGTTGGAGGGGAATTATTTGGAACAGAAGCCAGTGAGCCATTAAGAGTCATGGCAGCTAGAAGATACTTACTGTCACAGAGAATATGTGGTCCTGGCTGACCACAAAACTAACCAGGATGGGACGCTAAAGAGGGGTTTTCATGAAGCAGCATAGGATGGATGTAGACCAAACAGCTATGCACTACCTCCTGCCTTTAGCCAGAGTTCTTCTCCAAATGTTCTTCTCACTCTCTGTTCATCTCTTCACTCAGAATGTCTGTGTGGCTCCTGGCATGACTCGCTAATTGACAGAAACAGTTTGGTTTGTGGGGGCAAAAACACCTTTTTCTCACAAAGTGTATGGGACAGACTTACTGGCATTGGCTATCTTATGGGTATGAGTGTGAGGGCTCAGGGGTCTAAATCTCACCAGTAATGGCACGTAGGCTTATAAAGAAGTAAGGTCCAAGTTCATAACTAGGTAGCCTCAGAATCATAGGCAGAGTTTTTTAGTGTCTACAAGAAGCCCAGGCCAGCATGTAATTCACTCATCTGCACGCCTAGAACCCTTTGCACTGTCTGACAGTGGTTTTTCATTTCTAAATCATAATCTGGCTGCAAGTCTGACTTAGTAGAAGAGCTTTCAAAATGGTAGGGCTGGTTCAAAGGGCTTGACTTTGATGCATGCTAGAAATACTGAGTTTGATTCCCATATCTCATGGCACTTCCCAGCACTACAGCACCGAGCAGCACATCTTCACCAAGGCAAACATTGGAAACTATCAGACCTGACAGCATGTATGGCTGAAGGTGACTAAAGATGGGGCATTCCCCGCCGACTGGTTCAGCCCTTTTGGAAAACAATATGGATGATTCTCAAAAAATTAGAAATTGAGCTCCCATTTGACCCAGCAATACCACTGCTGGGAGTATATCCCAGAGAAGCAAAAAAAGTATAGTTGAAATGCCATCTGCACTTATATGTTCATCGCAGCACTGTTTACAGTAGCCAGAATCTGGAAAAAACCCAAGTGCCCTAGAACAGATGACTGGTTGAAGAAACTTTGGTACATCTATACAATGGAATACTATGCAGCTGTTAGAAAAAATGAGGTCACGAACTTTGCATATAAGTGGATCAGCATGGAAAGTATCATGCTAAGTGAAATGAGTCAGAAAGAGAGTGACAGACATAGAAAGATTGCACTCATCTGTGGAATATGGAATAAGAGAGTAGGAGACTAACACCCAAGAATAGTAGAAATAAGTACCAGGAGGTTGACTCCATGGCTTGAAAGCTGGCCTTACATTCTGGGGAGAGGGCAGCTCAGATAGAGAAGGGAACACCAAGTAAAATGTTGTTGGAGGCCACGCAGGGGAAGGGTGATGCGTGCTGAATGTAGACTAGAGACTGAACACAATGGCCACTCAACACCTTTATTGCAAACCACAACACCTAATTAGAGAAAGAGAACAAAAGGGAATACTCTGCCACAGTGGCAGGGTGGGGTGGGGGGAGACGGGACTGGGGAGGGTGAGAGGGACGCTAGGTTTATTTGTGCTGGAGAATGGGCACTGGTGAAGGGATGGGTTCTCGAACTTTGTATGAGGGAAACATGAGCACAAAAATGTATAAATCTGTAACTGTACCCTCACGGTGACTCACAAATTAAAAAATAAATTAATTAAAATATTTAAAAAGACAGGGCATTCCTATTCTAACAGAAGTAAACAGCAGCATCCTAGGAGATTGTAATGTGCAGCAGGGGCTGAAAACTGCTGCTGTTGTACAGATGGTAAGGCTGGAAACGGAGACAAGAGCTTCCCAAACTTATCTGGCCACATAATCCTTGAAACAATGAATATATTTTCTGAATAATGTAGGTTTATATTAAAGCAAGTAATAATTTCTGTGATGTGTGCCAATCTCATTGGTGTGATTGGTATATATGCACAATGAAATGCTACTCAGTTATAAGATCTTTTCTTATAAGAAATCCTGTAATTTGTGGCTACATGAATGAATCTGGAGAGTATCACTGTCACTGTTACTGTCACTGTCATCCTGTTGTGCATCAATTTGCTCGAGCAGGCACCAGTTACGTCTCCATTGTGAGACTTCTTGTTATTGTTTTTGGCATATCGAATACACCACGGGTAGCTTGCCAAGCTGTGCCTTGTAGGGGGGATACTCTTGGTAGCTTGCCAGCCTCTCCGAGAGGGACGGAGGAATCGAACCCTGGTCGGCTGCGTGCAAGGCAAACATGATACTTACTGTGCTATTGCTTCAGCCCCTGGAGAGTATCATGCTGAGTGAAATTAGTCAGAAGGAGAGGGACAGATAAGGAATGATCTTTCTTATATGTGGTATATAAAGTAACAGAGTAAAGAGACAACAAATACTCAAAGGTAACAAAAACTGGTAACTGTTATTTAATAGAAAGCATATCACTGAAGAGGACAGAATGGAGTGGGGGGACACTGTGTCATGGTAGAGGGAAGCTGACACTCTGGTGGAAAGTATGGAACTTGAATATTTTTGCATAAAACCCTACCAATATCAATATTGCAAATCATAGTGCTTAAAAATTTTAAATAAAGCATGTGAGAATAGGTGGTGCTTCCTATTAGCTGGTTGCAATCAGTTTCTTAGATAATATCTTGTTAGGTAACATTTTTACTTTATAGTGGAATAAAATGTATTAAAATACATATTTTTATTAATAAAAAGTACATCTATTTTATAAAAATATTTTTATTTCGCAGTGTCTAGATATAGCATTATCAGAAAACTACTATTTATTTATTTTGGGGACACAGCTGGCAGTGTGCAGGGTCATCTGTAAATGCAGCTTGGGAGCCACCACCATTCAGTGAACAAACGCAGAACAAACCCAGAGCTTCCTGGAGCAACGCATGTGCACCTGCCCTTAAACCTACCTCTGTGGATCAAGCATTTTGTTTGACTTTATTTTAGCTTTGGTGTTTGGGCCACACCTGGCAATGCTCAGAGCAAACTCCTGACTCCTATCTTAAGAGTCATGACTGAGGAGACAAATGCTCAGGAGATAATGTCAGAGATCAAACCAGAGTCTACTGCATGCAAAACAAGATTCTTAGCTACTGTATTATCTCCCGTGCTTCTTTCTGCCCCTAAGATTTTAAACGAGGGCAGTTTTTTTTGTTTTCACATGCCATTTAATATCACATAGGATATTACTCGGTAGAGTCCCTGTGTCAAATTAACCCCAACTTTCTTCACTTCATAAGTGAATATGAAGGTTTCACTCTGCACTAGACTGTTGGAATTCGGGAAAGAGGACAGAAACTTTCATTTTTTAGTAATCGTGGTTTGGGTTGGGCTGTGCTAGAGATCACAAATAGAAGGCGAAATGGTAGTCTCTGAAACAGACTCCAGCTCAGACTTGACTTTACTGTGTTCTTTGATTTGGCACACTATCAAGTAAACTACTGCATTAAAATAGTGCCTAACAGTGAGAACAATCATACAGATGTGTTTAATATCAATATTGCATATTTAGTATCAATTTAATAGATTCTTAAACCAGTATCTATTTCAACAAATGCACTTCAGAAGAAAAGGTATGTTTTTGAGTGTTTTCTCTTCATAACACAAATAGAAATAGAGGTTTACAATGTGAACCTTAGTGAAAAATGAACAGAGAAAGGAAGAGGACTAGTTCAAAGTTTCTCTGGGGCCATTGGCACATACTTAGACATCCAGATAGAACCTATCCTGTGACCAAGGTACAAGAGGGAGAGGAAAATGACAGAGATTCCCGTTGGGCTCTCCCATCTCTACTGTGATTAGAAGGAAGAAATGCTAACGGCAATCCATGGAGTTTGACTTCTAAGCAATAACTGATGCTGAGGAAGACAGACAAGTCATCAAGAAGAGGTGGCAGCTTCAGCAGAGGAATTAGATTAAGAAGGCTGGAAAGTGCGTTTTCACAAGAGTTGCACTCAGAATAGTGACTGTAAAAGTTTCAGTATTTAAATGTGGGAATCATCCCAGCTTCCAGGAAAACTATATATTTTTAAGTTTTTCTATGACTCAGAATATTCCAATTTCTAGCTGTAGTACCTCTTTGAATAATGAGTTATGTAAGTTTTCCTTCCATTTTGAAATATTGCAGTGAAATCTCTCCCTTCCCCAAATTAACTAAATCTAAGTTAATAAAAACAGTACATGTAGGAAACAAATGATATCGACTAGCCCAAGAATTTACATTTTGTGCTTGTAGTTTCGAAAGTGCCTAATGCAGGGGCTGGAGTGATAGCTCAGCGGGTAGGGCGTTTGCCTTGCACGCGGCCAACCCGGGTTCAATTCCCAGCATCCCATATGGTCTCCTGAGCTCAGCCAGGGGTAATTCCTGAGTGCAGAGCCAGGAGTGACCCCTGTGCATCGCCGGGTGTGACTCAAAAGCAAAAAAAAAAAAAGAAATAAAGAAAGTGCCTAATGCATATGGTGAGGGAGGAGAAAGAAAATGATGTGGAGGACTCTCTCCATTCTGGTAAACGTGTATTGCACTCTTGTTATATGCTAGCAGGAGCAAGTTGCATACATGTCAAATGGATCCCCCCTTTGTGTAGAGGTAGTTCCAAAATTTTGCCTCCTTTGGAAGGGCTAGTGAGGAAAACTGACTCCTTTGGGTGGAACTTTTATACCAGTGCTTCCCAAAGTGGGCACTGGGAAGAGGGGCACTGGAACTTTCCAAGGGATTGGTATACTTGGCTGCAATTTGGGGTGACTGTTAAGTTAATTTCCAGGGGGATGTTAGTAATTGTTTTCTTTAAAGCTTCCTGGAGCTTCCTGGGAAAATAAATTAAGAGGACCCTGCTTACACTAAGACACCTTCTCTGAACATAGCTATAAGAGACAGTTACATGTTCTTATCATAACCATTAGAAAATGGAACAGTCTCTGGGTTGACAAATTTTGAAAAATCCTTTGTGGGAGTTGAAATTAAATAAAGGTGTCTTTTCTTCTATATGCATCAGACAGAACTTTGGGCTTCACTGAAGTTTGCTCCTGACTCAAGATCCTCATGCAGGGTGTCCTTGTAGGAATACAACTTGTACCATAATGCAGTTCCCAGCATCATATATATATATGTATACTTATATATATACATACATAAGTAAGATACATATGTGCCTTATTCTTTTGGGGTGGTGGTTCAGGCGACACCCAGCTGTGCTCAGAGTGTCCTCCGGGATCACTCCTGGAAGGCTCAGGGTACCATATGGAGTGCCAGGGATCAAGCCTAGGTTGATGGCATTCAAGACCAGTACCCTACCCACTGTACAGTTTCTCTCACCCTTAGACCTTAAGGAGATTTTAGAACCACCCTTATAATTCCAACTCTCTCTAACTTTGCTACAAACTCAATGCATTCTGTACTCTTGGTGTATCTTTTATTTATGAAGACAAAAATCCTACCCTCTGGATACATGGGCTATCGTTTAGTGTTAGAAAGGATGAAGGGGTTACTGTATATCTTTGTGTGTCTGCAGTCTAACTTGAGAATCATTATCTTATGGAAATAGTTCTTTTCTGCAAGGGGGAGGTTTTTAGGCCATACTTGGTGCTCAGGTGCTACTCCTGCGGATCCAGCTGGGGTTGGTCACATGCAAGACAATCGCTTTACCACCCTGTACAATCTCTCCAACCCCTTAGACCAGTATCTCTTAACCTTGACTCTTCATTAAAATCACCTTAGAAATAATATATATACATATACATGTGTATATATCTATACATTTATATTTATAAACATATAGGATTCACCCCTGAGATACATTAAATCAGTTTCTCTGTAGTTGCATATAGACATCTGGGTTTCTTTCTTGGTTTGGGCGCAACCCATGTAAGTGCTCAGGGCTTACTCCTGGCTCTGTGTTCAGGAATCACACCTTGGGATGTTTGGGGGACCATATGGAGTGCCAGGTATTGAACCTGGGCCAGTTGTGTGCAAGTCCTTATTCTTTATACTATCTCATCAGCCCCTGAGACATTTGTATTTTAAAAATGTGCCTCCTTGAGAGCAGAGCCAGGAGTAACCCCGGAGCATCTCCAGGTGTGCCCTCATGCCCCGCAAAAAATAATGAGAACTTTAAGAAGGAGAGGAAGAAAATGCAGGAAATGAAGTGTTAATCATTAAGTCTACTAAGGAGTAAATGGATCCTAGTGAATTGTTCTCTAAACATTTCTGAGTTGAAAAATTTTCAAAATAAAAATACATGTGGAAGTAGGCAAAAATAAGAGTAAGCTATTCATAGAAAAATATATGAGAATTTATAAATTTTACAATGATTGCTTTAAAAAGCAAATAAACAATATGTGCCTCTTTATATTGTACAATTGAGTTCAGAATGTGGTATTTACAAGTTCTTAGAACAAAGACAACTTTTAAAAAAATTTTTTATTAGTGAATCACCGTGAGGTAGTTACAAGCTTATGAACTTTCGTGTTTGCATTTCAGTCATACAGTGATCGTTTACCCATCCCTCCACCAGTGACCATTCTTCTCCACCAATGTTCCCATTATGCCTCCCACCACACCCACCCCATCCCCCACCACGCCACCCTACCTCTGTGGCAGGGCATTCTATTTTGTTCACTCTCCTTTTGGGTGTTGTAGTTTGCAATAGAGGTATTGAGTGGCCATCATGTTCTGTCTATAGTCTACTTTCAGCACACATCTTTCAACCCAAATGGGTCCTCCCAACATCCTCTACTTGATGTTCCCTTCTCTATCTGAGCTGCCTTTTCCCCCAGCATGTGAGGCCAGTTTTCAAGCTGTGGGGCAAACTTCCTTATCCTTATCTTGGGTGTCAGTCTCCCATTCTGTTGCTTTATATTCCACAGATGAGTGCAATCTTTCTACGTCTGTCTCTCTCTTTCTGATTCATTTCACTTAACATGATACTTTCCATGTTGATCCACTTATTTTCAAATTTTATGACTTAATCTTTTCTAACAGCTGCATAGTAGTCCACTGTGTAGATGTACCAGAGTTTCTTTAACCAGTCCCCTGTTTTGGGGCACTCCGTTTTTTCCCAGATTTTGGCTATAGTAAACAGTGCTTCAATGAACATACAAATGCAGATGTCATTTCTACTATAGCATTTTGCCCCTCTGGGATATATTCCCAGAAGTGGTATTGCTGGGTCAAATAGGAGTTCAATTTCTAATTTTTTGAAAATCGCCCATATTGTTTCCAAAAGGGCCAAACCAGTGGGTATTCCCACCAGCAGTGAAGGAGAGTCCCTTTCTCCCCACATCCTCGCCAACACCAGTTGCTTTTGTTTTTTTGGATGTGGGCCAGTCTCTGTGGTGTGAAATGATATCTCATTGTTATTTTAATCTGAATCTCCCGATGAGGTGATTAGTGATGTGGAGAAATTTCTCATGTGTCTTTTAGACATTTGGGTTTCTTCTTTGATAAAATTTCTGTTCATTTCCCGCCCCCCACCATTTTCTGATGGGGTTGGATGTTTTCTTCTTGTAGAGTTCAACCAGTGCCTTGTATATCTTTGATATCAACCCCTTATCAGATGGGATTGGGTGAATATCCTTTCCCATTTTGTAGACTGCCTTGGACAAAGACAATTTAATCCAAATATTTCAGGCAGTATCCCTCACCTTTCAAGCATATGGATTCTTCATCTATCTTTCTTGCAATAAATATTTATTGAATATTTATGCATAACAATATTCCTGCCAAGTCCTTCTCTTTCCTGAGTCCAGACTTCCCCCTCTGTATAACAACATATTTGACTACCTCTGTGGCTTCTTGAAGCTGAAAAAGACTGTAGTTCTTTAAGGGAATCTGGGCTGAGAATGTTTATGATTCAGAGGACCCACTCTCAGAGATCCAGGTTAAATTATATATCCTTTTGACATTGGGGTATGCGGTAACTTGAGAAAAAAATTCAAAAGACAGAGAGCAAGTCTATTCACAAGGTCCAGATGGATTATCCTTCCTTCTTTTCGCTCACCTTTTGCTGACCACCAGGTGGGCTGCACAGATGGGCATATAAGGTCACACTCAGAGGGGGAGCACTCAATTCAGTCAGAAAGCCAACCAGGGAAGAGAAAACAAAACATGTGCCTTGAAGATAAAAAGCACCTGGGAGTCTGTTGAAGAAAGTGAATTAGAGGAAGCAGCCTACCTTTGCGTTGGCTTAAAAAAGATAAAAAAGAGAGTGGGTATCGTTAGCATAGTGGTTATATACAAAGCCCTAAGGCCACCCTCTGACCTGAATGCTCACTCAGTCACTGATAACCTGGCATGTTTTTGTATTTATTTAGTTATCTATAAATTGGGCAACACTATGATAATACCAACTTCATAGGTACAGTGCAAAAATGACAGGCTTGGAACCCAGTTAATTTTCTTACTCCCCTGAATTTAAGTGTGCAACTTTTCATTTGTATCAGTTTCCTATATGGAGTAGACACCATTTTCCAAGTTTTATAGATGGGCACTTTGACATGTACAAAAACTTACCTAGTTAGTAAGTTGTATCACCTGAATTTGACCCTAGAGGGATTAATTTCTTAGTGCCTTAGTCTCCTTAATCATAAAACACACTACTATCATTATCTTTATGCCTGATAGAGAACTAAGTGGAGCCTAGGGGTGCGGAAGGATGAAAGCTTGGTCCTGCTTATAGGGGATAGCAGATGTATACGTGTAAGAAAATTTCACCATCATGTCTGTTGCCAAGGGAGATCAGAGTAGCCAATAATATCTTTGTTATGATGCCTGGGTTTGGATTGGGCCCATTACAGACACAGGGACAGTGTTCTGGGCAGGGAAAGCACTGACTTCATGATCTCAGTAAGGAGATAAGGTGTGGATATTGTTTTGGGGATTGGAGAAATACCCTTCTGCCATACTGCAAAGAATCCATGAAAAGTCCCTCAAACAGTGCCAAAGACTGCTAGTACCTAGGGCAGCTAATAGGTATCATTCTGGGAATACTGTGAATGCACTGCAGAAGCCTAATTCAGGTCACCATAGCTGTACAGGCCAAAAGAAGTCTACCCATTCTAAATTCGTCACACCTCAGAGGAAGAAACCGAGGCCCAGAGAGGTGAAAGATGAAGGGTTCATCCCCAGAGAGCTAGCAGCAAACTGTCAGGCCAATATTTCTACCACACGTTGATGCATAAGAGAACCTCGGCCATTTTTTGGAGAGACATTCAGAAACACCAGATCCAGGTAGGAGCAGTTGTGTGGACAGAAATAGCTGCACTGACCCTGGGCGAGTTTCTTGGAGGTGACTAAGCAGGATTCAAACCTATGGAATTCTGCTAACCGTCACCCACAGGTTAGAAAGGCTTTTCAACTGTGGCTTTTCTAGTGTGGCTTTTCCTAGGAGAGTCTCATGCAGGCCTGTACCTCCTCACACCCTTTCAGTTAGGTGTGACTTGCTTGGGCTAGTGGAATATGCCACTCTCTTGTTCCCAAGCTTCTTGTGGCTTCTTATCAAAGCCAGAATAGATTCCATATTCCCAGTTATATTCCCCCAGTATAACCCGTAAGATCCATCTCCAAAGAAGCGCCACGTAGTTACAAAGGAACACTAAAAAGGAAGGAAATATCCTAGAAGGTGAAAGAAGATATCACCACCCCAAGACTGCCACAGGCCCTATGAGAAGAAAATGCAGAACCCCACCACGAGGAAGGGAGGAATATAGGAGCCCTGAAGCTCCAACATGGAATACCCACATACAAAATCTCTCTGATAAAGAATTCAGAGACGAAATGGTGCAGATGTTCAATGAGCTCAAAGAAACAGTGGAACAGACATCCAATAAAATGCAAGAAGATATGAGAGCAACAGTGGATTGGAGAGCCAATAGAAACACCAGATCCATACTTTGAGTTGCCAGGAGCCATCGTTAGAACTTGCTTTTGGGTTTCTCTGCTTAATTTAACTCCCAATCTACATAGATTAAAACTTGAATGTGAAGCTTGGCAGACCTGCCACAGACATAACACAGACTTAGTTGAAAGACAGAGCAGTAACCTAACAGGATAGTCAATCCCTAACACATTGGGAGTCATTTTTTTCTTTTCTCTTTTGAGATTATAGACAGCCATGCTCAGAGGCTATTCCAAGATTTGTGTTTAATATGTAATCCCAATTGTGATCCAGGTATTGACTCAGGAGAGAGACCTAATTGTCATGAAACTAAATTCAAAATTATACTTGTGTGTGGAAACATACATGGGTGCTTGTTATTAATGATACTCTTAGTTCTGGCTCTCATTCTTCCAGTCTCATGCGGGCCTGTACCTCCGCACACCCTTTTGGTTAGGTGTGACTTCCTTGGGCTATTGGAATATGCCAATCTCCTGCTCCAAAGCTTCATGTGGCTTCTTATAAAATCCAGAATAGATTCCACATTTCTTAATGTAATCTGTGAGGCCATCTGTCCTGTCAGTGTCTCTAACCTCAATTCCTACATGCTGAACCACTTCAGGTGTGCTGGCCTCATTTCTGTTCCTCAGCAAGCTCATTCCTGCTTCATGACCTTTGCACTAGCTATTATTTCTGACTGGAAAACTCACCTTCCAAGTTTGAGTATAACCATATCATTCTTTTCCTTCATAGCACATATTTTACATTGACACTAAAAATGTTTTTTGATATATAATTCCCATTACATCAAATTGCACCATTTAAAGTGTACAATTTGGTGGATTCTAGATATTTATGGAGTTGTGCAACCACAACTATAATACAGTTTAGGACATTTTCCTGACTTCCCAAAGAAAGCTTCTTCCTTTAGCTCTTACCCCTAATTCCTGTTTACCATTAGTCTGCTTTCTGTATCAAGATATTATTCTGACAATTTTTGAAAATAGAATCATATGACATATGACCTTTTGTATCTTCTTTTGCTTAGGATGATGTTTTCAAGTATCATTTATAATGCAGTGTGTCAGTGCTCCATTCCTTTGTGTGGTTGAATAATATTCCATCATATGATTAGAACACAGGTTATTTATCCAGTTATACAATGAAGAATATTTGGGTTGCTTTTATTATGATCAATGCTGCTATGAACATTCATGTTGAAGTTTTGTGTAACATGCATTTCTGGCTAGAGAGATAGAACAGGAGTTGGGGCACTTGCCTTGAATGTTGCCAACCTTAGTTTGATCCCTGACATTGCATATGGATCCCTGAGTACTGTCAGTGATCCCTGAGCACAGAATCAGGAGTAAATCCTGAGCATTGCTGGATACACACACATATATGCATATATATATGTATATAATACAAATACACGTGGGAGGGGTTATGTGATGTGTGTTGTTCTCAGGCTCTCAGGGCGGTGCTATCTCTCTCTCTCTCTCACTGCTCACGTTGGTGCTCTTGAGCCGCTGCATATGGACCAGATCGGGATGGCTCCTCCTTGTGCTCTGCTTCTGTGTGCTGCTGTGCTCTTTTCTGTCTGTCTCTCTATCTCTGTCTCCATCTCTGTTGTCTCTCCTCTGATCACTTCCAATCTCTCTTCTTCCAATCTCTCTCTACGGAGCCCTTCTGCTTCTCATTGGAGCCCCACTCGCTCTCACTTCTGACTGTGACTCTGACTCTGATTCTCATTTGCTTTGTGCTCTTTCTTTCTCTTGCTTCTGACTCCGATGATTCTCTTTGACTCTGTGCTCTGCTTCTGTATCTTCTCCCCCTGTGTCTTCTCCGTTGCTTCTGTGTCTTCTCTATCTACTTCTCTTACAGTCTTAGTTTATATAGCAATCACATAGGGTGGTGACACAAAGATGGGTTGAACATTAACAAATCAACAAAGAGGGCTAAGACCACTCCTCCAGGAGATTAACAAAACTCATCTAAGGAGATTACTCCAGATTACTAGGAGATCTGTTTATGGGCCGGATCCCATCCAGGGTATGTCACTATCTTCTTTCCTCAGCTAGTAATCCACTTAAATAGTTACAGTAAATTTACTTCTAATATTTCTAGCAATGTCATTCTGTATGAGCACAGTAAGAGACATATATCAAACTTAAAGTTTGGTTCTTCCTGGGGACATTCACTATATATTCGAGACCACAGTTCTCAGGCCATGTTAGTCTTCCTAACCCCAACAAGGTCCTAGTCTCATCGTTACTTTTGGATCACGGCAGCATTTTTCTATGAACATGCTCTCAACTTACAGTTGAGTATTGTGACACTTTGGCCTGGCCCATTTCGATGCCAGGGTAGCTACAGCTTGCCCTGGGTCCATTCTGTCCCTTGTCGGGATCCTGCTTTGGGGGTACTAGGAACTAAGGGCAACTGAGTTGAAAAAGCAGGTGCCCAGGAGTAAATATTATTTGGAGTCTATCAACTCCCAAGTTACAAAACAATATTAACTGTCTTCCTGTGTCCATACAGAAAGGACATTGCTTTAAGGTAAACTAAGTTTCCTTCGGCAAGGCTGAAAGGACAGACCCAATATTATCCTACACACACACATATATATGTATATATATATTCCTTTCTTTCTTTCTTTCTTTCTTTCTTTCTTTCTTTCTTTCTTTCTTTCTTTCTTTCTTTCTTTCTTTCTTTCTTTCTTTCTTTCTTTCTTTCTTTCTTTCTCTCTCTCTTTCTGTCTGTCTTTCTTTCTGTCTTTCTTTCTCTCCTTCCTTCCTTCCTTCCTTCCTTCCTTCCTTCCTTCCTTCCTTCCTTCCTTCCTTCCTTCCTTCCTTCCTTCCTTCCTTCCTTCCTTCCTTCCTTCCTTCCTTCCTTCCTTCCTTCCTTCCTTCTTTCCTTCCTTCCTTTTCATATTTCTTTTGTATAAACCTAGAAGTGGAACTTCTAGGTGATATAGTAACTCTGTTCAACCTTTGGAAGAACCACCAGACATTTTCCACAGTGGAAAACATCCTACATCCCCAACACCTATGTATAACAGCTCCAACTTTTCTACATCCTCACCAGTTCTCCAAATGCAATTTGTCCTCAGATCCTTGTTATTTTTCATACGTTTACTAAAGTCATCTTACTTGGTTGAAGTGATATCTGATTATGGTTTTCATGTGCAATTCCTTCATAACTAATAATGTCAAACATCATTGTATGTGCTTAATGGTCATTTGTATATATTTTCAGAGAGATGTCTACTCAAGTTTTGTCCATTTTTGAATTATATATTTATTTTATTATAGAATTATAATCTTTGTGAAGTCTAGATATTGTCATCATATATAATTTGCAATTTTTCTCTTCCTGTGGGTTACTTTTACATTTTCTTGATAATGTGCTTGGGTGCACAAAAGTTTTATATTTTCACGATGTCCAATTTTTCTATTTTTATTGAGCTTTTCATCCTTTTGGTGTCAGGTATAAGAAAACTGTATCTGATCCATGGACATTTAGATTTACATCTGTTTGGTTCTAGTAGTTTCATGGTTGAAATCTTACATAAAGAATTTTGATATATATTAGATTATTTTTAAATTAATATTTGTAATTTATGCACCATAATTTAAAATACTGTTAGTGGTAGGGTTTCATGCATAAAACATTTTAGTATCCCACAATCCACTGGTGTTCACTTTCATCTAACATTGTCACACTGACCCCCATCCCTCCATTATATTACCCCTCACATCCTCCTTGCTCTGGCGTTTCCTACTAAAGACCAGTTCAAAGTTTCTGTTGCCTATAGGCATTGTTATTTACTTACTACATCTTTTAAATATCTACATATGATGGAGATCATTCTGTGACTGTCCTCCTTCTGAGTTACTTCATTCAGCATGATCCATCCATGTAACAACAAATTGAATGATTTCATCCTTTCTTAAACCAAGTAGTAGTCTAGTGCATACATGTATGACAGTTTTTTTTTAAATCTAGTCATCTGTTCTTGAGTACTTGTGTTGTTTCCAGATTTGGATTATTGTAAATATTGTTGCAATGAACATAGGAGTACAAATGTCTTTTCTGAATAGAATTTTTGGAACTTTAGAGTAGATGTCGAGAAGTGAAATTGTTGGGTCATAAGCTTTCAAATGTTGGAAGCTTACTTCCTAGTATTTTGAGAATTGTCCATATTGTTTTCTGAAAATATTGGACCAGTCAACTTTCTCACAGCACTGGTGAAGGACCCCTTCCATTCCCATCCCTTCCAAAACTAGTTTTTGTTTTTTTGAGGTGTGCTAGACTCACTGATATGAGATGAAATCTTATTGTTGCTTGATTTTCGTGTCCCAGATAGTCAAGTGATTTTTTGCTTCTTGAGCCACACCCAGGTATATTCAGGGAATTACTCCCAAAAGTGCTTGGGGAACCATATGAGATGCTAGGGATCGAACCTGGGTTAGCTGTGTGCAAGGTAAATGCCCTATATGCTGTACTATCACTTCATCAGTGTAGAGCATTTAAAATATACCTTAAAATTGTTTTTTTATTGATTGAGAGTCTGTGGATTACAATACTATTAATAATGATTTCTCATGCACATAATTCCAATACCACTCTCTCCTTTTGACCATCTGTATGTATTCTTTCAGAAAGTTTATGTTTATCTCTTCCCCATATTTTTATGGGGTCGTTTGTCCTTTTTTTCTTAAATTTCTTTTTCTTAATTTCTACGTTACTGATGCCCACTCAAGCAAATCGATGAACAACAGTGCTACAGTGCAATTTCTACCATTGCTTTATATATCAAATATTAACCCTTTTTCAGATGAGTGGTGGGAAGATATTTTCTCCCAGTCAGAGTGTTGTCTTTTTTATTTTGGTTAGCATTTCTTTTGAGGTGCAGAAACTTCTTAATTTGATGTAGTTCATTTGTTTATATTTACTTCAGTTTGCTTATCTCACACTAAAGATACTTCTAGCTTCAATGTCATGAAGAGTTGTACATATGTTTTCCTCAATATAATTTATGGATTTCAGTTTGATATGAAGTTCATTAATTCATTTTGATTTTAATTTTTCATGTGGTTTTAGAGAGGGGTCTGATTTAATTTTTTTCTCATGTGACCAGCCAGTTGTGCAAAACACCACTTGTTGAAAGGCTTTCCTTGTTTTACTTTGTCGAAGATTAACTGTCCATATGTTTGAGGATCTGTCTCTGGATTCTCAACTCTATTCCATTATTCTAGGAGTCTGTCTTTATTCCAGTACCATACTGGATTAGGTTTTGTGTAAAGTGTTAGATAATGGCCCATTTTCATTATTTTCTTTTGGTTATCAAGTTGTCTTTTTGTTGAAAACTACTTTCTTCGGCCAAAGACTGTTTCCCGCCATTGAATAGTATTTTGAGCCTTGTCAAAAAGTAAGATGCCCATAGATGAGTAAGCTTATTTTGGAATAAAGATTTTTATTTAATTGGTATTTTTGGTGTCCTTAAGCCAGTGTCATGCTGTTTTGATTCCTATACCTTTGCAGCAAATATTGAAATTGGAAAGTGTTTTTCAGTAATATTGCCTTTTTTTCAAGATTTTAAAAACTATTATGGGTCCCTTGGATTTCCACATAAATTTGTAATTTTCACAGAACTTTTTAATTTATACACAGTTCTTTGCGTTTTTTCAAGTATCTTCAGATTCATTCATTAATTCAACAAATATTTATGAAGCAGCTATCATGTATTAGGACAACTGTCAAATGCTTTGGGACACAATTGGGAATAAAAATTGCTAGTCCCTTAGTTTTTTTTTTTAAATTTTTATTGAATCACAGTGAGATACAGTTACAAAGCTTTCATGTTTGAGTTTCAGTCATACAATAATAGAACACCCATCCCTCTACCAGTGCACACTTTCCACCACCAATGTCCCCAGTATTCCCGTACGATCCCAACCCTCCCGCCCCGCCCTCCCCCCGCCCGCCGCCTCTATGGAAGACAATTTCCCCCATACTCTCTCTACTAGTTTCAGGGAGCTAGAAATCAGAGGAGAGGTTGCCATTAAACAAAAAATCACACAAAATAAGTTTGAAATGAATAATAGCATTGACAGAGTCTTCGAAGATCAAGAAAATTATTTATGCAGAAATAAAAAATTAGTAAGGTGATTGGTGCTTGTAACTGGAAGGAATTTGTAAAGAGGATTCCAGGCAATAGAAACATTGTGCACAAAGGTTCTGTGGTATTCCAGAAACTGTAAGGAAGAAAGTGTAGTGATACATACTGGAACAAGCGAAAGAGCAGCACTAGATGCTGAGAGCTGTGTGAGGGTGAGAAATTCTACCAATCTTGTGGACTGTGGGAGAAGTTCTAAGATTTTATCCCAAGAACAACAGGAAGCCACGGAAGCAGAAAGTAACATGATCTGATTTTGATTTCAAAACACTCTGGCTGCTGTGCAGAAAATTGAATGGAGGGGGATGGGCAAGAGCAGAGTCTGTTAGAAAGGAATCACTCTTGTTTAAATTACGGGGTTTGATTAGGGTGGCAGTGGTGACTCTGGAGAGGAAGTGAGCAGATTCACAGACACAAAAGAAACTGAGTAAGTTTTAGATTCATCTTTCAGTTAGGGATGTGAAAGGGTTTCTGGTCAGTGTTAGGAAGCTTGATCTCCACCAAATGAAGAAGACTAGAGTCGGGGAAGCTTAGCAATGGGGGTTCTGAGCTTGAAGTACCTTGCAGATGCTGTTAAGCCTGCATTGATTTCTCACCAAAAATCATTCCTATGAGGAAGATGCGGGGACGGTGGGGATGGAGAGATAGTTCAGGGGATAAAGCATTTGCCTTGATGCCGCCAACCCTGGTTTGATTCCCAGCATCCCACATGATCACCCAAGCTTGACAGGAGTGAGAGCAAAGCCAGGAATAACCCATAAGTACCCCTGAGGGTGGCCCCCAAATGAAAAATCCCTCTTTTAAAAATGTATTTTTTGGCTACACTTAGTGATACTCAGGGCTTACTCCTGGCTCTGCATTCACTTGGTGGGGCTCTGGTGGGCATTTGAGGTGCCAGGGATCAAGCCCATGTGAGCTGCATGTAAAGCAAGCGCCCCACCTATTATACTATCTCTCCAGATTCAAATTTATAGAACCCTGTCATAATTTCACAGATGAGGTAACTGAATTCCAAGAGTTCATCCTACCCCAATGCCTGGAAACCAGTACGTGGCAAAGCCAGACTGGAATCCCTTTCATCTAAGAATAACCATATGCTTTCTCTTTTCTTTGATACCAGAGCTGACTCTCCAGAAAGGTCTATCCAACATAATTTGAGATAATTTTAAAAAATCAAGACCAGGACTCATCACCACTTCACCTTCCTCAAAGCCTATGCCTTACCCTTCATTATACAAAACTGTCATCTCACAGCATTGCTACCAAACCTCCTCCAGGAATGTTTAGAACTCGCAAGTATCTGGATCCTCAATACAGATTTGCTGTCTGTGCAGAGCAGATGTCGATGTAGCTTCCTTTATCAGTGAAATTACCCTATCCAAAAGGGTTTATTATTATTATCATTATTATTAGTGAATCATCGTGAGGGTACAAAAGGGTTTCTTTTGTGTTTGTTTGTTTGTTTTGTTTTTTTGTTTGTTTTGGCCATACTCAATGATGTTCAGGGACTACTACTAGGTCTGCATCCCGGAATTACAACTGGCAATGCTCAGGGGACCATGTGGGGTGCCAGGAATTGACCTTGGGTCTGTAGCATACAATGCAAAAGCCATACCCATGTACTGTAGCTCTTACCCCAAAAGATATTTTTGCTCTGTTGTAACTCACTGGTCCCAGAGGTGTCTAACGCCCTTTGGTTATATGCAAGGGCCATTTGTCAGTGGTCAATATATGGAAAGTGGAAATGCTGAGAAACTGAGCCTGGAGGGACATAAAACCAACAAAAAGGTAACAAACACCTGACAGTGGCTGACAAGTCAAGGTGTACTTATTTTTAATGTCAAGTAGAAGAGCATGGGAAGAAGAAGCTGAGCAAGTGGCAGAATGTGAAGCAGAATGAGAAACCAGGATAAAAGAAAAATACATATTTCCAGGGAGTGTAAAGAATATGAAAACAAAGTGGTTAAAGTATAAGGTAGGCAACATCCTAGTTTCAAATCATGGCTGTGACATTTATTAGCTTTATGCTCTTAGGCAACGTAATGCGTCTATATGGAGATAAAGCACTGCTAACTTTTTAAAGCACTTTATTATTTTAATGAAATTGCCATGAGATATGCAGTTACAAATTTTGAGATATAGTTACAAAGTTGTTCATGATCGAGTCTCAATCATGCTAACACCCATCATTTTACCAGTGCACATTTCCTGCCACTAGTGTCCTCAGTACCCCACTGGCCACCTCCCCTGTCCCCGCAACCGACGTGTAAGGCAGACACCTTTCTTCTCTCTCTCTCTTATTTTCCTTTTCATCACTGTGTTCTGCAATACTGTTACTGAAAGGTATCATGTATATTGCTCTACTTCATTTCAGCATGCAGTTTTTGTTCAGAGTAATCATTTCCAACTATCATTGTCATAGTGATCCCTTATTTGTCCTAACTGCACTCCTCCTTCCCCTTGTTTACATGCTTATCACCATGAACCAGTCCCCCTGCCCTTGTTTCTACTGTCTTTGGGTATTATTCACTGATTATGGTTTATTTTTTGTGTCCCACAAATGAATACAATCTTATGTCTGTCCCCCTTTCTCTGACTCCTTTCACTTAGCATGATACTCTCCATGTTCACCCATGTGTAAGCAAATTTCATGACTTCATTCTTCTTAACAGCTGCTTCGTGTTCTGCTGTGTAGATGTACCCTAGTTTCTTTACCCACTCATATATTCTCAGGTACTTAGGTTGTTTCCAGATTTTGTCTATTGTGAATAGTGCTGCAATAAACATAGAAGTGCTTTTCTTCATTGTGTTTTGAGTCATATATATATATATATATATATATATTCCAAGGAGCAGAATTACTGGATTCTATGGGATTTCAGTTTCTAGTATTTTGAGGAATGTCCGTATTGTTTTCCAGAAAGTCTGGACCAATCATCATTCCCACCAGCAGTGAATGAGGATTTCTATCTCTTTGCATCCATGCCAGCACTGGTTGTTCTTTTTTGATATGTGCCAATTTATGTGGTATGAGATGATATCTCATTGTTATTTTGATTTGCATCTCTTTGATGATTAGTGATGTAGAACCCTTTTTAATGTGCCTTTTGGTCATTTGTATTTTTCTTTGAAAAAGTTTGTATTCATTTATTATTCCCATTTTTGATGAGGTTAGATTTTTTGTAAAATTTGACCAAATTTGCTATTTGTATAAGGATTATAGAAAGAGACTGCATTTAACATACTTGCCACAGTGTCTGACACGTGAAAAGCACAGAATAACTCAGATGCTGTTATGATTGTACAAGTCCCTTCTTCTGCTTCTGCTTTCTCTGAGCAGCTTCACAAGCAGTTCATTGTGATTAGTTTGGTTTACCATGCCAGACACTGAAACAGTCCTGGCTGATGCAGGCAATACACCATCTGCTTCAGCAGACTCAGGAGTTGAAGAACCTCTGGCAAGAGCTGAGGGTCATCGTTTGTCCCTGGATCTTCTTGCTGCCAATCTGATCTGAGATTAGGGAACTCCAAGAGAGGCTCTTTGAAGTATGTGGCCTCTCAGTTGTTTCCTCTTCCTTCCCTCTACTCACCTACCCAACCATAACCATCATGTTTATTCATTCTGCTTTGTACTCTAGTTAGTGCTTCTGCTCCATTTTCTCATTCTTAAGTCCTTCTCACTCCCTTAGTCTAGGTACAGATTGCCTGATTGCCAAGAAATTGGCCTGGTTGATTCATTTTATCAATGTGATGCTCATACCTGCAGTGTATATAGCTAAACCCTTTCTTGATATCCTCTGAGTAATGTGCCTCACTCACTCAGTTCTCTTATCTTAGAACAGTGGTTAAGAAAATTATTTTGAAGTAAAGGGTGCTAGGAGGGCTCATTCAGATGTGAGATGCAGGCTGAAAGTAGACTATAGACCAAACATGATGACCACTTAATACCTCTACTGCAAACCCACAACACCCAAGAGGAGAGAGACAGCAAAAGGGAATGCCCTGCCACAGAGGCGGGGTGGGGTGGGGGGAGGACTGGGTGGGGGTAGTGGGAGGGATGCTGGGACCATTGGTGGTGGAAAATAGGCACTGGTGGAGGGATGGGCACTCGACCATTGTATGACAGAAACGCAAGAACGAAAGCTTTTAAGTCTTTAACTGTATCTCATGGTGATTCACTAATAAAGAAATTTTTTAAAAAAGAAAATTCTTTTGAGATTGGGGAGATGACCCAAAGAGCAGAACAGAGTAGCTTTGCATTGGAAGTCTAGGGTTAGATGCATGACACCACATGGCCCTTTGAGTACCACAGGGAATGTTTCCCCCTCAAAGAAAATTGCAAAATTTCTTTAGAAATTAATTGAGCCAATATACATGCCTCAGAAATATGCATGGACTTAATATGCCATACACAATAGGCTAAATTATGCTGTAGTTACATATGTTATCAAATCAGATTCATGGGAACTGTCCAAGTTGGATGCAAGGAGCATGCTCTGTACATAGATTCTGACCACTCAGTGATTTTGGCTGGTGAGTTCCAATACGAAAACATGCATTTATAATTGCTATAATAGGAAAAAAGGTAATATGCTCCCATTTATGTTTGTAAGGGATCACTGAATTTTGTGAAAGGAAGGGACTATGCAAAGGTGGGAATCAGGCATATCATTGAAGATTCTTGGTTTATCAGAGATAATGGTGACTTGAACCTTGTTAATAACAGTGGAGATACAGAGAAGTGGAGGGATTTAGGATATATTTTTGAAGTGAAGTGGACAATATATTTTGATGGATATTAAATGGAGAGTAAGGAAATAGTCAAAGATGACTTAAATTTTGGTTGCAACATCTGTTTGGATGGTGTCCATTCCTTTTTCTCTTTTAAAAATTAAATCACTGGGGCCGGAGTGATAGTACAGTGGGCAGGACATTGGCCTTGCATGAGGCTGACCTGGGTTCGATCCCTAGCATCACATATGATCCACGAGCACCAACAGGAGTAATTCCTGAGTGCAGAACCAGGATTTAACCCCCGAGCAATGCCGGGTGTGACCAAATAAAAGCAAAAAAAATTAAATCACTATGAATGACAAAGTTACAAAGATGTTTATGGTTGACTTTCTGGAATACAATGTTCCAACATCAAATCCATTCTTTCTTAACTGTCATCAAAGTTACGGATTTCTTAGATTTGCCAAGACAGAGACAGTAAAAATGACACTTAGCTTGGAGATCTCCCTTACTGTTTTTTAAAGATATAATTTATTTATTTATTTATTTATTTATTTATTTATTTATTTATTTTTAAATTTTATTTTATTGAATCACCGTGACAAAAGTTACAAAGCTTTCAGGTTTAAGTCTCAGTCATATAATGATCAAACATCCATCCCTTCACCAGTGCACCCGTTCCCCCACCAAGAACCCCAATATACCCCCTCCAACCCAGCCCCATCACCTGAGTGGCTGATGATCTTCACTCGATTCTCTCTATACTTTGGATATACTCAATATTTCAACAGGGAACTGACTATTATTAATTGGAATTTTCCCCCAACAATCAAACCTGCTGAAAAGGCATCATTTGATAGTTTTTTTTTTTCCATTGCTGAGAATGAAGATTATAGGAGCCACCGCGCGGTTTTGGATTTCTGTTGTTTTAGCTCAGTTTACATCCTAGATGCATTTCTATAAGTCTCTGAGTGCTAAAATGGGTTAGTAGACCTCCCGGATCATAGTCTTTAAGGAGCAGAGGGGCCGTGTCGTGCACGGCTGCTCCGGATCTCATCTGGGCCGAGGACGTGCCGGTAACACCCCCATCCCATGATCTCTTGTGTGCCACGTCACTACAAGCAAGTACCTCTGGGTTGTGAGTCCTAGAAAATGGCGGACGCCACGTAGGCACTGCTACTGCTGCCGCTGCCATCTTCCCCGTAGAAAGAAAGCGTTGGGAGAGAAAATCCTTCCCCCTCCCCGGGCGGCATGGGGTCGTAGCTCAGCTCACAGTCTAGATGCATTTCTATAAGTCTCTGGGTACCAAAATGGGTTAGTAGACCTCCCGGATCAGAGTCTTTAAGGAGCAGAGGGGCCATGTCGTGCGCGGCTGCTCCAGATCTCATCTGGGCCAAGGGCGTCCCTTACTGTTTTGTAAAGATTTAGTCTTTTCAGAGAATTCTCTGCAAATAGACACATGTAACTTCACCTTCATACTTATGCCCACATTTGTACACACACACACACACACACAGAATTCTGCTACGGCATTGCTGTTTAAAACTCCACAGCAGGAGCCAGAGTTTTCGTGTATCCCATGCAGGTTTGATGCCTGGTATCACATATGGTCCCCTGAAATCCACAAGGAGTGATCCCTGGGCTCAGAGCCATGAGTAAGTCCTGAGGACAGCAGAGTATGACCCCAAATCAAAACCTCCCCAAATAAAAATAAAAATACTAACTAAATAAACCTTCACAGCAACTGTCTTGGGCTGTCCTTCAGGATGTTCATGCAACTATCAACATTTTTGGTTCTGAGAGGAATGAACATTTGCAAGCCATTTTAGTTTTAAAACAATAACTGTGGCTAGACACAAGGGGCCTCCCCTAGGTAACAGGCCTCTTGCTTTGCTCCTGAAAGGGGGTCGGCAACAATGAGTGACTGAGATAGTTCAAAGTATCTTTTGCCCTGCCAACGTGGTTTTCAGTGTCAGGAAATGTGAAACATAGTGGTAACTCATTTATTAAATCAAAATGTGCACAATCCAAAGCAGCAGTCTGAGGCTGTTAATCATAATTGCTAACTAAATGAACAACCTGTTGCCTGGGCAGATCATTAGAAGGGGAGGGAGTTGTGGAAACTGGAGATAAATTGAATGAGTTTTGGCCACTGACTAGTTGGCTCCAGTTCAGGCTGAGGTACACTTCATAGTTCAGAGTTTCCAGGGTGTCAGGGCAGTATAGTTTCTTATCAGTGGTGCAAAAAGCTACAAATGGACTAAATTCAGATGGTGGTTTCCAAACTTTTTTTCCGGAAAAGGCCAACTGAGTAGTCCTGCAGGTTATGAGTTTGAGAGGAAATGGAACAAAAGAGGGTTATGGTGGTGTAGGTGGGGGAAGGCTGTGTACATAAAACCCTGCCATTATCAATATTGTAAATCTTGGTGCCTAAAATAAAAGTTTGGATTTTTAAAAATCTGTAGCACTGTAGCACGACAGCATTTGAACACCACACCCTCCACCAGAGTGTTAGTTTCCTGCCTTCCCCCCCACACACCTACAACACCGTAGACCTTTTTTATTCCATTTCCTTCCAAACTCATAACCTGAAGGACTACTCAGTTCTCCAAATTCTGTATACATAAAACTCTGCCATTATCAATATTATAAATATTGGTGCCTAAAGTAAAATTTTGGATTTTTAAAAATATCAACTTTTAAAATTTTATTGAATCACCGTGTGATAGGGCATTACAAAGCTGTTCATGATTGAGTTTCAGTCATACAATGTTCACTGGTGGAGGGATGGGTGTTAAAATAAAAGTTTTAAAAATAATTAGAAAATAAAAGAGAGCCTCAACAAGGATGCTTATACAGCTTATAGCCCCTAATGAAAAACCTAGAAGATTTTTGAGACATCTGAGAGACTAGGGTTCCCATTTCCCCAGTGAAAGACAAAAATATATGTGGTGTCACAGAGACTGGCACACATTCAAAAGAACAAAAGCAACCAGTGCTGGCGTGGATGTGGGGAAAAAAGGATGCTCCTTCACTGTTGGTGGGGATGCAGACTGGTCCAGCCTTTCTGGAAAACAGTATGGACAGTCCTTCAAAAACTAGAAATTGAGCTTCCATATGACCCCGCAATACCAGTTCTGGGACTATATGCAGAGGATGCAAAAAAGCACAGCAGAAATGACATCTGTACCTATATATTCATTGCAGCACTGTTCACAATAGCCAAAATCTGGAAACAACCTGAGTGCCCAAGAACAGATGACTGGTTAAAAAACGTTGGTACATTTACACAATGGAATACTATGCAGCTGTTAGAAGAGATGAAGTCATGAAATTTGCTTATAAATGGATAGACATGGAGAGTACCATGCTAAGTGAAATGAGTCAGAAAGAGAGGGACAGACATAGAGGGACTGCAATCATTTGTGGAATGTAGGGTAGCATCACATGAGGCTGACACCCAAGGACAGTAGATACAATGGCCAGGAGGATTGCCCCATTGCTGGAAGCTGCTTCATGAGCGGAGGGGAGAAGGCAGATGGAATAGAGAAGGGATAACTAAGAAAATGATGGCTGAAGGAACCAGTTGGGATGGGAGATGCATGCCAAAAGCAGATGATGGACCAAGTATGATGACCTCTCAGTGTCTGTGTTGCAAGCTATAATGCCCAAAAGTAGAGAGAGAGTATGGGGAATATTGTCTGCCATGGAGGCAGTGGGAGGGTGGGAAAGGGGGAGGTATACCTGGGATATTGGTGGTGGGGAATGTGAACTGGTGGAGGGATGGGTGTTTAATCATTGTGTGATTGTAACCCAAACATGAAAGCTTGTAACTATCTCACAGTGATTCAATGAAATTTTAAAAATTTTAAAAAACGTGGTGTCTCATTTCCTTCCCATCATTATTGTCTGTGTCTCTTAAAAATTGTAAAAATCAGGTGTTACTATGAGTGTTTTCCAAAGATAAACACTTTGGGGGGCAGTACACATGGCTTTTGCAAAGTAGGCATCATTTGTTTTACCAAAGGGAAGGTGGAGAGAGAGGAAGAAAATGTAGAGAGGAAGAGAAGTGCCTGGGGTAACAGAGTGTGATTTTGCGTCCCAGTTCTCAAACTCTTGGTACTTGATCACATGATGCTATTTCCTGGGCATGGTGAGAGTCAGGCTGTTTCCCTAAAGTCTGGAACACAAGTGGGAGGCCTAGCTAACCTGCTCTGGGCTGATAACCTGTCAATCAGCATGGTGCCAAGGTGAGCTGCAGGGTTCTTTCCAACTCTGGGAGCCAACAATTCTGAGATCCTGTACCTATTTCCTATCCAGAAATTTAGGCAGTAGGTTAGCATATGATCTCTAAGGGACCTGTAAGACTGACATTCTAGTGATTTGGAGAAGGCAGAGACCTTAATAAATGTTGTTGATTCATTGGTCCCTAGGGATTGGAATGATCACAAAGATGTTTTAAGGCTTCTGTGAGTGGTTCTGATCCTGTGTTATATATTGGATATCTGTAGGTCATTCTGTTTTCAATAGGTTCTGGTTCTGAAAAAGAAAAACAAAACATGAGCAGAATAAACAACTTACAGACCTTGAACTAAACAGCGAATGAGAGACAATACTGATGGACATATGTATACAAGGTGTGGGGAGTGTGGACTGGAAGGCAAAATAGGACAATAGAAATAAGAGGGGAAAATGAAATAAAACTCCATTTTGGTATTTGTTTTTGGCTCTGTGGGGGGTTGAAACAGCCTCCCACATGCAAAGCGTGTGCTCACCTAATCAATGTATCTCTCTGGCCACTCAATTGCTTTTTTGAAAATATAAGAAACTAAAAAAGTGAAAGGGGGCCAGAAAGATAGTGCAGTGAGTAAGGCACTTGCTTGGCATGTAGCTAACCCATGTGGCTGACCCACAACCCCATGTGGTTTCCCTTGAGGACAGAGATAGGTGTGGCTCAAAAAGGAAAACCAAAAAAAAGTGCAATGGAAATAAAGCCTATTGAGTATCTACCATTTCTTGGTATCTTTCTGCCTGAAGCCTTATCCATGAATTTTTCGATCAGTTCCTTGTATTATAGTATTGTTTTACCTATTATAAAGATGAAGACTTTGAGGGGCATGATTTATGTGAGAAGTAAGCTGCTATCTCCTCTAGAGTAGCACTGGAGGTAACAGAAGTGGCATTGGATTTTCTGCAGAGTGATGAGGAGAGGAGAGATGGGCTGTATCCCCATCAATCTCACAAGGCTATTAAAAGAGTCAGTAACTAAGACATAGCAAAAATGTAGTTCTAAGTGATACTTAAATTCATAATACAAAACAAATATAGGAAATAAAATGAAGGTAGGGCCCTGACTCTTGAAGCGCTCTGCTTCTGGGAATAAATATGTGGCCTGATATGCCAGGAAACATGCCCTTGGCTTCCAAGCTGTGTCAGACAGCTGGTTAAATATCTTGATTCCTGAGGATGCTTCTTTCAGATGCTTCTCTGGAGGAGACCTGGAGAATGAGAGGGAAGTGGGAGACCTTTGGCATAGTTTATGCATGCATGGCATTCACCAGACTGTGCCAGGTGTGGGGGTAAGGTACAGAGATGAGACATATGGTTTTCCTGGCCTTTCAGAACTTACAGATTTGTAGCGAAGAAATTGTTTAAAAAAGTGATAATGGGCTTAAGAAGTGCTCTGCCAAGTATTAGTATAGTGTAATAAATGCAACAAAGGACTAGCACTTGAGCTAGACTTCAGGAATCAAAGTGGGATTTAAAGGTGAGCAGTTACTCACCTAAACAGAATTCTAAAGGATAAGTAAGTAGGTGTTAGCTGAGTGAAAACCAGTAAAAAGAGATGTAGAGAGTTAGGTGGTACACGAATAATCTGAGCCTAAAGAAGCTGGCTACCTAGACCATAAAGGAACATGAATGCCATGGAGAGGAGCTTAGACATTCTCCTTAGGCCAGTGAGGAGCCATGGAATGGTGTGCCATTCAGATAAGATTTGTTTTACAGAAATATCACGGTGAGGACAGTAGGGGTAGTCCAGTGAATAATGCCCTTGTCTTGTCCACAATTGACCAGAGTTTGATCCCTGGCACCATTATGGTCAACTGAGCCCTGCCAGAAGTGATCCCTGAGCACAAAGCCAGGAGTAAACCCTGAGCACCATTAGATGTGGCTCCCCAAAACCAAACCAAACCAACAAACAGAAACATCACTGTGGAATAAGATGGATTGGTGGATTGGAAAGGGGAAATATAACCTGAGACCAAGTGAGAGAAGATAGTCACCTGATTGAGGGCTACAGAGAGAGAGGGAGAGCAAGAAGGAGAGAGAGATATGGACGGTTATTAGGCACATTTGGAAATTAGACAATCTGAATAGGCAAATGCTGATAGTGAAGGAAGGTAAGTAGTCTAAGGTGCCTGGGTGATGCTTTGGTTTCTGGACAACTGAATAGGAGTAAGAGCAATGACTCTGAATCCAGGCTGCCTGGGTTTGAATTCCAAGGCTGTCACTAACTGTGTGACCTTGGACACATTTCTCTTTTTTAATTTAATTTAATTTAATTTTTAAATTATTTTATTGAGTCACCATGTGGAAAGTTACAAAGTATTCAGGTTTAAGTCTCAGTTATACAGTGCTCAAACACCCATCCCTTCACCAGTGCACATATTCCACCACCAAGAATCACAGTACAGCTCCACCCCGTCTCCCCACACCCCTAGACCCCACCCCTAGGCCCCCCTAGCCCCCCCTTGCCTGTGTAATTGATAAATTTCACTTTACTTTCACTTTGATTGCATTCAATATTTCAACAAAACTCACTGTTATTGTTTGGAGCGTCTCCCCCCAAAAGTCAGACCCGCTGAAAAAGGAAGCATTTGACAATTTGTTTTCCATTGCTGAGAATGAAGAGGTATGAGGTCGAGTGATCGCACCTAGTGGACACATTTCTTAACTGCTCTGTGATTCAATTTCCTAACCTGAAAAATGAGGGTACTAGCATTGCAGATTAAGCAAAACAATACATATAAAGTGCTGTGACGTATGTCAAGAGTATGACAAGTGTTCAGCTATTATTATAGAGAAGAAGGAAGAGCTTGATTTCATAGTGATGATAATGAGTTCAGTTCCAGGCATAATCAATTTTAGGTTATCTGTGGATACTCAAGTAAAAATTAACTATTTAAGTATGCAGCTCAGGAGATGTTTGGGATAGAAATATATATTCCAAGGTAATCAGTAATAACCAGAACCTTGAAAGTTTATGCAGGGATGATTTAAGTGTCAAGAAAAGAAGGCCTAGAATCATCAATATTTTAGGATGGACTGCAATAAAAACATTTGCCTTGCATGTGTCCAATCCAAGTTCGATCCTTGGCACCATGTATTGTTCCCTGAGCAGTTCCAGGAGTAATCTCTGAGCAAAGAGTCAGGAATAAGACCTGAGAACCAGTGGATGTGGCAGTGAGAGAAAGATAAAGAAGGGGACAGCACTCAATGAGGAGGCAGAACAGCAGCAAATGGCAAAAGACAAATAAAGAGGGGGCACACCATCAAAAATAGCCAAGTTGGCAGAAGATTTTAAGATGAAGGCAGTAACAAGTTTTGGAGAGACCAGTATATGAGAAAATCTGAGAAGTTTTCATGGGATTTATTAAAAGGGGATCTTGGGTGAGACTAAATGGGGTGAGTGGTAAGAAAGTATATCAGATTACCTTGGGTTAAAGAATCGGAGTGGGGAACTGGAGATAGAAGGTGTAGAGAGCTCTTTCCAGAAGCTTTTCTGCGAAAGGGAAATGAGAACAAACAACTGAAGGTTGGGGGGGGCGGGGGAATAGAGGGCATGAGTGAATACTAATATGGAGAAAAATGGCAATAGAAAGGAACTAATAGGAGATCCCAGTGATCGAGGAGGAACAGGTAATTGAAGGCCCTGAAATGGTGGCAGGAGCAGAGCACCGGTGAGATCACTTCCTGGCTGGAGGAATCATGAGATGGAAGGAGGAAGATATGGATATGATGAGTTAGTTAGTGTGTATTTCATTGTGAAAAGTTTCTGCCTGATGGCCTCTTTTCCTTGAAATCAAGGATGGGGTATGTGATAAGGCTAAGGAGTTTGTTGATGATAGTGGAGTTGTGCTCAGAAAACCTTTGGCAAGAAAGGAAGAGAGAGCCCAACCAAGACTCATAGGAAAACTTTAGCCCATACTGTAAGCTCAATGACAGTCAAGACCTTAAATTGATAGTGCTTCCCATACATGAGGTTGGATGTTTTCTCTAAGCACTGCTTAGTCCTCTGTCTGGGGTAGGGAAAAAAGGGTAGAAATTTGGACTAATGTAAGGCATGAGGGTAGTGAAATTTATTGACTCATAATTCCCTTGATTTTAAATTTGGGGGCTCATAGTCCTGCTACAACCAACAGTTTCTTTCTGTCCACTGTATTTCATAGATTCTGCTTCAGTCAAAGCACTTATGCTGCCTTATAGTTTCTGGCTGGTGTATGAGTGTGCATTTTCATTCTGCCTTCAGAACTATGTCTCATGTTCAGATTCCGCAGGTGAGACTATCTGAGTTATTTCACTAGTCATCATTTTCCAAATTTGGCAGATAGTCCAAGATATCTTCTCTAGACTGATGGCCAACCTATAGGTTTTTTGTTTGTTTTTAGTCTTTCGTTGAATCAGAGACTTTTATCTGGTTCAGTCTGGTCTAATGTTCTTCAGAGGTGTAATGAATAAAGCAAATAGAATGGTTTAGAATTTGGGTCCTAAGGGTCAGAACAATAGCTCAGTGGCTGGAAGTACATGCATGCAGGAGGGTCTGTATTCAATTTCTAGCACCACATGGTCCTCCAAGTACTGTCAGAAGTCACTTTTAAGCACTGTGTTGGGAGCAGATCCTGTGAGCTGTTGTGCATGGCCTGAACCCTCCCCCAAAGTAATTTGAGAGGTTATTTTTAAAAAGTAATTTAATTCAAAGTAGTTTAATTCAAGCTCTAGAACCAGAAATTTGAGCTTGAATACAGGCTTCTATAGTACTGTGTGACATCGAGCAATTTATCTCACTGCCTTAATTCTCAGCCCCTCATTTCTTAACTGGGCTCAATAAAAGTATATGCCTTAAAAAGTCATTGTAAGCAAACAATGATAAATAAATGAGAGGCTACAGAGATACTACAGCAGGTAAGGTGTTTGCCTCACAGGTGACTGACCGAGGTTCGATTCCCAGCACCCAACACGGTCCTCTGAGCCCACAAGGCATGATCCCTGAGTACATAGCAAAGAATAAGCCAGATTTGGCCCCCCCAAAATAATAGTAATAATGAAATAAAACTACAATAATAAGTACATGAAAAACATTTAATAACATATCTGGCACTATTTTCTTGTAATATCTATTTTTCCTCCTTTTCCTACTAAAACTTATGGTTATTTTACTATGAACACAGACAGTTAGGGACTTTGGGGGAGGCAGAATATTTGAACTGCTCTGCAAGTGAATGAACACAGTGTTTTCCCCTTCATTACAGCCCTTCGGAATTTTGTAGTCTTCTTATCTTTTCTCCAGGAGTATTTGTCACCCCATGGACTCCAAAGGCCTGAAAACTTAGCACAATTGTGTTTGCCGTGGCTGAGGACTGAGCTGTTGGGTCTGCACATCATCAGATGGGGAGGAATCCTGGCAGCCTGATCTCTCCATCAGTCCTTGGTTTCTATGAGTCATGTTCCTCTTATGCTAAGCCCAGCTCAGATTTGGAAAACGGACAGGGGAGTGGGAGCAAGTTTGGAGAGGAAAGCAGCAAGTTTGCATCTTTCTGAGCTTTTTGTTAGCTCAAGTTTAAAGAATCTTTGCTTAGAGCTTTGGTGAGTGAATTGACTTTAGGCCTTACTGTGACCATAATTTTATGGAGAAGACCCTTTCCCTGACTATGGATAGGCACAAGATGTCTGTTGTACGAGTAGTATTACCTCAGACACCCTCACAATTGAGGCATTTCTTCACCATCTCACCCACTATAACCTGATCCTGATGAGTAAACTTTTTAATTTATTTTTATTTTTTTAATTTATTTATTTTTTAATTAGTGAGTCACAGTGAGGGTACAGTTACAGATTCACACATTTTCGTGCTTGTTTTTCCCTCATGCAATGTTTAAGAGCCCATCCCTCCACCAGTGTCCATTCTCCACCACCAATGAACCCAGTATCCCTCCCACCCACCCCAGTCCCATCTCCCCCACCCACCCCGCCTCTGTAGCGGGGCATTCCAATTTGATATCTCTCTTTCCTTTTGGGTGTTGTGGTTCCTGTGATTGGAGATCCTGTGCGGGAAGGGAGATGTGTGTTGAAAGTAAACTTTTTTATTTTAAAGAATGAAAATTGTTGATTTTTAAAAGGATACATTCAGAGAGATTAATTGCCCAGATATTTGACTCTTACATAAGTCTTACCTACTTGGAACAGTGATTATCTGCTGTTTGGTTGTATCTGAGCTGTTGTTTTTCCAAGAATGGTGGGCAAAACACTGATGGTACATTAAATCATTCCAGGTGGTATATGGCTAAACATTTCTTAAATTCACTAGTCAGTAATTTATTTTAGATATTTTAGCATGTTTTAAAAATGATTGGTACATTCATGTATGTTAATCGCAGCACTGTTTACAATAGCCAGAATCTGGAAAAAACCCGAATGCCCTAGAACGGATGACTGGTTGAGGAAACTTTGGTACATATATACAATGGAATACTATGCAGCTGTTAGAAAAAAGGAGGTCATGAATTTTGTATTTAAGTTTCATGCTGAGTGAAATGAGTCAGAAAGAGAGAGACAGACATAGAAAGATTGCACTCATCTATGGTATATAGAATAAAAGAGTGGGAGACTAACACCCAAGAATTGTGGAAATAAGTACCAGGAGGTTGACTCCATGGCTTGGAGGCTGGCCTCACATTCTGGGGAAAGGACAACTCAGAGAAGGGATCACCAACTATAATGTAGTCGAAGGCCATGTGGGAGAAGGGAGTTGCGGGCTGAATGAGGGCTAGAGACTGAGCACAGTGGCCCCTCAACACCTTTATTGCAAACCACAACAGCTAATTAGAGAGAGAGAAAAGAAGGGAATGCCCTGCCACAGTGGCAGGGTGAGGTGGGGGGAGATGGGATTGGGGAGGGTGGGAGGGATGCTGGGTTTACTGGTGGTGGAGAATGGGCACTGGTGAAGGGATGGGTTCCCAAACTTTGTATGAGGGAAGCATAAGCACAAAAGTGTATAAATCTGTAACTGTATCCTCACGGTGATTCACTAATTAAAAATAAATAAATTTAAAAAATGATTGGTACATCAACAGGGTTTTGTACGTGAGAGAGAGAGCCCTAGTTCAATCCTGAATGCTGCATGGTTCCCCAGATACCACCAGAAGTGCTTCCCAAGCATTGTGCCAAGATTAGCCCTGAGAATCACTGGTTGTTAGTCTTAAAGATATTGTAACTTAAAACGATGCTGAAATTTTTAGAAAGAAAGCTTACTTAAAAATATTGGAGGTTAAAAGATTATTAAATATAAGTGCTGGGAGGATTACTCCACAGCTTAGAGGCTGGCCTTACATACTGGGGGGAAAGGCAGTTAGGGAAGAGATCACCAAGTAAATGGTGCTAGGAGTATCCACTCAGGATGGGAGACG
This sequence comes from Sorex araneus, assembly GCF_027595985.1. Lineage (NCBI taxonomy): Eukaryota > Metazoa > Chordata > Mammalia > Eulipotyphla > Soricidae > Sorex > Sorex araneus. Next base: position 140,285,608 of record NC_073313.1, on the reverse strand, counting down.
CACCCTGAAAGCAGACTATAGGCCGTACATGATAGCCACTTAATACCTCTATTGCAAACCACAACACCCAAAGGAGAAAGAGCAAAAGGGAATGCCCTGCCACAGAGGTGAGGTGGGGGGCAACAAGGGTGGGGATGGATGGTAGGGAGGATGCTGGGACTACTGGTGGTGGAAAATGGTTCACTGTTGGAGGGATGGATACTTGAGCATTATATGACTAAAATGCAAGCATGGAAGTCTGTAAGTGTGTAACTGTACCTCACAGTGATTCACTAATAAAAAAAATCTTGGAGGCTAAGCATGAGGCAAAATTCATGAAGGTAGCAAACAGATGAATGAAGTTTGGGAAATATTGGTCTTAAACAAATCACATTGCTAGTGCTCCACATCACTAGTCATCAGGGAGATGTAAATCAGAACAGCAATGAGATATCATCTCACACCACAGAGACTGGCACTCATTCAAAAGAACAAAAGCAACCAGTGCTGGCATGGATATGGGGGAAAAGGGACGCTCTCTCATTGTTGGTGGGAATGCCAACTGGTCCAGCCTTTCTGGAAAACAATATGGACAGTCCTTCAAAAACTAGAAATTGAGCTTCCATATGACCCTGCAATACCACTTCTGGGAATATATCCCGAGGATGCAAAAAAGCACAGTAGAAATGACATCTGTACGTATATGTTCATTGTAGCACTGTTCACAATAGCCAAAATCTGGAACAACCCAAGTGCCCAAGAACAGATGACTGGTTAAAGAAACTTTGGTACATCTACACAATGGAATACTATGCAGCTGTTAGGAAAGATGAAGTCATAAATTTGCTTATAAATGGATAGACATGGAGAGTATCATGCTAAGTGAAATGAGTCTGAAAGAGAGGGACAGACGTAGAAGGACTGCACTCATTTGTGGAGTATAGAATAACATCACATGAGGCTGACACCCAAGGACAGTAGATACAATGGCCAGGAGGATTGTCCCATAGCTGGAAGTCTGCTTCATGAGCGGAGGGGAGAACACAGATGGAATAGAGAAGGGATCACTAAGAAAATGATGGCTGGAGGAACCAATCGGGATGGTAAATGTGTGCCAAAAGTAGATAATGGACCAAACATGATGACCTCTCACTTTCTGTGATGCAAACCATAATGCCCAAAAGTAGAGAGAGAGTATTGGAATATTGTCCGCCATGAAGGCAGGGGAAGAGTGGGAATGGGGATGTATACTGGGGGTATTGGTGGTGGAGAATGTGCACTGGTGGAGGGATAAGTGTGTGATTGTAACCCAAACATGAAAGCTTGTAACTATCTCACAGTGATTCAATAAAATAAAAAAATAAAGTGACTTCTAGTGAGCACAACTGTGAAAAAAATCACATTCCTATTTGTTTGCCTCTTATTCCCCACCCCAAACTTTGGGCGTCTGCCTTGAGAATTATCTTGTAGGTATACTAATCTGCCTAGTCAACTATCATCTCAATAGACTGAAGCTAAGAGCCTCTCATTTTCTTGACTTCTGTTTCTACTAAAAACTCTTTGTATTCTTTTGTCTTCTGTCTCTGTTTCTCACCTTTTCCCTCTCTTCCTAGTCCCTTGGAATAGTTATTGGAGATATTCCTAACTCCTCTCCCATTTTCATATTCAGTCACTATTTAAGTCTAGTAAATTCTTCCCTCAGCATATCTCTTGCATTTTGACCGCCATCACCCATTCATATGCACAGCCTCAGTCTTATATGGCACCATATCATTCAATCAATCTTCTGATTGCATGACTTGCCCCATGGATTTCCCCTGCATTGTTTCTTCACTGAGTGTCAGGTCATAGCCAAATTCTTAAAAAAGTTATTCTTAGTCATGGAAATGCTAAGATCTGCCAATATTTAGCATTTCCTTTCTAGAACCTATGTCTATGTTTACATCTTTGTCTTTACCATAACTCAGATCTATTAAGTTTACTTTCAGTAAACATATTTTCAATCTGCCTTGACTAATAGAGTTTTCTCAGTTCTTTCCACTTGATCACTAACTTATATTTCATAGCATCCTTTTAGTGTTGTTTTGTATCTCCCTAATAATATTCAGCTTGCTGAGGTAAAGGGACCACGATCATGATCACGAAATCCCGTTAATCATCAATTTCTCGAGAGGGCTCAGTAACCTCTCCATTCGTCCTTTCCCTGAGATCTTAGAAGTCTCTCTCGACTCGGCCCTCCAGATGATCTCGCACTGGAGGCTCTTTCAGGGTCAGGGGAATGGGATCCAGCTTATTACTGGATTTAGCATATGAATACACCATGGAAAGCTTGCAAGGCTGTCTCATGTGGGCAGGAAACTCTCAGAAGCTTGCCAGTTTCTCCCAGAGGGAGAAGTAGGCTACAAGATACCGCGGCTACATGCTTCTGGGAGCTCGCTTTTAATTCTCTGGATGTTGGCTGTTGATGGGATTACACACACCTGGATTCCTCTGCCGGTACCTTCATGCGTGAGGCCCGTACGAACGTGTGGAGAGGGCCCTCGAGCATGGCTGTAGCTAGGTTCCGGTGGTCTTCGGCCACCGGGAGCTCTGCTCGGGGTGGGGAGGGAGACTTTCCTAGAAGATTTCTCATTATAGTTCATTAACCATAACTGTGTCATAGACTCATTCTCAGACCTATAACTCATTTAATGATTATAGAATAGTTCAAGCCTGGCGCTGGATTTAGCTCTTTCTTCCCAAAGCATAAAGAATATTTGCCAGGTTCTGGGAAGTCTATTTCCAAACATTAAACTAGGGGGAACATTGTTTGGTAGTAATAAATGTTTACAAATAACTTAATAAAGACTGGTTTTTAGAACAATTGGCCTGCTCTGATTTTTGTCAGGTTCTTAGATTTGCAGGGTCTGAGACATAAAGGCTTCCACAAAAGAAATGTCCTCTGTGCTCACATAATTACATTTATATGTTTCTGACTGAATTGGAAGATCAGCCTGATGATGTGGATTCTCTCAGCTCTGCTTCCCTCAACTTAAAGGAAGAATCTAGACATTGTATGGTGACTGTTCCATTTAGCTATGCTGTCCCAGTAGGTGAATTGTTTCTTCATTTGGTTTTACTTCATAAATTGTGAGGTGGGAAGAGAGGTAGGGGGGAAAGTTTCATCTTCACCGGAAAAAATCATCCCTGCCTTTGGAGCTTTGATTTTCATCATGTCTTCTGAAGTAGATCTAAAATTGAACTTTCATGCCAAAAAAAGTTCCAAAGAGAAATTTCCAAAAGCAACTCATAGAAGAAACTGCCTTTTAAAATTTTGTATTATAACAAGAAACAAAAACAACCTAAACAGTCAATTATAAGGATTTGAATGAGCAGACTATTTTAGTTCATATAGCAATAAAATTAATTTTGACAATTTTATGAACTCTGCAGATACATGAAATTGTGTGCATGGAATCATGACAAGTGAAAAAGACATAGCAAAATAGTAATACTTATTGACTTGCAAAATGGACATATGACATTTGTCAGAGAACACTTCAATTTCAAGTCAGAGATATTAGGCAAAACTAGGTACTCGTTGGGCAGTCCCAACCGGGGCCGGTGCTCGGCTCCGGCCAGGTGCCCGTGCCTCTGCAAAGCCGGTGGATGTGGAACGAGCAGGAACCAGAGACAGCTTTAGGATTTGGGGTTCCAGCAAGTGCTTGCACCCATGTATGGAGATTGTGAACTAACTTTGGCTACATGCTGTTCCAGGGAGGGAAATGATTCATTTTCCAACTTAAATCTTCGCGGACTTAATTACTATAATACAGAAATTGTAAACGGCCACGCGACATTTTATCTCTTCATTCTCATCAGTGGAAAACTTATTATCAAATATTTCCTTGTTAATAGAGCTGTATTCTTGGGGGATAAATTCCAACAAAAATAGTGAGTCTGTTTTGAAACTCTAACAACAATAGTGAGTTGTGTGTTGAAATCTGGAATGTAATCAAGGTAAAGAGAAAAGGAAGTGAAATTATCACTCACGCACGGGGGCGGGGGTTGGAGGGTGAGGGGTGGGATGTATACTGTTTTTTTTGTTTGTTTTTGCTTTTGTTTCTGTTTTATTTTTGTTTTTATTGGTGGTGGAATAGGGGCACTGGTGAAGGGATGGTTGTTTGATCATTGTGTAACTGAGATATAAGCCTGAGAACTTTGTAACTTTCCACTTGGTGATTCAATAAAATAAATTTTAAAAAAAGAAAAAAACTAGGTACTTGTTGCTATTAAATGCTAACTAAGGATGTTGGTGGCCATCAACTGGAGGTCCTACTTTAGCTGGAGTTTAAACAAATGGAAGGTGAGGTGGTCACTTCTCTTCCCTTATTTCACCATAAGACAAGTTTTAAGATCAAACCTGAGCTAGAACTTCTTTCTTTTCTCTGACAGAGTAGAATGTGAAGTCAGAGAGATATACTTAACCTCTACATGTCCACTCATTCTACTTCTCTGTGGATAAGATCCCTTTCTTCTCTCAACCAACAAAGAATTCTGATGAACGACTGAACTCTCATTCCAGAATAGTGTGAGTTCTTACTAAGATTTCTTGGCAAAGGCCCTGAGCCCCTCCCCATCATCCAAAGTTTACATTGTAAATATCTGGATACATGAAAAGCCAGACCTCCAACTTGGGATTGATCTATTGGAGGCTGAGCCAAGGGTGTGTTGTTGATACAGAAGATCTCTCCCAAGGGGTTACTAAAGAGGATTATTTTTGCTGGGTCAGTTTTTCCAGCTTTATTCAAAAGACTGAAGAGGAGGGGAGAGCAGAATGGGTGTATAAATGGGATGGCTGAGAGGAGAGACTTGTTTTTCTTTCTTTTCCTGATAGTTACTACCCAGAAACAGCTGACTTTTGAGTTCTGACCTTATCTTGTGAATTGTGTTCTTATTTAATCCTTGCAATAGTAAGATATCTATTACTTTCCCATGATACAGTTTCAGAAATAGGCTTAGAGAGAACTTAGCCAGAGTGGCATAACTAGGGGTTGAGAAAGTCAGTATTCACTCAGCAACAATTTATCCAGTGTGCTATGTGCTGGAGATTCAGCTGTGAATAAGTTCAGGTTACCATCTTAAGCAGATTGTAGACATGAGTGTGTTACATATATGAAAGTAGGTACCTGAACTGGATCAGGAGGAAGAGCAAGAATCAGATGACTGGAGTCCATGATATAGTGAAATAGTGACGTAGACATTGGGCATATAATTTCAAAAGGCCAGAATCAAGATAAAGCATAGTCCTCTAAGAAACTACTGAGCATTCTTGAGTAAGTCTGGAACTGACTGGAAGAGGGACCTGAGAGAGGAGGCAGGGTCTATGGGATGAGGTGTCCTGTGAGCCATGGGAAGGAGTTTTGATTCCATTCTAGGTGTGATGATGAAACAGAGGAAGATTTGAAGCAGGGGAGTGATTTAATTTGGCACTTTCTTTACCTCAATTGGCCACTATGAAAAGAATGTGTTGAAAGGGAACAAGAATACAAGAGGAGATAATCACAGTGATGACTTATCTTAGGATGGTACAACTGAGAGAAACAGATTTGGGATTTGTGTTTCAAGGGAAATCAGTTTCATTTTATTTTTTGGAATTTTTATTGAATCACTGTGAGATACAGTTACAAAGCTTTTATGATTGAATTTTAGTCATACAGTGATTGAACACCCATCCCCCCACCAGTGAACATTTTCCACCACCAATGTTCCCAGTATCCCTCCCGCCAACCTCACACAACCCTACCCCTGGCCTCAATGGCAGACATTCCTTCTTACTCTCTCTCTACATTGGGGCATTATGGTTTGCAATACAGATACTGAGAGGCCATCATGTTTGGTCCTTTATCTACTTATAGCACATATCTCCCATCGAGTGATCCCTCCAACCATCATTGATTTAATAATTCATTCTCTATCCCAGCCACCTTCTCCCCCAGCTCATGAGGCAGGCTTCTAACCATGGAGCAATCTTCTTGGCCTTTGTCTCTACTGTCCTTGGATGTTAGTCTCATATTATGTTAGTTTACATTCCACAAATGAGTGCAGTGATTCTATGTCTGTCACTCTCTTTCTGACTCATTTTACTTAGCATGATACTCTCCATGTCCATCCACTTATAAGCAAATTCCGTGACTTCATCTTCCCTAACAGTTCCAATGTGTAGATGTACCAATGTTTCTTCAACCAGTCATTTGTTCTCAGGTGCTCAGGTTGTTTCCAGATTTTGGCTATTGTGAACAGTGTTGAAATGAACGTACAGGTGCAGATGTCATTACTTCTGTGATTTTTGCACCCCCAGGATATATTCCCAGAAGTGATATTGCTGGATCACATGGTTGCTCAATTTCTAGTTTTTTGAAGAATGCCCATATTGTTTTCCAGAAGGACTGGATCAGTCGTCATTCCCACCAACAATGAAAGAGAGTCCCTTTCTCCCCACATTCAGGCCAGCACTGGTTGTTTTTGCTCTTTTTGATGTGTGCCAATCTCTGTGGTGTAAAATGATATCTAATTGTTGGTTTGATTTGCATCTCTCTGATTATTAGTTGTGTAGAGCATTTTTATGTGCCTTTTAGCCATTTGTATTTTTTTCAGGAAGTATCTGTTCATTTCTTCTCCCCATTTTTGAATGGGATTCGAGGTTTTCTTCTTGTAAAGTTCTACTAGTGTCTTGTATATCCTGGATATTAATCCTTTATCTGATGGGTGTTGGGCAAATAATTTTTCCCATTCAGTGGGCTCACTCTGTATTTTTGGTCACTAACACTACAAAAAGCTCCTAGAAACAATAGGTTTGTACAGTGAAGTGGCAGGCTACAAAATCAAAATCCAAATGTCCATGGATTTCCTATAGACAAATAATGAAACAAAATAGAGATTAAAAAAATCGCATTCACAACAGTGCCTCAGAAAATCAAGTACCTTGAAATCAGCTTAACTAAAGAGGTAAAGGACTTATACAAAGAAAATTGCAAAACATTACTTCAAGAAATAAAAGAGGACACTAGAAAATGGTGTCACATGCCCTCATCATGGATCAGGAGGATTAACATGGTCAAAATAGCAATACTCCCAAAAGCATTGTACAGATTCAATGTGGTCCCTATAAGAATGCCCATGACATTCTTCAAAGAAATAGACAAAACACTCCTGAAATTAATGTGGAACAATAAATTCCCATGAATAGCTAAAGCAATCCTGGGAAAAAGAAGATGGGTGGCTTCATCTTCCCCAACTTCAAATTGTAGTACAAAGCAGTAGTAATTAAAAAAGCATGGTTTTGGAATAAAAACATACCTGCAGGGCAATGGAACCTATTTTAATATTCTGTCACAGACTCTCAAATATATGATCACTTAGTCTTTGATAAAGGAGCAAGAAATGTGAAGTGGAGCAAGGAAAGTCTCTTAAACAAATGATGCTGGGAAAATGGAACAGCTATTTGCAAAGCAAATGGACTCAGACCTCTGTCTCTTTCCAGGCACAAAAGTCAGATCAAAGTGGACTAAAGACATCAATGTCAGACCTGAATCCATAAGGTACATGGAGGAAAATGTAAGCAGAATCCTCAATGACATTGAAGCTAAAGGCATCTTTAAGGATGAAACACCAGTGACTAAGCAAGTAGGAAAAACATAAACAAATGGGACTGCATTAGACTATTTATGAAATTCTTACAGAAACTTTTTTATTATCTCAGTCTTCCAGAGATAAAAACTAAGGCATAGAAATAAATAACTTGACTGAATCTACGGAGGTAGGAAGTAGCAAGTTTGGGATCTAAACCTAAGTAGTCTCACTCCAAAACTTTATGCTACCTCTTTTATGGAATTATACATTAATTCACTCATTTACTTATTTATTCAATGTATAATTTTAGGATATACTAGATAGGAGGAGATGTGTTACTGGGGTGTGCTAGAAGTTAGAGGGAATGATCCATATTATCACACCCAATTCCTTTCTTTGTGGAGTTCACATTTGAGCAGAGGAAGTTGATATTATCTACATAATCACACAAATATATACATACCATTGGGGGCAAATGCAATGGAATTCAACCTAGTTTGGGTTGTCAGAGAAACCTTCTTGGAGGAAGAGATAGCTGAAGTTAATTATGAATGTTGAATAGTGAATTAATTAGGAAAATAACAGAAGGAATAGCATTGAATTCAGAAAAATAGCACGTACAAAGGTCTGTAGTGGTAGAGATTATGGTGTATTTGAGGGATTTTAAGGATGCCAGTGTGATTGGAAGGATGAGGGAAGCATGTGTAAGGTGGGATGCCTTAAACAGGCCACAAACAATTTTAAGTTTTGCCCTTGCACATTTTCAAGCAGGGGATGATGACATGTTCATTATATTTTGAGCTGCTCTCTGGTCATTCTGGCTTCAGTGTGGAGATTAGTTTGGAGGCCACCAAGATGAAAACTAGTAGTCTAACCAGGAGACTATTGCCATAGTCCTGGGGCCATATCTGATATCCATATCTGAAGTAGTGGTTTAGTAACTTTGGAACTGTGGAAGAATTCAAGAGCTATTAAAGGAGAATCAGTGGAATCTGGTGGCAGTTTGAGGACAAAAAAGGAAGTAGATGCCAACACAGACTCTGTGTACTCTGCTTTGCATATCCAGGTAGGTGGATGGTGAGTATATTCTGGAGTACCCAGAAGACAACTGAGTTTCACGGGAAGTGGTCATGAGTTCTGCTTTGATCATGTTAATATTGAGATGCCGTTGAAATATTCAAGAGCAGGCATTCAAGTAAGCAATATATGACTGAAACATGAGTTTAAAAGAGAGATCTAGGGGCTGGAGAGATAGCACAGCGGGTAGGGAGTTTGCCTTGCACGCGGCCGACCCGGGTTCAAATCCCAGCATCCCATATGGTCCCCTGAGCACAGCCAGGGGTAATTCCTGAGTGCAGAGCCAGGAGTAACCCCTGTGCATCGCCAGGTGTGACCCAAAAAGCAAAAAAAAATAAATAAATAAAAGAGAGATCTACGCCAGGAGAGTAAAACAGGTAGGGTCTTGCCTTGAATAAGGCTGACCTGGGTTGAATCCCTGGGACCCTGTTGGCCCCCCAGCCCCACTAGTAGTGATCCCTGAATGCTGAGCCAGGAGTAAGCCCTGAGAACCTAAGTGTGCAACAACAGATGAGTGGATTATGAAGATCTGGTATATATACACACAAACTTTATGTAGCTGCAAGGAAAGATGAGATCATGTAATTTGCTTCAACTTGGATGGAACTGGGAAATATCATGTTAAAAGAAATAAGTCAGAAAAATAAGGATAAATATATAACTGGAACAAATGGAACCAGAATATAAAAGAGAGAGTTGGGGCTGGAGATATATAACAGTAGGTTAGGGTTCTTGCGTTGCATGAGGCTGACCTAGGTTCAATCCCTGGAACTCTATATATTCTATATACCACAGATAAGGATATTGCCTATCTGTGATATATAGAATAACTGGACAAAGGAATGCAATGTTGTAAAGGGAGGATGCGTAGATCACCCCTGACCCCAAAATATAGGGAGGAGATGGACTGAGAAGGAAATAAATCGAGGGAGAGAAGTAAGAAGAATCAGAGGGGAAGTAATGGGGTCAGGGATCCAGAGCCTTGGGCACATCAGTGACATTGAGTTTTATAGCTATATATCCAAATTGCAGAGTTAATAACAATGGAAATAGGAGATCCAAACGGCAACAATCAAAGTTAAAAACGTGCCTATTAGTCAGTTTGGGTGGTAGGGGGTGGGGTGGGAGGGAACCTGGGGACACTGGTGGAGGCAAACTGACTCTAGTGGTGGTATTGGTGCTGGTACACAGTATGCCTAAAACTAAAGTATGAATAAGTTTGTAAATCACAGTGTCTTAATAAACAATAAAATCTTTTAAAAATCCAAAACCAGTCATTGAAGTGGTAGTGCAGTGGATAGGGTGCTTGCCTTGTACACAGCCAACCTGATTTCAACCCCCAGTATCTTATAGAGTGCCCTGTACATTGCCAGGACTAATTCTTGAATGCAGAGCTAGGAGTAACCCCTGAGCACAGAAGGAAAAGAAGTAAAAGTAAATTTTTTAAAAGAGAGCTAGATGTATTTAGTGGTGTCCTGGTCTCACTGGTTCCTGGAATTTTTTGTATTTTTTTGGGTTACACCCATCGATTCTCGGGACTTACTCTTGTCTCTGCATGCAGGGATCACTCCTAGTAGGGCTTGGGGGACCAGATAGCTGTGTGCAAGGCAAGCGCCCTTCCTTCCTGATGTACTATTGCTCCAGTCCCTGAAAGCTTATTTATAAATATTGAGGACTTTTGCAAGTTGGTTATCAAATTTGGTTGCTTCAAATTGATCAGGATGAAAGTGTTCAGATCAAGGGAAGAAGTTGGCAAATGCTACAGATTAGTGTCCCCCTACCTCAGTTTCATCCCAGTCAGTTTGCTAGAATACCCATGACTTAAAAGCACATTTGTAGGTACTTGGCTGTGGTTGTGAATGTGATTGCTGAGGGGGTTTGTAAAGAGTGTGAAGCCTAGGACTAGGACTTATTGAATGCCAAGATTTAGATGGAAAATGATGATCTCACAAGGGCGACTGAAAAAGAGCAGTCGTCTGGTTCCACTTTCATATCTGTCTTGTCCTTTCCAGCATTTTATCACTGCCTTGGTTGAAGTTCATATTATTTCACATCTGGGCTATTTAAATAGTATTCACAATCTATCTGCTTCTTAAGTCATCTTTTTGGCCTTGTGGGCCACAACTGGTGGTGCTTAGGGCTTATTCCTGGCTCTCCTCTCAGGGATCACTCCTGGCTGTGTTCAGGAGAACTTATGGGATGCCAGGGATAGAATTCAGGTCCACTGCAGGCAAAGCAAGTGCCCAACACATAGTACTATTGTTCCAGCCTTATACAGTTTTTTCCTGACTGGAGAACTGATTAGAACAGAGAGCTTATGTAGAAGACTGCGGCTTTGAAATTTTTCACTTCTATTGTGTTATTCACTGGTGATGTGACATTGAACAAGTTTTCTGGTCTCTCTAAGCCTCATTTTCCTCACCTTTAAAATGAGGCTAATACTTCTTGAAATAGAGTTGTGAGATGTCATGGACACAGTGTGTATGAGAAAGGGCGAACCCAACACAACTCAGAGATATCATTTTTCTTCCATATGCATGTAGAAGTTGCCAAGGATTTCCCCATATAGCATCTGGTCTCAACAAAAATGCTCTCTGGAGACTTGAGGTCTTGGCAAACCTCTACTTTCAGCCTCAAAATTTCCACCTGGGCATCCCTAGATCCCTCATTTCTCTTATTTTCTGTTCCTCTCTAAGGCCTTTCCATTCTGACAAAGTTTAACAACGCATCCTTCATGTGCTCTCTTCTACCCCATGTTTGCTTAGCTTCTACCTATCAGGAGCATATTTAAGCTGATCATTGAGGTTCCTCCAAGAGTTGTTCTTGGACAATGAGCCTCCCTTTTTAACCTTTGATGAACTTTCCTTTAACTCCCTCTGGTGAACTTTCCTTTAACTCCCAATTACAAATCAAAGGGACTTGGATGAACTGTCTCAAGTGTCAAGGATATATTCACGAGACCCTCACACTTCTGTGCTCTAAAGCAGTTTACACTGAGTCTGGCAGGCATGGGTAACTTCCTGACAACTCCCTGATGCTTTGAAGAAGGAGAGGAAGAAGTTAAAAAAGTTATTTGTTTATTATAAGTATAACAAATATTCATTTATTACTAAATACACTGTCTCATGTCAGGGGTCTTCATAAGTTGTTTAGTTCCTTGTCCCAATTACCTTAAGAGATGGTGGTGTTATTCAAGTTGCCTGTGGTGTACTGCTGCCCTGTAAACTCAGTGAGACCGTGGATCAAGCCAGCTTCAGCTTTGCATCTAGTAGAATGTGCTGTCTGTGCTCAAAAAAAGCTAGTTCAATTGAATTGCTGATGACATTTAACTGAGGTATCATGGCTAGGAGAATGAGGATCTGGGACCTGTGTGGGTCTAGGCAAAAAAATTCATTGCTTCGGATGTCAGTTTCCTGGTGTGAATAATGCATAGTCTGATGATTCCTCATTAGCAGGGGCCTCAGTAAACTACAAACTGCATTATAAATGTGAGGAAGGTGAGCCCGTGTACTCATGTGTTTCATTCATTGACCTAAATGCTGTTTGGGTTGGTAATTCCCAACTGCAGATTTGTACTAGTCATTTATTTTTTAAAAACTCTTTGAGTTAAAAAATAATAAAAGAGGCAGTGCAGTTCTTTGTAAGGTTGAGCATAATCAGTTTTTGAAATCTGATATTGTTATGCAGATTTTGCCATAAAATTGACAATTCAAAAAATTGTCATTTTTATGTTAAAATTTCATCTTGTATAGGAAATCTTTTGTGTTTGTTTGTTTATTGGCCACCCAGCAGTTCTCATGGATTATTCCTGGCTTTTCACTCAGGGATCAGTCCTGGCTGAATTCAGGGGAGCATAGGGGATTCTGGGGAATGAATGAATGAATAACTGAATGAATGAACGAATCCCAGTCAGCTTTATGCAAAGTTAACACTCTGCCCTCTGTACTATGTCTCTGGCCTCTAGTTTAGGAAACCTTCATTATAGTAAATAGCAGTTTTAAAATGTCTTTATTTAGTGTTAGCACAGCTCTGTCAGATCCTCCAGTGACAAAGGAAATACAGGCAGAGAAAGGGTTGGGCGCATGAAAAAGGCTTTTAGGTGAGCTACCTTGGAGAGAGGAGGTCTGAGAGAGAAGGAAAGGAGGAAGTGAGTGGTAGGAAAGACACCGACTGAAGATACGAATCAGGATGGGCCCAGATAAGTTCTAGGTGGGTGCCACCCAGCAGGCTAGCACCTCTGAGTTTCTTGGACCAGAGGTATTGGGATGATATGAGTTGATTTTTGTCAGACTTGCCTGACTCATGGATGAGGATGAAAACTACAGGCCTCTGCATTAGGCAATAACTGAGGTCTGACACAAGGCCCAGATAATCACTGCCATACTTCTCCAGCTCTGACATGGCTGACTCTCCACCCCGTTTTCTGCCCTGGAGCAAAGCAGAAATCTCCCCAGCTTCATGTGCAGGAAAGCCAAGATCTTACAACTTGAAATCCTAGGTTCTCTGGAAACTCAATACACCCTCCCGCTTCAATCCACACAAGCAGTGGGGTGGGGGGGATGTTGTTTCTTTTCCCCAGGATGCCACAAAGCAAGTCTGGAAGCGGGGCTAGGGCAGCACATTTTCCCTGTGCCTGCTGTGTGACCTCTGACCTCTCTAGATCAGACCAGCAGCAGGAGGCCCGAAGCAGCTGGGAAGGCCAGGCCAGGGGAGAGCGGGCCTCCCTGCAGAGAGCACTGCAGAGTGTAACCACCTGAGCATGCACTTTTGCCTTCCAAACAGTGAGTCTGGATTATCCATTTTTACATTTCTCTCAACCTCTGTTCTATTCATCAAAGTATTTTTCTTTCTCCCAGCAATCCTCTGGCCACTAGTTTGTCCTCTCCTGGCACAAGGCAAAGGATACTTTCCAGAGAAAGAGAAGGACTGTGGGGGAAGACAGGAAGGCCAGGATAAGTAGCTGCAGCAAACTAGTCCCAAGGTCTAGTCTGACATAGCCCAGTCAACAGTACCCAGAATTCCCAGCCCTTTCTGTTCAGGGCACGTTGCCCTGCTGTTTTGATGGTGCAGTGGAACTGAAAAAATAACCGAGAGTTAGTGAGCTTGAGAGTTGAGGATGGGAGGAGGATTTTATCTTTATCTCTTTGTGGGCATATTTACTTTTGCTGAGGTAACGGTTCACCAGGCTATATGTGTTTTAAGCGTATAACTTCATACCTCTTCAAAATACATATTACAACTCCATACCCGCCACAGAAATACCAATGTCCTCCACCACAGTCCACTAGAAGTCTCCCTTTAATTCCTCTCCCAGCAATACTCCAGTTCTTCCTTCAGAGTCCAACAGTTTGTTTTTGCTTGGCTTTCCCTTACTTTGTCTGTTCCCTTACTTTGTTTCTTTACATTTGAATGAGATCATCTGATATTTTGTCTCTTTTTTTACTTCTTTCCCTGGTATAAGCCCCTTCATTTCCAAACATTTTATTGCAAAATGCAAGATTTTATCTTTCCTAATAGCTGAATAATATTCTGTTGGGTACATATGTCATGCATTCTTTATCCACTCTTCTGTACTGAATTGGGCATTTGGATTGTTTCTACAGCTATACTATTACATATAGCACTGCAATGAGCAATAAATGGGCATATATCTTTTCAAGTTAGTTTTTTTATATTTTTGGATAGATAGCTAGGAGTGGATATGCTGGATCATATGGCAGATATATTTTTATTTTGAGAATTTTTTTTTAATTTTATTTAATTCAAAACCCATGATTTAAAAAGTGCTAGTTAAGTTTAGGCATATAATATTTCAACACCAATCCCATCACCTATGTCAACTTCTCTCCAGCAGTGTTTCCATACTCCATTTCCCGTACCTTCCATCTGCTGCATTGATAGGCACATTACAAGGTTTGATGGTTGTATCTTAGGGCTCATGTTTTCAGTGTTGTTGAGTCTGTGCTTTGAATGTGTTGTTATACCACCCTCCCATATCACCAGAATAACTGAAGCCCTAACCCCTGATACCCCTTTCTCATCTTCTTCCTTCCCCCCTTTATCTCTTTCCTTCTCTGTCCTCATTCCAAAACTCTAGGGACAAGAGTGACCAGGGTACCCCCCCCTTTACTACATTAAAAATCTTCATGCTGTTTCCTATAGCAGCTGGACCAATTTATATCTTGTCAACAATAATGCAAGATGACTCTTCTCCATTCTCACACCTGCGTTTGGTTTTGGCTTTGTTGATTCACCGTGAGATAGAGCATTACAAAGCTGTTCATGATTGGGTTTCAGTCATCCAATTATCTAACATCCATCCCTCCACCAGTGTACATTTCCCACCACCAATGTCCCCAATTTCCCTCCCAACCCCCACCCAAACTTCCTCCACCCCAACCTGTTCCTATGGCAGACACCTCTCTCTCTCTTTCCGTCCCTCTCTCCATCTTTCTCTCTCTCATTTTGGGTATTATGACTTGCCGTGCAGATATTGAAAGGTATCATGTATATCCCTTTACCTACTTTCAATACTCAGTTTCTGACTTTATTTTTGACAGACCCCATTCTCAAAGGACTGGAATGATAGCACAATAGGTAGGGCATTTGCCTTGCACACGAAAGACACGGGTTCGATTCCTCCGTCCCTCTCGGAGAGCCTGGCAAGCTACTGAGAGTATCCCGCCTGCATGGCTGAGTCTGGCAAGCTTCTCATTTCGTATTCAATATGCCAAAAACAGGAACAACAAGTCTTACTATGGAGATGTTACTGGTGCCCACTCGAGCAAATCAATGAACAGTGGGACAGTGCTACAGTGCTACCATTCTCAAAAGCATGAGGTAGTATATTACTGTTATTTTGATTGGCATTTACCTGGGAAAGTATTTATGGTGTGTCTCCTGTTCATTTGTATATCTTCTTTGGTGGTGTATCTTTGCAATACTTCTCTCCATTTTAAATGTGGTTGCTTTATTTTTTGTTGCATTTTGAGTTCTTTATATGTACTGTATCAGATGTACATGCTCTGCATTTACTGTACATGTTCTTTGTCTGATGTATAGTGTGTGGATATTTTCTCCCATTCACTAGGCTGTCCTTTTGTTTATTTTTCTGTGTGTTTTATTTTTAGTTCTTTTTAAAGGAACTTTGCACTGAGAAATGTGAAGGGAGAGAAAGAGAGAGATGCATGGGCTTTTCAGAGTAGAAAAAAAGTGGTTCTTTCATTTTAATGGCAGTATTTGTCACTGTGCAGAAGCTTTTTTATTTTGCTATAATACCATTAGTTTACTTTTGATTTCGTTTTGCTTATCCTTGGAGTCAACAAGTTGACTTGACAGGGACAGTGATACAGTGATCCTTGGAGTCATATCTCCTATAATTCCACGGAAACCTATACCAAGGACTGTTTTGCCTATGTTTTCTTCTAAGTATTTTGTAGCTTCAACATACATTTGAATATTTTCCTCTTCTTAATTTGATACTTTTGGCTTCTTTGTCATAAATTAGCTCCCCATATATGCAATGATTTAATTTGAAGTTATCCATTTTAGTTCACTGAGATTTATGTCTCTCTTAATTCCAATACTTCACTATTCTGATTATCATAGCTTTGTAGCATAGATATTTTTCTTGTTCTGAGAGGAGGGTTTTTAAAATGGAACAGAGCTGGAATTTTTGCGACAGTTATAGTTAGAGTTTGGATCAGCAGCTGGGTGGCTACTATAAGGTGAAGTTCTTGTGACACTATGAATTTCAGCTAGTATAAAGGTCCAGAAGTGGTACATGTCTTATAGACTACTTATGGGTCCATGTAAGCATCTGTATGTTGTCTCTGCTCCTGCTTGTGATATGGCTGTCTTTCTGGTGATTTGTCAGTCCCAAGTACTGACTTTCACAGCTGTTTATCATTTCCACACTGAACCACGTAATCTTTTCTGCGAGATAGGCATCAACCATACCCTACTGACTTCCATTACATCCTGACATTATGCATAGCATGTGGTTGGTACATAAAGGGGTTAATTATTCTTTCTGCTATTGTTATGTGGGGGCCACAAGTGGAGGTTCTAGGGGGCTACTCTTGGCTCATTGCCTCTGACAGTGTTCAGGGGACCATGTGGTGCTGGGGTGTAAACCTGGGCCACAGGCATGCAAAACATGTGCTCACCCTTTGAAATATTCCCCAGTCCCAGGTTAATAATTATTTCAATGCCAGCATTAACGTCTAAACCCTGACATTGGTATTCAAACTTCAACAATTAAAAGTTTTTTTACAGTGTTCAACATTCCAATGTCACATATCTGAATCCAAAATTGAATATATATTTCCAAATGTCCATATACCTTGAATCATGTTGAAAACCTATATAGTTGAAAAATGTTTTCAAGTTTTCATTTGGCATTTGGAATCTAAAAAACATATGTATGGTGTCAAATTTCATTTGCATGTTAGCAGTTCTCAAGTCTGCCTAAATACTTTTGAATGACCAATATTTTATTTAGTAGTTCTTTCTGTGGTTACATTTTTTGGTTATTTTTGACCTTTTATTATATTTTTATTAAAGGACTGTGATTTCCAAAGTTATTGATAGTTGAATCAGTACCAAAGTTATTGATAGTTGAATCAACACCAATCCCACCACCGGTGTCAACTTTCCTCCACTGGTGTTCCCATATTCTCTTCCTACCCCAACCCCTACCCCTTCCCCACCTGTCAACTTGACAGGCAAATTTTAAAGTTTCAGCTTAGATTTCAAGTTTTCAGTTTTATTGAGTCGTGTTTTGGATATATGTCTATACCATTCATCCATATCACCACTATAACAGAAATCCTGATGCCTGTTCACCTATTGCTACCTGTTCTCTTCTTGTTACTTTGATTTATTTCCTTCTCTTTCCCTCCCCTCTCTAAACACTGGCGTCAAGGGTGATCTAGGCATCCCCTTTTAACATAGTACATTTCCTCATCAGTACTCTACACCACAGATAAGTCAGATGATCCTGTATTTGTCTTTCTTCTTCTGGCTCATTCACTCAACATGATATCTTCCAGTTCCAACCACATTGCAGCAAATTACATGACTGCATCATTCATTGAAGCTATAGTATTTCATTGTGTATATATACACCAGATCTTTACAATTCATTCATCTGTCCTTGGACCCCCTAGGTTGATTCCATATCTTAGCTATTGCACTTAGTTCAGAAATGAATAATGGTATGTCCTTTTGAGAAAATGTTTTTATGTCCTGGGGGTATATGCCCCAAAGTAGAATTTCTGGGTCATATGACAGTTCAATTATAAGTTTATTGAGAACTCTCCATAATGTTCTCTATAGGGATTGTACCAGATAACATTTGCACCAGCAGTGGATGAGAGTTGCTTTTTCACTGCATCCGCTCTAATACAGTGTTCCTACTATTTTTGGTACATGGCATTCTCAGTGGTGTGAGATGGTATCTCATTGTCGTCTTGATTTGAATCGCTCTGATAAGTTATGCTAAGCATTTTTTCATGTGCCAACTGACCAGCCCCTTGTCTTCCTCTGAGAAGTGTCCGTTCATTTTCTCTCCCCATTTTTGATAGGGTTTTTGAATTTCTTTGTTGATCTTTTTGAGTATTTTATATATCCTGCATATCAAACCTTTATCTGATATGTTGAATGCTTGTTGTTATTGTTTTTGGTATGTCAAATACGCCAGGGGTAGCTTGCCAGGCTCTGCCGTGAGGGCAGGATACTCTTGGTAGCATGCCAGGCTCTCCAAGAGGGATGGAGGAATCAAACCTGGGTTGGTCACGTGCAAGACAAACATTTTACCTGCTGTGCTATAGCTCCAGTCAGCTTTACAATATAGTTCCAAAATAGATAATGAAATACCTCCCAATTTCTTATTTTCTCAGTATAGTTTTGGCTCTCTATGATCTTTTCTGATTCCATACAAACTTTATTATTGACTTTTCTAGATCCCTGATGAATGTCATCTGATTTTGGATGGGAATTGCATTGCCTCTATATAATAACTTAGGCAGATATTCACCTAACAATATTGATTCTTCCAATCCATGAACATGAGATAATTTTCCATTTGCTAAGGCCTTCTATCTTTCTTAAGTGATTTAACGTTATCATGGTATAAATCCCTCACATCTTTTCTTAAGCTTATTTCTAAATACTTGATATTTTTAGATACTATTTTAAATGGGATAGACTCCTTGATCACTTTCTCCTCTAACTCATTCATTGTATATAAGAATGCGACTGACATGAAAGCTTGCAACTATCTCATGGTGATTCAATAAAATTTTAAAAATTAAAAAAAAGAATGCGACTGATTTTGGGGGGCATTGACTTTGTAGACAACCACTTTGTTGCATTGGTTTATTGTTTCTAGGAGCATTTTTATGGACCTTTTAGGGACTTATATGCATATCATTATGTCCTCTGCAAATAGTGATCATTTAGATTCTTTTTTTTCAACTTGGATCACTTTGATTTGATTTTCTTTCCTGAGTGCTGTGGCAAGGACTTCTAATACTATATTGAGTAGAAGCGGAGAGAGTGAATATCCTTGCTCGGAAACTGATCTCAGAGGGAATTCTCTTAGCATTTCATCATTGAGGATGATACTGACCATGGGCTTATTATAGACAACTATTATTATCTTGAATAAGGTTCTTTCCCCCCTGTTTTGTTGAAGGTTTTTATCATGAGTGAATGTTGGATCTCATCAAAGGCTTTCACTGCATCAATAGATATGATCATATGATTTTTATCTTTCTTTTCATTAATGTGCTTAAATTATGTTAATTGATTTCTCTATGTTGAACCAAACTTGCATCTGAGGGATGAACCCCACTTAATCAGTGTATGATTTTTTTTATATGTTGTTATATTTGGTTAGCTAGGATTTTGTTAAGGATTTTTGCATTGATGTTTATCGGGGAGATTGGTCTGAAATTTTCTTTTTTGAAAGGGCCTCTGTCTGCTTTGGGTATTAGTATAATATTAGCCTCATAGAAAGTGTTAGGAAGGAGTCCTTTGTCTTCGATATTTTGAAAGAGCTTAAGGAGTATAGGCAGCAAATCTTTGAAGGTTTGATAGAACTCACCAGTGAACCCATCTGGACTAGGACTTTTGTTCTCGGGGAGATTCTTAATTACTGTTTCAATTTCCTTACTTGTAACTGGCCTGTTTAGGCTTTCTACTTCCTCCTCATTCAGCTTTGTGAGATTACATGACTCTAAGAATCTATCCATTTCTTTTGAATTTCCAAAGGATCCAATGTAATCTCTCTCCTTTCATCTCTGATCTTATTTATTTGAACATATTCTTTTTTTAAACTCACTAGTCTAGCTAAAGTTTTATCTTTCTTGCTTATTTTTCCAAAGAACCAGCTTCTGATTTCATCGATTATTTGAATTGCTTTCCTGGTTTCTATGTTGTTGATTTCCACTATAGTTTTTATTATTTCTCTCCTTTTGCTACTTTTTGGATTTGTTTGTTGTTCCTTTTCCAAATTTTTAAGATGTGTGTTTAGGTTGTTGATTTGGACTTTTTCTTCTTCCTTAATTGCATTTTCTGCACAGCTTTTAGCCTTAGTTCAGCTTTTGCTACATTCCATAGATTCTGGAAACTTTTGTCTTCATCTTGTTAGTTTCAAAGAATATTCATATTTCTTCCTTGATTTCCTCTCTGATCCAATTATTTCTTAGCAGTGTTTTGTTCAGCTTCCAAATGTTGGAAGTTTCCTCCATTTCTTTCTGTGGTTCATTTCTACTTTCATGGCATTGTGGTATGAGATGGTAGTTTGTATAATTTCTATATTTGTGATTTTATCTATATTTGAATTGTGCCATAATATGTGATCTATCCTGGAGAGAGTTTTCTGTGCATTAGCGAATAATGTGTATTCTTGTTTTGGAGGATGGACCCTTGTATATGTCCAACAATCCCAGTTCTTTCAGTTCCTAGTTTAGAGCTCTTACCTCTTTATTGATATTCTGTCTGGTTAGTGGGGAAAGCAGTTTGTTTAAGTCTTCCACTAGTACTGTGTTTCTGTCAATGTGTTTCTCTAGTTTGTGAGCAGAATCTTTATTAACTTTGCTGAGCCTTTGTTTGGTGCATAAATGTTGATGACAACATTTCTTTTTTTAAAAAAATTTTCAAATTTTATTGAATCACCGTGAGATAGTTACAAGCTTTCATGTTGGGTTACAATCTCACAATGATCAAACACCCATCCCTCCACCAGTGCACATTCCCCAATGACAACATTTCTTGACCATTAAGTTGTGTTCATCACTGTCTCTAATTGCTTTTTTTCATATTGGATGGAATTTGGTCTGATCCACATATGGCTGTCCCAGCTTTTTTGTCTTCCATTGGTTTATATGAATGTTTTTCATTATTTCACTCTAAGAATGTATTTAACTTAAGAGTTTAGGTGTGTTTCCAGATCCATCCAGCTACTTGTGCCTTTTTAATAGGGCAGTTTAGTTTATTAAAATTTTAAGAGATTTTGAGAGTTTATTATACTTTGACAGAATTTATCTCCTTCCTTCTTTCCTTCCTTCCTTCCTTCCTTCCTTCCTTCCTTCCTTCCTTCCTTCCTTCCTTCCTTCCTTCCTTCCTTCCTTCCTCCCTCCCTCCCTCCCTCCCTCCCTCTCTCCCTCCCTCCCTCCTTCCTTCCTTCCTTCCTTCCTTCCTTCCTTCCTTCCTTCCTTCCTTCCTTCCTTCCTTCCTTCCTTCCTTCCTTCCTTCCTTCCTTCCTTCCTTCCTTCCTCCTTCCTTCCTCTTCCTTTCTTCCTTCCTTCCTTCCCTCCTTCCTTTTCACATCTGTTTTTGTGGGGAACATACCCAACAGATCTTAGGGTTTACTCCTGGCTCTGTGCACAGGGATCACTCCTGGTGTTGCTTGGGGAGCCAAATGTAGTGCTGATGTTGAATGCTTGCAAGACCAACACCTTAACTCATGTACTATCTCTTCTGCCCCCAAGGGAAATTATTTATTTAAAATGACCTAATAAAGTGGTAGATTCCAACCTTCCCATCTTTGTACACCCACTGTCTGAGGCAAGTCCCACCAAACTCATAGCAGAGGAGAGTTACAGGGGATTTCCAAGAGGAGAAGGGGCATATTTCTTCAGCTCCATCTTCATCTTTCAGACCTTCACTGAATCCACTATTGGTACTACCTCAGGTGGTCCAGGGTGTGTTGTTTGTTAGTCCAAATGGGGACCAGAGACACATCTATGCTTTATTTTTGGGTTCCCGAGACAAGTGATATATCTGGTGCTTTCAAAATGAAATTTATAAAATAATACAGGAAAGCAAGGAGGAAATTATTACAAAAGTACAATTTAAAACATATTAAAAGACATATATCCTCAGTACAATTTTGGGATCCCATGGTAAATATAGTTTAATGAACAACCAAGAGTCAGCATTTCATGGAACCGCTTATCTGCTTGCCTTCTTGCTCAGTTCCCTCCTGTCCTTGGGAAGTTAGTGTTATATAATTTTATGTACTCTTGGATGAAGGTCAGGGGCATGATCCAAAGAGACTATGTTCTAAATAAGTTGCTCATCAAAACCCTCCCCCTCCAACCTGATTTTTTCAGTGTAATTTTGTCCTTAAGTCAGGTGACCTTGCTCTCTAGAATTAGCTTCCTAATAATGATTCCATGTTCTCCCAAGAGTGGGAATGCATTTCATATTTTTGGATGACACATGAATAGATATTTTCCTCCTTTCTCTTCTTTCATTTTTTTGTTGTGATGACCAGTGGTAACAAACAAGCCTGGCTGTGGGTGCTTGCATATTTAGTCATGGTGCTCTTCTGATGCTAAGCTCTTTAGTAGTAGAGCTTACCTATATTATGTTTATAGTGCTCACTAGGTGTCATTGTGGTTTCGCACTCATTTGCTCACTTAAATCACACATCTTCTTTAAGTTGTAGTGTACATGCACAACTCATTGCCGGAAGGCCAGAAATTGCTTGTGGTGCCAGGAATCACAGAGAGCAGAACTGAAGGACACAAGTGGAACTGCTTCCAGAACCATGTTCATTGAGTGTGGTAGAACTCAGGAGTGAATTGGTAGCCTTATCCTTGCAATGCATACACTCTAATCCACTGGGCTATCCCTGAGCTCCATGAACGAATATTTTTACTTGAATACAATAAACATTTTTGTTCTTCTTTTTCTTTCTATAGTGGCCATTCCTAGTGGTGGACTGGGCCCACATCCACTAATGCTTAGACTCAACAGTGCTGATAAGCCACGGGTGCCAGAGATTGAACTCAAGGTCTCACACATGCTAGAAATGTGCTCTACCACTTGAGCCATCTCCCTGGCCTAAAATGTGTGTATGGTTACCTTTAATTTAGGTCTTGTGGTTTTGTTTTTTATTTATATAGGTGATAGAGTTTTTGCAAAAGAGTAAGAAATTTTATAAATGGATGGACTAGAGAGTATCATGCTGAGTGGAATGAATCATAAGGAGAGGGAAGACTGTAGTAGTTTGTGGGATATTAAAAATAGTATAAGACTAATATAAAAGGCCAGGAGAAACAGGGGCCAGAAGGACTGGTCAATGGTTGGGAGCTTGCCATAAGTGTGTGTGTAATGAAGGGCAATTAGATTATAGAAGGGACCAGTATGACAATAAGTGTTAGAAATGATCACCCTGTAGTAAAAGTAGGTAAACAGATATGTATATGTATATATATAATAACCGTTCAGTGCTTATATTGTTAACTATAATGCCCAAAAGGAAAGAGAGTGAGACAGACAGACATACAGAGATACAGTGAAAGAGAAAAAAATGTATCTGCCATAGAGGCAGGTGGAGGGGGTGCAGGAGGGAAACTGGGGACATTGATGGTGGAAAATGTACACTGGTGAAGGGACGGGTTTTGGAACATTATATGACTAAAACCCAAACATGAACAACTTTGTAACTGTGTATCTCACTGTGATTAATTTTTTTAAAAAAGGATTTTAAAAAGAGAGTACGAAATTTAAAGGAAAACATTAGTTATGTAATAGTCCTCTACACAGGCAAGTAGAGATTAGAATACACATTTTAGAGTAAACTGCATTTCTAAGAACTCTATACAGAAGAGACCACATACAGTTGCCAGGAAGATTGTGTGTGACTGGAATCACTAGCATTTGGTTCCAAGAGACTTCTCATTTCTGGATATCTGGTGAGAGTAAAGAAAACCTAGAATACATTTGCTAATTTATTAGATCTACTGATTGTCTCCTCTGTAAGTACAGATAATTAGCCCATTGACTATGCTTTGTTTCTTCATTGGCTTCCACAACTGTTTTCCTTGCCAAAATTTAGGGCAGAAATGGTAAGTAAACCTTAAATTACTGTTTGGATAGAATCTCTTCACCTCAAGAATTTACTTTCCAGGGGCTGGAGCGATAGCACAGCGGGTAGGGCGTTTGCCTTGCACGCGACCGACCCGGGTTCGATTCCCAGCATCCCATATGGTCCCCTGAGCACCACCAGGGATAATTCCTGAGTGCAGAGCCAGGAGTAATCCCTGTGCAGAGCCAGGTGTGACCCAAAAAGCATAAATAAATAAATAAATAAAAGATATCTTATTAAAAAAAAAAAGAATTTACTTTCCATCCCCATCATAGACTGTCTAGAAAGGATTTTCCCAATCTTTTCTTCTTTTACTTCACCCTATCCCAGCCTTTATCCTTCCAAGACATCACACGGGGAGCATTCATAAGTACTGTCAAGCTAAAGGAATTCATAGTAGCCTTCTGCTTGAGAGGTGACTCCTTGCTCTATCATCTCCTGGGCATCCACAAATGGGCTGTTCTTGCACACTGTAAAGGAGCTGGGGAAAACCATCATTTATTGAGTTTCCTAAACTAGAGCCTAAGGACAGATGCATTGAGCTTCAGTTTGAATCCTTTGAACTATCACACCAGCCAAGTGGGTGTCAATTGATACCTGAGGAAATGGAGGTTCAGAGAAACTCAATGATTTGCCCCAGTTTCCCCGAGTCAGGCATTTTCCACTCCCTCCACGAGAGTTTGCACTTTTCTGCCTGGTGCATATTACTGCCACTGCTACTTGGAAGACTAGCAAAAGGTCTCAATACTTGGGCTTTCTTTTTTGCTTGCGACAACAATGTGCTGAAGGGGAAAACAGATTGATTAAAGTTGGATTTGTCCTAGTGGGAAACTAGCCAGAGCATCTCTGGATCGTCTCAGACTGGGCCTGGCTGCCTGTCAGGATATGGCCTGGAGCCTAGCTTCCCTTCCTGACCCTCCCTTTATCTCCCTACCCTTTTTCATTGCCTTCTGCTCCCTGACCCCATGACCCCTCCATGAGAGTTGAAAAGCAAGCTGCCTGGAAGGAAATGTCTTTGTTATTTAACCCACATAAGTGTCTCCATGTGCCTTCTTGGGAAATCTACTCCTGTCTGAGAGAGCAATATTTGTTTTGTTGGGGTGGGGGGAGAGGGGGAAGCAAAGCCAAGGCAGCTTGTTATGTGCATTGAGGTTTTGTCTCCACCTTTTTTCCAATCACTAATTCTTACCCTTTTTTATAGGTGATAATTATACAAACCCATAGCCTGGTACCAAAGGTACCAAAAAACTGGTCCCAAGCAGCCTTTCCAATCCACTGTTTCAGCTATATGTATTGCTATTTGTAATGATATAGTAGTGATTCAAATAGACTAAATTCACACACATATGCACATACACATATACATGTGTATATGTATATATATGTATATGTATACATATATATATTTACACACAGAGAGATATATTTCAATGATCCAAGATAATGAAAAGGTGGGGGTCATTGATATTGAGGGACACCACAAGAGAAAGATTGGAGGAGTAAGAGAGTAATCTAGCAAATGTTATACATATGTAGAAAGTGTTCAACTACACCCTCTAAATTCTTTAATGTTGCAAACTAATGGTAAATCAATACAAAAGACCAATGAAACAAAAAATAAAAAGTAACCACTTATGTAGTAAGACTGATAAGTAGACAAAACAAAAACAAGAATTGGTAAATTTTTGTTTCTCAAGTGAGGACCACATGAAGTAAATCAACAGGTGGTCTTTATAACATACCTCTGAAATATGGTATAAATTTGCGGCACTAATTTTTGCCAAGTTGAGATGCTTTCTGGACTCTACACCTGTAGTTTAAGTCTAGCATTGTTAAGGACTTCAGAGGCATCAGAAGTTATCCTCGCTGCTAAAGAAGGCACACTCAAGATCCACAGCCTGTTCCACTGTCTTCACTACCACCCCAGTCACTTAAAATCCCCTCTTAATGGTTTGTACCTTTCCCGCAATCATTTTCTTCTCATTAAATTAAATGTGGGTAAAGCCTGCCCAAAGAAATTTGGAGTTGAATTCAATATTAGAACTAACCACAAAACCTGTCTGGGCAGGAATGGTAAACAATATTGAGATGCCCTCTTCCTGTCCCCACACACTATTAGCATGTCTTAAAAAGTTAAAAAGAACAGATCCTTAATTAGAAATCTTTATCTGCAGTTGACATCGGAGGTAATGCCTCAGGGAATCACCCAAGTGAATTTATTGATCATTCCGGTGCCCTCAAGTATATAATCTACTTTTTCCAGAAATGTGCTTCTGGGGCAGACGAGATAGTACAGCAGGTAAGGTGCTTGTTTTGTACACAGTCAACCCAGATTCAATTCCTGTCACCACATGTGGTCCCTGAGCCCCACCAGGAATGATCCCTGAGCTCAGAGAGAGCTAGGAGTAAGTACAGAGGAATGTGACCCAAAACCAAAACAAAAATGTGCTTCCATGTTTTTTACCCTATCAAAACATCTTTCTGTTACCATGTAGTCAAGACTTTTTCTTCTTTCTTCTTCTTCTTTTTTTTTTTTTGCTTTTTGGGTCACACCAGGCAATGCACAGAGGTTACTCCTGGCTCTGCACTCAGGAATCACCTCTGGCGGTGCTCAGGGGACCATATGGGATGCTTGGAATCGAACCCGGGTCGGCCTCGTGCAAGGCAAACGCCCTACCCGCTGTGCTATTGCTCCAGCCCCTAGTCAAGACTTTTTTGAAGGACACAAATCCACCATCTCTAAGGTTGCTGCCCCCCGAATAAACCTATTTTCTTCACAATGTCTCATATCTCTTGAATACTGCCCTCCAAAAGTCAAGCACCCAAACGTAGGTTTGGCAACAGTTTTGTTGAGCATAGCTGTTGCCCCAGATGGCTCAATCCTCCCAGTTCCCAACGGTCAAAGGGCTGCAGCAGCTGGCCAGAGCTTACTCAATCAATCCTGTTCCTGGGAAAGGTAACAGTCTTTAGGTGTGTGCTGGCTACTTTCCTCAAGGCTAGCTGGCCACGTGGAGAAATATGGGAAATCCTGAGGTTTTCAAGACTCATTTGTCTTAAGGGATCCCCCTTACCTTCTCATCATGGAGCTAGCTGCCCTAAGTGCTATGTTTATGGAGAAAAATGGTTTAATTTGGAAAGAGTTGACAGACGGAATGGACTCAAAGATTACCTAAGTCCACACTGTGTATAACCCAAAGCTCTCTGTTCTCACCATTTGGGCTTTCTGCCATTTGGAAACTTTGGGTCCTCTGAGGTGCTGTCGGGAAATTATTAAGACTTCGTGTCCTCTGAGGATCTGTGTTCTAAAGAGCTCCACTAGGGTTGGAGTCTGTTCTGGATTTGTTTGGGTTCTGTATGTTTTGCATGTGAGATTTGACTTTTTTCCTTTTGTTTCATTCTGTAATGTGAAATTCAAATTAAATCCCCCTAGATCTTTTCCTAGAAGTCTAGACTACCCTCAGTTGTGAGTCCATCAATAAAAAGATTAAATTTCTATCGCAATAATGTTTCATCTATATATGTCTTATAATTTGGATAAAAAGAGCCCCTAAGTGGGTCTCTCAACTTCTATACTATTTTACACCTAAAATTGTTTTATCAAAGATCTGGTAAATGGGATGCAGTATCATATGTCTAGGTTTTTATGCTGTTGCATAATAAGAACTCTTCTCAAAACAGGGGTCCCTCTGTCTCTGAATAGTACAAAAAGGAGAAAAAGTTTCTATCATTGCCCCCACTTCCATAATCAGGAAGATGGGAATTTTAATTTACTTTCTCCTTTGTGCATCTTGGCTTCACGCCTTTGCCAGCTACACACTACCTCTTTAGCCTCTGTTAGCCTTCTCTGTGCCAGCAAAAAGACTCCTTTATGGCTAAAGTGTTGACTGGCTCCTTCTTCAATACCAAGGAGAGCTGGGAAATCTTTCTTGCAGTTGTTAATCTTGGTTTGTCTGTTTTAATGTGGGGAGTTCTAACTTGCTCTAACCTTATGTTCTGGAAATTGTGGCGGTTTATTTGTAAGTCTTTCAATTTAAAAGATGTTGATGTGCCAATGTTCTGCTTAGCTTGTAGTTTTGAATCTAATTAAGATTTTTAGGGTTAAACATTTCTGAATGTTCTATGAGCTCTCCTATTACATTAACGTTCAGGTTTTGTGCTCTTTGTTCTGTTCTGGGCTATCAGCTTAACCGTTCCAGTGTTGTCTTTAAGAAAAATTGCATGTTAAATCCATAAAATTCCTAAGTAGTTAGTAGACAGAACAGACTCAATTGTTGCTGGAGACCAGAGCATGACTTTCTATAATTTGGGGAGACATCTACTGTGTGCTTTATTCAAATGCCATATTTTTGCTGTTCTTTTGGGGCCATATTTAGTCATGCTCAGAGATTACTCCTGACTCTGTACCCAGGGATCACTCCTGGCTGTGCTCAAGGAACCATATGGGATATGAGGGGTTGAACCTGGATTGGCAGCGTGCAGAACAAACAACCTACCTGCTGTAATATTGTTCTGGCCCCTATTTTTTCTGTATAATGTGTTATGTGCTATAATTTTTTAATTTGTGAATCAATGGTTTGGAGAGATTTCTTTTTGTGTTTGTATGTATTGCAACTCCTAGGCCTTGTCTATTCTGTTATAAGGAGGAAGTCTTGAAAACCAAAAAGCTGCAAAAATATCAGTAAGCAGTAGTTATAAGGGATTCTCTTAAGTTTAAAAATTGTGCTATCTGCCAAAAGTAGATAATGGACCAAACATGATGACCTCTCAGTGTCTGTGTTGCAAGCCATAATGCCCAAAAGCAGAGAGAGAGTATGGGGAATATTGTCTGCCATAGAGGAAGGGGAGGGTGAAAAGGGGGGGTATACTGGGGATATTGGTGATGGGGAATGTGCACTGGTAGAGGGATGGGTGTTTGATCATTGTGAGATTGTAACCCAAACACGAAAGCTTGTAACTATCTCACAATGATTCAATAAAATTTAAATTTTTTTAAAAAAATTGTGCTATCAGCAATAGCCAAATCTGGAAACAACCCAAGTGCCCAAGAACAGATGACTGGTTAAAGAAACTTTGGTACATCTACACAATGGTATACTATGCAGATGTTAGGAGAGATGAAGTCATGAATTTGCTTATAAATGGATAGACATGGAAAGTGTCATGCTAAGTGAAATGAGTCAGAAAGAGAGGGACAGACATAGAAAGACTGCACTCATATGTGGAGTATAGAATAACATCACATGAGGCTGGCACCCAAGGACAGTAGATACAAGGGCCAGGAGGATTACTCCATAGCTGGAAGCTTGCTTGGTGAGTGGAGGGGAGAAGGCAGATGGAATAGAGAAAGGATCACTAAGAAAATGATGGCTGGAGGAATCAGTCAGGATGGGAGATGTGTGCCGAAAGTAGATAATAGCCAAACATGATGACCTCTCAGTGTCTGTGTTGCAAGCCATAATGCCCAAAAGTAGAGAGAGAGTATGGGGAATATTGTCTGCCATGGAGGCAGGGGGAGGGTGGGAAAGGGGGAGGTATACCTGGGATATTGGTGATGGGGAATGTGCACTGGTGGAGGGATGGGTGTTTAATCATTGTGTGATCGTAACCCAAACATTAAAGCTTGTAACTATCGCATGGTGATTCAATAAAATCTAAAAAAAAATTTAATAAAAAAGATTGTTCTATCAGGTAAAGGGATATACCTGATAACCTTTCATTATCTGTATTGCAAACCATAAGGCCCAAAATAAGGCCCAAAAGGAAAGAGAGAGAGTGAGAGAGAGAAAGAGAGAGAAAAAGTGCCTGCCATAGTGGCAGGTGGTGGGACAGGGGAAGGAAAGGAAACTGGGACCCTTGGTGGTGGGAAAAGTACATTGGTGAAGGGATTGGGGGATGGGTATTAGAACATTATGTGACTGAAATCCAATCATGAACAACTTTGTAAATGTGGTTTGTTTAAAAAATAAGTGATAAAAAATTTAAAAAGAACTATTAATTAAAAAATAAAAATAATAAAAATTGTGCTAAGCTTAAAACCATGGACCTGAAACATATGGAATGGGCTTATTAGGATCTGGGAACTACAGAAGGCAAGATAAGAGATCCAGTCTTTCTTTTCACCTGTGCTCGCCTGAAATCTTTTGAGACCTTCACAAACAAAAATCATGACATCGGATTATTTTTTTCCCTTTTCATTGATGAAAGCTTGGATTGATCTCTTTCTGAAAAGTGACTAAATAGCTCTATTTTACGGGCCAAGACCCAGGTTCAACTAAAAATTAGACGGTCTTTGTCTGTCATACAAATGAAGGTATGATTTCAGAAAAAGGAAGGAGAAATCTCTTGAAGGAGAGGTACAGAACTGTTGAGATTTATTTTTTTAAGTTCTTATTTTTACAAACATGGCTAATTAAAATGGTTTCATTACAGACATCTGAAATTTTAATGAAAACAAAGATAATTTTTGTCTCTGAATTTCTCCCCAACTTAATTTTCTTCAGATGGAATTGTTAGAATATCTGGCCCCAAATGATTGTGGACTAAAATGCTTTTGGTGAATGAAAAGTAATTTTAACTGTAGTAGTTTAGTTTGAAACATGCAGATCTTTAAACTTAGAAATAAATCCCACTAACTGTTTGTTATACCTGTGCCTGTTAACCCAAATTAACTCAATTATATAAACAGTTTTTTTTTACTAGAATGAAGACAAAATAGATTTGCCAGTGTTAATGGCAATGGAATTTCCAAGTCAGGTAAGATTAATTGAAAGGTAAAAGAGTAAACCAAATGCTAGAAATCTCTAGCAATGAGTGGTCTCTGGGTTTTTTTTGATGACTAAACTTTTAGAGCTCCTTATGAGAGAAAAGGAAGGGATTAATTATTTCAGGCCATATATGATCCCATATTGATTAAATTAAGCCTCTAATTCTGATAAAGCTAAAGTTACAACACTATTTCAGAGTAAATTTAGAGATTTTTGTTTTGAAGCTGTGCCCTTTTTTTTTCAAAATGTCTTGGAAAATCAAGTTGTACTAAGTTTAGAGTTAGAATGTGCTGAGCACTTAAATCATTTTATTAAACTTTTGAACTTAATTTGCTTTTTTAAATTTTATTTTTGCTTTTTGGGTCACACCCTTCAATGCTCAGGGTTTACTCCTGGCTCTGCACTCAAAATTACTTGTGGCAGTTCTCAGGAGACCATATGAGATTCCAGGGATCGAACCTGGGCTGGCCAAGTGCAAGGCAAACGCCCTACCTCTGTACTATTGCTCTGGCCCACTTAATTTACATTTAAATTAATGTTCAATCAGAACTGTGTCTATGAGAAACCATTATTCATAGCATTGTTAGCCAATGAATAAATAAATTTTTAGAAACCATTGGTATGGCATATATGTTTGTGCTAGACATTTTATAGTCACTGCAAATAAAGTGAAAATAATATAATAAATAATAAAATAGAATAAAATAAAATATTTATATTAAATATTTATATTAAATATATTAAATATAACATAACAAAATAATAAAATGAAATAAATAATGAAATGATAAAAATTTAAAAGTGGTTCAAACCTATAAAATATGATTATAAAGATTATAGGCATCTGTTTTGAGCAAGAAAGATAATGGATGGAGATACCTCTGTTGAGGGAAGAGAAAGAATTTGCCTTAAAATGAAACTGAAATTGAATAAGGAAAAGCTATAGGACATAATGTGAATGTAAACAGAATGTGTAGAAGGTTTGAGGATTGGATTTTAGAAAAGAAACTTTATGTGTGGTCAAGCTAACTAGAATCTAATGACTTGTTGAAAGGATCTTAAAATGAAATTTTAATAGCTGTTGTATGTTTAAGTAAAATCAGATTTTGCTGTCCTTTGCTAAAAGGACAATAGTATTGTAAGATTGAGGTTAGCTTTTTAAGACTAATTTGTTTAATTGGTTTGCCTTGTAAATAAAGACACATTAAAATAACCTTATCTCTTGTTGCTTTTTAATTATCAAGTCTTTAAGTGAGCAAGTCTTTGTTTTAAGAAATCTAAATTTTATTTGAGCTTTATTTGCAGTTTTAATTCTTTGCTATTTTGTTTAAATAGGTAAGGAATATTGCTTCTTGGTAATCTGTGTAGGTGTTTTAAACATTTTTAAAATTGTGAGACAAACTTCCCAGGAATCAAAGTTCTGAGAAAAAGTTTTGGTTAGTTACAAATAAAAGCTGGGGGCGGGGAATACAAAGGTCTTACATGGGCTCCTAAACCATACATTAATATTTACTTCCCTTATGAAAACAGAAATACGTGTAAATTATGTCTGCTAGGTATTCTATGACTTCCTGGGAAGAATTATCATATAAGAAATGTTTCACCTTCTTCACATGTATGTGAAAAATAATGGCATCCTAAAATTATGTGGAAATCCTGAAGATATATATATATATATATATATATATATATATATATATATATGCATGCTGTGGTTAATTCTGGGTATTTTAAGAAATTGTCACAAAATTAAATAACTTCCTTGCCAATTGTGTTATAATAAGATCTTTAAGTGTGAGCATTCTAAAGCCTTTTGCCATTTATAGAATTTTTCTAAGGCATTATGTTTTCAGAGAAGTCTGTGGGAAAAAAAAGACTTTGATAGATACTGCAGAGTACATATTTGCTATGAAACTGAAGATAATATTGAAGGATTTATTTAAAAATTGACACTTAAAATTTTTCAGATCAAGATTTTCTACATGGGACTGAATGGAAAATTGATAATGAATTTTGAACTACAGATCAATTGTGTCATTTTAAGTACAAATGAAAACATTCGCTAGCCGAATTGATAAATGGACTTGAGGCTTATAGTTTGGAAAGTTTGACAACCATTACCTAGTATTTGCCACTTTGTTCACAATCTAAAATTCCAGAAACATAGATGAAAGGAATCTGTTTAATTATATCTATTCTTAATGTGCATATGTAAAATAAGTCAACACTTATTAAAATAAACTTAACATGTTAATGTGATTCTTTGGTAAATTAGTGATGAAGATAAAGAGAAAAATAAGTTTCAGTACATTTTTTTTGCTGGAGATGAGATTCTGGTCCTCAATCATTTTTTGAGAACTTAATTCAATATTTAAAACCAGAAAATCTGTCTGATTAGGGATTTCTGAAAATGTTGAGACTGTCCCCATTATCTTGTCGTAAAGGATAAGAGGCCAGAAACCTTAATCAGATATTTTTATGATGCCTTTCCATCCTCTCTGCATGACTAAGCAGGACCCCTTCTGAGAGAAGTTCTTGTGATGTAAGAACATAAAAGCCTGTGCATACGATACTTCATCCCATTTATCAGATTTTGACAAACCAACACTAATTCCAAGGTTGTATAGTCAATAGATGCCTACTGAGGGGCCATTGTAGGCATGGAGAGTGGGATACCCTGATATGTTGGGGTAAACATCATCTGAAACCTAAACCAGCTCAAAGGCAGGGAAGCCTTCGAGATTAGAAAATAAAAGCGAAAACATTGAGATGCAAAATTCCAGAAAACTTTGATGACTTCCTCAGAGGAGAGGTGGCTGGACCTCCTGGGAGGAGAGGCCTCACCTCTGAAATCAGATGTTTTTATCTGCAGTTATATCAAAAGTATGCTTCAGAGAATCAGCCCCTGAGTGAATTTATTGATGTTTCTGGTGCCCAGCAGTCTGTAAGCCACCCTTCCTAAAAATTTACTTCCCTGTTATCTTTTCCCATAAAAACTGATTCTGTGACCATGCAGAATGATACTTTTTTTAAGGGCATGAGTCCTCCATCTTCTCAGGTTCTTAGCTCCCAAATAAACCTGTTTTTCTTGTATCATCCTTTACATCTTGAATATTACCCTTCAAACAGCAAGCACCCAAACTTGAGTATGGGAACCCTGGTGATGTCGTGCAGTGGGCCGACTTCCTCCACTAACACAGAATTGTAATTATATTAGAATTAGCTTCAGTAGTCAGTACAATTTGTGAAAGTGTACACTGTTAGTATAAGAAATTTATATTACAACTTTCTTACATAATGTTTATTTTCCTATAGGGTAAAATATCCACCATAGCCAAAAGCCACCTGGTTTTCTGGTCTCTTGCTCCCACCTTTGCTTCTTAAATAGCGGCTTAAGGTAATTAGAGGGGTTATCATCTGAATCTCTGGGGCATTAAACTTCATTCTCTTTGTGTTTGGTATACTTCTCTCTAAAATGTGACTAATGGTGCAGCCTAACTACTTT
Organism: Sorex araneus; assembly: GCF_027595985.1. Taxonomy (NCBI): domain Eukaryota; kingdom Metazoa; phylum Chordata; class Mammalia; order Eulipotyphla; family Soricidae; genus Sorex; species Sorex araneus. The sequence goes on along the minus strand of NC_073313.1, from coordinate 140,251,287 downwards.
TCAAAATGACTCTAATGATGAGACAAAGTGATATCAAAATGATATCCTCTGGGATCTGTGAGGTGAAGGACAATACCAGGGAGTGGGATGACTATTAAAGGGAAGTGATAAAGTCTTCCAAGTGGCGTAAACCAATCTTATTGACTCCTAAACTTTCTGAATTCATTCAGTTCTATTTTATTTTTTCTGCCTGTTTCTGGTGAGTCCTCTGAAGTAACTCAGGAAAGTTAGTCCTGTGCTTATTTCAGGCTTTCCCTGATAAACACTGGGTAAGTTAAAGATCAGTATATAATCTGAGGACCTAGTCCAGTGAGGTCCACACTATACACACAGAGCAGAGAGGAGTATCAGTGTTCCAGGACACCCAGCTTTGACAAATCTGAAGAAAGTGCCTATTGCTACCATGAAATAGCATGTAAGAAATGTTGGTCTTGAAAAAAGAAAAACAAACACAAGATGATTTCACTAATCTGTGGCATAAATAGAATAACTAGATGAGGGAATGTAATGTAGTAAAGGAGCAGATGCCTCGGTCACCCTGGATCCCAGAGTATAGGGAGGAGAGGGACAAAGAAGGAAAGAAATTGAGGGGGAAAGGAAGTAGATGAGAAAGGGAAACAACAGGGGAACAGGGGTCAGGGGCCTCAGGTACATCAGTAACATGGAGGAGTGGTATGCTATATATCCAAACCACAGACTCAAAAACACTGGAAACATGAGATACAAATTAAGACAACCACACTTGAAAATATGCCTGTCAAGGTGGCAGGCGGAGGTTGGGAGTTTGGTGGGAAGAAAATACTGGTGGAGAGAAGTTGACACTGGTGTTGGGTTTGGTGCTGGAACATTGTATGTTTTAAACTCAACTATCAACAACTTTACAAATCACGGTTCTCTAATAAAATAAAAAATTTAAAAATAAATAAAAATTTAAAAAAACATAAAACCACTGGACTTCATTAGTGATACTGAGACTCTACTTTTCCTCAACTCAACATTTGGATCCCTCTGCAATTTTTTGCATTATTGAATTATGTTTAATTCTCAATAGGTTACACATATTTAATGTGCACAGGTTGATAAGTTTTATGATACATATGTACCTGTGCAACTATCACCATAATCATGACTATAAACATGTCTATTATTTCCCAAATTTCTTTGTCCTAGTCACCTTTATTTTTTCTTCACAGCCCTAATTGAGGGGCGAAATGTAGTTTATGGGTGTATGGGCCCATCTTAGATGAGAAAATTCTTAAGAGCATTGGTTTTGGATTTCGGGTACAAAAGTAAAGTTGCTTCATGAAAACCAACATTTTGCAGTGTTTGTTATAGGAATATTCCTCTGGTACTGTGTATCTTTTGGGTGACCTGAGGTATCAACACAAATAAAATGAAATGATATCGAGGGTTATGGATGAATAGTACAGTGACCTAGTGCATCTGCTTTGAAAGCATGTGGTCACAAGTTCAAATCCCTGGTGCTACACAGGTGTAGGGTATAATCCTGGCAGCTGTGTCATCTGTGATCTCCAGCAATGCAGGCAATTTTTGCCCTTACCAGGTATGTGTAAGAAGCACACAAAAAAAAGTATGACCCTCAATGAGCACTGCATCTAGAAAGCTATACAAGTACAACCTCTGACAAGCACATTTATGAGCATGGTAGGTACACCAGATGAGCAGTGCAATCATAAGTTGTGTGCCTCAACTAAAAGTGTGTCCATTGATGATCATGTGTGTAATCAATACAACTAAAGGAGTGCAAACTTAGTAAGCACTGTTGCTGAGTGCAGACACTGCAACTTGATTTGTGACCCTTGGTCAGTAGCACTGTAGCACTGTCATCCCGTTGTTCATCGATTTGCTCGAGCAGGCACCAGTAATGTCTTCATTGTGAGACTTGTTGTTACTGTTTTTGGCATATCGAATAAGCCACAGGTAGCTTGCCAGGCTCTGCCGTGCGGGCGCGATACTTTTGGTAGCTTGCCGGGCTCTCTGAGAGGGATGGAGGAATCGAACACAGGTTGGCCGTGTACAAGGCAAACACCCTAGCTTTGTGCTATTGCTCCAGTACCTTGGTGAGTACCACAGATAAAAATGTGTCAACATCACAGCCAAGAGTATGAGCAACCCCTTGTCATCCCAACAACAACATAAGAGGTGAAGTTCGGGGAGGAATTTTAAAAGATATCGAGGGTCCTTCTCAGCCTGAATGACAGGACCTTTTTCTATTGGTAACTTATCTAAACATCAGGTTTTTAAAACTATAAAAGAAGTGTGTCTATATTCTTTGTTCTTTGATGCTTTAAAGAACATTTTTCAGACTTCTGGCAGATGACTAGAGGACTGACAGGTTCTGAGTGAGTTATTCACGCCATTTTACAGATGGGGAAGCTGAGATTCTAAAAGGAGAAATGATCTGTTCACTGCTAATGGGTAGCTGAGCTGGGATGCAAAAGCAGCCTTAAATCCTAATCCAGTGCTCTGAGCATCGCTCCACTCTCCCAACACAGACAGTATTCCCAAGGATGCAAGCTTAGGGCTGAGAAATAGTACAGTGCTTGCCTTCCTCACTACCAACCGGGGTTCAGTCACTGGAACTACATGTGGTCCCCTGAGACCTGTCAGGAGTGATCCCTGAGCACAGAGCCAGGAGTAAACCCTTAACACACCAGGCATGGTAAGAAACCAAACAGCTTACAAACTTAATTCTTTCCATGTTGCTGTGTCTGGCATACAGCATAGTTCTCCTTTCCTCCTGGCTCAGTCAGGGAGCTACAGATCACCTCCAAAGCCTCTGGTCTGGTGAAGGGGCGAAAGAGTGCCCATTCCTGCAAATTGGTCGTGAAACAAAAGCTTCACATATTCTTCGACTGGAAGCAGAAAATCGTTGGACATTAATTCACTGTATGCATTCTCTGGGACCATATTTGGGCAGATGTTCAGTAAACCACGGGTGGAAGAAGCACAAAGTCAGAGGGCAAGGACAAAATATTGAGATTAGAAGAGAACTCTATCTGGCACGCTTTGCTTGTGGGTTGCCCTAGGGGTACAGTCCTTCACTGGGGCCTGGACTGGACTGGGGTTGAGGCAGAGCTGGACTGAGTGGCACATAATCATTTGGAGCAAATACATGCTTCCAACAGCTGCATCTTTTGTAACTCCCAGGAGGAAGGGAGGAGAGCCAGTTATTTCCCTCTCTTTTCTGAGACCACCCTGCCTGCCTGCTCTCCTCAGGATAAGGTGGAAAAGGAATGCCTTGGAGACAAGCCTCAGCTAAGAGAAAGTAGAGGTGGTAGCCGTGCTCCAAACAGATCCAGGATATCTACTCCCTGGGTACTCAAAAGTACCCAGAGTAGTAGGTCAGTAAATATTTGTCAAGTGTTGAGGGGGTAGGGGGGTGGGAAACAGATGAACTAGCCCCAGCTTCTCACTCTATAGTAGGGAAGGAGGGATAAGACAAAAACATAAATAACTGTTACACATGACAGAATGTGATAAATGCTTTTGGAAAGGAACAACAAAGAGATGGAGAGGAGGGAGGCTCACATCTGGTGATGGGGGAGGGAGCGAAGGGGCTAGAGAGAAAACTTCCTGCTAGAGGTGACATTCGAGCTGATTTTGAATAGAGGCTAGAATTTCTACAGTGGATCATGAATGTTTATGTGGTGGGGGTGGGGAAGAGAGTAGGCTACATTCCAGGCCCCAGCAGCAGGCTGAAGGCCAGAAAGCTCTCTGAGGATGATCCCAGAGAAAACAGAAAACTGCAAATCACCGATAATCCCAGATCTTCAGTGTAGCTGAAAGTTTTCAACCTCCTTCCCATCATGCTTTCATCTGGACTCCTAAGAAGCCAGATAGATTGAGCCTGGGATCATAGTGCCCAAAGTACTAGTCACGAATATCTTTCTGGCTCATCTGGAAATAAAAGTCCTTGACTAGGGAAAAGGCGATGCAGGAAACAGTAGTTGCTGGCTTGCTTCATCCATCATTCTTGTGGCTGAGACGAACCATTTCTGGGGTATGAGGAGGGCCTATTATTTTGTATGAGAATGTTCATTGGGCTGTCCCAAACTACACAGTGAGGAGGTGGAGAGCAACATTCCTGGTTGCACTATACATAGACATGAGTCTGAGAATAGAATCCAGCCCCTTCTCTGCTGATCTCTATCTCTTTCTCAGTTCCCTAATTTCTGTCAAAAGGAAGTTAGTTGTTATTAACTGGTGAATTGATGGGTTCACTTGACATGGGACAGGATGTTGGATTCAATTCAGCAGACACTTTCAAATATATTATTTCATTGAATCTTCAAAACAACCTTATAAGCAAGAATTGTTATTTTCTCTCTCAGAGAAGGAGAGTGATGTTCAGAGAAGTTAAGCACCCTGCCAAGGGCAAAGAAGATGAAATTTGAGCCGAGGTCTCTTAACTTTTAGCTCTCTATTCTGCAGAGTCGGAAGGCTGGGAGTCATAAACTAATCACCAAATATGAAAATTCAGGGACAGGACAGAGGAGGAAAAATAGAAAAATAAACAACCACCAAGCCAGACTGTGGCGTCATGGGTTCAAGTTGGTCACGACTGGAAAAGGAATTGGGGGGCACTGGGTTTCAGATAGAGTTCCTATTTATCTGTGCTCTTACCTGCCCATGTTGTCAGCACGGACTGTCAGGCACAGTCTTCCAGCTGTGCTCTCCTCACAACTTTTCACCTTCTCCAGGTTGAGAGTCCTCCAGACTGAGAAGCTGACCAAGGTCAACCCTCAGAAAGAGACCATTTATCCATTGGCAACTTTAATCCTTTAAAAAATTAGTTGCCTGAGCTCAGATAGAGAAGGGAACACCAAGCAAAATGTGGTTGGAGGCTAACGGGGGAAGGGTGAAGTATGCTAAATGTAGACTAGAGACTGAACACAATGGCCACTCAACACCTTTATTGCAATCCACAACACCTAATTAGAGAGAGAGAACAAACGGGAATACCCTGCCACAGTGGCAGGGGAGGGTGGGGGGAGATGGGACTGGGTGGGTGGGAGGGAAGCTGGGTTTATTTGTGGTAGAGAATGGGCACTGGTGAAGGGATGGGTTCTCGAACTTTGTATGAGGGAAACATGAGCACGAAAATGTATAAATCTGTAACTGTACCCTCACTGTGACTCACTAATAAATAAATTAAAAAATAAAAAATAAAATAAATAAAATAAAATAATTTAAAAAATTAGTTGCCTCTAGATTTTTACCAGAAATGTAACTTGTTTTTTTAAGTATTTTAACAACTTTATAAAAATGTAAGTTATATAACAAAATTCTTTTAAAGTGCACAATTTCTTGCTATGTTTAAAGAGTCTTGAAAACAATCAACTTTGGAACATATTTATCATTCCTGAAATAAATGTTGACTTCATTCAACATTCAAAGCCATCTTTCTGAATTCCTCACTCTCCCTTACTACTCCACACCATACTACAGCCAGTGCTAAGCAATAACTAATCTGCTTCTTGCTTCAAATGAATTTGCCTATTCTGGTTATATTAAATACAAAAAATTTGGGGGGGGGACACTCAGCGATTCTCAAGGGATACTCCTGGCTTTGCACTCAGAAATTACTCCTTGTGGTACTCAAGGAACCATATGGGATGCCGGGGATAAAATCCAGGTCAATTGGGTGCAAGGCAAATAAGTACCTTACCCTCTGTATTATCTCCCCTCAAATTTTAATTTTTTTTACTTAGCATGAGTTGTTTTTGCTTGTTTATTTTTAGGTTACACCAGATGTGCTCAGGGGTCTTACTTCTGGTTCTGTGCTCAGGGATCACTCTTGTGAGGCTCAGGAAACCATATGAAGTGTCACTGAACCTGATTTGGCCATGGGCATGGCAAGCTGCCTGCCCTAATTCTTACTATCTGTACCCCAACATAAGGTTTTTGAGGCACATTCACATTCCGGAATGCTTCAATACTTCATTCCTCTTTTGGCAATGCACAGGGGTTACTCCTGGCTCTGCACTCAGGAATTACTCCTGGTGGTGCTCAAGGGACCATATGGGGTGCCAGGGATCGAACCCAGGTTGGCCGAGTACAAGGCAAATGCCCTACATACTATGCTATCACTCTAACCCCAATAGTTCATTACTTTGTTTTTGCCAAAAGACAATCTATCTTGTGGATATACTACTTTTAAAAATCTATCAGTTGGTATATCTGAACTGACAAGTTTTTATGTGGATTTGTATTATCAATTCTGTTTATCTCAATAAGTGTTTTGGAGTTTCTGGGTCATATGTAACTATAATTAACATTTTGAGGAATTGCCAAAATACTTTATAGTGTGAGAAATAGACACACTATTTCTCTACATCCTTACCGACACTAAGTTATTAAGCACCATTTTAGTGATAAGGATGTCAGTAGTGTGAAGTGGTATTTCACTGTACCACTGTGAATGATTTGCATTTGTATTTGCACTTCCCTAATGACTCAAGATGTTAATCAACCTTGCAGGTTTTATTGGCCATTTGGGTATTTTCTTTCAAAGCCTTTACTCATTTTAATTTGAGAGATTTGTCTTCCCATTGTTGATTTGTACTACCCTAGACAGTTTAGATGTAGACTAGATAATTTCATATTTTTCATAGAATTGATATAGTCTAGATACCTTATCAGATATATGATTTCCAATATTTCCTCTATATTACCAAGAGAGTGAAATTGGCCTTTCACTCTCCTTATAATGTCTTTTGATTATAAAAGTTTCTAAAGTTGTTATGAAAGACAAATTATCAAATATTGTTTTTTACTAGCTTTTGGTATCAAATATAAGAAACCACTGCCAAATCCATGGTGACATGGGTTTGCCCAAATATTTTCTTCCATCAAGTGTTATGGTTTTATCGCCTGTATTTTTATATTTGATTCATTTTAAGATAATTTTGTGTTTGGTGTGGTATAATCCATCAAATACTTTTATTCTTTTGCATGCAGCTCTCCAGGTATTCCAGTGGCATTTATTGAAAAGACTATTTTTCCCCATTGAGTGATGCTAGAGTCTATATCAAAAATCAATTGCCCTTATATGCATGGATTTTTATTGGACTCTCAGTTCTATAACACTTGTTTCCCTCTATATATTTTCATGTTGGTACCATATGGTTTTGGTTAATGTTTATTTCTAGTATAATTAGAATTTTAGAAATGTAGATTCTCCAAAATTGCTGTTCTTTTTCAAGAGTGATTTGACTACTTGGGGTCCCCCAGAAATCATTACATATTGAAGAATTAGCTCTTCTGTATATGAAAAAATTCCCTTTGGAACTTTTAAAGTTAACATTGGTTATATTACAAAGTATGCCCTAAAGGGGCATATCTTCACACCTCAACAATTGTATATATTATGCCAACCACCACAGCTTTAGTTACAACCATCTACCAGCTTCTAATTGCACTAATGTAAATCACATTTGGTAGTGTTAACATATTAATATTGTCTTCAAATCCATGAAAATATTTAAAGTTCTTTAATTTCTTTTAGTAGTGTTTTATAATTTTATTTGTGTGAATCTGTACCTTTCAGGGTATTCCAAAGTATCTTATATTCTTTTTGATGCTGTTTGTTTTGATAAATCAAATATTTCCCCTAACCCCATTTCTCACCCCCATCTGTTGATGTTGTTGCAATGATTGTATCACAGAAATGCTTGGTTGTATTATTAACACATTTAATTGTGGTCCTTGCCAAGGAGTTACACATCAAGTTGTAGTGCTTCCACACTTGGCATTGCATTTCACGAGGGTCCCATGCCTTTGTCTGTGGTGCTTGCAAATAAACTCTCAAGGGGGCCCATTCATTTAGTTATGATTTTGCCCACATTCTTGTAGTTCTCACCAGGTGTCACTGCATTTCTCACACACATGATTATCAGGGATTGCAATCATAGCCACAGTGAACACCTTGGTTGCAATGTTTGCTTGGGGGTGACACCGTTTTTACTTATGGTGCAGCCGAAAGGTTTTTGTAATTCCTGAGATATTTTAGATAGCAGAGCAGAAGCACAAATGACACCAACAAGATCACAGTCAGTTCATGTGGAGGCATCAGTCATCAAACTTATGACTTCATGATTCAGCAAGGGAGGTTCTTTAGACATTGAACTATCTCCTGACCTGGAATTATTCTTGATTTTAAGTTTTTTGTGTTAGAAACACAACTTGGTTTTGGTTAACTTTATATTCTATACAACTATGGTTAATTTCCTTATTAGTGATAATAGTTTTGTGTGGGTTTTTAAGATCATATTACCTGCAAAGAGTTTTACTTATTCCCTTTGTATTTGAATACATTTTCTTCTTTCTATTTCTCCCATTTACTCCCCTTTCCCTTTCTTACCACCTACTTTTATGATCTTTTTGTCTTCGTCCTCCTTCTCTCCCATCATCTTTTCTTTTCTGGGTAGAGCTTCCAGTAAATTTTGAATAGAAGTAGCAAGATAGGTTCTGACTTATGGGTAATAACTTTCAGCTTTTCACCAGTGACTATGATGTTAGCAGCAGACTTCCCACTGTGCTACAGCTCAGGCCCCAGATTTTTCACATATGCCCCCTGATTGTATTTTGGAATTTTCCTTTTATTTCTCTTTTGTTGATTATTTTATAATGAAGATGTGTTGAATTTATCAAAGATTTTTTCCTGTACTATTAGAGATGATCATGTGGTCTTTTTTCTTCATTCTGTTAATGTAGTGTTTTGTATCAATAGAGATTTTCATATGTAGACCCATCCTGAAATTCATGATATAAGTCCCTTTGTCATGGTATATAATCCTTTTAGTGTGCTGCTGGATCCAGTTTGCGAGAATATTTTTGACATTTTTTTGACATTTTGACATTTCTGCAATTTTCATTTTTGCAGTATCTTTATTGTTGGGCTAATGTTGTTTTTATAGAACAAGTTGGAATTTTTTTCCAATTCTTCCATTTTTCTGTAGAGTTACAAAAGGTTGGTGTTAATATGACCCTAGGATTTTCATTACTGGGAAGTTTTTGATGACTGACTCAATGGCTATATTGTTACAAGTCTGTTTTGATTTTCTTAATCTTCTTGAGTCAGTTTGGATGTTTGGATGTTTCAGTTATTTGTAGTATTATCTTATACTCCTCTTTATTTCTGTAAAGTCAGTAGCAATTTCCCCCACTTTGAAGTTTGATTTTAGTAGCTCAGTTGTTACCAGGATCCCAACATATTAAAAATTTAAAAATTAAAATCATATCCCAAAATGACCAAAAAAATCACCCAGAAGACAGAGTTGAAAAAAATGACTAGTGAGCTAAAAAATTAATAATTTTACATTTCATAGAATTTTTGCTTTGTTTTAGGGTCAAACCTGGAGATGCACAGGGGTTACTCCCGGCTCATGCACTCAGGAATTACTTCTAGTCATGCTCAGGGGACCATATGGGATGCTGGGAATCAAAACCCGGGTTGGCCGTGTGCAAGGCAAACGCCCTACCCACTGTGCTATCGCTCCAGCCCCACATTTCATAGATGTTTAGAAAAAGTGAAAGAATGCAGCGCATAGGCATAGAAGAAGGTTATCCCAAATGGGAGCAGCTCTTGAATTCCTGCTACACGGAATTTTATTTGACCATCTCTTCCTTATTTCCAGTTTTGGGGTAGTCCAATAATTTTTCCTTCTTGCCTTGCTCCCCAGGTGGGAAAGTTCTGGTAGAAGTTAGTGTTTCCTACCCTAGGATACATGAATTCATAAGAATCTTGGGTTTGTGCTTTTGTGTATGTGTGTGCACATGCTCTCTCTCTCTCTCTCTCTCTCTCTCTCTCTCTCTCTCTCTCTCTCTCTGTGTCCCTATCTCTCTCTCTCCTGCACACATGTGTTTTTAAGCTTTGCAGTTACACACCCCAGAGTCTTTGGGTTCTGGAAGTTTTCCTAACTGTGTCAGCATTCTTGACAAACCCAATGAAATTTCCTTTGAATCGATGAGTCTCCCCCTCCTGTGCATCTGACTAACCTGCCTATACTAGCAAAGTCTTCTCTATTTTTCCTTGGTTAGTCTTGCTAATGCTTTGTAAATTTTGCTAATATATCAAAGAACAAACTCTTGGTGCTATTGATTCTCTACTGTTTTTCTATTCTCTGCTTCATTTATCTCTGCTCTTAGTTTTACTTTAACTTCCTTCAATGATTTTTGGGTTAGTTTCCACTTCTTTTTCTAGTTCCATGAGGCATAAAGTTGATCTTTTGCCTACTTCTATCCACTTTTAAAAGATGTTGAGGGGCTGGAGAGATAGCACAGCAGGTAAGGTGTTTGCGGTCTACCTGGGTTCGATTCCCAGCATCCCATATGGTCCCCTGAGCACTGCCAGAAGTAATTCCTGAGTGCATGAGCCAGGAGTAACCACTGTGCATTGCTGGGTATGACCCAAAATGAAAAATAAATAAATAAATAAAAACAATATCTGCTTAAAAGAAAAGACTCCTTCCCTCCCTTTGAATAACCTTAAGTCTTTGTTTTTTGTAAGTGCAATCAGACAAGTATCAGGGGGATGATTTTCCAATACCTTTTGTAAGCTTAGATTTTAGGTTTTTCTTTGGAGCAAAACCACCTCTTACTGCTTAGTGAGTCTCTTAGCTGCATACTTCCTTATTTTCCTGCTGTATTCCCATTCAGTTAGTGCTGGCACAATTAGAAAGACAGAAGATTTTTTATTGGTTTGTTTAACTAGCAATTAATTTCATTATTAACATAATTGGACTTTACTTTTGTCATTTTGCCTTTTTTTCTTTCGCTTTTTGCTTTTAGGGCCACACCCGATGGTTCTCAAGCTTTACTCCTGTCTCTGAACTCAGGAATTACTTCTTGCAGACTCAGGGGACCATATGGGGTGCCAGGGATTGAATGGTGATTGGCCATATGTAAGACAAATGTCCTACCTGCTGTATTATTACTCCGGCCCCTTTGTCTTTACTTTTTAAAATTCAATTTAGTCACCATCATTTACAATATTGATAATGTCAGGGCTTCATTCATAAAACCCTGTGGTGTTCCTTCCAACACCACACTCTACACCAGAATGCCAGCTTCCCTCCAATTTGTCCCAGTGTTCCCACTCCATGTCCTATGTCCTTCTCCCCCAACAATGCTTCCTACGAAAACCAGTTCTCAGTTTCCGCATCCTTTGTTTTGTTGTTCTCTTACTTTATTTCTTTTTTACACTGCATAAGAGGGATCATTCTGTATCTGTCCCTGTCCTTCTAATTTAACTCAGCATAATACTCTCCAAATACATCCACGTGCCAGCAAATTACTTGATTTAATCTTTCTTTATAGTCCATTGTGTGCATGTATCCTTTATCCAGTCAATTGTTCTTAAACAGGGGACATTTCTAGATTTTGACTTTTGTGACTAGTGTTGCAATGATATGTTTCTGAATATATTTTTGACCCCTTGGGGTAAATGCCAAGAAGTGAAGTTGCTGAATAATTTGAAAGATCAATTCCTAGTTTTTTGAGAAGCATCTATACAGTTTGGCAAAATGACTGGATAAGTCGACATTCCAACCAGCAACAAATGATGGTTCCTTTCCCCCCATATCCCTACTAACACTCGTTTTAATCTTTGTGATATGTGCTCGTTTCACTGATGTGAGGTGATTTTTCATTGTCATTTTTATTTTCATTTCCACAATGATTAGAGATGCAGAGAATTTTCGATGCAAGCCTTCGATATCTCTTGAAGAAGTCAAACTCACTTTGTGCAGGTGATATGATACACTACCTAGAAAAGCCTAAAGAACATGACAAAAAGTTCCTAAAAACAGTAAACCTGTACAGTAAAGTGGTAGGCTATAAAATCACTACACAGAAATACATGACTCTTCTCTTTTTTTGGCCTGTAATTTTTTTATTTTTATTTTTTTTAATTTAAAAGGTGTGTTATCTTTATTTATTTTTTATTTTTTTTGAAAATTTTTTTAATTTAATAGTTTATTTTTAATTAGTGAGTCAACGTGAGGGTACAGTTACAGATTTATACATTTTTGTGCTCATGTTTCTCCCTTACAAAGTTTGATAACCCATCCCTTCACCAGTGCCCATTCTCCACCACCAGTAAACCCAACATCCCTCCCCCCTCCCCAGTCCTGTCTCCCCCCACCCCATACTGCCACTATGGCAGGGTATTCCCTTTTGTTCTCTCATTCTGATTAGGTGTTGTGGTTTGCAATAAAGGTGTTGAGTGGCCATTGTGTTCAGTCTCTAGTCTATATTGGGCCCGCATCATCTTTCCCCCACATGACCTCCAACCACATTTTACTTGGTGTTCCCTTCTCTGAGTTGCCCAGAATGAGAGACCAGCCTCCAAGCCATGGAGACAACCTCCTGGTACTTATTTCTACTATTCTTGGGTGTTAGTCTAAAAAGCTTCTGCACCGCAAAAGATACAGAGACCAGAATGCAAAGACTATCTACAGAATGGGAAAGGATATTTACACAATACCCATCAGATAAGGGGTTGATATCAAGGGTATATAAAGCACTGGTTGAACTCTACAAGAAAAAAAAACATCCAACCCCATCAAAAAGTGGGACGAAGAAATGAACAGAAACTTTACCAAGGAAGAGATACGAATGGCCAAAAGGCACATTAAAAAGTGCTCTACATCACTAATCATCAGAGAGATGCAGATCAAAACAACCATGAGATACCACCTCACACCACAGAGGCTAGCACACATCCAAAAGAACAAAAGCAACCGCTGTTGGAAAGGATGTGGGGAGAAAGGGACCCTTCTACACTGCTGGTGGGAATGTCGGCTAGTTCAGCCCTTTTGGAAAACAATATGGACGATTCTCAAAAAACTAGAGGTTGAGCTCCCATTTGACCCAGCAATACCACTGCTGGGAATATATCCCAGAAAAGCCAAAAAGTATAGTCGAAATGACATCTGCACTTATATGTTCATCGCAGCACTGTTTACAATAGCCAGAATCTGGAAAAAACCCGAGTGCCCTAGAACAGATGACTGGTTGAAGAAACTCTGGTACATCTATACAGTGGAATACTATGCAGCTGTTAGAAAGAATGAGGTCATGACGTTTGCATATAAGTGGATCAGCATGGAAAGTATTATGCTAAGTGAAATGAGTCAGAAAGAGAGAGACAGACATAGGAAGATTGCACTTATCTGTGGACTATAGAATAATAGACTGTAATTTTTTTAATTGTATTGATTCACCATGAGATATAGTCCATGACTTTTCTATATGCAAGTAATGAAATAAAAGGAAGAGAAATTTTAAAAATACCATTCATAACTGTGCCTGAGAAAATCAAGTACGTAGGTAATCAGCTTAACAAAAGAAATGAAAGACTTATACAAAGAAAATTATAAATCACCGTTAGAAGAAATAAAAGATGACAAGAAGATACAGGAGATAGAAGCACATCTCCTGATCATGGATTAGAAGGATTAATATCAAAATTGGAATCTTACCCGAAGCATTATACAGATTAAATACAGTCCCAATAAAAATTCTCATGACCTTAGGTCAAAACCATTGAAATTTATATGGAATAATAAAAGCAACCTTAGGGGAAAAGAAAATGGGAGGCTTCTCCTTCCCCAATTTAAAATTATACAATAAACCGATAGTAATCATAACAGTGTGGTACAGGAATAATGACATAGTGACAGACTTTCAGAACAATGGAATAGAATTGAAAGCCCAGATATAGATTCTCATGTATATAGACAATCTTCAACAAAGGAGAAAAAAATTTTGAAGTGCAACAAGGAAAGCTTCTTTGACAAATGCTGTTGGGAAAACTGGTTGATCATGTGGAAAAAAATGAACTCAGACCCCTTTCTAGTACCAAGAACAAAAGTACAATCAAAATGGATTAAAGATCTTTATATCAGACCATAATACATAAATTATATTGAGGAAAACATAGGTAGAACTCTCTTTGATCTAGAGGCATCTTCAGTGATTCAATGCCGCTGGTCTAGCAAATGTAAACAAAGATGAATGAACTACACCAAACTAAGAATCTTTTGCACTGCAGAAGAGACAACTTTATGCAATGTTTATGCTCCAGTCCTCTAAACCTTTGTTCCTTTATTCGGTTCATTTTTAATAATTTCTATCTCCTTGTTGATTTTCTTTAGTGAAGTAATATTGCATGTCTTTTGTTAGTCTTTATTTCATAACTATTTACTTCTTTGGACTTGTTTCTAATGGCTATTTTGAAGTCTTTGCTAATTATATCTAACATCTGGTCATTTTTACAAGTAGTTTCTGTTCCTTGGGTTATTTTCTGGTCTATGGATTACTCCTTCCTGTTTTTTATATTCTCATACTTGTTAGACAGTGACATTTTAAATATTGTTGCAATTATGGACAACTGGTCCCCCCGTTCGATTCTAAGCTTCCTTATGTTATTTACTTCTTTCTAAAGCTTTATTATTGTTTAAATTGACACACCATGATTTACATAGTTGTTTTCAAACTTACAATATTCCCACCTCCAATCCCACCACTCCATATCCTCATCCCTTACCACTGACACCAGATTCCCTCATACCCAGGGTTCAACATCCGAAGTTTTTGTTTATTTTACTTATTATACCCGAATATTAGGCTTACTACTTATCAGGTGATTGTTATGTTGTTTTGAACACAATTCAGCTTATATTTCTTTGTGGTAGTGATAGGGCACACCCAAAGATACTTGGAGGTTTCTCCTGGATCTGCACTCAGGAATCACTCCTTGTGGTGCTTAGTGCACCATATAGGATATGAGGTATCAAACCTGAGTAGACTGCATGCAAGGCAATTGCCTATCTGTTATATTATCACCCTAGCCCACAGTTAAGTCTTTGTCTCTGATGAATATATTATTTTCTACTAATTGCCCTTTATCATAGCCTTCACTCTGTTTGTTTCTTTGAAGGCCAAGCCCAGTAGTCTTCAGTGGTTACTCCTCACTCAGTGCAAACCTTGACATCTTTGACAGGCCTTAGATATGACTTTCAGTGATCTTAATCTCACCTTTGCCATATGTAATTAAACATTTAAATCTTGTAGCAAATATCTGGTGCTGAGGAAACTATGCAATGTAGAGGATTAAACTCAGGGCTCCAACATACTAAGTCCTTGACTGTTTTTTCAGGATGTGTTTAAACGTGATCTGCCCCACATTCTGATGCAAATTAAATCTGTTCTTTTGGTGACGGATTCATTCCTTTCCATTCCATAATCTCCTTTTTCTGCAGTGCAAAATATCTGGCCCATAGCCGTAATGCTGGTGGTCAGAGACAAGCATGATTCCTAGTAGCACCTCTACTGGGAAGAACTGGGAACTCAATCGAAGGAAAGGCAGCAGCTCCAGATTTCTTTGGCTTTACACTCAACATGGTACGGCTGTATCATATGTCAAACAATAGAATGATTCTAAGTCTCGTATTATTAGATGCACTGCATCCTAGTCAGAACCTACATCATGCCAGGTTCTGTGACAGAGCCTACATCCTGCCATAATGAAAGGGAGTCCCTACCTCTGAACCTCACCCACCTGGAAAATAGCCTTAAGATCAGGTAGCTGGGAGCAGAGTAAGAAATGTCGATAACTAAGTAGAGATAGACAAGAAGTTGAGTCGCTTGCATGGTATGGCCTCAAAACTAAAAATATGGGGGCAAGAGAGATAGCACAATGGGTATGGTGCTTGCCTTGCATACAATTGACCCATGTTCAACCCCTGGAACCCCATATCATCCCTCAATCCTTGTCAGTGATTCTGGAGCACAGAGTCAGGAGTAAGTCCTGAGCACTGTCTGGTGTGACCTCCATTTTTTTTAAAGTGTAGAAATGTTAATGTCCTATTTTCTCAGTCAGGAGCTAAAGAGGGAACCTTGTGTGGAGCAGTTTCTCTTTGGGTCTATTGGAAAGAAGGAGAGAGCGGGCGTCTTGTTTCAAGTACTCCAAAGTCTCATTTTTCTTTTTTAAATTTATCTGATATTCTTTAAAAATGTTTATTTGTTTTGTGTACATAAAACCATTCCCTGATACTTTGTGTGTGTTACTGAGGGTGGACCCAGACCCTCATATATGCAGAGTATGAGCTTTACCACTGAGTCACATTCCTGGCCCAAATAAGATAGATTTTATATAGGGGGGAGCCCTCTCAAATCATGCTCAGGGAGTTCTAGGGTTACTCCTAGAAGTAATCAGTCTGTGTAGGTCGAATGATTTAATACTTGGGTATGGCAATGTGGTAATGCTCTAGCCCAGTGGTTCTGTGGAGTATTTGGCCACACCCAGCAGAGCATGGGGACCCACTGACCTACATCTGGTGGTGCTCAAGGAATCATTCAGAGCTAGCTGAGGATTGAACTCAGGGTCTCTGCTTGCCAGGAATGCACTTTAACCCACTGAGCTCTCTGCCCAGCTCTAGCTACTTTAAATGCCTTTCTGTAAATATCTTTCTTTCTTTTTAGAGTAGTTTTAAGTTCACAGAAAAATTGAGGATGCTACAGAGATTTCCCATATGTCACCTCATTATTGATATACTATCATTATCGATAATAACAGTATACATTTGTTATTTTTGATAATACCTATATTCACTCACAAAGAAGATTACATTAGGATTCATACTAGCTCTGCATTCTATGAATTCGAGCAAACGTATAATGGCATGACGACATTATTGTAGTATTACACAGAATATTTTTTACTGCCCTAAAATACTGTTTTATACCTATTGATCCCCCCTTTCTACCACTAGACCTATGATCTTTTTACTGTCTCCATAATTTTGTCAATTCTTCATACTATATAATTAGAATATGGTATGTAGCCTTTTCATATTATCGTCTTTTAATTTATACTGTGCATGTAAGATACCTCCATGCCTTTTCATGGCTTAATAGCTCATTTCTTTTTAGTGCTGAATAATATTCCATTTTCTCACTGTGCCAGTTTATCCATTCATCTTGGCTAAATTACCAAGATCTGAATTACCCCTGACTAAAAGACAACTTGGTAATTTCTAAGTTTTGGTAGTTTCAAATAAATCTTCCATAAGCGTGTTTGTGTTGATTTTTGTGTGGATAATAGTTCTCTGTTCCCTGGATTGAATACCAAAATTGAATACCAAGATGAATCTTATTGTAAGATATTGTTTTTGTTAAAGACACTGCCAAATTGTTTTCTAAAGTCGCTGTATAATGTTGCATTTTTACCAACAATGAATGTGAGTCCCTGTTGCTCTGTGCTCTTACCTCCATTTGGTTTTATCAGTGTTCTGGATTTTGACCATTCTTCATGGTTATGCAGTGGCATCTTATTGTTGTTTTAGTTTGCATTTCTCGAATTACATATCATGTGGAACATCTGTCCATATACTTATTTTCTATCTATATTTCTTTTTTTTTCCTTTTTGGGTCACACCTGGTGATGCACAGGGGTTACTCCTGGCTCTGCACTCAGGAATTACCCCTGGCGGTGCTCAGGGGACCATATGGGATGCTGGGAATTGAACCTGGGTTGGCCACATGCAAGGCAAACACCCTACCCGCTGTGTATCATATATTTCTTAATGAGGTTTCAATTAAAGTCGTTAAACCGTTTTCTATATTTTACTTTATTTTTGATTGATATTTTGTGGCTTATATTAATATTAATAATGGTAACTATTAACAATGGTTTCTCATGCACATAATTCCAACACCACACCCACCGCCAGTGCACCCACACCACTTGCTCTCAACCATGCCCAACTCAATTGTATGGATTAGTTATCCCATTATGTTGACTTTGTTTAACCCGTTTTTAAAATGGATTGCCCCAGTAGTGTTTGGAGTTTAGATGCCACTGCAGGTGATACTGGCCAGGTGGTGTGGGCCCGATGGGTCTGTGCTGGCTCCACTGATGTTATGCTGCTTTGGCCCTGTAGTGCTTTGGGAAGGTCACCAGGGCACACCTAGTAGTGCTCAGGGGCCACCAGGGGTATACCTGGTTGTGCCTGTACATGTGGTGCGAGAAATCAAACTAGTTATCTCATACATGCAAGGCATGTGTTCCACGCCTTTGAGCTATATCACTGCCCTTTGACCCATTTTTAAATGGAATTGTTTCTTACTATTGAGTTTTAAGAATTCTTTGTTTATATTTGGAAAACATTTTGCAAATATTTTCTCTTCATTTGTGGCTTGTCTGATCATTTTATTTACGTTGTCTTTTGCAAAGGACTAAGCTTTTATAAAAATCTGGGACCTTTCCAAACAGTACTCAAGGGGCCTAGGGACTGGTTCTTTGATACTTGACTATGTGAGTCTGTGTTCAGATAAATCTTGGATCCTCATACATTCAAGACATGAGCTCCAGTACTTGGAGTTATCTCCTCAGTCCCTAGACCTTTTTATGGCTTGTGCTTTTAGTACTCTGATAGAGTCATTGCCATCTCCAAAGTCATCTAGATTTTCTTCTCTATTGCCTTCTAGAAGTTTTATAGCTTTGCACTTTACATTTAGGCCTATGGTTCATATGGAATTAATTTTTGTGAATAGGGTAAGGTCTGTGTTTAAGATTCATTTCTTTGTTGTTGTTCATTTGTTTGTTTTGAAGCCACACCCAGCAGTGCTCAGGACTTACTCCTGGCTCTGTGCTCAGGGATATACTTGGGGTACCATATGTGATTCTTGGATTTGAACCTGGGTCAGCCACAAGGCAAGAAAAAAGAGTTAACCCATATAATATCTCTCGATCCCCCTAAATTCATTTATTTTGTATGTAGATGTCTGGTTGTTCCAGCATGATTCATTGCAAAGACTGCCTTTGTTTCCATGTGTTGCTTTGTTTCTTTGTCAAAAGTTACTTAACTAAATGTATGTGGATCAATTTCTGGGATCTCTAGTCTGCTCCGTTGACATTTTCATACCTTTGCTTACTGGCATCATATTTTCTTGATTACTGTGACTGTACAGTAGTATTCAGTTTGTATATCAGTGTCTCAACTTTGTTTTTCCTGTTCAGTATTGGTTAACTTATCCTGGGTCTTTTGCTGTACATGTAGACTAAGAATAAATTTCTTGCTATACACAGATTAATTTGCTGCAATTTTGATTGGGATTATGTTGACTCTTAGATCAAATTATAAAGAACTGACATCTTGATGATATGAAGCCTTTCTATTTCTGGTCATGGGCTAGCTCTCCATTATTTAGTACTTTAATTTCATTAATCAGAGTTTTTTAGATTTCCTCATATAGATCTTGAATATATGTTTTTATATTTATATCTTAGTATTTCATATTTGAGGCTGCTAATGTAAATAGTACTTGGCATTAAATTTCAAATTTTACTTCTTCATAGCTAGTATATAGAGAGCGGTTACATTTTGTATACTAACCTTATATTGTTCAACATTGCTATAATAATTAATTAGTTTCAAAAGTTGTATGTCAAGTTTTATTTGTATTTTCCCAGTGTGTTTACCTTTAATCTATTTTATTGCCTTTATATTTTATTGCATTATCTAAAATGTCCAATATGATATTGAAAAGAAGTGATGAGAGGATGCATCCTTGCCCTGTTCCTGATCTTATTAAGATATTTTAATTTCTCACTACTAAGTATGATGTCAGTTTTTTTCCATTGTTCTTTGTCAAGTTATGGATGTTCCTTCTACAGCTAGCATTTTTTTTTTGTTTTTTGGGTCACACCCAGCGATGCACAGGGGTTACTCCTGGCTCATGCATTCAGGAATTGCACCTGGCAGTGCTCGGGGGACCATATGGGATGCTGGGAATCGAACTCGGTTCGGCCGTGTGCAAGGCAAACACTCTACCCACTATGCTATTGCTCCAGCCCCTAACATGTTTTTTTTAATGTAGACAAAAATCACAACTGCTGGTGCAATTCGATATTTGGAATTGAGTAGATAACATAAATATCCAATGTTCAAATCAGTAAATGTAGTAAAAATATCATTTTATGTGAAAATTGTTATATCTGATCATGGGGTTGTTAAGTCATTGTCTAAGAATTTATTAATTTGTTTGTTGGTAGTTGAACCTTCTGTATCATCGTTCTTGTTTTCTGAGTTTAGTTGGCTTCTATGTTTCTTTGCCATCTAACTTGCTGTATTCTTACTGGGATTTCGGAGTTGAGAAATTAGGAGGTGTCACACGGCCATGTATGTGCTGCAGGGTCCAGAGACTTCAGGATCTACACTCTGGGCTAATGAATTGACATGGCAGTGGCTGTGGGAGGAGGCATGGCTTCCAGGGCTTTCAGAAGAAAACGGGGTGGGAGAAGGCTGCTCACCCTGACTCTGAGAAGAACCCCAGAGTTCTAGCTGAGCACTGGGGTACTCAGTTTGGTATCTTTGCAGAAGATATTTGTAAAACTGTGGAGTTGAGCCCTTGGGTGGCTGCAGCAGTGGGATGTGGGTGCAGCTCCCCTCAAGCAACTTGGCACAAGCTCTTCTTTCTGAAGGGGGAAACTGTTGTAGGAATGTGAGTTCCTGGTTTGTCAGACCCTCTGATTTATTAAAAGAAGACAGATGAGATCAGGTGCATTCAGGATAGTATGGCCATAGATTGGTTCAGCCGTTTTGGAAAACAATATGGACATTCCTCATAAAACTAGAAATTGAGCTCCCATTTGACCCAGAAATACCACTTCTGGGAATATTCCCTGGGGCCCCCAAACACAGCAGGAACACCATCTGCAGTCCTATGTTCATCGCAGTACTATTCACCATAGCCATCTGGAAACCTGAGTGCCCAAGAACAGACGACTGGATAAAGAAACTATGGCACATCTACAGAATGGAATACTATGCAGCTGTTAGGAAAAATAAAGTCACAAAATTTGCTTATAAACGGATGGACATGGAGAGTATCATGCTGAGTGAAATTATTCAAAAGGAGAGGAACATATATAGAATAACTGCATTCATTTGTGATATACAAAAATGTATGGTAGAAGGCTAATATCCAAGACCAGGAAAAAACAAGGGCTAGGAGGACTGGTCAATGGTTGGAATCTACCACAAGTGTGTGTGGAGTGGAGAGTAGGCAAGATAGAGAAGGGACCAGTATGACCACAATAGTTGAAATCGATCATGCTGGTCAAAGAACTGAGTGTTAAAAGTAGGTAAAGGGATATACACAACAACCTTTCAGCATCTGATTTGCAAACCACAATGCAGAGCAAGAGAGAGAAGCACCTGCCATAGAGGCAGGCTGAGGTTGGGGTGGGACTGATGGGAGGGAAATTGGTGACACTGGTACTAGGAAATGTACACTGGTAGAGGAATAGATGTTGGGACACTGTATGACTGAAAACTAACCACGAACAGCTTTGTAAGGGTCTCTCTCTCACAGTTATTCAATTTAAAAAGTTTTAAAGAGAAGGTAGAATGTGAAAAGTCCCAATTTTAAACGCTTAGCATTATTTTTCTTTCAGTAACATAGCATTATAATCCTTTCCCTATCTCCACTCACACATTTCTAGGCTATATGCAACTTCCTTGCCTTTCATATTAACTCAGTCACCCAATTTGGAAAACTGTCTACACTGGGTCATGCACTGACTTCCCTGAACTGGCCTTCTCCTTTGGATGCTAATGGCCTCCTAAATTGTCTTCTGTCTGGTGTTACTTCCAGTGCTTCCAGTGTACTGCTCACAACCCTGCTTGATTTAGTTACCTGCCTTGTGGATGCTAGGACACAGCTGGATATTATTCCAAGTCTGCCGTTTATGAGTTGTGTGATCTTGGGCAAATAAGTTCATCCTTCTGAATCTCTATTGCCTCTCCTGCATAATACAAAAAAGAATAGCACATGCTCAGATGCCTGATGGTAACATTTAGTAAAATGTCATGCCTAACCCAGAATAAGTGCTCAATGAATGTTAGCAGTGACTTATTTTGTGGAGGTAATTTGTGCCATACCAGAGGTGTTCGGGACTTTTTTCCAGCTCTATAATCAGAGATAACTCCTAGCTGTGCTCAGGAAACTATATGCAGTGCCAGGGATCAAACCCAGGTCATCCACATACAAGTGCCTTAACCACTGTATTATCTCTACAACCCCCAAATTATTTTTTAATTGCTGTTGCTGTTTTTTATTTGGAGACCACACCTGGCAGTGCTCAGGTCTTATTCACTCCTGGGAGTTCTCAAGGGACCATATATAGTGCCGGGGATTAACCAAAGGTTAGCTCTGTGCAAGTCATTTCCCTTAACTCTGTACTACCTCTCTGGCTCTGATTGGGTAATCTTTTTGCCAATGCCTTAAAAGGTTTCATTGTCTTTAAAACAAAGGTTAACCCTTTTTTTTTGCTTTTTGGGTCACACCCAGAATGCTCAGAGGTTACTCCTGGCTCTGCACTCAGGAATTACTCCTGGCGGTGCTTGGCAGACCATATGGGACGCCGAGGATTGAACCCAAGTCATCGAGTGCAAGGCAAACGCCCTACCCGCTGTACTATCGCTCTGGCCCCAGGTTAATCCCTTTGTCTAGACACTTAGACCCTCTTGCTCTGGCGCCAGCTCTCTTCCTATCCTCCTGCACAGTACTTCAGCCACTCTGGACTTCTTGTCTTCTTACATGTTTTCTTGACCTCTTTACTTGCCTTTCTCCTTTGAAGTCCCTGGAACATACATATACATACACATACATACTCCATATGTATGTATCACTGGAGGAAAGGGAAGATGGGATTGGGGTCAGAATAGTAACCACAATCACTATTATGTTTTCTTTTTTGGGTCACACCCAGCAGTGCACAGGGCTTACTCCTGGCTCTGCACTTACTCCTGGTGGTGCTCAGGGGACCATATGGGATGCTGGGAATGGAATCTGGGTCGGCCTGCATGCAAGGCAAATGCCCTACCTGCTGTGCTATTGCTCCAGCCCCACAATTATCATTCTTATTTCACAAAGGGAAAAACTGCAGTATAGTGACCTGCCTATAGACCTCCAAGCCTATATGAAGCAGGATTTGAGTCCAGATTTTCCTGATTTGTAGGCCTTATTTATCCTTTTATTTTAATGAATCACTGTGAGATAGTTACAGACTTACAAATTTTCATGATTACATTTCATACAATATTTGAGTACCCATCCCTCCATCAGTGCCCATTCTCCACCACCAATATTCCCAGAATCCCTCCCGCCACCCCCACACCTTTCCACCCCCTGCCTCTATGGCAGACACATTCTCTCCTACTCTCTCTCTCCTTTTGGGTGTTGTGTTTTGCAATATAGGCACTAAGCAGTCATCATGTTTGGTCCATAGTCTACTTTCAGCAAGCATCTACTACCTATACTTAGGTGTTATTCTCCTATTATGTTACTTTATATTCCACAAATGGGCACAGTCATTCTGCGTCTGTCGCATGTTTCCGACTCATTTCACTTAGCATGATACTCTCCATGTTGATCCACTTATATGCAAATTTCATGGTTTCATCTTTCCTAACAGCTGCATTGTATTCCATTGTGTAGATATACTAAAGTTTCTTTAGCCAGTCATCTGTTCTCAGGCACTAAGGTGTTTCCCAGATTCTGGTATTGTAAATAGTGCTGCAATAAACATACAGGTGCAGATGTCATTTCTACTGTGCTTTTTTGCATCTCCGGTATATATTCTTGGAAATAGTATTGCTGAGTCAAATGGGAGCTCCATTTCTAGTTTTTTGAGAAACGTCCATATTGTTTTCCAAAAAGGCTGAACCAGTCGGCATTCCCACCAGCAGTGGAGGAGAGTCCCCTTCTCCCCACATCGATGCCAATACCGGTTGCTTTAATTTTTTTGGATGTGTGCCAGTCTCTGTGGTGTGAGATAATATCTAGTTGTTTTGATCTGCATCTCTCTGATGACTGGTGATAGAGCATTTTTTCATGTGCCTTTTGGCCATTCGTATTTCTCCTTTATGAAAGTTTCTGTTCATTACATCGCCCCTTTTTCTGATGGGGTTTGATGTTTTCTTCTTGTAGAGTTCAACCAGTGGTAGACCTTATTTTAATACTGTATTATTGTAAGAAGTTTCTGAAATTGTAATACAAAAAATTTAAATAATATGATTGTGCTTTTTTCTCCTATGCCTTTAATTGCATACTACTTGGATTTGGATAGCCTGGTAGTATAAGGGCACAGACACCATATCAAGATACACTAATTTCAAATTCTATTGTTTTTTATCCTCTCTGTGTGACCATGGACAAGTTCCCTAATCTTCTGTCTCCGTTTTCTCATATGTAAAACAGAGATAATAACAGTGTCTGTGTCATGGATTTCTTATGAGGATTAAATAAATAATAATAATACAGTAATTGGAACATAAGCTGTTCTAACTTAAGAAGCTATTATTATTATCATTATTGAATTGGCCTATCTCATGTGTTGAATATAAAGAAACATAGCAAAGGAATAACAAATGCTCAAATGCAACACAGCCTGAGAACTGGTCTACAGAATGGTGAGGAGTTAAGAGGGGGTAGGTTGGTGGGGAAATACTCTGGTAGAGGGTGTAGTGTTAGAACAGAGTAAACATGAAACCCTACAATTAACAGTATTATAAAACACGATGCCAAATGTAAAAATTAATAATAATAGTAAAAAAATTACTATTGGAAAAGACACTAAAATTTTAATGCAACTCAACTTTTCTTTTAGATTTTCCTTTACTAGTGAATTTGAATGTGTCCATACATTCTCAGCCCCTGATTACAATGTTCCCCTTTACAAAAGTAACAGACTGGTGTTACATCCCTCCTTTGGTCCTGTCAGCCTCTGCCCCTGTTTGCTTTAAACCAGACTCCAGCTATGGTGCCCTCATACAGTGGTAGTACTCTCCTAAGAAGACCTTATCAAGTAATCCCAGTAGATTTCCAAGCCCAACAAACCACTAGAGATTTTTCGCCTTATTCTGCATAGAGCTAGAAGAAAGAGATCCCAAGTGAGACACTTGCACTCAGACACACAGAAATGGAATGTCACCCCTACATCAGACTAGTGTTGTTGCTGAATTTAATGCTCAATTGGTGTTCTGCTTCTGGAAACAAAATGAAAAGAGGATTCACAAGCAAAAAGTAAAATGAAGTTGAACCTCCGATTTTTATATCACATATAAAAATTAAATCAAAATGGATCAAAGATTTAAATGTAAGAGCTCACACTGTAAATCTTTTGGGGGGTCACACCCGGCGATGCACAGGGGTTACTCCTGGCTCCGCACTCAGGAATTACTCCTGGCGATGCTCAGGGGACCGTATGGGATGCTGGGAATTGAACCCGGGTCAGCTGTGTGCAAGGCAAACGCCCTACCCGCTGTGCTATCACTCCAGCCCCTCACACTGTAAAATTCTTGCGAGAAAATGTAGGTGTAAATCTTTATGACCTTGACTTATGCTATGTTTTCTTAGCTATGACACCAAAGATATAAAAAGCAAAGGTGGTGGACATGGATGTAACATTTTTCATATTTTTTATTTTTCACTTTTTGTAATCAAAGTGGGACGTACTCATGAAAATAATAGCTTGTAGAAAGCTCACCCCTCCAGTCCTCTCTGGAAGGCAACCAATTTATTTTTTCTGTTTGTTTTTTGGATCACCCAGCAGTGCTCAGGGATCACTCCTTGCAGAACTCACAAGAACATATGTGATGCCAGGCATCAAACCTGGGTTGGTCACTTTCAGGGTAAGCATGCTAACCACTGTACAATTGCTCCAGCCTCCAGTTTAGTTTTTTCTCTATATTTACTCTGATTTCTCTAAACAAAGAACTACTTTTGTTCCTTCATTTACCACTTTTGGAAATTATCCATTAACTTCTTGCTAAGAGGGTTAAGAACACATCACAATTATGTAGCTATATCAACTTTTTAATATATGTGTCCATATAGCTTAAGAAATATACTATCATTTTTATATTTTTCTATCAATTATGAATTGCATCTTTTGAACCCTTTTTGTGAGATGAGCTCTTAGCACCTTTTTCTTCATTTAGTTTCTCCTACCACCGACCCTCATACCAGGTGGCATTTTTATATAATACCTGATCCTAATGGGGAAAAATATCTTCTCAGAAGTACATGAAGAATGAAACCAGGTTTTATTTAATATCTAACTGTGCATGTCTCATCATGTTTAATCCTCAGAGTAACCCTGAGAGGGATCGCAATTTAATATTTGTGGAAACTGTGACCAACTATGCATCTGGTAGGGGGCAAATCTGAGATCTGAACTAAAATTGGATGCCAAAGCTCTGCTCTTTTTTCCCAGAGTCTTATGCACCCTTGAGCTTCAGTTTCATTGTTGTGTTTCAAATCTCCTTAATGTGACCAGCATTTGGAATGATAGTGTTCATGTATTTTTGAAACCCCACAGTGATTCTCTCTTGTTCACCAATGCTGCAATCTCTGAAGATAAGAAAGTGACTTGAGAAGGAGCAGAAGGTAAATTCTTGTGGAGTGGGTGAAGCAAATTAGTTTATCTGGATGGGCTTTATGATTTTCCTGCCTGCCTGGTTATTATCTCTCTACCTGTCGACCCAGACCTTTGAAAATTAGCACAAAAGTCCCAAAGGATCCTTAAGCTAAACTAGAAATTATTTTACAGTATACCAGGGCTGTCAGAGCAAGCATGCTGACTTCGATATGAAAAGCAAATACAGAATTTTGAAGGTTGTAGATGACTCAGACCATTACTCTGACATTTCATAGACACATGTGGGAAATACTCAAATTGACTTTCCCACAGAGCTGTTTTGGAGTGGGGGACAGAAAGAGGCCAGGGGTGGAAATGTATTTTAGTTGTTTTATTAATATTTGTTAAGTTGTTAGATCATTTCAACCAGAGGCATCGAGTGGGATTTCCCCAGGGTCACTTCAGGGCATATGGAAGAGTTGAGTGGTCAAGAGGCCCAGCTCAGTTTTCCATACTGAAGAAAGAGAGCTTACAATAGAATAAAACAGACAATCCCAGATTCTTTCTATTGGTCTTGAGGCCACTGGCATAGTGAAACATTTGAACATCCCTACCTGCCCATGCTCGCCAAACCTAACTATAGTTCCCTTGGTTTCTTCCTCTATTGGCATTCTAGCCACCTACCCCAAGCTGAAAACAGCTTGGCTCTTCTCTCCTCTTGCTATGGGCAACTGTTCTACACCCCCAGGTCCACACACACACACACACACACACACACACACACACACACACACACACACACACACACCCCAGAACACCAGAAGCCCTTAGTTGATTTGCAATGTCTTATACATTCATTCTTCTCTTTTCTTAGTATCCTCCAACTTCATTATCTCAAACCTAGACTATTGGTCTTTTCGACCACGCGTTCCCCCCTGCAGCCTGAACTTAGTCTATGAGTTATCCCACACAACAGTTTTTTGAGACCTGCTCAGACTTCCCCAAGGCTGCTTAAACTACAGTGCCTTGCTTTGGCATTCAAAGCTCCTACTCTGTCTCGATGTTCAGGCCCAATTCTTATCAATTCCCTACTTAACTGACTGAGACCTTCTTGAAGAGAGAGAAGGTATCTGGGTTTCTGACAGCCCAAGAGGTTGCCCTGGACATCACAGAGGTCAAGTAAAGCGTAAATGTTCTTACTCCCAAACCCTAGCCCCAATCTTATTTTCTTATACCTCTGCTCTGGCATTTTCATGAGCTGTTTCATGCCTAGAGGCCTTTAACTTGGTGACCTTGGATTAGGTAGTGATTATGTACCTTTCAACTCTGGTAAAGTCAGGCTCTCCATTTAACCTTCTTTGAAATGAAAATTCAAATACTTTGCTTAAGTGGTTTCCAAAGTCCCCTCCTACACAGCAGATAAACCTGACTGGTGTTGCCCTCCCAAAACAGGCCACCAAAGGACAATGTTGTGTCTCCTTAGTATTTGACTGGCAGCTGCAGAAAGAGATGTTATTCCGTTGAAAGTGTTTGTCTTCACATAGCCCTGCACTAGTGGGGCCCATTTATAATCAGAAAGGGCCAAGCACAGCATGCCTATTGCAGCCAGCTGGGCATACACAGGGGGCATTGCTTGCATGCACAAAGTATTAATTTAGTCTAAGTTGCTCAGCAGGGTCCTTTCCAGGAAAAAGTTCTAAATGCAGAATCTGTGTGTGCTAGCAGCATTTCTTTCGCTCTCTGCTGGCCTCTCGGTGGCCCAGTCCGCACTGACACTCCCTTGAGAAGCGTGGAATGGTCAGTGAAGGTCAGTGACAGCAGTCTCACCACTTTTTCTTTGCATTAGCTGTTCCCAAGTGCCACACACGGCTTCAGGTCTGCCTGGACACAGACTGCACAGGCAGAGTTCACTGGGTGATTTTAGACAACACAGTGGCAGTTGGAAAACACTAACCCAGTCCAGA
Source organism: Sorex araneus (assembly GCF_027595985.1). Taxonomy (NCBI): domain Eukaryota; kingdom Metazoa; phylum Chordata; class Mammalia; order Eulipotyphla; family Soricidae; genus Sorex; species Sorex araneus. The sequence goes on along the minus strand of NC_073313.1, from coordinate 140,222,865 downwards.
CATCAGTGAGACTCACACATTTGGGCAGCTCAGGAAGAAAGGTACTGAAAACTGGGCTGAGGGCTGGTGTGGGTGTATGTGTCCATTGCTGGGCACAGTCTCTGGGTAAAAATAAAACTGCTGATGGTCCTTGGTGCCAAACAGCTGCAGTTATTTGGGGGACATATAGTCCAGCTGCCCCCAAACTCAGTGTGGAGGACATAGAGGAGCTATTCAGTTAGACACTCTGGAGAAGCTTCCCTGTATTAGCAGTTGTAGGCATCTGAAATAGGGAAGACAAGGATGAGGAAAGCAACAGGGAGAAGACAGACAGTATGCTTCTCACTAAGCTCATAATATGTCTTAGATAATTCTAGGTAACTCCCTGGACTTAAAGGAATTGGTTCTGCATGGATTTTTCCTCCTTTTGTACTCTTTTCAGCTCAGTTGTCTGTGAACTCAGAGACACAAATTTGTAGTGCTATTTGTCAAGGCCAAACAGATTGAAGAAGATAAACTTCTCAAAGAAACTTTGTAGAGCATATTTCAGAACCCTAGAAAAATCACTTTAGGTTTGTTTAGTGTCTTTTTGTTTGTTTTTTAGTCTTTTGGGCTGGAGCAATAGCACAGCGGGTAGGGCGTTTGCCTTGCACTTGGCCAACCCGGGTTCGATTCCTCCATCCCTCTCGGAGAGCCCGGCAAGCTACCAAGAGTATCTCACCCACACGGCAGAGCCTGGCAAGCTACCTGTGGCGTATTCAATATACCAAACACAGGAACAACAAGTCTTACAATGGAGATGTTACTGGTGCCCACTCGAGCAAATCGATGAACAATGGGACGACAGTGCTACAGTTTTCCCCTTCCTGTCATTGTGTTCTCTTGTGTGACTCCAAACAACTCATGCCAGCAAGGTATTGGACGAAATGCATGATCTATTGCTTTTACAAGGTGAAATAGGTACACTTGTGAGTACATAAGTGGTTGCTTATGGAAGTAAGACATCATGCTGTTGAAGGATAACAGAGGTTACTTGGTCATGGCTGGGCTGTAGTCAGTGCTCAGGACTGTGCAAACAAGGGGATGTGATGTGATGTGATGTGATGTGATGTGATGTGATGTGATGTGATGTGATGTGATGTGATGTGATGTGATGTGATGTGATGTGATGTGATGTGATGTGATGTGATGTGATTGATGTGATGGATGGAGTGTCTTTGGGAGTGCTGTGTGTTATGCTCATGTTTGTGATACAAATGGAAAACCTGGCTATAGCTCTTGTGTGTAGATTTGTTCCTTGTGAGTTGTACCCATGATGTCATGGCAGCAGCTGAAGTGAGCATGAGATAAAGCCAGAAAGCCTCATGTCAGCTTGAGGGTCACAATGTGATCTGCTGTCCTGAATTCTCGATCCTGAATTTTTACATATCCAGTTAGGTCTGTGTCTGGAGCACTTGGCAATGCCTAAGGACTTTTATGCATTCTTGGCCCGCAGTATTTCAATGAAATCCCTGGAAGTCCACACTTTGGATTTTGTCGTTTCTGTCTTTCATATTCAGCTTTCCTGTGGGGCCTTAGAAGTCCAATTTTTTCTGATCCTAGAGATAAAACTAGATCATTGGTTGCAAATCCATACCTAAGCCTCGTGTCCACCTCCAGAAACCTCCCTTGTCATTATCACATAGTAAGACTTATTTCTGAAATGTGGTTGCCTGCTGAGAGAGGAGCCACATAAAGTATTAAGGCTTCTGTTATGTATTTTGAGTAATTTGGGAATCATGACAAACTAAGTCCTAGCCTGGGATCTGTAGTGGCTTCCTGCACCCTGCCCAACCCTTTAATCACCTTTCACGATTGTGATATCTCTTAAACATCTAAAAGGGTTTAATGGAAAGATGATGATCGTGGACTTTGCTGGTATTTCTTGATCCCCACAATGACTAACCAGTTAGTCAGACCTGCCATGGTCAGGTAACTTTTAATGTGCACGAGCAGTGTTTGAACTAGACAAGGTTATTCTCCCTTAGTGGAAGGAATTTTGTCCAGTGAGGTATTGACACTCTCTGACCAAGGAAAGCAAACTCATGCATTGAGGACTATACTGCCCACCCCAGCCCTAGCAACTAAAACAAGGATAAGGGTAGACCAAATGAAGGGCAGCTCGTAGTGTTACCAGAGGTAATGCCTGTCTCCTCATATTACTTTTGAAAACATTAAGCAGGCCAGAAACAATGGCCAGACTAAAAGCATCTGCAAGCCATATTCAGCCTCCTGGCTGCCAGTGTGTAACCAATGTGAGTAACAAAATTTAGTTGTACATCACTAAAAATTCCTTTTGCCTGATGAAATCTTTCCTGATCTTCCAAACCATCTCCGTGATACTTTCTCTGATTCCCTCTCTGGCCATCCTTTTCCTTTAGCTGACTGACTATTCCTTTCTCTGATTCCTTTGTATCTCTGTTGTAACGTATTAGATCATTCAATCATTCAACAATCCTTTGTTTCAAGTACTACATTAGAGTTACAGAGAGTAATGAGTTACTAGAGAAAATGAGAAACAGTTCTTTTTTATTTTATTTGGGGACCACACTGGCATTATTCAGGCTTACTCCTCACCCTCTCCTCAGGGCTTACTCCTAACTCCCTAGAGTCACTCTTGGCAGTCTTTGAGGGACCATATGCAATGTCAGGGATCAAACACAAATTGGCTGTATGCAAGGCAAGTGCCTTACCCACTGTCTTTCCAGCATGAAACAACTTCTATCTTGAGGAGCAGTAAGATCACCAGGAAGGAGAGATATGTAGATATGTATAAAGGCTCAGTGTTCCCTAAGGGAGATACCCTCTGCGTGTGTGTGTGCGTATATGTGAGATAGAAAGAGAGAGAGAATAAAATTTTATCCTACTTCAGGTGAGAGGTGACGGCCAGGTATTGGAAGGGAAAATCAGGTGCAGTTGACCCTTAGACAACCTAGGAGTTAGAGATATTGACCCCCTGCACAGCCAAAAACTATGTCCAACATTTTTATTTTGCTTTGAGGCCACATTTCCCAGTGCTCACAGGCTACTCCTGTCTCTGTGATTGGGGGTGGAGAATGGGTGGGCATACAGTATCAAGGCTTAAGCCTGAGTCTCCTGTATGCAAAACATGTGTTCTGCCAATTGAACCATATTTTCACCCCTATGTAGAACTTTTAACTCATCACAGACTTTTTAATAAATTGCTCTTGACTGGAAGTCTTACCAATGACATAGTTGATTAACATATTTTGTGTGTTAGATGTATTCTGTACTATAGTCTTATAATAAAGAGGCTATATAATGAGAAATGTTAAGAAAATCATAAGGAAGAGAAAAGACATTTACAGCTTTGTACTGTATTTATCAAGACAATAGGTCTACATCATCTGTTTGTAAGAAAATACACAGATAAAGTAGGCACACATAATTCAAGTTCATGTCATTCAAGACTCACCTATAAACCCAGGTAAAGAGAGAACAAGCCTTTCCCGGGTCAGAGAAAACCCGGAGCAAACTCACAGTTGTGGCTACGAGTAACCTATTAGGGAGCTGGGGTCTGTCACTGATGTGTTAGGTTAGGTTTGTTTGTTAAGAAGGCCATCAATTTTCTGAGGGCCATATTCTGGATCTTGGCCTTTATTTCATTGTCATACACAGCCAACTGAGGTGTGGAGCACAGGAGTGATGGCACTCAGTGTGGCTTTGAGAGCCCACACTGAACCTGCGTATATTTTGTGGACAGGAACTGGGAAATACTGATGATTGGGAGACCAGCCAGAAGCTGATCCCCCGCTTCTGAAAAACTCTATTCTAAGGGTGACTTGAACAGACATCTATTTTGATGTCCTCTAGCATCTCAAGCTCACTGCATTCAAAACTGAACTCCTGACCTTTCCTTTCAAACCTGCTGCTCCAGGAGCCGGAGCAATAGTAGAGCGGGTACAGTGCTTGCCTTGCACACAGCCTACCTGGGTTCTATCCCTGGCATTCCATATGGTCCCCGGAGCCCTGCCAGGAGTGATCCCTGAGTACAGAGCCAGGAGTATCCCTTGATCATCATCCAAAATATAAATTAATGAATAAACCTTCTGCTCTTGATTTCTCTATCTCAGGCAATAGTGTTACCAGCTTTTCAGTTGCTCAGGACCCAAAACTCAAGTCTTTTTTTGTTTGTTTTGTGGCCACTCCAGGCTATGCTCAGGGTTTACTCCTGGCTCTGTGCTCAGAAGCCATTTCTGGATCTGTGTTCAGTTAATCATAAGTGGTGCTGGGTATCAAAGCCTGGTCAGCAGCAGCATGCAAGGCACGCACCTTACTCACTTAACTATCTCTCCATCCTCGGAATAGTTCTTGACTTTTCTTTCTATCATCGTCCATGCCTTCTTCATTAGTATATAATATTGTTTCTACTTGCAAAATAAATTCAGAATCAATTGACTTTCTACCATATTCACAAGCTCTGCTGCCATATTCTGTTATCTGGATATTTGCAACAGCTTCCTACCAGTTTTCCATGTTTATCAAATTATTATACCTGGGCTCTCTACAGCCTATATCTCAACACGGCAGCCAGAGTGTCAGATCACATTCTGCCTCTACTCAAATAACTATAATTGAGTTCTAGTTCAGACTTTACAAAGTCTTTATAATGACCAGCAATGCCCTCCATGATTTATTCCTTTATGACCTTACTATCTCCACAATGATCTCATTTAGTCTCTGCATTTGCTGTTCCCTCTGCCTGAAATTATTTTTCTTCAGATATCTGCAGGGTTCATTTACTAAGTTCAGAAATCTGCTCAGATGTCACATTACATGAACCAACTCTTCTAGTTTAGCTGGTCCCCTGATCACTCCCATTGTTTCATTATCCCCAAACCAGACAATATCTTCTAACTTACTACAGTAATTTTTTCATCTTTTTTATTTTTTCATATTTTCTATCTCCTTTTACCAGAGTATAAAGCTTTATAAGAGCAAATATTTTTGTCTATTTTTGCCCCTCTTAGATTTCTGGTTTACTGAAATAGCAATATAGATATACATATATATACATATATACATATATATACATATATATCAATATCACTACCACTGTCACTGTCATCCCATTGCTCATCGATTGCTTCGAGCAGGTGCCAGTAACTTCTCCATTCATCCCTGTCTCATGCTAGTGTAGCCCAATGGTGTCTATTTGCTCCAAGAACATGAAGAGCATGTTGTTGTTACTGTTTTTGGCATATCGCATACATCACGGTAGCTTGCCAGGCTCTGCCATATGGGCGGGATATCCTCAGTAGCTTGCCAATCTCTCTGAGAAGGGCGGAAGTTTTGAACTTATATAGCTGAGCCAGAGGTGGTTTGTGGGTGGGTCTCCCACATAGCTAATTTTTGGGCATTTAATTTCTTGGTAAACTTGGCCCCAAGTTGTTGGGTCTGGCCAAAGGCACAGCAGCAATTTTGGGGTACCTGGAATTCTGAAGGCATCATCAGGCTGCTGATACACTCGCCCTACAGGTACAGGTTGACCAGCTGGTGGCACCATTCCCATATATATATTATTAAATAAACATATATTATATATTGTTTTATGCAATTAATAAACAGGTAGACTGTTGTGATCCATGAAGTTACCCTGGACCATCGCTGGCTGGAGATTTTTAGTGACAGATTGTGTTTGGCAGGAAGCGAGCCCATTGGACCAGAGGTGCCAGCAGATTTATTCAACCCTCTGTCTGATCATTAGAAAGTGAAGAATCTGATGCACTGATTTCTCAGGGACAAGGTAAAGCTAGTCTTACTGGATTGTCCACTCAGGCTCACTCATGGACATGATAAAAGAGGTTTTCACCCCTGCCATCACCTTTTCTTTTTAAATCTCTTCCAATGTGTCTTTTTATCTCTAACTCAGGTCTATAAATATATCCACCTAGGAAATGCCGACTGGTTCAGCCCTTTTGGAAAACAATATGGACAATTCTCAAAAAATTAGAAATTGAGCTCCCATTTGACCCAGCAATAAGATTCCTGGGAATATATCCCAGAGAGGCAAAAAAGTATAGTCATAATGACATCTACACTTGTATGTTCATTGCAGCACTGTTTACAATAGCCCAAATCTGGAAAAAACAGAGTGCCCCAAAACAGGTGACTGGTTAAAGAAACTTTGGTACATCTACACTATGGAATACTATGCAGCTGTTAGAAACTATGAAGTCATGAAATTTGCATATAAGTGGGTCAACATGGAAAGTATCATATTAAGTGAAATGAGCCAGAAAGAGAGAGACAGACATAGAAAGATCACACTCATCTGTGGAATATAAAGTAAAAGAGTGGGAGACTAACACCCAAGAATAGTAAGGATAAGGACCAGGAGGTTTGCCCCACAGCTTGGAAACTGGCCTTGCATGCTGGGGGAAAAGGCAGTTGAGATAGAGAAGGGAACACCAGGTAGAGGATGTTGGGAGGACCCATTCGGGTTGAAAGATGCGTGCCGAAAGTAGACCATAGACCGAACATGAAGGCCACTCAATACCTCTATTGCAAACTACAACACCCAACAGGAGAGAGAACAAAAGGGAACGCCCTGCCGCAGAGGAGGGTGGGGTGGTGGGGGATGGGGTGGTGGTGGTGGGAGGGATACTGGAAACATTGGTGGAGGAGAATGAGCACTGGTGGAGGGATGAGTAAATGATCATTGTATGACTGAAATGCAAACACGAAAGTTCCTAAGTTTGTAACTGTACCTCACGGTGAGTCACTAATAATTTTTTTTTAAAAAAAACCCACCTAAATTGAGGAAACTTTGGTACATCTATACAATGGAATACTATGCAGCTGTTAGAAAAAAGGAGGTCAAGAATTTTGTAGTCAAGTGGATGGGCATGAAAAGTTTCATGCTGAGTGAAATGAGTCAGAAAGAGAGAGACAGACATAGAAAGATTGCACTCATCTATGGTATATAGAATAACAGAGTGGGAGACTAATACCCAAGAACTGTAGAAATAAGTACCAGGAGGTTGACTCCATGGCTTCGAGGCTGGCCTCACGTTCCGGGGAAAGGTCAACTCAGAGAAGCGATCACCAACTACATTGTAGTCGAAGGCCATGTGGGGGAAGGGAGTTGCGGGCTGAATGAGGGCTAGAGACTGAGCACAGCGGCCACTCAACACCTTTATTGCAAACCACAACAGCTAATTAGAGAGAGAAAACAGAAGGGAATGCCTTGCCACAGTGGCAGGGTGGGGTGGGGGGGAGATGGGATTGGGGAGGGTGGGAGGGACACTGGGTTTACGGGTGGTGGAGAATGGGCACTGGTGAAGGGATGGGTTCCAAACTTTGTATGAGGGAAGTATAAGCACAAAAGTGTATAAATCTGTAACTGTACCCTCACGGTGATTCTCTAATTAAAAATAAATAAATTTAAAGAAAAAAAATGAAAAAAAATTAAAAAAATAAAAAAATAATAAAAAAAAAAACCCACCTAATAACTGATCAAATATTGATGGAAGTAGTTGCTGGTCAGTGGCATTCAATCACCAACTGTGCCCTCAGAACTATTCCTGGATCTAGTCCAAAGGTCTGGAGCATGGTGGAAGTGGCAGTAATTTTTTTTTTGGGGGGGGTTGGTTTTTGGGTCACACCCGGCGATGCACAGGGGTTGCTCCTGGCTCTTCACTCAGGAATTACCCTGGCGGTGCTCATATGGGATGCTGGGATTCGAACCCGGGTCGGCCGCATGCAAGGCAAACGCCCTACCCGCTGTGCTATCGCTCCAGCCCCTGGAAGTGGCAGTAGTAGAATGAAGTCCCACCCCACTTCCCAGGGAAAATCTTCTGACATACTTGCCACTCAAGTGGGCCCATCTCTGGAGCAACTCCAGTTCCTCTCCTAGACCATACTTATACCTGGTCTAATTGGAATCTATTGTCTGTCAAACATTTCTCAATTAAAATTTTAATCTTGAGTAACTGGAGAAATAATACAGTGGGTTAGGTGCTTGCTTTGCACATGGCCAACTTGAGTTTGATCCCAAGCATCCCATATGGTTCCCTGAGCACCTCCAAGAGAGATTCCTGGGTAACCCTAGAGCATTGCTGAGTGTGGCCCAAAACACACAAAAAATTTAATCTTGGGGCCAGGAAGATGACTCAAGGAACTGGAATGCATGCAAAGCCCAAAGGAATCTTGTGTTTGATACCCTAGCATTGCTGGGAGTGACATATTAGTACCGCAGGATGTAGCCCAAAACAAATGAACATTCATTCCTCAGAATATAATATGAAATGGGTATTTGGGGAAGGAGACTCCAGAGCAGTGCTCAGAGGCCCAGGGATCACTCTTAGAGATACTTGGCCAGCCAGACCAGACATTTCAATCTTTGGTGTGTCTCTACCTGGTCCCAGAAATTCTCAGGGGCCTCCAGGATTTAACCTGACAGTGACGGAAGGCTCTAGTGTGGGGGGGAGGCACAAAAGATGCTGGAAATCAAACTCAGTCCTTGTGCATAAAGTAATGCTATCTCCCCATCCCTGAAGCAGATACTCATAGATTAATTTCACTGAAGACAATACTGGTCTGGCAGGAATGAAGGAATTTGCCCAAGGTCCTACACAACCTCTCCTCTCTCTGCAGGATTCACTTAGAAAACTGCTGACAGGCTCTGGGAGTCTCCTCCAAGACTGGAGCTGTGGGAAGTAGAAAGAAGGACACTTCATTTTTCCTTTCGTTCCATCTAGAGCAGTGTTTTCCAAAAACACTGTCCACAGGGGTGCTGGAACAGTTCAGAGGCATGGCCCTAGACTCTGAGGCAATTTCTCACTGAAAGAAGGTGAATTTCCAGAGGATAATGAGTGATTTTTTTATGCCAAGGGGATAGCAGGCTAAACAAACTTGGGAACCTCTGATCTAGACCACGGGCCTAGTCCCAAGGGATGGAAAACAGCCCAGCCCAGATGGAAATCATCACACTGCCCCAGACTTCTTGAGGGTTGAACAGTAAAGGTGATGGCTGCAGGCCTGGCCTAGCCTTGCAGAAATCTGGGTGTCCTGAGAGACTGAGACCAGTGAACCAAGGGGGTGGTAAGTTTGGGGTACTTCATGCGATAAACTGTTTTCCTTTCCTCATTCCAAAGATCAGTGAGTACTTGGCGAGTTGGTCTCCAGTGGAAACAGAAACCCAGAAAAGCCCAGTAGGGCTTGACCAAACTTTTATTTGCCTTTTGTGGACTAGGATACTGAATGGGGTACTTATGATAAGGTGAGGTTAGACTCACTCGAGGGCAACACATCAGTTAATGGGCGGCTAAAACAGAGCGCTGAAGAGATAATAGTGATTAGGGCATTTGGCTTGCATGTGGCTGACTTTTGGTTTGATTTCTGGCACCATAGGATCCCTCAAGCACAGCTGGAAGAGACCCCCTAGCACAGAGCTGATATAGCCCCTGAGCACCATCAGGTGTGGCCCAACATTCACTATCCACCCATACACACACCCAAAGGCAAAGAAAGAGCTGCATATGTTGCTGGGAGGGAGGGTTCGCAGCCATCTTAATTCAGCCTTAAACCACAAGGCAGCTAAATCTGGCGGTCTCCAAAAAGGAGCCATTAGTACCCAGGGATATTGCATAGCTAGTACTCCTTTCCCTGAAATCAGCCAAAGGCACCTCCAGAACCACTGTTCTCTGTGAGTTTTCTGAACCTCCTGGCCCAGTCCCTTCCCTGCCCCCATAAAATACCATACTCCCAATAAGCAAATTGACAACTCAGATTTGTCCAAGTCATTCAATGTTTGTCAAACAAACACTTCACTGTAGATTTTTAGGAAACAGGGTTATTTAGTGGTTAAGAAAACAGTTGGGGACTGGAGCCATAACACATCGGGTAGGGCATTTGCCTAGCACTCAGCCAACCCAGGTTTGATTCCCAGCATGGGAATATGGTCCCCTGAGCACCATCAGGAGTAATTCCTGAGTGCAGAGCCAGGAGTAACCCCTGTGCATCATCACCAGGTGTGACCCAAACAGAAAAAAAAAGAAAAGAAAGAAAGAAAACAGTCGGGGACAGGGTGGTGGTGAAGTGATAGTACAGTGGGTAGGGTGCTTGCCTCTCACACAGCACTTGAGGGGACTTTGATCCCCTCAAGTGCTGCCGGGAGGAATTCCTGAGCTCAAAGACAGGCATAAGCCCTGAACACTGTTGGGTTTGGCCCAAAAACAAAAAATAGGGAAAGTGAGAGAAAACAGGTTCAGGGCCAGGGATATGGCTCAAGTAGTAGAGCTATGTGTAAAGCCATGGTTCAATCTATACAATGCATAAAGTACCATTATGTGTGGCCCTGGTGACTTCCAGCAATGCTGAGTGTGGCCGCACAACAAATAAAACCAAGAAAAGAAGACCAGAGAGATAACATGGAGGTAGGCCCTTGTCTTGCATATGGACAACCCCTGTTTCATCCTGGCAGCCCATATGGTCCCCAAAGCACCAATGGGTGTGATTCCTGAGCAAAGAACCAAGATGACGCTCTGAGCACAGCCTGGTGGAGTGCTCCCTCTCCCAAAAGGCTGCCAAGTCCTGTCATTCCATATGTGTATGATATTGGGCAAGCTGTCTAGCTACTACATCTCAGTTTTCTCAACTTTAAAATGGGAATAATCACTGATCCTACATTTTAAGTTTTATTTTTAGATTAAATAAGCTAATATTAAATTTCTATAAAGGCAGAGATTTGTGTCATTTTTTCGCTACTCTATTGTTACTGTTTAAATAGCACCCAGTATAGACTTATAGATATCTATTGAATATATATAAAATAGAATGAGAACTGACACTTAGCAGCACAACAAATGTTAGTTGCTTTTCTCTCGAAATCTCACAACAGTTCTTAGAAGGACAAAATAAGTAAATAAATCCAGGTAGTTGTAAAGAGTATGAAGAAAATAAAACAGTATAATGGAATAGATAGTGGCTAGGTTATGTTTGTAGAGGGTCTAAGTGAGTAATGTTTGAGTGCTTCTGCAGGATCAGCTGAGTTAAGTGTCCCCTCCTTAAGTTGTTTCTCTACCTTGTCCACACTCTCTCATTCTACGAGTATTTATATGCTTCTGCCCTAGTCAGGGATCACATGCTAAATGTAACTCTCAAGAGTCTGTGCATTGGGATCTGTACAGCTGAAGAAAAACTTGTTTCTTTTTCATTTTACTCAATCCCCCCTGGGGAAGTTTGGTCACTCCCAGTTCTGAGTGCTCTGACACCTTCGAAACCAGCTATCATAGCTCTGAGGGCTCTGGGAGTATTTTCTGACTCTGTCCTGTCACTTTCCATCACCTGTGGTTTTCTCAGTGGCAGGGTCAGTGTTGTAATCATGGTCTCATCTCTAGTGTTGGTCCCTTGAGGGAGCTCAATAAATGTTTCTGAATTTAATGAATTGTTCATTTTGCTGAGTGTCCCAAGTAGTATTGTGCTGGCACTGACTTATTGTGGCTTGTGAGAGCCAGATGCTTAAAATTAAGATTTTTGGGGCTCAAGTTTAAACCAAAATTATATTACTTGGTTAGAAAGAGATAGACAGTAAAGAAGGTAAGGCTCTTAATGTGGCCAATCCCAGTTTGATCCCTGGCATCATGGATGCTCCCATAAGCAGGAGTGGTTCCTGTTAGCCCTGAGCACAGCCAGGAGTGACCTACCAACACCAAAACTAATATGAGGAAACAGAAGACAAACTAAAATCAAGGAACATTTAAACAAATCATCAACTAAATGTACAATGGGATCCTGGATTAAATCTTGGAAAAGAAATTGTGAAATCCAAATAAGTCACATGAGGAAATAGAATCACATCCCTTGCTTTTGGTTTAGGGGGATTAATATTATCAAAATGTCAATACTCCCCAAAGCCTTGTACAGATTCAACACAGTTCCTATAAGAATATCCATGGCAGTTTTCAAAGAAATAGATCAAACACCCCTAAAATTCATATTGAACAGTAACCCCCCAACCCAGGAATAGCTAAAGCAGTGCTTCAGTGCTTGGGAAAAAAGAAGATGGGCACAGATGTTACCCAAGCCCATATGTTGCTTGTGCCCATGTGGCCAAGCACATGTGGCACTCAAACATATGTGTTGCCTGCATCTCCCCACTTGAGATGTGTATTTTCATGCTTCCATATCTAATGCTGAGATGTGTATAAGGTCTCTCTCTGTCTCTGGAGAAGCCCCAGTTCTCCCTTGAGTGCACTACTCTCTCTACTTCTCTCTGTCCTCGTCCTTCCCCTTCCTAAGCCCCCAAATAAAATCTGTTTTATTTCACAATAAAAGAAACAAAAAAGAAGATGGGAGGCATCACTTCAAACTGTACTACAAAGCAGTAGTAATTAAGACAGCATGGTACTGGAATAAAGACAGACCCTCTGATCAATGGAATAGAGTTGAATATCCTGAGACAGACCCTCAGATATATGATCAGTACTAACTTTTGATAAAGGAGCAAAAAATAGGAAGTGGAGCAAAGAAAGCCTCTTTAACAAGTAGTGTTGGGAAAACTGGTCAGCTATAAGCAAAAAAAAATGAACTCAGACCTTTTTCTAACACTATGCACAATATCAGATACGATATTACCAATATTAAACCTTTATATCAGACATGAATGCATAAGGTACATAGAGGAAAATATAGGAAGACCTCTCCATGACATTGAAGCTAAAGACATCTTCAAGGATAAAATACCACTGATCAAGCAAGTAGAAGCAAAGATAATAAATGGAACTATGTTAAATTAAGAAACTTCTGCACCTCAAAGGAAACAATGACCAGGATACAAAGACGGCCCAAAGAATGGGAGAAATTATTTACCAACACTTACCTGATAAAGGGTTAATAGCAAATATATATAAGGCAGTGGTATAACTTTACAATTAAAAAAATCAGTCTCGGGGGCTGAAGCAATAGCAAAACGGATAGGGCATTTGCCTTGCACGCGGCAGACCTGGGTTCGATTCCCAGCATCCCATATGGTCCCCCGAGCACCACCAGGGGTAATTCCTGAGTGCAGAGCCAGGAGTAACCCCTGTGCATCGCCGGGTGTGACCCAAAAAGCCAAAAAAAATCAACCTCATCAAAAAATGGGGAGAAAAGATGAACAGAAACTTTCTCAAAGAAATACAAATGGCCAAAAGGCACATGAGAAAATGCTCTGCATCGGTAATCATCTGGGAGGTGTGAACCAAAACAATGAGATATTGTCTTACACCACAGAGACTGGCACACATCAAAAAGAACAAGAATAACTGTGCTGGTGTGGATGTGGTGAGAAAGGGACTCATTGACTGCTAGTGGGAATGTCTACTGGTCCAGCCTTTCTGCCAATCACGGTGGACATTCCTTGAAAATGTAGAAATTAAACTTCCCATTTATCCAAGAATACCATTTCTTAAAATATATCTCAAGGACCCAAAACCAAAATGGAGAAAAGACATTTTCAACTCTATGTTTCTTACAACACTATCCACAATAGCCAAAATCTGGAAACAGCCAAAGTGTCCAAGAAAAGATAATTGAACAAAGAAACTAATATTAATGATGCAGATAACGTCTTTGGCGAATCAGGTAACAGTGAATCATTGCTAAAAGTATATAAACTTGTTTTTTGCTATTTGTGACATTATAGCTATAGAAACAATACACAATTTTTTCCTTTTCTTTTTTCTGTTTTTTGATGTTACACATTTTTATTATTAATTTTTTATTAATGAATCACCGTGGGGGTACAGATACAGGTTTACATATCCTAGTGCTTGTGTTTCAGTCATATACAGCTTGAGTATCTATCCCTCCACCAGTGCCCGTTCTCCGCTGATGACCCCATCATCCCTCCCACCCACTCCCACCCCATCACCCACCCACCCCGCCTCTTTGGCAGGGCATTCTGTTCCCTCTTTCCCTTTGGGTGTTGTGATTAGCAATGGAGGTCTTGGGTGGCCAATGTGTTTGGTCTATAGTCTGCTCCGTGCACGCCTCTCCCATCCCGAACGGGTCCTCCCACCACATTTTTGCTTGGTATTCCCTTCTCTATCTGAGCTGCCCTTTCCCCCAGCATGGGAGGCTGGCCTCCAAGCCATGAAGCAAATCTGGTACTTATTTCTGTTATTCTTGGGTGTTAGGCCTCCATTCTGTTGTTTTATATTCCGCAGATGAGTGCAATTCTTCTATATCTGTCTCTCTCTTTTTGACTCATTTCACTTAGCATGATAACTTCTATGTTGATCCACTTGTATGCAAAGTTCATGACTTCGTCTTTTCTGACAGCTGCATAGTATTCCATTGTGTATATGTACCAAAGAGAAACAATAGACCATTAAGTTTAATGTACATTATTATTTTTTCTCCATCACTTCCTTAAGACTAGCAAATAATAAATAAGACAAGAATTTATGACCTTATTTGTTATTTAACTTTTTTTAATTCATTAACATAAATGATATCAACCATCTTCGTGTAGGAACTGTATTTACTCTTCCATGGTAAGTGTATGTTAGCTATGAGTATAAGGATTCAACAAAATTAATAAAAGCAATATATGAGAATAAGTTGGCTGTATGGAAGTGTCAATAGAGTTCAGTATAATCCACAAATTTTGTTTCACAGTCTTATATAAATAAATGTATATATACATATATATATCTTTAGATGTGTTAAAGTTTTAAAAAGAACACTATTGCTCACCTTATGGCAGGCTCTGCTTTTTATATCCATCATCTCAATTGCTCGTCACCCCAACTCTTTGACGTATAAGTATTTTGAACGCCACTTGTAAGGATGAGTCTTAGAGCAGTTAAGTAGCAAGTCTAAGGTCAGTAATTTTTATATAGGATAACCAGGAAGAAATTTCACATCTGTCTTGATTCCAATACTAGTTGCCTATTGCTACTGTAACAAATTGTCACAAACTCAGTAGCTGAAAATAATACAAATATATTAGCCTGAATTTCTGGAGATCAGAAGACTGAAATAGGTCTCAGATGATTCAATTCATAGTGCTGGCAGGACAGTATTCCTCCTGCAGGCCCCAGGGAACAATGCCATATTTTCTGGCTTCTAGATGCCACCTGCATTTTTTGGCTTTGGTCCTCTTCCTCCATCCTCAAACCTAACAATGGTCAGTTGGACTTTTCCATGTCTCATCAATCTGATTCCGTGTATAGTGGCAGGCAGATTCGCCTGCCACCCTATTCTACTTTATAAACACCCTGTGATTATATTTAAGCCACTTAAAGAGTACAGGAGAACTTCCCCATCTCAAAGATTCTCTTAATAACCTGATTAGCAACCATAATTTGACTTATAAACTTAATTTCCAAACATAGCCATTTTTCCCTGACATTTTTTATCAGCTAAGGGTTCAATATTTGGACAATTTTTGGGGTGTTTTGGGACCCATCTGCTCTGGTCAAGGGATACTGCTGGCTCTGCACTCAGGAATCACTCCTAGTGGGCTTGCAGGGACCACATGGGATGCCAAGAATCGAACCCAAGTTGGCTGAGCACAAGGCAAACACCTTACCTACTGTACTATCTCTCTGGCCCAAAGACTTGGCCATGTTTTGAGGAGGCATAATTTAGCTTTGTGTGTTTTCCATGAACCTTTAGTACCTTGCCTATTGTTATGTAATTGGATGTAAGGTCAGCATTATGCTCCTTGACATTTTCCAGCAAGCCACATGTCTCCATTGTGGGATGAGATACTGTCTTTTCTTCAGTAGCTCTTGCAGCCCATCAGAGAGCCCTGTGAGAGGGAGTAACTCTGGTAGAGCATTGACTGCAGAGAACACTGTGGGAGAGTATTTTCCAATCTCTGGGGTTTTTAATCCTGGGCATGTGTTTTACCTTTGTTCTTACTAAGGTGTTTTGAAAATAGTTTCCAGGATTTTGTGGATTTCTAGCTTTAAAAAAAACCCTGCTCATTTCCCCCTTCCCTGTTTCCCTGTTTCCTGTGGCAGGATTCATGGTACTATACCTATTCACACCTTCTAGACCCATTTCTAATTATTAGTTAGGATTGTGTATTTATTGCTCTTCTCACAGACTTTTCACATCACGATATTCTAGATAAGTTCCTAAAATTAACTAAAGTGTTCTTTTTTCATGCCTGCTAATGAGGCATCTGTCTGCGCTTAATATTACTCTCTGGTTTTACAGAATTAGCCTAAGTATCTGTTCCTCTTTTCCCTCTTTTTCTCCGCCCTGAGATCCCTGTTTACGCTCATGTAAAAACCTCCACTGACACCAACCAACAGCCAGATGCTGCTCTTCCCTCCAGGTTGTTTTCATCAGCCAGAGATTGAAGCACTTCTCTGCCTCTCAGCTCTCAGTCCAACCTTCTAGGCTCAGCCTTCTCCCTTTTGGCTCTTAGATTCACAGCTACTTTGATGGTGGTGGTAGGGCCCAGTCTGAATTCTACCACCTGGAGGAAACGTTTTCATATAATACCAAGGCCAATGATTCATGTCCCCCTCTGAGTTCCTCCAGAATGTATTGTCACTAACACGTATGTTGCTGCTTTATCATCCACCACGATGGAAACATCACAAACTGGCAGCTGGTGAACCAAATAATACCCACAAGTATGTTTTGTTTGCTCAGAAAGTGGTTTCTTTCTTTGTAAAATTATTTGCTGCCTTGTAACAATTAATCGTTCTATATAATAAAGGTTTCTGGCTTTGAAAACAGAAACGTCTGGTAATACTGGCTCTGTATTCCCACTGAACAGTAGTTAGCTGAATCGGGGTAACAGCTTTTCCTTAAGATGGTAAACATGCTCTACCACTTGCTACAGTCCACATCACTCCTTACTGTCTTACTGCATCCTCATTTTTACTTTTTCCATTTTTAATTGAATCACCATGAATTTAATTGAATTTAATTGAATCACAGTTTCAAAGCTTTCATATTTGAGCTTAAGTCATACAATGATTGAACAACCATCCCTCCATAGTTTATATTTTCTACTACCGGTGTCCCCAATATCCCCCTGCTGTCCCACCCTTCCCCTGCCTCTATGGCAGACAAATTTTCCTCTTTCTCTCTACTTTTGGGTATTATGGTTTGCAATACAGATACTGAGAAGCCATCATGTTTGGTCCTTTATCTACTTCCAGCACACACCTTCCATCCTGAGTGATCCCTCCAACCATCATTGACTTAGTGATCCCTTCTCTATTCCAGCTGCCTTCTCCTCAAGTTCATGAGGCAACTTCCAACCATGGAGCAGTCGTCCTGGTCCTTGTGTCTACTGTCCCTGGGTGTTAGTCTCATATTATGTTATTTCATATTCCCCAAATGAGTGCAGTGATTCTGTTTGTCCCTCTCTTTCTGACTCTTTCTGAAACTTAGCATGATTCCCGCCATGGCCATCCACTTATAAGCAAATTTCATGACTTCATTTTTCCTAACAGCTGCATAGTATTCCATTGTGTAGATGTACCAAAGTTTCTTTAACCAGTTGTCTGTTCCCGGACACTTGGGTTGTTTCCAGATTCTGGCTATTGTGAACAGTGCTGCAATGAACATACAAGTGCAGATGTCATTTCTCATTTCTATTTCATCCCCATTTTTAGCACTTGCCTGGTTTCTAACGGCATTATGAAAGGTGAAAACATTACATATTTAACTAAATATGGAGCTGCATTACAGACTCTTAGAGGAAAGAGATTTAATTTTGGACATTTTTGCTTCTCCCCTGCTGCCTGATACATTTTAGATATTCAGCAAATATTGGGAGACTAAATAAATTCCTGAAAGACTATCATTCTCTAGATCATTCTAGAATGTCTATGAGATTGCCTTTTTTACAAGACAATATTCATTGGCAGAGGAGAGCACTATGTCCTTGACTCTGTGTTAGGTAGTTCAGAACTGAAAAGGAAACTCATGTTCAAATCGAATCTAGTGTAGGGTTGGGGTGTAGATCTCCTAGTCTCTGGAGTGAGCTAACAATGCAGAAACATTCCTAAGTGTCAATTCTGGAAACAGAAAAGTGCTCCCCTGGGATCTCCGGTAGTATTTGTCCACAAACACTGGGAGTCTCCTTGGGCAGAGATTGAACATTTATTAAAAATACATTTGTACTGGGCATGAATTAAACAACTCCCAGAGGATGAGGAACTTTGATCATGCCGAGAAGCCCACTAAAATGGTGTGAGAAGTACAGAACGCTTGAGCCTAATTGTTGATGGAATTTGCAGTTCATTTGGTGAGTCACTCTTCAACTGAGAGACCTGACTGTTGATACCTTTGTCCATATGTACAGTGAAGTTGCACTATTTCTTCATGCCATCACTGGCAGTACTGATGTGTGGTGCAGGATGGGAACATATGGAGAAATTATGCATGTTTAATTGTGCAGCAGCAAGCAGAAAGGAATGTGAGAATACTGAAGACTCCCACTGGGGCAGAAATCTGGTGTCAGGTGTTGCTGAACAGCTGCAGGAGAATTTTTCTGAAGTCCTTAATGCAGAGAGGTGGCTTGCCAGATTGTGGTTCTTGGTAACTTTGGGGACAAAAATGATTTACAGGAAGAAGATTGAGCACATCGAGCAGCCTGATGGTGAGGAGAGAAGGGAGGTGGAAAGGCCCCAGCCACAGGCTCATCTGATTCCTTCTCTCCTGATACTCACAGACCTTGCTGAAGGTCATTAAAATACTCCAGTGCAACTGGATAGGTTGAATCTCCCAGAAGGAAGAAGCTCCTGGGACAATCTTAAAACAGGAAAGATATGGCAGGGTGATATGGAGTGGAGGCAGGGCCCACTCTGCAAGGGGCTTTTATTACAGACCCTATTGGAAGCACAAACCAAGGAATTTGTGTGTGTGTGTGTGTGTGTGTGTGTGTGTGAAGACTCATAAGATCATGTTTGTATGGAGCCTGACTCATATTTGTTTTTTTTTCTTTTTGGGTCACATCCGGCGATGCTCAGGGATTACTCTTGGCTTTGCACTCAGGAATTACTCCTGGCGGTGCTCGGGGGAACATATGGGATGCTGGGAATTGAACCCGGGTCGGCCGCATGCAAGGCAAACGCCCTACCCTCTGTGCTATCGCTCCAGCCCCAGAGTCTGGCTCATCTTTGAAAGTATTGGACCTTTGGGGCTAGATAGCACAGGGGTTAATGTGTTTGCTTTGCATATGGTGGGCACCAACTGGTTTGATCCCTGGCGCCACATGAAATCCCCTGAAACAGTCAGAGGATCCGCCTTATTCAGATGGAAACCCAGCGACCCTGAATTTACACAAGCAAGGCTCTGGTATGTGACTTTTAGGACTAAATCTCCAAACCACACAGTGGCAGTGGAACTGGGCAGCCTCAGCCTGGCTCTCTGTCCTCTCCTGATGCTGGAAGTCATGCCCACAACCCACCCCCGGGCGCCATCTTGGTGCACCAGCAGCCCTGGCCCAAAAACTCCCAATTGAATCCCAAAATGGAATAGCTCCCTACAGAAATGTCTCTGGAATCCATCCATGTACAATCTTACAATTTCAGAAGCATGGCTTATGCAGCCATGCAACCTTTCATGATATGCAAAAGGAGCAATGGAAAGTAAATGATCTAGCATTTGCCCCTGGAAAGCAGGCTTGAATGGTGGTGGGAAAATTCGAGAAAAATATATTGCCCCCATATAGGGAGAGAATATCTGAGCATTTGTCTACCATAGAGGCATGGTGGGGACTCGGGGAAAGGGGAGATAATGGGGACATTGATGGTGGAAAGTTTGCACTGGTGGAGGGACAGGTATTCGATCATTGTATGGCTGAATCTCAAACATCAAAGCTTTGTAACTATATGTCACTGTGGTTCAATAGAAATAATAATAAAAAAAAACAGTCAAGGGATCCCAGAACACAGAGCCAGGAGTAAGCCCTTAACACCACCGAGTCTGTCTCCTTTCCTCAAAAGAGAATAAAGAAAATGGAAACTATAAGTGCTAAGTTAAACTGCTCGATAAATGATCATATCAGTTACTATTATAGGCTCATTATGGGTAAGACCAAGGCATATAAACTCATTATCTCCTGAATCCTGTAAAGAATAAGTTGAGTTAGAGAGAAATTCATGGATTACCCACCAAGTAGGTGACAGAACGAGCACTTGCTCACACAGAGCTGTTTTAGAGACCACTTTTGTTTATTTGTGAGCCACACCCAGTGGTGCTCAGGGTATACTCCTTGCTATGTGCTCAGGGGTCACTCCTGGAGAGCTTGGGGGGCCATATGTAGTGGCAGGGATTGAACCCAGACAGATCGTTAGCAAGGTAAGCACCTTATCTGCTGTATTATTTCTCCAGCCCCAAACACCCAACATTTCTTTTTTTTTTTTGCTTTTTTGGGTCACACCCAGCGATGCTCAGGGGTTACTCCTGGCTCTGCACTCAGGAATTGCTCCTGGCAGTGCTTGGGGGACCATATGGGATGCCGGGGATCGAACCTGGGTCGGCCGCGTGCAAGGCAAACGCCCTACCCGCTGTGCTATCGCTCCGGCCCCAACACCCAACATTTCTAATGAGACCATCTGCGCAGCATTAACCCCTGACTTCATAGGAGAAAACTTGAGGTTTAGAAGGCAGCATCATCAGGGACAGAGCTCGGTTGGACTCCTGGCTCTGCTCTTTAACACGCTGTGTGATCTTGACCACGTTACCCAAGCTCTCAGAGCTCCAGCTTCCAGCTTTGGAAAATGTAAGAGCCCAAAGCTTCTTGCAATCTGGACAGTTAGAAAAGATCCTGTGGGAGAAGGAAGAGGGTAAGGCGCTCAGAATCTCCTTGAGACAGAGAATGAGAAGGCATGGGTGTGACTGTTGTGCTATGCAGCAGAGACTGATCGGGAACGGAAATTTGTCAGAGTGAATCTGCTCGGTTTGCATTATCCATTTAGCAGTCCGCAAGCGCCCAGATGCACCAGATGGGCAGGCATGTGGCCAGACTCACTCGGCAATCCCCAGCATGAGCTGATGTTGCCATCTAGGGGCCAGATGGTGACCAGGAGCCTGGGCCGGCTGCGGCTGCTGCACTGAGCAGCCCCACACATTCCCTGACTCCTGCTGGTTTCCGGAGTGGAAAGGGGCGTCCAGGACTTGCTCCAGGAGAAGGGAGGGGTGTAAGGAAAAAAGTTGCCGAGTCCTGCCTCTGGTTTGAGAGTTACAAATAGATCCATCTGGAAGTGTTTGGCATTGCGGAGCCGGAGGCCAGCCCCAGAAATTCAGGACATATGGTACATATTTCCATTCACACCAGACCCCCGCACCCATCCCAGGAGACTGTCTGATTGGGCCTGTCTGCTCTGGCCCCTGAGCTGGGTAGGAACGTCTTGAGGCCCCAGTTCTGCTTCTAGTCCCCGCCTCAACCCATGTCTCCTCCCAGCCCAACTCCAACAAGACAATGTCCAGAAAGCACTTGGAAAAAAAAAGTTTTTCATGCTGGAGCACATGCTTTGCATGCAGGAGGACACAGGTTCAATCCTCTGCACTATGTGATGCCAGGAGTACCTCTGGAAGGGACCACCAAGCACTGAGCCAGGAATATCCTCTGTCACCCCACAGTGTGGCCAAAGAAGTGTGTGTGAGGGAGGCAGGAGGTTTCACATGCTATTTCAAGTGTTATCAAATGTACGAGTTTTCAATGCAGCATTGAAGTGGTAGAATGCTCTTTTTTCTAGGGAGGGGCCCCATGTAATTACACAAGGTGAGGGTTTCTTCACTTTGGGTGTCAATTTCAGGACCACCTTTACCCTAACCTGCTAAAGCTGAAGGAGATAAAAAGGTTATGTTCCCCTTATTGCAAACCACAACACCTAATCAGAGAGAGAGAACAAAAGGGAATACCCTGCCATAGTGGCAGGGTGGGGTGGGGGGAGACGGGACTGGGGAGGGGGGAGGGATGTTGGGTTTACTGGTGGTGGAAAATGGGCACTGGTGAAGGGATGGGTTATCAAACTTTGTAAGGGAGAAACATGAGCACAAAAATGTATAAATCTGTAACTGTACCCTCACGATGATTCTCTAATTAAAAATAAACTAATAAAAAAAGGCTATGTTCAAGGCTTGTTCATCATTCTGTCCCCAATACTCAGTAGGTGTGGGCTAAATGAAGGAATGAATGGATTTATTAACATAACAAGTACTTTTACGAACCTTTTTGTGTTGTGCAGCATGCTTGTTAAATGCTAGGAGGACAGAGAACAAAAACCTAAATGGGATCATTGGAATAGAGCCTCTCAATGAGGAAACTGTCGGCACTTAGGGGAAGACAATTCTTTGTTGTGTGGGATGCTACTGTGCATTGTGGGATGTTTAACAAACTCTTTCCTTCACCTAAATGCCACTGGCACACTGGAATCATGGTAACAATCAGAAAGGCCACTACACATTTCCAGATAGTTCCAGAGTCCAGAAGGACCTACCCCTGGCTAAGTGCCATGGCAGAAAAGCTTAACAGTGAGTGACTGAGCAGTGCCCATGTGAACATGTTGGGTATTTAAGTCCACATAAACAGTAGTTATTAAGAACTGGGATATCATGTTGTCCCTAGAAAGGTGTGAACTTATCCTTCAGTTGGTAGACTAGCCCCTGGAAGCCTGGAATGTAGTTGAGACAGATTATTCTTCTAAATTGATTTAGGGATGAGCCACAGGCACCATGATGACAGTTTTTTAAATATTATGATGACATGGTTTCTTGGGAATATCCAGAAAGCATCCAGACTCTGACTCCCAATGGAGATGAGGGGCCAGACCTCGAGATATCATAGTCAAGTCATGTTGCTGTACAACTGAAACTTATATATTATATTGCAGTGACACTTCAATTTTTAAAAAGTTTCCAAAGAAAATGGTACTAGGGAAAATGTGAGGAATCAGGAAGAGAGAAAAGGCTAAGAGGATGAAAGAGGAGGTGGCGAATAAAGGTCAACATTAACAGGTTACGTGGAATGGAAATAGATAATATTCTATTTCTGAAAATGAAAGCAGATGCTTAGGCAGGTCAATTGAATGTACAGTTAATTCATATGCAGCATTAAACATTGAGGTCCCTAACTTACTCCATACCACTGGTCTAGCTCTTGTCAAAGTGAAATGTGCTGAGTAGAAAACCAACCTGCGCTGAATTGCTTGGTATCCCAAAGGCCATGCCAGACACATTTTACACAAATAAACTCCTTGATGCATAATGCAACTCTATGAAGTAAGTATTGTCCCTGTTTTTGCAGATTATAAGATTAAGGTCATTGGAAGGTTGAGAGTCTTGCCCAATGGCACACAGGTGGGAAATTTCCAACCTTTCCCTGGTTGGAAAATACTTGTTCTTTGGTCTTACTGACATTGGCTGTGGAGCCAATATCTTTGCATTGATTTCCTTTGAACACAAACAAAGTACTACCCTTTTTCCTGGCTATGAAGTGAGCCCTCAAAACCATGTGCTTGCTCTTTTGTATCCTGCTGGATACCTTTGCTTCACTAATATGAAGCAAAAGGCCTCATGCCATGAATCAACAGTCTATATTCCAAACTGCCAAAGTGATTCTGTTCCCAGAAGATATTCAGGCTGGGTACTTTCAGTCTGTAGGCATAATTTTCTTTTTTTTTATTCCAGCTCAATAATCTTGTCATTTGCTTTTCAAGGTGAATTTTAAAATCTTGATCAACATCTGGTTACCATTGAGTGTTCTGAAAAATCTTGGGATCCATCCCCATGTGCTCAAGTAGTTGATGGGTGTGATCCTTATGTTACCTTGTGTGGATGGTGGTAAGCAAGGGGCAGGTGGTATGGGCGGAACAGTGCTTCCTGATGTTAATAGAGGAGGTCCTCTTAGAGGATACAGTAGAGGTAGAGTGTCTGGAGTCAATCAGCAGTCAAAATGGAACCCAGGACTCTCATTTTAGAGGGATGGTTTTAGGGTCTGATAGATTGACGAGAAAATCCATGCTGATAACATTGTTCTGTGGTTAGGTTCTGTCTGGGACCTTTCGGACTGGGTCTGTGGCATGTTTCATATCTTGCACAAGTGGAAGAGTACTGGGATTGTCATGATTCATATAAGCCCTTCTGAAATCTTGTTGAATAACAAGGTGTTTAGTGAAACACAATGACAAATAGTATAGTAAGTCTCTGGTTTGGGGTTCAAACTTTTGCTCTGGACATTTCAGTAAGCAGAAATTCTTCTGTTACACCTTTAAAAACTATACAGGGCGTGGAGGAATGGATATAACTTAATGGTAGAGTGTAGAATTTGTGCATAGGTGACACTGAGCTTGATTTCCAGAAACACACACACATACACACATAAAGTCTGCTTTAAATACGACTACTTCTCACCACTTCCTCTGCTTCCACACCCTAGTATGGGACATTGTATTCTTTTTGCCTGGATCATTATAACAACTTTGACACAAATTTCCAAAAATGCTGCTGTGCAAACATAGTCTGGACATGGTCAGTCTTTTGCTCACCTAACATTGCACTTCATTTCACTCATATTAAAAGCCAGTTTTAAATAGCAATTAAGACCTCATAATCTGCCCCCTTAACCACCTTGATGTTTGCTCCTACAAATCCCTCTATCACCTCCTCCATTGCAGCCACACTAGTCTCCTGATAGTTCTTTAAGCTTGCTAGTAACATCTGTGCTTCATATTGGCTTTTCCTTCTGCCTGTAATGCTTTCCACCAGTTCCCAACCAGAGTTCTAGGGTACTGAGACTATGGGAAGTTGGGAAATGACCAGAGCTGTGGTCTTCAGGAGAGGGATGCAGCCATTGCATGGTGACCATGCACTGTGTGAGCCCATGGATGAATACATACTCTAATCT
Organism: Sorex araneus; assembly: GCF_027595985.1. Taxonomy (NCBI): domain Eukaryota; kingdom Metazoa; phylum Chordata; class Mammalia; order Eulipotyphla; family Soricidae; genus Sorex; species Sorex araneus. The sequence goes on along the minus strand of NC_073313.1, from coordinate 140,198,012 downwards.
CTGTTTCTTTCTGATCATTTTGAAGATATCTCCCTTTGGTCAAATCAAACCCAGAGCCAAAGGGTAAGAGGTAATAATCTGTTGGTGCAGTCCATACAGGTCAGCCTTCTAGATCACAAAACTGAGTGGAGAAGAGTGGAAATCAGGAGGTGAACATGGAAATGTTTTTGATCTATATTGGAAAGCTTGGGTTTTATTTTTAATTGAATCACCATGATATACACAGTTACAAAGTTACTCATGATTCAGTTTCAGTTATAGTATTTTCCATGCTCATTCATCCCTTCACCAATGGTGGTAGGAAATGTATAGTTTCCCGCCACCAATGTCCCTAGTTTTCCTCCTATCCTCACCCCCAACCTGCCTCTATGGCACACTTTTTTTCTTTCTCTCTCTCTCTCTCTCTCTCTCCCTCTCTCTCTCTCCCTCTCTCTCTCTCCTTTTCCTTTTAGGCATGGTGGTTTGCAATATTGTATACTGGAAAACTTTGTAGCTCACATCTTTCAGATGGTCAACAAAATCTGTAGACCATATTCTACCCCATATCCTTTGTTATTTATTTTTAATTTGGGGGGGGTGGAGGGCCACACCTGGCAATGCTCAGGGATTACTCCTGGATCTTCCTCAGCAATCACTCCTGGCAACACACAAGGTTGCTGGGGATCAAACCTGTGTTGGCTGTGTGCAAGGTAAGTATACTACCCACTGAACCATCACTTCATCGCCCATATTCACTTTTAAAACTGATCTATCATGTTTTACATTTTATGGATTTCTAATGGTATAGTGTAACACATCTCTCTCTGTGCATAGGATTCAAAGCACATACCACCAAAGTCTCAGGGCCATTCCAACAACGAAAAAGACCCTTGTACTCATTTCTTCCAATCCCCACCTTCCAGTAACCATCATATTATATTTATTTTTGTCATTTCATTTGCACTGATAATATTTCACGTGTTACTGAACCATGGACAGCTTGTTGTCTTTCTTTTCATTACTTGTTTCATTTAGCACAGTCACCTTAAGTTCCTTTCATACATAGAAGACCACAGAAGAGGACACAATATTTCTTGGCTGTGAATATTTAAAATGTAATGATACTACACCGTATAGACGGATTCTGTTCTGCCTTTTTTCGCTAAACATCTTAGAAACCTTTCTGTATTAGAATACATGGATCTGTAGCATTTTAAATCTTCAACTTTTAATTTGAAGTGCAGTTCTTTCCTACAGGGGTTAGATACATTCCTAGACCCCCAATAGATACATGAAGGAGTGGACAGTATCAAATCCAGTGTTTATTATGTTTTCCTACATACACTCACCTATGATAAAGTTCAGTTTATATATTAGGCACAGAAGAAGATTAACTGTAATAACTAATAATAAAATATAAGAGTTTGATTTATTTGTTAAAATTTAAAAAATTTAATTGAGGGACTGTGATTTTCAATACTGCTAATGATAAGGTTTCAAATGCTGGCACCACACCCTCCACCAGAGTGTCCACTTCCTTCCATCATTGACTCTGGGTCCCCTCCCGCCAAATGCATCTCCCCATCCTCACACCATGGTAAGCTCAGTTCTGCAGTTTAGTTCTCAGAAAATAGGAATTTTAACAACTTACTCCAATAAAAGTTGTGTGGATGTTCTCAAAATTCCTTCTTGTGGGAAATATTTTTACTTTACTTGACCACAGGGAACTGAAGCTGTGGGTAGTAAAACTTGCAGATAAGGTCAGGGGTGTAGCAGATAACTTTAACTGCAGAATTATTAATAGCCATCTTATTTAGGTACTGGAATTGACAATATTTTACTCATATTTTTCATGCATACATCATACCAGCACCACATTCATCACCAGAGAGTCCATTTCCCTCTATCGGTGTCCCAAGTACCCCTACCTCAACCATGTAAGCTCAGTTTTATAGACAAAATGTTCAGTTCTGATTACTTTGGTCATTTGTTGTTCCCTTACTATGATTCTTTTTTTGAATCTCACATTTGGCATAGATTTATCCTCCTCCTCTTCCTTCTCCCCCTTTCCCTCCTCCTTCTCTTTCTCCTTCTCCTTCTTTTGTGGAGGTAGTGACACCTACACACATATAGGTGTAATTGCAGATTCTTAAGAAACTTTTGTTTTGTTTTGTTTTTGCTTTTTAGGTCACACCCAGTGATGCACAGGGGTTACTCATGGCTCATACACTCAGGAATTACTCCTGGCAGTGCTTGAGTGACCATATGGGATGCTGGGAAACACGGGCCGGTCGCGTGCAAGGCAAACGCCCTACCCGCTGTGCTATTGCTCCAGCCCCTGTGTTTTGAATTTTGAGGTGGCTATGTTTTTCACCGATTATAAAAATCTGGAATCACACAGAAAGATCTAGATTATGTGCATATCTCTAGATTTCAACATTTTTCTTTTGCTAAAATTTTTATACTTTCCTATTTTGATGCATTTTCAGCTTTATTGAGCTGTAATAGACTTAACGTGTGTAGCTTGAGGAATTTGTCTTTATAATTAGATTGTTGATATATATACTGTTGTTAATATATATGTTGTTTATCACGAATCATGAAAATCACGAAATCCCGTTAATCACCGATTTCTCAGGCGGGCTCAGTAACATCTCATTTCGTCCTTTCCCTAAGATCTTAGAAGTCTATCTCGACTCGGCCCTCCTAACCATGTTGCACTGGGGGCTCTTCAGGGTCAGGGGAATGAGATCCAGCTTGTTACTGGATTTTGCATATGAATACACCATGGGAAGCTTGCAAGGCTGTCCCATGTGGGCAGGAAACTCTCAGAAGATTGCCAGTTTCTCCCAGAGGGAGAAGTAGGCTAAAAATATGTTGTTTATATGATAATTATATTAATGTAATATATTAACTATATATTTGTATATTACATTAATATAATAACTACTAATTATTATGTGCTAAATGATTACCAAATAGGAGGAGTTTGTTATGTATTTTATAGATTTTGGTATAACACGTGAAACAGGTTACATATGCTCTGAAACTGCTGTAAGAAATGTACATACAATCCAGAAAATACATCTTTACTCCTATGTTCATTGCAGCTCTATTCACAATAGCTAAATTCTGCAAACAACTCAAGTGTCCAAGAGCAGATGATTGGATAAAGAAACCATGGTAAATATTTACATATTCACAATGGAATACTGCTGAGCAGTAAGAAAAAATTAGGCCATGCAATTCGCTGTTAAGTGGATGGATCAGGAGAGTATCATATTGAGTGAAGTTAGTCAGAGGGAGAGGAATAGACTCAGATGATCTCTCTCAAACGTGAGATACAAAGAAACATTTTAAGGGAATAAGGAAGCCCCAAAGGCAATAGAAAGGAAGAGCAGGAGAACTGTTCTATAGTAGGAAACTTGCCACTGGATTGGAGGTGGGAGGAGGAATAAACGTGGGAGGGGAACTTTAGGATGATGGTGGGGGCACGGAGTGCCTACTTTAGAGGCAGGCTGCAGGAGACAGGAGGTAAACTTGGAACATTGGTGGAGGGAAGTGGACAGTGGTGAAGGGATTGGTGTTGGAATATTGCATGTCTGAAACTTAAAAATGGATAATTTTGTAATTCTCTGATTCATGATGATTAAATGTTTTTCATTATCCAAAAATGAAATATGCATAAATTTGGTAGCAAAAAACCAGCAGAGATTTATTCTTTCATTGTTTTGGAGACGAGAAAGCTGAGATGAGGGTGTTGGCAGGGCTATGCCACTTCTGGAGTCCTAGGAAATTACCTTCTCATGCCTTTTCCAGCTTCTGGTAGCTGCCAGCCATCCTTGACTTCCGAAGCCTGTGGCCATATCACTCCAATATCTGCAATGTCTTGCATCACCTTCTGTGTGTGCACTTTTCCTATGTATCTTTTATTTATTTATATTTTCTCTAGGGGTTAAATCAAGTGCTGGGAGCGGTGAAGCTACTCACACAATGTGTGGCAGATAGTGAATCTCTCTCTCTCCCCAGCTCTCTCCTTCTCTCTCTCTGTCTCTGTCTCTCTCTCTTTCTCTCTCTGGTGAGTAGTTTTGGAGATCATATCCAGGACCTCACATGAGCAAGGCAAGTACTCTGCTTCTGACTGACGTTAGTAGAGTTGTGTCTATCTTTTAAAGATACTTAACATTGGATTAAAAGTCTATATGAATAATGCATAAATGTGGAAATTTTGGGGACCACTATTAAGCTACTGCACAGGAATGACTCAAAACAATAACAGAAAGATTCACTGGGTGGGTGAATCTTTGGGCCACACCTGGTGGTACTCAGGGCTTACCCATGACTCTGTGCTCTTGGGCCACTCTTGGTAGTGTTCAGGAATTAAATATGAGGTTCTGGGGATTTAAGCAGGATTGGCCACATGCAAGGCAAACGCTTTATCCCCTGTGCTATTTGTCAAGTCCATATTTTTCTTATGTGCAGTTTCTCCAGCACAAAAATCTCTTCCCAATTAAATTTCTTTTGCACCTTTGTTGAAAATCAGTAGGATATATTTCCATGGTTCTATTTCTAGATTCTCTAGTCTTAAAAGAAAATAAAGTAATTCCTCCCACTTTAGTCTTCTTTTTCAAAATATTTTCACTATTATAGTTCCTTGACATTTCCATATAAATGTTGGGGTAAGCTTATCATTGTCTAAACTATCCGCCTGAAATAGTTTAGGAGGATAAACTAAACTGTTTATCTAAAGCTGTATAATAATTTGGGGAGAGTTGCATCTTTACTATGTTGTGTTTTTAATACCTAAACATGGCATATTAATCAATTTATCTAAGTCTTTGAATTATTTGATCAGCATTTTTAGGTTTTGAATATACAAGGACTGTACACGTCTTGTTATATTTACATTTAATTTTATTTTGAGCAATGAATGGTATTGTATTTTAAATTTTTTGTTTCGGTATTAATTGCCAGGTTGTAGAAATACAGTTTATTGGCACTGGTAGACTGCTCAAAGGGATGCAATGTATAGTTTGCATATGAGAGACCTGGGTTTAATCTCTGGTATCACATCTGAGCATCTAGCCAGGAGTATCTCTTGGCACCACTGGGGGAAAGAAGAAAGGAAGGGGAGAAATAAAGGAAGAAGGAAGGAGAAAAGAAATACAACTTATTTAGGCATGCTTTCATGAAATAAAAAGTGAGTTTAATGAAATAAAGAGTTTAGTAACTTATCTTACTAACATGACTTTTTAGTTTTAGGAATTGTTTGTAAATTCCTTGGGATTTTCAACATAGATCATTATAATGCATCTCCATCTAGGGATAATTTTCTTTTTTTATTTTTAACAGGAATGTATGTTTCATTTCCTTTTCCTACCTAATTCTAGGGCTAGAACTTCCAGCACTATGTTAAATTAGAGTGGTAGAGACAGACATTCTTAGTCTTGTTCCAAAATTTAAGAAAAAATCTTACTCCATTAAATTTAGGTTTAGCTATATTTTTAAGCTAAATCACAGTGGTTGTTGGGTCTTGGGAAATTATTTTCCAACACTGACTTATATACTTATGTGATAGTTCTTTACATGGTTAATATGATGGACTAAATTAATTTATTTTCAGACATTAAAGTATCTTGCATCCTTGTGACAGATTCCACTTCGTAATACTTCATATATATTGATTAAATTTGTGCTAATATTGTATCGTTTTCCTTCTGTATTAAGGGAATATGGTTTATAAAAAACTGATTTTGTCATCAAGATGAAGCTAAATGAAGAAAGCCAGGAAGCATTTTCTTCTCTCCTACTTTCTGAAGAAAAATATGTAGAAGTAGTGTTAAGTTTTAAAATGTTTGGCAAAATTTTCCAGTGAAATCACATGACCTCAAGATTTCTTCTGGGGGAGTTTTAACATTGCAGAATCAATTTATTGCTATTTGGGGGCTATTTAATATTTTCAAATTGAGTTTTTGAGTGTTAGTAATTTTCAAGAATTCCTTCAGTTTTGATCATTTTTCTAGAAGTTGTCAAAGGGTTTAAGACTAATTCTCCCTTGATGTCTGAAGGGCAGTAGTGAGTCAAATTATCCTGACATTAGTATTTTAAGTTTTACTTTCTCTGTCTCTAAATGTTTGGCAATTTTACCAATCCTTTCAAAGAGCCAGCTCTTTGTTTCGTTAATTTATCTCTGTTGTGTTACTGTTTCCAACTTTATTGATTTCTGCTTCTACTTTTTATATTCTTTCCTCAGTTTGCTTTAACTTTATCACAGTACTATTTTTCTAATGCCTTAAGGTTGGAACTTAGATTATTGATTTGAGACCTTTTCTTTTTTCCAGTACAAGAATTTATTTGGCGTTAAGAATTCCCTTTTAACAATGTTTTAGCTAATCCCACACTTTTGCTATGTTTCTTAAATGAATTTTAATTATCTTTAATTCAAGGATTATTTAGAATTTATCTTTTTAATTTTCAAATATTTGGATAGATATTTTCCTGTTATATTCCTGTTATTGACTTATAGTTTGATTCCACTGTGGTGACAGATACATTCCACTTTATTTTACGAATATTGATTTTGCATGAAAGCTTGTAACTATCTCACGGTGATTCAATAAAATTTAAAAAATAATATTGTTTTTGGTTTGAGGTCCACACCCACCTGTGCTCAGTAATTACTCCTGGCTCTGTGCTCAGTGATCATTCTGGGTGATGCTTGGAGCTGCATGCAAAGCAAGTGCCTTATCTGCTACACTTTCTCTCCAACCCATATTTTAAGTTTTTTTAATTGTTGAGTTTATTTATGATCCAGGACTTGGTCTAACATGGTCTGTGTTTCATTGACCCTTGAAAATAATATGTATTTTTCTGTTGTTGGGTAGTATATTCTGTAAACATCAAATTGGGTCTTGATTGAAGATGTAGTTGAGTTCTTTCATATCTTTACTGATTTTTCATCTATTCCAACTCTCCACTCAGTCTTCTCTGACATTTTCCCAGGAAGGAGATTTGGGGCATATGGTTTGAACTTAGCAAGGCTGAAAGTATATTTCTGACCCTTCTTTAAGGGTGGGGTTTTTTTTTCACGTTTTTTCCTGTGGCATTTGGGTGGAGCAGTTATTTTTAAAACTTTTCTGTGTTGTTCATCTTCTTCATTTCCTGATTCTTTGGTTAAAGAGACAGACTTTTAAAAACACATCTATTGGTACTTCCAGGGAAATTCCATCACCATATGATTCCTAAAGTTCTGATGTCTCCTGCCACCTTCTTTCCACCTTTCAGAAAATTTTTTGTGACTGTTTTCGTTGTAATGTTCAAGGGTTTGAGTTGTACCTCACAGGAAGGATGGGGGAAAGGAAATCTATCCCATTTTCTTAGAAGAATGAGGCTTTAAAAATGTTACTTTCTTTTGCAGATGTGAATTTCTGTGTTTTGCACTTTTTAATTTTTGTTTTATTAGTGAACCACTGTGAGGTACAGTTACAGGCTTACAAACTTTCATGCTTGCATTAGAGTCATGCAATGATCGAGTACCCATCCCTCCACCAGGGCCCATTTTCCACCACCAATGGTCCCAGTATCCCTCCCACCACCACCACCCCATCCCTGACACCCTGCCCCGCCTCTGTGGCAGGGCATTCCCTTTTGCTCCCTCTCTCCTTTTGGGTGTTGTGATTTGCAATAGAGGTATTGAGCAGCCATCATGTTCAGTCTATAGTCTACTTTTGGCACGCATCTTTCAGCCCGAATGGGTCTTCCCAACATCCTTTACTTGGTGTTTCCTTCTCTATCTGAGCTGCCTTTTCCTCCAGCATGTGAGGCCAGTTTCCAAGCTGTGGAGCAGAACTCCTGGTCCTTATCTCTACTACTCTTGGGTGTTAGTCTCCCAGTCTGTTACTTTCTATTCCACAGATGAGTGCAATCTTTCTATGCCTGTCCCTCTCTTTCGGACTCATTTCACTTAACATGATACTTTCCATGTTGATACACTTGTATGCAAATTTCATGACTTCATCGTTTCTAACCACTGCATAGTATTACATAGTGTAGATGTACCAAAATTTCTTTAACCAGTCATCTGTTCTCCGGCACTCAGGTTTTTTTCCCAGATTCTGGCTATTGTAAATAGTGCAACAATGAACATACAAATGCAGATGTCATTTCGACCATACTTTTTTGCCTCTCCGGGATATATTCCCAGGAGCGGTATTGCTGGGTCAAATGGGAGCTCAATTACTAATTTTTCAGAATCGACCATCCTATTTTCCGAAAGGGCTGAACCAGTCGGCATTCCCACCAGCAGTGAAGGAGAGTCCCTTTCTCCCCACATCCGAGCCAACACCGATTGCTTTTGTTCTTTTGGATGTGGGCCAGTCTTTGTGGTGTGAGATAATATCTCATTGTTATTTTTGATCTGCATATCCCTTATGATTAGTGATGTAGAACATTTTCTCATGTGCCTTTTAGCCATTCGGATTTCTTCTTTGAGTAAGTTTCTGTTCATTTCATCACCCCTTTTTTTGATGGGGTTGGATGTTTTCTTCTTGTGGAGTTCAACCAGTGCTTTGTATATCCTTGGTATCAACCCCTTATCGGATTGGGTGAATATCCTTTCCCATTCTGTAGACTGTCTTTGTATTTTGTTCACTGTTTCTTTTGAGGTGCAGACGCTTCTTAGTTTAAAATAGTCCCATTTGTTTATCTTTATTTTCACTTGCTTGGCCAGTGGCGTGTCATCTTTGAAGATACCATTAGCTTCAACGTTGTGGAGGGTTTTGCCGACCTTGTCTTCAATGTACCTTACGGATTCTGGTCTGATGTTGAGGTCTTTACTCCATTTTGATCTGACATTTGTACATGGTGTAAGGTAGAGAACTGAGGCCATTATTTTGCATGTAGCTGTACAGTTTTGCTAGCACAGTTTGTTAAAGAGGCTTTCCTTGCTCCACGTCACATTTCTTGCTCCCTTATCAAAGATTGGATGATCGTATATTTGGGGGGGAGGGGCGGTGTCAGACTATTCAACCCTGTTCCGTTGGTCTGCGGCTCTGCCTTTGTTCCGGTACCAAGCTGTTTTAATTATTACCGCTTTGTAGTAGAGTTGGAGTACCCTGGAGTTGGTGCTGGAGCGATAGCACAGCGGGTAGTGTGTTTGCCCTGCACGCGGCCAATTCGGGTTCGATTCCTCCGCCCCTCTCAAGATCCCAGCAAGCTACAGAGAGTATCTCACCTGCACAGCAGAGCCTGTCAAGCTCCCCATGGCATATTCAATATGCCAAAAACAGTAACAAGTCTCACAATGGAGATGTTACTGGTGCCCACTTGAGCAAATTGATGAGCAACGGATGTAGTAGAGTTTGAAGTTGGGGAGGTTGATTCCTCCCATTTTCTTTTTCCCAAGAGTTGCTTTAGCTATTTGTGGGGGCTTATTGTTCCATATGAATTTCGGGAGTGTTTGCTCCATTTCTTTGAAGAATGTCATGGGTATCCTTACAGGGATCGCATTGAATCTGTATAATGCTTTGGGGAGTATTGCCATTTTGACAATGTTAATTCTCCCAATCCATGAGCAGAGGATATCTCTCCATTTCCTCATGTCCTCTTTTGTTACCTGAAGTAGCGTTTTGTAGTTTTATTTTACAAGTCCTTTACCTCCTTAGTTAAGCTGATTCCGAGGTACTTGACTTTTTGAGGCATGATTGTGAACGGGTTGCTTTTTTCATGTCTCTTTCTTCTCTCTCATTATTTGCATATAGGAAAGCCATTGACTTTGGGCAGTGTTTTGCACTTTAATCGTAAATATTATCACAATCACACACAATCACATTATCCTGTTAATCACCGATTTCTCGGGAGGGCTCAGTAACATCTCATTTCGTCCTTTCCCTGAGATCTTAGAAGTCTATCTCGACTCGGCCCTCCTAACGATGTTGCACTGGGGGCTCTTCAGGGTCAGGGGAATGAGATCCAGCTTGTTACTGGATTTTGCATATGAATACACCATGGGAAGCTTGCAAGGCTGTCCCATGTGGGCAGGAAACTCCCAGAAGATTGCCAGTTTCTCCCAGAGGGAAAAGTAGGTTAAAGATATCGCTTCTGAGAGCTTGCTTTTAAGTCTCTCTCTGGATGTTGGCCGTTGATGGGATTACACACACCTGGGTTTTTCTGCCGGTACCTTCATGCGTGAGGCCTGTCCGAACGTGTGGAGAGGGGCCTCCAGCATGGCTGTAGCTAGGTTCCGGTGGTCTTCGGCCGCCGGGAGCTCTGCTCGGGGTGAGGAGAGAAGCTGGAGCCCATCCCCTCCAAGGGGCCCCGGGGAAGACAGCCAGACATGCGGGCAAGAGACTCTGCCGTAGATATTATATCAACAGATAATGCTATCTATTAGGTTGTTCCTAAATTTTGATCACTGATACTTTAATAAAATTCAGTGAACGTTTACAAGGAAGGAAGTGGTGATCTGAATAAGTAGTAGATACATGGTTTGCATATTAACAGGAAACCAGTACATGGGTTTCATCCTTGTATTGCATGGCTCCCTGAACATAGAACCACCTGGAGTGCTCTCCAAAAAGAATGAACAGCCTTTGGGACTTAACGAAATAGCTCAGTGGCAGAACTCCTGCCCTGCAGATGTGAGGCCATAACTTAGATTCATTCCCTCTCACCCCCTCTCCACACCCAGCATACTGAGTATGATTGGTGATACTGCTGTTTGTGATCTCTGTTAAAAAGTGTAAAAATTTTAACAGCAAAATGCCCTAGTGTAACAAAATGAGCGCATTGTTGAAGACCTGGAAAAGTGTATGGTATTTAGTGAATCACAATCAAGTGTGTTTGAGCACTGCAACTAAGGTGTGCGACCCACTTCAATCAAATGTACATGTGTTTGTGCCCCCCAGCTCCCAGTCGTTGCAGCAGCAGAAACAACAGCGACAGAGGGGAGAGAAAATAAATACATAAGCACATAAAATTACTTTTTGATTTGGGTGCCACACCCAGTGGTACTGAGGACTTACTCCTGACTGCTCAGAGATCATTCCTGGCAGTACTTAAGGGACCATCTGGGGTGCTAGGGACACAGCTCCGGTCGACTTTGTGCAAAGCAAGTGCCTTACCTGCTATGCTATCCTACCGGCTCCCATCAAATGTTTTAAAAATTAAAAAATAAACCTTGGCATACAGGTGCAAGAGTTTGTTTCTTTATTTTGAGGATCCATGCTTAAAAGTTTCCAGAACTTACCCCTGGCTCTATACTCAGGGATCACTCCTAACCGTGCTTGGGGATTTAACTTGTGTCAGCTGCTAAAAAAGCTGCTATGTTTTACGTATTAATAGATGTTACCAAATCCACAACCATGATTCCTGTACTCTGTCCAGAAATATACAGCAGTAGCAGTTTTGTTCACCTACTTGTCCACACTTGATATAATCAAACATCTAAGTACCAATGTGATGTGAGGCTTTCTCTAAGTCACACTACATATCTACGTATTCCACACTGTGTCTATAGGTATATATTCTTTTTATATATATTGTTTGAACTATCTGGAGAGTGGTGTGTGTGTGTATGTGCGTGCTCACACTCGAGGGTGTGTGTTATGAGGTAAGGTTCTTAGTTTTTTTCTAAATGGAAAGCCAATTGTACCGACATTGTTTAATAAATAGTCCATTTATATCAATACGGGCTGATAAATTGCACTTATATCATTAATTTAATATCTTAGGTTGGTATGTTATATTTCATTCATTTACTTCTTTTATGGGTAAATACCAATATCATGCCCTACTAATACTTATAAATATGATATCTATCTATTCACTCTTCATTTTCCCCCTCTTCAAATTGTTCTTGATGTTCTTGTATATATCCTATTTTATATGAATGTTCAAATCATTTTGTCAAGTTCTATAAAAAATCCAGGGGCAGGAGCAATAGCACAGCGGGTAGGGCGTTTGCCTTGCACGCGGCCAACCCGGGTTCGATCCCTGGCATCCCATATGGTCCTCCAAGCGCCGCCAGGAGTAATTCCTGAGTGCAAAGCCAGGAGTAACCCCTGAACATCACTGGGTGTAACCCAAAAAGCAAAAAAAAAAATCCAGCAGTGATTTGACTGAAATCACCATAAGTTTATATTTTAGGAATTTAGGAAGAATTGACATCTTGCGTCGGTTCTCCACACAACTTTTCCTTCTTCACAAAGAACAGTGGGGCCCACAAGAAAGAAGTTTAGAGGCAAATAACCCCTCAAAAGCCCCCCTGCCATACAAATACACATTCATGGATAAATTTGTGTGTTTGAGAAAACATCCACTTCAAGCTGCAAGGGTAAATATTCATTAGAAACATTGACTGGGCACAAGGTTATGCTTTAATCTAGTTATTCTCCTGAAGTATGGGCAATTGCTTTTTCTGGAAAGGAAAGGAAAGCAAAGGAGAAGAGTAGTGTGGGAATAAATAGGGAAAGGGAGGGTAGTTGAGAGGAGTGGGGAGAACTTTGAATTGATAACCTTGCTGGACTTGAATGGAAAGAAGGGAGCAATGTGGACCCGTGAGAAAGGATAGCAAGCAAAGAAATTGCCTTGACTGACTTCAGAATGTGGCTCTAGTAGCATAGGGAATCCATTAATTGGAATTTAGCTGAAGCTCTCCAAATTTTTCCCAAAGGGCTCGTTTAGGGTTCTTCAGCAGTGCAGATGTGTCAGAATAAGCAATTCTGCTGTCACCTATGTTCTTTTCAGCTGACGTGATGTACACTGTCCTCAGTCATCTGTATCTACCACACACACACAAGGTGGGGCATGTAGCATCACCACAACTCATGGATCTTAGTATCTAACAAGGCCCAAGTAGCATTTTAATACAGAAGGCAAAAATAGCTTTCAGTGAAGACCTTCCTGAGCATTCCTGGACTACCTCCAGCACTACTCCTCTAACCTTGCTTCCTTTGGTGTATCTTCTTCACTCAAAGTTCAGATCATCTCCTCTGATCCACAATGTAAATCATCTTTAAAAATCAAGCCCTTGGGGCAGGAGAGATAGTACAGCAGAGTAGGGCACTTTCCTTGCACATGGCCTCCCTGGGTTCAATCCCCGGCACCCAATATGGTCCCTCAAACACCGCCAGGAGTGATCCCTGAGCACAGAGCTAGGAGTATGCCCTGAGCACAGCTGGGTGTGGGCCCCCAGAATAAAACATATAAATAAAATATTTTAATTTTATTATGCCAGGCCAGGAGAGACAGTACAGAAGGTAAGGCATTAACTTTGGCTGACTGGGCTTCAATCCCCTGCATAATATATGATCTCCAAGCCCTAGCAGGAATAAGCCCTGCGCACCACTGGTTGTGGTACCAAAACAACAACAAAAAAATCAAGTTCTATACCTACCTGACTTCCTACTATAATACCATTTACAGCGTTTCTCGTATTTCCCAACTAATAGGAAATGCTTACCATAGTGTTTAACTTTTAAGGTCCTCTAGGTTGTTTTACATCTTTCCCTTCCTAAGTATGTGATGGTGGAGGGATCATTCAGTAAGGCAAGGCAGCTTGATAGTGTCGAAATTGCAAAGTGAGGGGTTGCAAGGATGACCCAGAAGGTCAGAGAACATGCCAGAGGCCCTGTACCGTCCCCCAGCATCACATGGTCTCCAAGCAGCACCTAGTGACTCCCCAGTTTCCGGACCACTTAGCAAGCAGTAGCTCCTGAATACCTCCCAGTATGGCCCCCAAACGTAATCAGAGTACCCCTTGGGATAAAAAAGGACAGACTGAGCTTAAAGCCGAGGAAGGAGTCCGTTTTATGTTTCTTTCCCCGCAGTTCGGTTCCTCCTCTGCTTCTCAATTCCATTCTAATTCCTGGGTCTCACTTCCCTTTTCCTCAGTTTTCTCCTCTGTTATGGTCCTAACAAAAACTCCTCCGAATTTTTCCAGACCTGGCAAGCCAGGAAGAATGAAGGAAAACAAAGAAACGACGTCTCTCCGCGCCTGGCGATGACTATCAGGAGCCAGCGGGGGGTTTGATGGGGACTGGAAGCAGCGGCGCGGGGACTTGAAAGCGGTGACCGGGTTTCCGGCGCCGGAAGCGTCCGTGTCGCCCGGGTTCCGGCCAGCTGAGGCCTGAGCTGGAGGAGCGGGTGCTGCTTAGGGGCGGCCACCGCGCCCTGGCCCCAGGCGGGGCTGCTTCTCGTCTCGGCGCGTCAGCTGCAGCGTGCGGAGGCTGCGAGTGTGCAGGCGTGACCCGTGGGGGCCCAGTGGGGGTGATGAGTCACGGTCCTTCCACGCCTCCAGAACGGGAGTGCTCCTGGGGAGAAATCAGCGCCTCCCGCACCCTCCCCCGCCTGGTTGAGCCAGCGATTGCCCAGCAGAGGGCGCTGCAGTGCAGCAGCTCAGGCTGCCCAGGGCCGCAAGCCTACTGCCTCAGTGGTGCAGGCTGGAGGGGGCAATGTCTGCAGTTCCAGAAGGGGCTTTTCTCTGAACGGATCGACTTGTTTTTTTCTTGTGTCTTCTTTTATGTGTGTACGAGAGGCGGGGGGTTGTTTGGGACGGGGTGGCAGGCACACACGGCGGTGCTCATGTAGCTCCCCATGGTGTAGGAAGGGATGTGTGAGGGATGGGAGGCGGGGAGCAGCGCGGGACGGGAGAGGGGGGGGAGGGGGAGGGGGGAGGGCGGGGGTGGGCATGTAGTGGCGGGATCAAACCCAGGCTGCATGCAAAGCAGATCCTGTAGTGCTTTGAGCTCTCTCTCCGGCCAGATCGTTTTGCTGTTTGGATGTCTGTTTGTGTAACACAACTAAAATGGTAGGGACTGTCTACTCTCCAAAAAGAGAGGTTTACTGTTTGGTGAGTCTCTTTATTTTCCAAAAGAAATCTGCCTCGGAGACCAGTTCCTTGTTCTTTCTCCCCTCTGACCTTTCCCACCCCAGGCGACCAACAGGTTACAAGCTTTGGGCTGACAGTAATGCAGGGCAGAGGAAAATGTTCTAGCTAAAACAGGCGACCAGATCTTAGTGCTAGCTCTATGTGGAGGTGGGTGTGTGACCATGGCCATTTAGTTTAGGTTTGTTTTTCTTTTTAAACTTCAATTATGGGCCCCCCCCCACGGAGTGATAGCACAGAGGGTGGGGCGTTTGCCTTGCAAGCGGTCGACCTGGGTTCGATCCCTAGCAACCCATATGGTCTCCCCAACATCACCAGGAGTAATTGCTGAGTGCATGAGCCAGGAGTAACCCCTGTGCATTGCTGGGTGTGACCCAAAAAGCAAAAATAAAATGAAATAAACTTCATTTGAGTCCACAAGGTACTAACAAAACACAGAATGGAGCCGTTCAAAGCTTTTAACAATTACCACGGATTTCAAATAGCTTATGTCTCACACTGGGACCCCACACATATCCCTAAATATTTGCAGAATAAGTAAATACAGTGACTTAATCACTACATACTAGGTCAGACTTTATTTCATTTTATTTTATTTTTTGGTTTTTGATGTGGTCAAGAACAGTGTTTCATGCATAGTATGTACCAATAGCTTCTTAGATGAAAGATAAGGTTATTCATGGAGTGTTTTATGATAACAGAGGAGGGCTTCTAAATCACAAAATTATGTGACATTTGAGCGATTGAACCAAGTCTGAGACCCAGCACACAGTGTCAAAGGGAAGGACCTGTAGGCAGATAAGCACCTGTGCCAAGGCAGAGAGCCTTCAGTGGCCTCACTTTTCTGCACCTTAATTTTCTCTTTTCACCCTCCATTAAACACCTAATTCCCCATCATGTAACCCCCTTTTGTGTCCTACTTCCATCACCTCAGTGTGTGGTTCATGTCCAATGGCATAAACATGCACCCTAGATTATGATTAATGTGATAAAGTTTAAAGAACAAATTGAAATTGTTTTTCAGGAAGTCTGTGGTGGAACCTACAATTGTTCATTTTCTAGTAAGTCCTCTTGTAGTAGTGTGCAGCTAATTCATGGATCACACTTTGAATAGCAAAGATGCAGATGCCCACATTCTCTTGTCATCCCTGAAAGTGAAGGGGGAGAGAAGCCTTTAGCACCCCCTAGAGTTTAAAATGTATAACCATAGCCCCCACCCGCCTCTCCCCCAACATTCACAAGAGCTGAGGGCTATGTCCTAGATGTTGAGTAAATGTTTGGTGAGTGAAAACATGAGGTTGAAGAGTGACAAGACTTAAAGCTACACTCCCACCGTGCCAACAATTTTCCTATTTCAGTTGCGATATAATCAGGAACCGGTTCCTTAGCTATTTTTGTCTGACTCTTCTATTTTTCATTGCTTCTATTTTCATTTAGGCACTTCTCATCTATCCCGTGCTTCCTGTCTCTGGACCTTTCCTCTTCCAGTTTGCTGATAAACCTTTGCATACTAGATCTTTATTTTCCCGAATCTTTCTTCACCACTCTGTTTTCAACCTTAGGGAAATCATAATTGTTTTTCCAACCTCTCTCCAGCCTTGTTTGATGCTTAGTTTGATGCTCTCTTTTTCTTGGATTAGAGGGATCTTTGGGTCATATCTGCAAGTGCTCATGTGATAATCTTGGCCCCATGCTTGAGGGTCTCTCCTGGCACTGTTCAGGGGTACCAAGCAGTACTGGGAATCAAACCAGCATTCAAAGTATGCTGGTTTAGCTAACCCCTATACTATCTCTCTGGCCCTCGTGCCTACTTGATCTCAAATATTACCTCTGTGACCTTACCAGCCATGTCATTTTACCCAACTGTTTTGTTTCATTGGTTTGGGTTTGGGGCCACACCTAGCAGTTCTCCGGAGTTACTACAGGCCCTGTGCTCAGGAATCACTCGGGGCTGGCTTAAACAGGGGATAATTTGGGATACTGGGGATGAAATTCAGGTTGGCCATGTGCAAGGCAAGCACTCTCCCCAGTGTACTGTCTTTTCAGCCCTCCAACTATTTTTGCAGTCTAGTTTTGTACAGTAGCTTAGACTCTTCTTGGTCTCCAAGGAACGTCAAAGCTGGTAGACCAGTTCTTTATAGACATATTTCTAGTACTTTATATATTATGTCCTCATAAGAAAACTCTAGGTTCCTGGAAGGCACAGATGTCTGTGTCGTATTCCTCTATTCTCTTGCATCTTCTTTCCAAACATCCATTCATTCATTTCCAACGACTGAGTGTCCACTTAATTCCAAAACTGATACTTGGTACTTTGGCAGCAGGGGAAGGTGGACATAATGTGCTCTAGGGAAATCAAAGGATCAGTGAAGCCCAGTAACATGAGGTGGGCCAACTGATGTGGATTCAGGTCAGCAGATATATTTGTGGAAGTGATTGGCAAAGAGGCAAGGTTTGCCCAGACCTAGAACAGAAAGAGCGGAAATTTGGGCTGCCGGATGCTAGAGGCCTTTGGAAGAAGTGGGAGAAGGAGCTGGAGTATTGTCTACTTTTTCAAAATGAACACATAGAAGGGGAAGTAGCAATTATGGTCCTGAGAAAAACAATATTTCCATTTGTTACCTGAAACAATAGGTTTTAGGGGTATAATTCTGAGAGATGGGTGATGTCATGGGAATAGCACTAAACCAAACTTTTTTTCTAACACTCATACACCATGACCCTTTGACCTGGGTTTTAGCTCTCCCTGTTTATGATCAGACTGTTACCAGCACTGCTTTCTTAGCCTTGCCTCTGTGATATGGCAGGATATGCAGTGTGGCAGTATGTGAGGGGCTGGAGTCCAAGTGAACTATAAGCTTCCTCCAGACTCTTAATGTGGTTGAAATAGGAACTGAAATGCAAACTGAAATAGGAACAGAAGCATAGCTTAGAAAGGATCAAGCCCATGGAAGCTGACCTCACATGCTAGGTGAAGAAGAGCTCTGATAGAGAAGGGATCACCAAGCAAAGGGTGCTAGGCGGAGCCACTAGGGATAGAAGATACAGGCTGAAAATAGACTTTAGACCAAACATGATGCCTACATAATACCTCTGTAGCAAACCATGACACCCAGAAAGAGAGAGCGAGCAAATGGGAATGCCCTGCCACAGAGGCAGGGTGGGGTGAAGGGGACAGGGTGGGGGTGGTGGGAGGGATGCTGGGACCATTGGTGGTGGAAAATGGGCACTGGTGGAGGGATGGGCACTCGATCGTTGTATGACTGAAGCATAAGCATGAAAACCTGTAAGTCTGTAACTTTGTCTCACGGTAATTCACTAACAAAATTAAAAACAAAAAGAAAAAAATTTAAATAAAGAAAAAAAAGAAAGGATCAAGCCCAGAAACAGGTGAGAAGCAGAGAGAACTAATTGCCCAACCCCATACAGAGACACAGCTTATGGATTAGTGACATATGTAGGAGGAAGTGAAATTGACAGGAACTGACCAGATGGGGAAGAATAAGCAGAGGTGAGCAGAAGGTAGAGACTTTGATCCAACATAGAAGGGCTGTCTGAGAGGTATCTTTGGGTCCTGGACCCAGAACTATTAGGCAGTGTTTCCCAAAGTGTGTGATACGATGCCCTGGGAGATAATGGCAACATCCAAGAGATGATAGTAGCCTCAGGTGC
The DNA here is from genome assembly GCF_027595985.1 of Sorex araneus. Classification (NCBI taxonomy): domain Eukaryota; kingdom Metazoa; phylum Chordata; class Mammalia; order Eulipotyphla; family Soricidae; genus Sorex; species Sorex araneus. Next base: position 140,179,477 of record NC_073313.1, on the reverse strand, counting down.
TATGTGGGGGTACTTTATGTTTACTTAAAGAGGATGGCTGTCCCAGAACCAGAGAGATAGTACAGCTGGCATGGCATTTGCCTTGCATGTAGCAACCCAAGTTCAATCCCCAGCACCTCATATGGTCCCTTGAGGACAGCCAGAAGTGATCCCTGAACACAGAATAAAGAGTAAGCCCTGGTGTGGCCATCGTCAGGTGTGGCCTCCAACCAGAAATAAAAAATAAGCTAGTTATCTTGTAAGTCCTGAATTATTTAATTTTTTTCTTAAAAAGAGGCAGTAGTGGGGACATATCTGCTATAAGGAACCGTCATATGGTCCTACTCAAGTTATTGCCTCTTCCTGTGCCTCAATGAATGGAGGACTTTGAATCTCCAAGCCCTTCTAGGCGTATGCTAACTCCATTCAGCTAGGGAATGCTTCTGCTCTCCAAATTACTTTTCCCTCATTACAAGATAGTAGGCAAATCCACACTCTCAATCCGGAACCCCTGGGCCATACAGTCATTAACTTAATGTTCTTGGGAAGTCAGAGATCGGTGAGAATGGGCAAAAAATTAAGCCATCAGTGAGGCTACAGGGAGAGGCTTTGGGAACTGTTCTGAGTTGAGACCCAAGTGTGGGCCTCATTGCATCTTTGTTCTCTGCTCGCAAAATACATAGTTTGGGGGCAGAAAGAGGTACAGGAAATAAAACACTTGTCTGCCATGTGCCTGCAGCAGCTGTGACCCTGGTTTGAATCCCTGCCACCACATATGGTTACACGAGCATTACCGGGGATCAGTCCTGAGCACAGAGCCAGAAATAGCTCCTGAACACCAATGAATGTGACAAAAAAACCTGGCTTTGGCAGTATTTTGAAAGACTTTTAAAGATCCCAAACCATAAACAAATACAAATAATATGGCATTTATAAGAATTCTTTTTGCATAGGAAGAGGACTTAACTGGAGGTATTTGTCCTGGGTTTGAACTCTGACCATAGAACTCTGTGGAAACCCATTTGTAGATAAAAAATGAGCTAGCACACAGAGAATCTGATGTGTACTTGACCAGAATATAAGACATTCATGTGTGCTCATTGACTCATTACATCCTCACAGCAACTCCCACTTTGTAGGAGACAGACATGGAGAGTATAATGGCCCATATCACACAGCTAATGAGCAGAGAAGCAGGCTGATCTGTCTCCAAGCAATAAATTCCAGTGTGATTAGCATTGTCTGGTGACTGTCAACCAGTAGAAGTACAGCGTTTCTCAATCACATTACAGTGGTTGCGGTATCTCAAAAATTATTTATTCTCATCAGTACCTCCAAATTATGGGAGTCATTAAACCCACTGCTCAGCCGTGTTATAGTGAGCATGTTCATCAAGAAGGGCATATGACTACATTATAAATTGCTATATCATTCATCAGTTTCCTTTGTAATCCAAGGTAATTTGCTTAATGCCGCTAAGAGAATTTTTTCCCAAGAAGGGATCCACAGGCAGTGCCAGACTTCCCAAGAATATGAGAGAATATAGAATATATTATAGTATAGAATATGAGAGAAGGCACGTCTGAGACTGGACTGGAGGCTTAAGAAGTGCGTGCATTTACTACCCCGCTGCACCAAAGGGCTACACCCGCAACCTCACATCTCTAGCTGAATGTGCTAGGGAGCTTGATGTGCTGCTCCCACCTGGCACTGCAGGGGCACAGCAGTAGAGAGTAGGTGAACCTCATGAAAAGGAGCAGGAACCCCAATATAAGAGGAAGGAAAGCGGGGCGGGGGGGGCTGCAGGAAGAACGCGCTTCAGCAGAGCCACTGGTGTGAGACCCTGGCTCTAGGCCCTGCCACACAGATGGCCTAGGTGGTGTTTCCTGCAGAAGGAGATGGGAAATATGGGGGCGAGGAAAAGATGAGAACGTGCTTGCAGTCTCTCTCTGTGCCCTCGACTGGCAGATCCTGATGGGCTGTTAATTACCTTATAAGGAACACAGGAAACAGCCTGTTCTTTCTCCTCCCCTGACACATAAACAACGTAGCTCCCCATCTACCCACTCACAGCGCACACCCAGATTCTGCCACCATTTGACACTACAGAACGTCTTAGCTTTAAGTATCTGGTGGCTAGAGTAGGCCAGGACACTGGGAGTGAGACCACAGGCCAGCAAGAGTGCTGAACTTTGGCTGTCACAGAAGAAAACAAACTGGGACTTCCCCAGTGCTACCCAGGTCTTTCCGTATGTCAAGTGGGGAAAGGATAGACAAGAGGAGGAAAGGGACTCCTGGCTCCAGGTGACACAGGGAGGGTGATAAAGACAGGACTCCTTCTCCAGTACTCCCTTTCTCACACTCACATTCAGGCTAACTTGCCAGCCCCGGAAATGGTTGAGTCCCCAGGTGGTGCCTGAGCTTGATCCAGATCTCTCGTCACCCAGCAGAGATCTGGAGTTGACAGCTTAGAGGGAATCTCTAATGTACCCCCGCTCCTGTGCCCCCTTTGCCTTTGTCATGGTTTTTCTAGCACCTCTCTGGTCTAGAAAATCTCAGGGGTGAAGGTGTGGAAAAATTGAGGGCTCTTATAATTGTCTTGCCTTTCCCCCCATCTTTGTGCTAGGGTCTGTTTGGTTCAGGTGAAATTTTACTCTCTTCCCCACTTCTTCACACAGACAAAAAAGGAGAACTATGTCTTTAAGAAAGAACGAGCCAGAGCCTTGGAAATCTATTTCCAACAGTCCTCAGAAGGCAAATCTGGATTGAGTTTAGGAAGAAAACAGAAGAGGTTAGCTTTGGTCCTGCCTCCTTTCCTTTCTCTCTTATGCTCTTCCCTCCTCCAGCCTTAGTCTGGAAATTCACTTAACTTGGACAGGAGATGACTGAGCCCAGGGCTCTCCCCAGCAGTCTGTCCTCTCATCTTGTTCCTCCTTCAGTTCCCGAGCACACAGAAGACTGCTGGGAAAGTTGCTGATAGAACTAGGTATGTAGTCTGGACATTCTGACTTCCACCCTTTGAATGAGGTATGAGAAGTGTCTACCATAGATCTGGTGGGAGGACGGAGGGCAATTTCCAAGAATCTTGGTAACTAAGGCAGGAAGGAAAAGCTAGGCGGGCTTGGGCCACACTGATCCCTGCAACTCTACCAGGGCCTCTGTGTTTGAGCATCTAGACTCAGAGGAAAGATCTGATCCAAACGACTGGCGCCACTACCCTTCTGGGCAAATCTCTCCTGGGTGGGATTTGGCGAGCATTATTATAGAGCTTGCTGCTGTTACTGCTTTTGCTGCTGCCACTAGAAGGATTGAGGTCGAGAGGTGCTAGAAAACTCATGACAAAGATCGATGGGAATAGGTGTAGCCTCGGTCTTCCATCCATGTTGGTAAATAACTTCTCAAATTAATCAAATGGGATGCCATCTGCTTGAGTTGCATGTGTGGTGGGCCAGAACCACATATGTTGTTCCCAGGTTCCTTTGTCACCTTGTGGGATGACTACAAGCAAGACTGTGAGCTTTTAAGGACTTCACTTGACACTCAGAAAGAGGGACCTAATCATACCTAGCTGGAAGGGAGGAACACAGAGAAGACAAACTGGGGCTGGTGATAAATTCCAGGAGTGCTTAAGATTTCTGTGATCCCAAGAATGTTTCCCCCATTCCATATTTTAGAATTAATCCATGCATTTATTTTATGTATTTATTCTGTTAAATGTCTATTGGCGCCTGTGACTTGTGTGAGAAAACTAGTAACCAAAGATGGCAGCTGATCCTCCCACCTGCCTCCTTCTCCAGGTTTCTGCTCCTTACTTCCCTCCTCCCCAGCCCTGGCCCATCTGATAAAGGAAGAAGCACCTGCAACTATTTCACTAAAGTGATTGAATGAGAGTGTGATAAATACTGCTATTACTGGCACGGAGTTGAGTCTGTCTCACCTGACAATTATTCCTCTTGAAAGAAACTTGAACTTGAAACACATACATGGTCTCAACCATGGGAAGGACTTAAAAGGCCAGGAGCCAGCAGGCTTTTAGAAATTCAGCCTAACCCTTCCCAGTCAGAAGGGATGGACCAGGCCTTCTTGAGACATTAGGGGTAGAGCTGTACCTCGGTTTGGGCCTTTACCATCATCTGCATGGGCCAAGTGTTGCCTGGTTTGCAGAGACTGGGAGGACTTTGTTCTTTGTACATAGCATCTTGCCACAATTTGGGCAGGAGGCATGCTGAAAACATCACCCAGTTAGGCTGTTCAAGAATGGGGTGGAGTTGGGTTCTTGGGTGGTTTTGTGGGTGTGGAAGGCTAACATGGCACAGACATGTGTGTGTGAGAGAGAGAGAGCTATAGGGAAAAAGCATGACCCTAATCCAAGATGTCTTAGAATTCAGAACTAGACTCCTGTAATTGGCAAGTTGTAAAAGGGTCAAATTAATACAGTGAAAGAGCAGTGAGACCAAAGTAAGGGACCCCTCAACTTCCTCAGAGCAGAAATTGGAGGGTACTGAATAGAAGTGTGAGATTCATGATGTCAGCTAAGAGGGGCTGAGTCAAACTGCCAAACACTCCCACCATTCTTCTGGTAAACAAACCTTCATGGCAATCCCTGTCTCTGTAGCACTCTCAGCACTGGGTCTTGCTGAGTTTCCTTGCAGGATTGTTACCAGCATGGAAGGGAATTGGGAATCAATTGATTTCTTAACCCAGTAAACCCATCATTGTGTCCATCTTCAAATACTGCTGTGGCTGCCTATGGTCCTCTCACCTATTATGTTCACTCCTTGATCTCTGGCTCTGCTTGCAAGCTCTTGTCAGCCCGTCAAAGAATAAAACAGCTACCACCAAGAACATGAAGGATTGTGTAGGACAGATTAAATTCCAGTCACCATGTTTGAAATAAAATAAGAAGCTGAACCTTCCCCTCCAGGGTAAGCTTCTTCACAGAAGAAGCACAGTAAAGGTTGTTTCCTCACCCTCATGGGGGTATGTTTTGGAGAAGCATGCTGAATTTCCTTTCTATTTTTTCGTATGAAGTCTATGATCTTAGGGAAGCAGGTTTTGTGTACAGGATTTTTTAAATAGTGTAGCAAATGGATCCCTCAATATAAAGCTAATAATTCCAGTAAAAAGATCCAAGTGAATGAGGCTTCTGTCCAAGTATGGAAAACTATCCATCCATCTCTCCACTTAATTAGAAAAATAGAATGGTGAGTCATGCTGCCCGTCAGCAAACAGCACCGTCTCTGGAGCCAGAGAGCAGCAACAGTATAGGTGAGAGATGAACAGCAGCTGTGATGAAGTCATGAAGGAACTTGGATACTTGGTGCCTGTGGCTTTTTGGTAGACCATCTTTGTCCCATCCTGTGCAACACAAATGCGTTGAGTGGGCTGCAGGCAGCAGAGATGATGGGATGCTGATGAATGCCATTTGGGCATAGCTATGAATCTTTGTTTTTTGCGATGAGATTTCTCAGACCATGGCCTTAGGAACCTGGACAAACCTTGAGTAACCACAAATGACCTTGTTTTATGCAAGTGAACCTATGAATCTTAATAAGCGTGGTCTCTTTATAAACAACCCAGAATTGTTCATGGTCTTTTGTGTAGTCTAGTAGTTCTGTTTTATTTTTTTATTAAGGAAACATACATACAGTAAATTGCTTAAAGTGCACTGTGATGTGCATTTATGTAAAGTGTAAATATAAGTGCTATGAATTCTTACATGTGCACCAGATAAAGATAGCAAACATTTGCAGCACCACAGAAGACTCACATTTTTCTCCTTCCATTTTCTTTTTTGAACTTACATGCTGCAAGTAAGTGCTGCAACCAAGTGTTTGTGATTAGCATTGTACCAGTAAACATTTAACAACCAGCCCTGCTGTGTGATGGGAGCTGCCTTGCTTTGTGTTACTTGCCAATGTGTGTGGTCTGAGGATTCCCACCATGCCTTATTTCAAGCTTATAAACACCATAACAAATGACTTGTGCCAAATTCTGAAAATGTAGCAATAGTCATTGGTGATCCAGAGCGGACTATGGCGGTGATAAGGAATCAAAGAGAGCCAGGTAGGATGGGATGCAGGTAAGGGCAGACACTCCAATAATCCCAGGTCCAACTTTTTTGGTGAGGAGAGAATTGTTCACAGGATTTAAGGTGACTTCTAACTTCTTAAAAATAAATAAATAATAAATAAAAAATAAAGTGACCTCTAACTTCATTCATCCAGGCACTAGGAATCAGCTGAGTCCCAACTCTGTTGCAAACTCTAGGGTAATCAACATGAGTAAATTATGATTCTGTCTTTAGTAGGTATTTACATACTTTTAACGCTTGGAGGGGGAGGCAGATATACCCAGGTATATATACTCAGGCACTGAAAGATTGATTCTAAGGACTGGAGTGGGAGATTGCCTGGGACTTATTGAAAGTACCAGGGAAGGCCCATTTCTTCCTCGGTATCTGAAACACATTTCTTACCTCAATTTTCTTAGAAAAAATGCCTCAGGGTTAGGGAAAATGAATGTTAGATTGGTACATACCTGATTTAGATCCTGATTCCACGTCTTTCAAGCTGCAAGGTCATAAGTAGGTCACTTAACCTTTCTGAGCCTCTAAGGCCACCTCATCTATAAAAGGAGAGTAATGGTATATATTAATTACTCATGAAATACGCATAACTACTTTTTCATTTAGCTCCATGTATACATAACTAGAACACATAACTACTCAAGCTACACAACTACCTATCTAGCTATTTTGAGCATTAAACAATTAACATACCACATTTAGCATGCATAAGCACTTACAAACTATTACCTTCAAGAGTAGTTATTAGCTATAAATTTGACAATCAAAGACTCCTTTTTAAATCTGAAAAATGGAAATAAAATGCCAACCTTGTGAGAGTTGCCTTGAGAATTAAGTAAGATCATGCAAATGAATTGTCTTGGTCAAAGCAGTTTTCTAGCAAGCACTGATTTTCCTCCTTTTCCGGCATTCTGATATACTTAATTACAATCTCTTCCTATCCTGTGCCGCAGGCACTGCTATGACATCTACCTCACCCTTTATTTATTTATTTATTTATTTATTTATTTATTTATTTATTTATTTGCTTTTTGGGTCACACCTGGCGATGCACAGGGGTTGCTCCTGGCTCTGCACTCAGGAATCACTCCTGGCGGTGCTCAGGGGATGATATGGGATGCTGGGAATCGAACCCGGGTCGGCCGTGTGCAAGGCAAACGCCCTACCCGCTGTGCTATTGCTCCAGCCCCTCACCCTTTATTTAAACACTCGCTTACAAGTTTGTTCATGATGATCTGTTAAAGGCATTCAGTATCCCATCGTCAATACCACCACCACTGTCACCTTTCTGCCACCATTGTCTCTATTTTTCTAGCCCTAAAGCCTGCCCCTGTAGCAGGCCCACAGTAATTTCATATTTCTTCTTACCATTAAATGTCTAACAGAATGATCAAAAATATTTTTGTAGAAGAAAATTTGTGGAAATTGTTGTATCTCACCATGGGGACATTGTCTTTGTCCAAGGGTTTACTAAGCTGTTGTTGCAAGTTAGGCCTACTGTGTGAGTATTTGTTAGTCAAGATCAGTTGACTTCTACATTACATCCCATCCAATCTGATGTACTACTACTCTGATGTCAGTGTCGTAGAGCTTTGAGATCTCTGTGACCATGTGCTACAGAAAATACAGAATACTTAACTAGGCAGTCTGCCCCACACATGGTGACAACTTTAGAGTGTGGGAGCGGTTGTCAGGGTTTTATTTGGGCAGGAGCTGGCCCACGTTCCTCCAAGATTGCCCCTGAGGTCTCAGCTGGGAATGGGTGTCTGAGAAATTTTTACTGCCACGACATCTTTTTCTGTTTAATTTTTTTTATTGAATCAAAGTGAGATACACAATTACAAGGTTGTTCATGATTGGATTTCAGTTATATTATGTTTCATCACCCATCCATTCACCAGTGTACATTTCCCACCACCACCAATGTCCTGTTTCCCTCCTGCCTCCCCACAACTGCCTGCCTCTGTGGCAGGCACTTTTCTCCCTCTCTCTCCCTCTCTTTCTCCCTTCCTCCTCCCTCTCTCTTCCCATCATTCCCCCACTTCTCTTTGGGCATTAACTGCCATGACATCTTAAGAAATAAGTTCATCGGGGCTGGAGCAATAACACAGCGGGTAGGGCGTTTGCCTTGCCCGCGGCCGACCCGGGCTCGATTCCCAGCATCCCATATGGTCCCCTGAGCACCGCCAGGAGTAACTCCTAAGTGCAAAGCCAGGAGGTAACCCCTGTGTATTGCCGGGTGTGACCCAAAAAGCAAAAAAAAAAAATAAGTTCATCAATCCTAGATATATAGTATAGATGTAAGGCTGCTTTACATGCTGTCTTGCATGTGACCAACCTTGATTTGCTCCGCAGCACTGCATATGATCTCCCAGGATTCCTGAGCTCTGAGCTAGGAGTAAGCCCTAAGCACAGCCAGGTGTGGCCTGAAACCAAAGAGATTGAAAAAAAGCTACATGCTTCAAATAAATACCCTAATTCCCTTTTATTCTACCTTTTTACTACTTATAGAGTCACAGAATTTAATACACAAGTGTTGGGGAGGATCCTGTGACCCTTCACCCACATTTGCATATAAAAATTTATATGACTTGCACTGTCATATCAAAGCCAGAATTGATATTGGTATAATTCAAAGATAGAGATTGGCAGTGTGAATTGCATCTATATTTGACATTTATTATAATGTGCTTAAGTCTACCAGTTTATTTTTTCTGTTCTCTTTGTTCTTTATCTTCATATGTTTTATTTGAACCTTTTTACATGTGTCCATTCTTATCTATCTATAGTTTCTTGCTGGTATCTCTTCATTCTTTGTTTTATTTTGCTTTCTTTTTTTATTTTGGGACCATACCTGGTAGTGCTCAGGGCTTACTCCTGGCAGGTCTGAGGAGACCATATATAGTTCTAGAAATTGAACCCAGGTCTGACATGTCCAAGGAAAACACCTTACCTGCTGTACTATCTTGCCAGCCCCATCTCTTCGTTATAGCTTTGTTATAGGTATTACTATATGTATATAACTGCAAATAGAATTATCTTATTACAGACTACTATATAGATATCTTATAACACTATAGATATACATGTATAGATATATATAAATACATAAATAGACATATAGCTTATCAGGTTACTGGTATTGTCATTTCACCAGTGAATTATAGAAACCTACCTTCTTTCATATGCTTTTAGCATCCCCCATTTATAATTGTCTTAATATTTTATTCATATACATATATAAACACATCAAAAAGTATTTTAATTTTTGCTTTAGCCATCACATTAAACATAATTTAGGAAATTCAAGAGAAATAAAATCTCTTATATCTAATTCTAGTCATATTTTATTTACCATGTTTTTTCTTCCTAGTATCCCAAAGTTTTTTTTATTATTTTATATATGTTTTGTTTCTCATTTATGTTTACCTTAGCTATTCTTTCAAGATAGTTCCCTAATGACAAATTCCCTTGTTTTCTTTCCTCTGAAAGTGTCTTCATTTCCCCCTTTATTTCTGAAGGATATTTCCACTAAATATAGGATGCTTGGTTGATCTCTTTTCTTTCAGCACTTGAAACATTAGCCTGTATTCCATGGTTTCTGATGAAAAATGTTATTTTTATATTGTGATTCTGAATTTTTCTTTTTAAATTGCTTTTATTTGTGTGTGGTTGGATTAAGTTACATGCAAAATCAACTTAAGTTGATTTGTTGATTTAGGTTCATGATACTAGGTATATAAAAATCACTTAATTTGATTTTACTTCACAGAGAATATGGGCAATAAATATTAGGCCTTCCCTTCCATTGACCCACAGATTATAGGCAACAAATGAAGAATGGTCAGGGGAAGGACACTGAGGGTGTCCAAAAAAATTAGACTTGAGAGCGATGGGTACTTGAGCAATTTTAAATAGTTATGATGAGTTGAAAATTAACAAAGAAGACACAAGAGTAAGTCTTAAATATGTTTGAGAACCCTGAATTCTCAATACCTACACAGGACACCCACACAGAACTTAGCCAACCTGCTACAGCCAACCCTCACCCAATGAAAAAAATGGGAATGACTAATAAATTTTTCTAAGATTTTCCATGGAAACTTCATGGATTTTATTTATTTAAAGCATATCTGCCATCAAACTTGACTGAACTCAAGTTACAAGCCATTTTATTGGGGCTGGAGCAACAGCACACTGGGTAGGGCATTTACCTTGCATGTGGCCAACCCAGGTTCAATTCCCAGCATCCCATATGGTCCCCTGAGCACTGCCAGGAGTAATTCCTGTGCATTGCCGTGTATGAATCAGAGAAAAAAAAACTTTTATTGCTTCAAAAGACATTTAGTAATGGTATTATCTGTAAATAGTGAAAATGGGAAGAAATAAAAGTGTTTAACAACTAGACAATGAATAAATTGAAATACAGCCATAAAATATGGGATGGTCTATAGCAATAGAAGTGAATAAATTGTAACTCATGTATCTTTATGGATAAATCTCAAAAGTAAAGCATTTATAAGCTGTAGAATGTGTGCTGTACAATGTCATTTATATGATGCTTAAAAACATACAACATAGTATGTATTTCTCATATATGTGTATGAAAAACATGAAAAATGCATACTGTTATATACGTATAGGGAAAGTGTAAATATTTGTAATATTTGCATAGGAATTAAAAATACACAGTTTGGAATACTGACTACCTCTAGACCACAATGGGGATGGGGCGAGGCTCACACTAGATTTGCAGTGAACTGCTTCCTAAAAATGATCTGAAGTGAATGTGGCAAAATGTTGAAATTTTCTTCTATACTTTGCTGTGTGTTTGATAGTTTATAATTTTGAAAATGTGGGGGGAAACACATTTTCCCAGCCCTCATCTTTTGTGTTGAGGATCTGCCATAGCAGTCAGGGGTTGGGACAATCACAGACCATTAAAATCATCACACAACTCTGGGAGGAAAGTTATTTCACCAAGTTTTTCTAGTGGAGGCAGTTGAGGCTCAAGAATGTGGAGATATTTGTCCAGGGACAAGAAGTGTGACTGAGTTCCAGTCTCCCAAATCTCATTCTAATACCCAACACTTGGACATGAGTACTCTGCTGTCAAAACAAATGTATTCTTAGAGCTTTCTGGTGGTTTGAATTTTTCATTAAAGGGGCTTTCTCAGCATTTCATCTTTTCATTTGAAGATGAGTCCACAGTTGGAAGCTTACCACAAGTAGGGTAGAGGGTATTTAGGATAGAGAAGGGGCCACTACAATAATGATAGTTGGAAATGATCACCCTGAACAAGAGCTGGATGCTAAAAGTAGGTAAAGGGACAAACATGATAACCTTCAAGTATCAATCATTTCTTAACTCCCCAGTGACAGAAGGTGACCTCCTCAAGCCTTTCCTTCCCCCAGTGGCACTAGCAAAAGTTGAGTGGGAGCACTGTTAACACTTAACTGCCCAGGGCTGGGTGAGGTGTTGTCTGTTCTCCAACCAGATAGTTCTCATCCACTACTCAGAGGAACTTGGTGAAATACCTAGGGAGCACTTTCTGCCACCACCGGGCGCATTATTAGAGATCAAGTGGGAGCTCCAAGGGTATTTGGCCCGAGCCTGATTTTCCTGGTTTTCAGACCTATGAGCATTGTGGAGATTATAGGGTGCATGTTGGTGAAGGGCACAGCTCAGTTTGCATAGGTACTGCCTCTGATGCAGGAATCGGGTATAACTTTCTCTCTGGGAGTTTGTTGTTCATTCTTTAGCAGAATTCCTCCCTATAAGGGATAAACCCTCTGCTTACCTTAAGAAATTATTACAAGAAATTAGAACTGGTTAGGGACATATATATCTACAGTTTTAAATTCAGTTAACATATTCCGTGTTGGTCAACTTAACATTATGTCTGTCTGTCTCTTTCTGCCATGACTGTATGATAGCTAGCAGAGACAACAAATATTAGGCAATCAAATATTGGAAAGAAATATTAGAGCCAGGTACCCTGTGTCTTTTCTTCTTCAAGTAGTCCAATTTCTGAGTAATACAGAAGTATATTCATCTGACTATGTTATTTGACTTTGGGGGCCACAACTGGCAGTGCTCAGGGATTACTCCTGGCTCTGCATTCAGGAATCACTCTTGGTGGTGCTCAGGGGATCATATGGGATATCAGCAATTTAACCCAGGTTGGCCATGTGCAAGATAAATGCCCTTCCCGCTGATTGCTCTGTCCCAATACACTTGACTTTTAAAAGATTGGTTTTCAAACAAACAGCATGAATATGTAATAAGAACTTGAAGAAGATGGGGGCAGGGCAATAGTACAATGGATAAGGCATCTGTCTTACACACAGTTGACTTGGGCTTGATCCCCAGCACCCAGTATGGTCTCCCAAGCCCAACAGGAGTGATCCCTGAGCAACACCAGCTGTTCCAGGGGCAACAAACAAACAACAAACAAAAAAAACATTGGAGAAGAAAGCTGGAGTGGCAGAGGACTTCTGTCTTAGCCCTCTTTCCCATTCTGAGAGGAAACATAACATTTGGTGTCTGACTTACTTAATTTCATGCTCCTAGAACTCAGAGATTGATTCTTAGCAGGCTACGGGAGGAGATGTGATGAGAAACAGAAGAAGGGTGGGCATGGTGAGGAGGATCTCTCATTTTCTGCCCCTATGGAATGGTGCTTAACTCCCCCCGCCTCACCCTTCTATTCTTGAGCCTGCAAACCTTGACAGAAACAACTATCACAGACCCCAAGTACTTTCTTTTAGTTTGGCAGGGGTAGACTAGCCTGTATTGGAAACTGTAGGAGTCTGGAGGCCTGACAAGAGTAAGGATAAAGACCTTGAAGGCACAGAGGTGGGGTGGGGTAGGGGGAGGGTGGGGTGGGGGTAGTGGGAGGGATGCTGGGACCATTGGTGGTGGAGAATGGGCACTGGTGGAGGGATGGGCACTTGACCATTGTATGACTGAAACACAAACACGAAAGTTTGTAAGTCTGTAACTGTACCTCACGGTAATTCACTAATAAAAAAATTTTTTAAAGACCTTGGAGGGATTGTGGGTGAAACCACCCCTTCAAGTCCCACCACTGGGTCAACACTCTCCTCCCAATCTCTCCTTAGAAGCCCTAGTTCCTTTGATTTCAGCAGAAAAACATCTTCAGAGCCCAGGATTAGGCAGAGCCAAGTAGGCTTTGAAAAAAAAAGCCCAAAGCTCTACTTGGGCTCCAAAATAGTGTGGCAAATGTGGTAGGCAGGCAGCTCAGATTGCCATCTCTGAGGGAGATTGGCAGTTGCAGTTGACCCACACTAGAAGGACTCAGAGAGGTCTGTTACCAATTAATTTGTAAGCCTTACTCTTTCTTCTTTATGCCCTACTCTCCCCCGACCTCATACACTTTTTTTTTTGCTTTTTGGGTCAAACCCGGTGATGCACAGGGGTTATTCCTGGCTGTACACTCAGAAATTACTCCTGGCGGTGCTCAGGGGACCATATGGGATGCTGGGAATCGAACCCAGGTTGGCCTCGTGCAAGGCAAATGCCCTACCCGCTGTGCTATTGCTCCAGCCCCACAACCCCATACCCTTTTTACAATGGATAGGACTCCCTTTTCTTTGTTGGTGAACTGGTCCTCACTACTCCTCCCCCCACTCTGGCCTTTAGCATGGGGTATTATGCCTAAACTGAATGGAGTGTCTTGGTACTGAAGAAGACTAGATACCAACCCACTTATTTGTCGGCCATAATGAGGATATATTAAAAGGCAAAATATTGAATTTGGAGGTAGCCAAAGAGAAGAATTAGGGGGCAGTACCTAGTGAAGAAGATGTAAATCAAAACTTGAGAGCATGTCTGACTAAGATAGCCCGAGATTCAAAACGAAGAGGTAGCTGCACAGGCTTTGTAGAGTAGGCAGAGAACCTTGGATCTGGGTTGAAGGTGCTGAACTTTTATGTACGTGATGTGTAAAGGAACCATGTGTAGACATGTAATTCTGGTCTCATATATCCAAGTCAGGTGATACCTTTGATTACTACTTCATGAATATCCTTGCCACATCTGAGCCAACTACACAGGTTGGTAAGAAGAGAAGAGAGAGGAATTGGGCCCAGTGTTGCCTAGTGGGATGACCACAGTTAGCTTAGAAAGACAGGCACATACTACTCACATACACAAATTCATAGCAGTTTCCCTAATCCAGTAATTCTCCAATCTCATTTTATCATATCCCTGTGTAGTCAATTGAATGTCACTTTACTATCCTAAAATGAATTTCCTAGCAAATATAGCCTGCCTACACACATATTTTACCCCAAAGACTCCGTTTTAGGTCTCTGAAAATATATTAACTTTGTGCTTCAGAATCAATGACCGAATGTTATTAATGGTATAATTAATGCACATCATTCATGAGAATCCCAAGTCATTTATAATACTGCTTTTAATTTTTGTGGTAACTATGAAGTAGTATTGCTACCTCAATTTTACATATGAAGAAATGGAGGGAATAGAGTATTTCCCCATGAAACTGCCCAGAGTAAATCAGTAACTGGCCAAGTTGGGATGTGACCAAAGGTACTTTGGCCTTAAGTCCATACTTTTTCTGTGACATTTTGCTCCCTCAGAAACAATTTATATAATGTCTCTTAGTACTCTCAGCATATTTTATCCCAGTAACCTCTTTTCTCAGAAGTTTTTATGCATCACAATTTCCCCCAAGACCTACTCTTGACCAAATGTGACCTTTGTCCCTCTTGGGCCACACACAATTGATTATTTTGGCAAATATTTGCCCTCCATCTCACCTGTGTACCTAGACCTTGTCCCTTTGCTGTTCCAAGCCAATGAAAATGTGAGTTTTAGTGTAGATTCTGCAAAGCAAAAAACCAGCTGACCAATCTGTAAAGAAACCCTCCACTCAAACCTAAGCACAAAGATTTGTTTTGCTAACACTTATTGGACCTCTCCTTTATGTCATCTACAAAGATAATTAAGAGCTTGGAGCCCCACTCTTAAGGAACTACCAGGCTAATTGCAAGGGCAGTGGGAGCCAATTTCAGAGCTGCCTAGCCAGTAATATGCTTTTAAAAGAGAAGAGACTGGAGCTGAAGGAACACAGGTCTATTCTAAGCCTAGCAAACAGAACTCAAGGCAGGCATACTGGCACAAAGCAGGAAGCACATGGAAATCAAGAACATCACAAAGAAGTGGAAGTGCCAATTTGATAGCAGAGAACATTGTGAGTTTGTGTATTTCCATATGATTGAGACTTCCTTGACCCAAACAGAGACCAGGATTTAGGTCTGCAGACTGAATTCAAATTCTTCCTGGCTTGGTAAGATGCTACCCTCTAAACAAGAACTCAAGCTTTCTTCCGCATGAACATCACCGGGAATCCTCATTAGGGCAATTGTCACTCTGCCCCCACCCATGGCAGGTTTGTACCCCCATAAAACTTTAGAGATTTACTTAAAAGAGTGACCCATGGCATTCTCATAATTGGTGTGGCCTTGGCTCTACAGTGTTCTGGAAATACCTATAAGGTGGTATGGGGTCATCCCATTTGAGCACTGAGCAGAAGAACTTGAAATCACCAGCATCCAAGCAATTCCCAGCTTCTCCCAGCTAAATTTTAGAAATATCAGCCATGGCATGAGAAAACATCTGAGTACCTCTGAAGGGTGTGGGGGGAAAGTGCAAATTTGGTACAGATGGTACTATCTGAGGAGTTCATGAAGCAGAACACAATATTAGCTCTTGCTGCTTAGTAAAAAAGTAGTCATCCATTCCACAGGCACATATTTGGCACATGACCTTAACCAGAGCTCAAGCACTGAGAAAGGGGAAAGGGTAGTATAAGTCAAAGCTGCTGACCTTCAGCAATCAGTTGAGCTCAGAACTGGGTGACAGACCCCTGTGTGGTTTGATTGATAAACCAAGTGGAGTGGCTCCATAAAAATGACTCACTGGAAGACTCCAATCCTCAGTGGGGTCTGGAGGATATGAGTGGAGAGTGAAAGGGATAGTACAGTGGTTAGGGCACATCCCTAGCACATACTAGGGTATGATGGGACGCTCCCTAGGTCTCTGCTGCACTGGGTTGAGGTGTATTCTAGAACTGGGCCAGGATGAAAGCAGAAGGTCATTCTTGTTGACAGGGATAGGCCTGGGACAGACAGAGACTGACATGTACACAGCTCTTCCTTCACTGGGTTTCAGTTGACTTTATGTGTATTTGGCAAGGGGAGTCAGGGCTAGGTCCTCCCAAGCAGGGCTCGGGAGGTATGGAAGCCCCACCAGTGAATCTTGACCTGCCAAACTGGAGGTTCAGTGCCAGAGACCAAGGACGTTCAGGCCTTGCAATGCTAGGGATATCCAAGCCAGTGGAAGTGCCTGCCGGGGCCTCCAGGGCCACACCTGTTGATCCTGGGGTGGGGATAGTCTTCCAGGACTGCATGTGATAAAGCTATGATGGTGTTGGTGGGAACCATATAGTGCCGCGAACAAAATCTGGGTGGGGTATGTGCTAGGTATGTGCCCTAACCACTGTACTATCTCCCAGCCTCATGTGTGCATTTGTATACTGAGTGTTGACCATATGCCTATGCCCCACATAGTTAGCATTTGTGCAGATCTAGCAAAAATAGAAGTTTGCTAAAAACTCGGAGCTGACCTAGGTTCTATTCTTGGCATCCCATATGGTCCCCTAAGCTTAATAGGAGTAATCCCTGAGCACAGAGCCAGGAGTAAGCTCTGATCACAGGAGGTAGCTCCAAAACGAACAAAGTTTAAAAAGGAAGTCTGCTTTAAAAGTCTTTATTTTACTGATCTGATTGAGAACTTCTAATGAGAAAGGTCTGTCTTAAAATCCCTCCATGGACAGGTCTGAACATCTAAACAGATGTTTAGAGAATCTACCTTACCAGTTCAAGGACACAGTTTCATGTTCTTGGTCAATGAAAAATAAGGCTGCCCATGGAAACAGAGAGGCTCACTCCACCATTGCTCCTTAGATGTTGCTAAGTGCTTTCATTGGTCATTTACCCTAACACCCTTGGCCCTGCATTCCTAACCATTTAAGGTCTAGAGTTTCTTTGCTCCTAGGCCTGCCCACAACCCTATCTGATAGGTATAAGACAGAGTCTCCTAGACAACACCAGGCAGTTTATCCTCCTGGAAAAGTAGTGCATGGCACTAGATTCAAAAAGGTCATCCCAAAGAGTCCAACAGCAATTAAGCAAGTATATGTACACAGAAGAGGTAACACTCTGACCAAGCCAAGTGTTAAAAATAGCAGAAAATGTGTGCTTCCTAATGCCAGATCTTTAAACAAAGAGAAAAATATTGCTTGTGCCTCCTGAAGGTGGATGTGAGAACAAAATAATCAGAATGATCATGATGCCGTTTGCTAATGTAAGTGAGTTTGGCAGTGTTCATTATCAGTAAGGAATCTGCTTTTTCTTCCTCTTTCAGTGGTGATGAATGCAGAATGTTATTCAAGTTTAAAGTCTGGTGGCACTGATAAATGGACCATGCCATCTGGATTTTGGCTCCCAAAGCTTGGATTGGCAATTATGTTTTCTTCTCTGGAAACATTTCAAGGACAGACACTGCAGAAAGAGGGTTCATAGGTCACTTCTATTCTATGCTTATGCTTTTCAGTGTCTTAATATTGATAACAAAGCCTTGCTTGCTGAGCTGAGGCAAATTCAGATGGTCTAAATAATCGTGTGTTATTGTGCCAGGCACTGGGCTAGTTTGCCTTTTCTCACATAAACACCCTTCCCATAAAAAACACAAACACCATTACCATTTAGGACTTATTATAAGGGTTGGACAGATGAGAAGACAAAGTTCAGAGAGATTACCTGATATGACTTCTGGAATTGCACAGCTAAGATGTGATAATACTTCAATTAAAACCCCAGCTGCATTTTAATTTTTGTTAAATTCAAAATGCAGTGTAAATAGATTAGATAGCTGCAGTTCACTGTTATAGTGATGAAGTTACAACATGGCCATACCCCTTAGTTCCTCCCTTCAAACATACCTCACTTTATCATCCTTAATATCCACTATCCCTGAAACCATACCCAAGATTCTAGTTGCCCTCCTGCTGTTCTTTTATTATTATTATTATTATTATTATTATTTGCTTTTTGTGTCACACCTGGCAATGCACAGGGGATACTCCTGGCTCTGCACTCAGGAATTACTCCTGGCAAAGCTCAAGGGCTCAAGGGACCATATGAGATGCTGGGAATCGAACCTGGGTCGGCCACGTGCAAAGCAAACACCGTAATCGCTGTGCTATTGCTCCAGCCCGCCTCGTACTGCTCTTACTTATGTCTTTGCTTCTCACTGGGTGTTCACAGATCGAGCACAGTGTGTAAGGAGCTGGTTCCTGCTGGTTTCTCAGTTTTGCAGAGTGCACTGTTCCACTAAAGTCATCAATATTGGAGACTGACTTACTGTTCCTATTTTGAAGACCTTTACTTATCCCAGGGAGCAATGACCACAGCCATGGAATGATGCTTTCTTGTGGTCTAGGCAACAGCCACTGGATGAGCTGAATGAGAAGAGGAGACACTTCAGAATCTTTCTCTGCCCACTCAAAACCTCCCTATTTCGAGTTCTGACATCCAATTAATAGTTAATAACTATTAATAGCTTAATTGTTGGGTCTGCTATTTGGGCTCCCAGGGAGGTCAGGAAAGTGCTATTATTTCTCCCAACCATTGTGAAGCTCAGTGTGCTAAACTGAGGGTGAAGGTGTGTGTGCTTTGTGCTTTGGCGTGACAAGTCATCTGAGGCCAACTTTTAGTGTTGGCGGCACTTGAGATTTACCATACCACTCAGATAAGAGGTTGCTGGCTACACTCTGCAGAAGAATGTATCCTGAGCGATCCAGCCTGAGACAGTCTGTCTGAGAGCTGTCAACTCAGCCCCAAACTCCTGAGTCATGACATTAACACATCACTGTCATTAACTGTGCCCTCACACTTGTGAAAATAGTAGTAATAGTAGTAGATCAATTGTTTGAGGGGTTGCTATCTAGCAGGCACTAAACTAAGCACTTCTTGTGTTATTGCTCCCTCAACCCTCAAAACAACCCTATTAAGTAGATACTATTTCTGACTATAATGGAGACAAGGGAATGGAGGATGAGATGGAGTAGACATGGGTAGCCCTTAAGAAAGACAAAGTGCCTGTTACTGATGAAAAGGGAGCTGATAAAAAGCAAATATAGATCACTTTGCTGACTGGAGATGCGGAGTGACAGAGTTCCCATCTGATGGGCTCTTCCTGGGAATTAAGTGGCTGCATCCTCTTCTCGGAGAAGAAACAAACATGGCCCCACCAGGGTCCTGGTAAGAGTGCTGATGTGCTATCCCTACTATTTGCAATGCAGATGTTTTGGCAGACTCCAAAATTTACCTGAATCTGGTGGTGGTGGGAGGTAGGGGGGCAATATTTCATTTCTCTGGCAGTACTTCACAGAATTCTTTCTAGGTAATGGAGTGCTGGATTCTTGGGCTTTGCTTGATCTTTGCCCAGAGAGTAGAGAAGCATGTACCTCCCTGAGACAATCAAGGTGTTTTCTGATCCTAGAACACAGAGTCTTTGCACATGGAATCGTATTAGAGGATCACCTGATTTTTGTTGTTTGGTCAAGAGCCCTTCTTACAGCTAGAACAAGGTGGAGTAGGAGGGACTGCAAAACAAGATATGGGAGCATTGCCCTCAGCACAGGGCAATGTGATATATAAAGATGAGGGTGTAGAAAAAAACATGTTTTTCCAAAATGCTGATCTAGAGGTCAATGTCATCACGTACATTTCTGTAAGTTAGTAACTATGCAAGGGTACCCTGTGAGTGGGCACTATAAAATCTAGCCCACGCATTAAGAGATAATCCCTAACTGTATTATGAGGTAGCAGTGCTCATTGGAGGGAGACCCTTATCCCTTCTCTATTCTCTTCATTTTCTCTTCAAAAGCATGTTCCCTGTACCTGTTCCTTCTTGTGCACATTTTCATTGTTCTGTTTCAGCCCCCTGGCTCTTTACTCTTCCTGCTGCCTGACTGCTCTCTAGCTGAATCACCCTGTCTTCTGCCCACACTGCCATCCCTGTCTCCAGCATCTACCTCAGTAGAATAAATTCACTAGAAACACTGCTGATGTGTGCTTTGGTTAATCTGAAACCTGCTAACTTGAGCACTCAAGATTCCTCCCCGACCCTCTCCCAACATCTTTCCATCCACTGCTTTCTCTCACTCACTCAATTCATAGTCACTCAGCCTCTACTATATACTAGGTACTGTTGTAGATGCTGTGGGCTCAGCCAGCAGTGAACAGAAGAAACACAAATCAATAAATCAATCATCCTGGACCTTACATTCAACTCTAGAGGATGCCATTCCTTTTGGTTTCAGTGACCTTTCTTGGTCATATAGCCTAAAAGCTACTCTCCCTCCCTTCTGGACGGTACCCTCCCAGCTCTTGACAAAGCCTGCACCTCACCTTACACCCTGCAAGGATAAGCTGCTTCTCAGTTAGGGTATATATATAAATATATATATACCCTAACTGAGTGAAATATATGTGTCAATTTCACTTTCCCAGTGCCCTTGTTTGAAACCAGGCCTGTAAAAGTTTGAAGTGAGTGTTCTTCACCTTGGGTCACTTTTTGCACTACTGATATGTTGTTTTCTTGACTTAAAAGTAATGAGACTGGCTATGAGCAAAGGTAGCACTGACCTTAGGTTCTGTGATATAGCATGGATTAGGAGTAGCGGGGGCTTTCTTTTCTACTTTTTTCCCTGTTGCAGAAATGGTGCCCTGTTATAAGTGGGCATCTATACAGATATGTTGACAACTGTCCCTCCCTTCCTTTCCCTTTTAACTTTTTTTTTGCTTTTTGGGTCACACCTGGCAATGCTCAGGTGTTACTCCTGGCTTATGCACTCAGGAATTACCTCTGGCTGTGTTCAGGTGATCATATGGGATGCTGGGAATCGAACCCCGGTTGGCCGCGTGCAAGGCAAATGCCCTACCTGCTGTGCTATCGCTCCAGCCCCTTAACTTATTTTTAAAGGATTCTTTAAAAGACAGAAGATGAGATGGAAAATAACTCGTGTACCTTCCACTCAAAATGAATGTATGTAAATGGAAGGATCATGTCTAAGATGGTTTTCTAATCAAACAGCACATTACAGATACTACTGAAGTTCCCTGTTCTCTCCATCCCAGTCCCATCCTTAACTGTTTCAACTATAGTATGTATCTGAATCATGCTTCTTATGTCCATACATGGTATGCAATATTTGTCTTTAAAGTATTTAAAATCTGTTAAGGTGATATTGTACATGAAACAACTGTCTCAAGTTTGTTTTTTCACTCAGCATTTATATTTTGGCACTCCATTCTTTACTCAGAACTCTCTTCTTTCTGTTGGTTGTTGGATGGTAGAGAGGCATGTACATAATATGGGTTGCTAACTGCATGTAGATAATATACAGTAAATATGGCTTGTGTGTTTACCATTGAATAAATGATAAAACCCATTTCCTTAATCCTCATACTGAGAAAAATTTATTCTACTTATCCTATTGCCAATGGAACTGTGGGCTGGAGAGATAGTACAGCGGGTAGGGCGTTTGCCTTGTACGCCGTCAACTTGGGTTCAATTCCTTCACCCCTCTCGGAGAGCCCAGCAAGCTACTGAGAGTATTTCACCCACATGGCAGAGCCTGGCACGCTACCCGTGGTGTATTCAAGATGCCAAAAACAGTAACAACAAGTCTCAGAATGGAGACATTACTGGTGCCCGCTTGAGCAAATCTATGAGCAATGGGATGACAGTGACAGTGACAGTGATATAGTTTTACTCCATTTGGCACTGCCCAGACAGCTGAGCTGGCAGCTAGCAGGCGGCCCGCTCCCTCACCATACTACACTGCAGCCACTCTATCTCTGGCTGCTAAATGAAAGGGAACATTTTCTCTCTCAACACCTGTTGAAGGTGCCACTGGGCTCTGACCCCTGTATCCACTATTGGAGGAGGCTTTATTTCCACTTGCAAAAGGCAACAGGAGTCTGATGTGAGCCCTACCTGTGGGGAAAACATTTCCTGCAGTTGCTGCCTTGAATTGGCACCTTGTTAAAACAGCCATCACTAAGTGTCTCGAATTGGGGAAGGCAAATGAAAAACAATACTCCTACTCCTTCGTATGGAGAAGAACATAATGGCCAGAAATGAATGTGAGCCATGACTCCTTTGGATAAGAGTGCAGCAAAACAGGAATTGGAAACCCTGTCTCTTCTTCCCGACACCCCAAGTTTCGGGGCTACTTCTGAGGTGAAGGGCTCATTCCCACTTGCTGGAGTCTTGTGGGAGCCTCCTAGCTAGTTTGTCTTACCTCCATTCTTTGCCTCTCTTCTTAATTCTGGAGATAAAAGTCATTAGTAGTTCTTTATTATCTTTGGCATCATTACCCCAAAAGGACCCCCCTCCTCTGGTTCTCATTGAAACTCAGAGGTGTTCTGGTGTTCAAGGATAACTGATGAATGTTTTTTGTTTATGTGAATGTGTGTTCATTTTTTACACAGTGAGAAAAATCTTGCATATCAAATTCATGATTTCACAGAAGTATCATTATTTAGAGTGAGGCTGAAATTCAGAACCATAGATTGGCCAGGTTAAAAAAAGATCTAAAGGGAGCATCTTTTCACCTTCACTTCCAATTTTCATTCCTTTCCTGATTACATTGCTACCTACTGAACTCCTACCCAGCCTTCAAATCCCAGCTCGGAAGCTGCTTTTTCTGTAAATCACCTATCATCACTACCAATAGACTAGTAACTCTGTAATAAGCTCCTTATTTGAAGGTCTGATCCTCCTCCCCCATGTTATGCCCAGCACATAATGGGTCTCAAGCAATGTTTGTGACAGAAATAAATGTCCTGCCACCCATCAAAACCCAGAATAGTCCTCTCCCCTAGATAAAAGGCTGCTTTGAATCAGGGTCAACATGTAAGGACTTGTTGACCTCAGAGATTCTTCTGCAAGGTCTCGCTGAGCATCATCTTACTCTGGGCCAAGTCTGCTCTAGATGCCAGGACTATAATCACCTCCTTTCCAGCTGGATGCCAAAAAAGGTTCTCTGCCATATTTCTTTCCCTACTCTGATTAGGAATCAGAACCCCATCAATGACAGGTTCCAGCACCAATTTTGATAGCGTATTTGAAACTGGTTGATTTTAGATAGATTGCAATTGCTTTAGAAACTCCCACTCCCATCTCCCCGGTGCAATCAGGAGGATATTTTCAGAATCTCTCGTCTCTAGGCCACTTTTGCAATTGGCAGAGCCAATCCACATTCTGTGATTCTTGATGACTTTTCTTACAGAGAATGACATGTTCTTCTGGTCTTGTCTTTTCTTAAATAGACTTAGTTTTTCTGATTATAAAAGTAAAATATCTTTTCTATGTATTGCTAAAGTGCTTATTACTTTTCTTTTTGGTTTTTGGGCCATGCACCCAACAATGCTCAGGGATTGCTCCTGGCTCTGTGCTCAGAGATCACTCCTGGCAGGCTGGGAGGGTCATATGGGGTGCCAGAGATCAAACCCGGGTCAGCTCCGTGCAAGGCAAGCACCTTTGCACTATCTTTCTGGCTCCTGTTTATTGCTTTCTTAAAGCTCTTTATTGAATAGAGACATTAACCTTTTCTGTCCTGTGTTGCAATTTTTTTATTTTCCATATTTTGCTATTTTGTTTTTGGTTGGTCATGCTTTGGGATGTCCTAATATTTCTTTATGATGCTGCCCCTTTCCTTTGTGGTTATCATGCTTAGAAAATCTTCCATCTTCCCAGATCAGATAAATTCTTGTCTCCATTCTCCTATAGTGCTGAAAGGGATATTGACAGATCTTGCTCTTTGACTGTTCTGTGTTTCCCTCTTCTTTGTCTTCTTTTTAAAAAATTTTTTATTAGTGAATCACCATGAGGTACAGTTACAAACTTATGAACTTTCATGTTTGCATTTCACTCATACAGTGATCGTTTACCCATCCCTCCACCAGTGCCCATTCACCTCCACCAATGATCCCAGTATCCCTCTCACCACCTCCACCCCATCCCCCACCACCCCACCCTGCTTCTGCGGCAGGGCATTCCCTTTTGTTCTCTCTCCTTTTGGGTGTTGTAGTTTGCGATAGAGGTATTGAGTGACCTTCATGTTTGGTCTATGGTCTACTTTCAGCCATGGTCTTTCAACCCAAATGGGTCTTGCAGACCCTCCCACTGTGGTCAATACAATCTTCAGTGGAGGCTAAAGCAGTCAATTAGGCTAAGGCTTTAAATATGCTAATGCAGCCTAACTCTTTCCAAGTCTGTACCCAAGTTACTCTTTCAGCACTTTTGAGGAAGAACTGCTTGATTCTTCCCTCCCACTGATATTCTATCTCTTGATTCCTAACCTCCATCTTAACAGAATAGGTGGTGTAGAGGACATAAGGATAGGAAAAGTAAGAAATACTATCACTCCATCTTAGTGTATATATTTCACCTTTCCATGGCAACTGAATTTTCAGTGAGTCCCAAATTCAGAGCTTCCCACTAATGGAAAGTCTCAGTAGTACATGCTTAAAGCATGAGCAAAGTTATGCAGACAACAACCAGACCCACCAGGCTAGGCTCCTGCATCTTCTCCTCAAGCCATGCTTCACAGTTGCCATGGGAACTCCAGTGCTAAATTGCTTTGTGTGTTTGGATGCGGAAGACCTCAGCTTTGATGCATGTATCCCAAAAATCAATGTACCTCCTGTTAGGTTTCTGTTACTTTCCCGAGGCATTTCTGCTTGTGTCTTGCCTTAGCCCTGTTGAAGAGTATATTGGAGAGCAATCCACGCAACTCTCAGCTTAATGTTTGCAGAACAAATAATTCATTCCTTATTCCAAAAGGAATTTAAAGTGTCTCATGAACGTGATACTAATACTCGAAGAGAGCCTGAATAAGATGTGCCAGAGAAAAGTGGGGGGAAGCAAAGCTAATTAGTGAAGAAGTTCCTAACAGAAGGTGGATGTCAGTATGTCCCTTCTTGATAAATGTTAGTCTCAAAACTTAGCTTTCAGCTTTTGTGACAGACAACAGGAAAAAAAGGGAAGCATGATGAGTTCTAGATTCACCTACTAAAAATGAATAGAATAGAGGTGTGCAAGTGCTTCCTAAGGGCATGTATGTTACCAGTCCATAAACATAAAGCCTGAGCACATGTGACCTGCCTCTCCTCTCTTGAGATGTGTACTTTCCTACTTTAATGATGGGGTGTGTACTGGGGTTCTTTCTCCGCTCTAGAAAAGCTGTTTTCTCTCTAAAGTGCATTACTCTCTCTTTCTCTCTCTCTGTCCCATTCAGCAAAACTTCCAAATATTTGTTCTTACTTCAAAAAAAAAAGAATTGAATTTGCTTAATAAAAGTACAAGTATTTCAAACCTTCACTGTATCACTGTATCACTGTCATCCCATTGTTCGTCGACTGTTGTTCATCGATTTACTCGAGCGGGCATCAGTAACGTCCCCATTCATCCCAGCCCTGAGATTTTCACAGCCTCTCCTTAAATGTCTTTCCCAATGATTGGAGGCTCTTTTCAGGGTCAGGGGAATGAGACTATTATTGTTAATGTATTTGGCATATTGAATGCACCACGGGGAGCTTGCCAGGCTCTTCCATCATAACAACAACAATAATATTAATTTGTTGTTTTTTGTTTGAGCGGGCACCAGTAACGTCTCTCATTGAGAGACTTATTGTTACTGTTTTTGGCATATCCAATATGCATGGGTAGCTTGCCAGGCTCTGCCATGCGGGCTCCATACTCTCAGCAGCTTGCCGAGCTCTACGAGAGGGGTGGAGGAATCAAACACGGGTCAGTCATGTGAAAGGCCAATGCCCAACTGCTGTGCTATCGCTCCAGCCCAATAATAATAATAATAATAATAATAATAATATAGTTTCTTCCAAGTCCAGTCAGTGGAAACCCAGGACTAGGTCAGGGATCTCTGAAGTCTTCTGGCTGGACTGGAAGTCCCCATGCCCTCATGCCAGAAGACAGGATCAGGGGCACAGCACTGTGTCATGCTCAGGGTCCCCGTGCCAGCAGCAGGCTCCGCCCGGGGCCTTCCACAGAGACCCAGCAGTAAGACAAACAGGCTCCTGTGCTCTGTGACTGGCTTGCCGAGAGTCACACTCAAACGGTTCCTTCTGGCTCCCGGGCAGCCCACGCTGCCTTGGGAAGCTCAGCAGTCCCCCACCCTCGCGTGAACGCAAAGGCCCTGGAGGAGGGGCCACCATCTGCCCCCGTGCTCAGGGCTCACGCAGGAGCATGTCCCCACGGGCAGGAGAGGACCACAGAACCTTTCACAGGTTTCTCTGCCATCTGGTCTCCCGATCATGGTGCAGCCTTGTACAGCCCCCCAGAGTGGCCAGGAAAAGGGAGATGACGGTGCCCCCCACTTTTTTTTTGCTTTGGGGGTCACACCCAGCAATGCTCAGGGCTGACCCCTGGCTCTGCACTCAGTAATCACTCCTGGCAGCGCTCCAGGAACTCTATGGGATGCAGAGGATCAAATCCAGGTGGGCCTCGTGCAAAGCAAACGCCCTCCCCGCTGTGCTATCACTCCAGCCTTGATGACAATGCCCTTTTAGAGGGACTAAATGAGAACAGATATTCCAAACCTTAAGACTTAAAAACCTTCCCATTTTCCAGAGCCTTTAACAAAACTTTCTTATCACATAGAATATTATTTGAACAGAAGGAGACATAGTCTTTTTGTAAATAAAAAGGCTATTTGAGGAGCCAGAGAGATGGTACAACAGGTAGAGTGCTTATATTGCACATGACACTCTGTCCTGGGTCCAAACCCCAATACCACATATACCCAATATCCTGAGCTCAGCCAGGAGTGATACCTAAGCACAGAGAGGGTATTAAGCCCTGAGTACTGGGTATGGCCCCAAACCCAAAATACTAAAAATATTTTCCCCCATATTTTATTATTTTAAATTTTATTAAATCACCATGAGATAGTTACAAGCTTTCATGTTTTAGTTACAATCACACAATGATCAAAATACTAAAAATAAATTTAAAAATTAAAAATAATAAAAAGGGGCCAGAGAAATAATACAGCCTTGCATGTGGCTGAACTGGGTTTGATACACAGCCCTCCATATGCTCCCCCCCCACGTGCCCACCAGGAGTTATCCCTGAGTGCAGAGCCAGGAGTAAGCTCTGAGCACTGATGAGTGTGGTCCAAAAATCAATAACAATAATAATAATAATAATTAATATTATTATAATAAAAGTTTTAAGCTGCTTTTGCTGAGATAGCATTTGCAAGAGCACACCTGTTTATATGCTTAGGGAAACAGTATCAACCTATCACACCCACCACCAAAGTGACATTATCCCTCTACTATGCTTCACTGGGCTCTTTCAGCCCATTTCCTATCCCTTGGTAATGTCAATTCTGTGCTCAGGATATGTGTTCCTTTTATTATACATTGTGTAATCCCCTGGGTTTGTTTTCTTTTTTTGTTTGTTTGTGTTTTTTGTTCATTTGTTTTATTTTTGAGATATACTTGGCTATGCTCAAGGCTTATTCCTGGCTCTTTGCTCACAGAAGCACTCCTGGTGAGGCTCAAAGATCTGTATGTGGTACCAGGAATTGAACCTGGTTCAGCTGCATACAGGGCAAGCACTTTACCCACTATCTCTGTACTATCCTCCCAGCTCATCTTTTTATTTGTTTATTTATTTGTTTGTTTGTTTGTTTATTTATTCCTAATGAATCACCTGAGGTACACTTACAGACTTACAAACTTTCGTGCTTACTTTTCAGTACCAGCTCATCTTTTATACCACATTTAAAAGTGATCTTCTAGGATTTGTTTAGATATATTCTACCCTCATTTTGTTGAGAGTTCTTTTTTTAATGTTTGGTGAATCTTGGCAAAAGTACTCTTTGCACCTATTGATATGATCCTATGACTCTGATCTTTCTCCTTGTTTCTTTTTGTTTTGTTTTGTTTTGCTTTTTGGGTCACTCCCGGCAATGCACAGGGGTAACTCCTGGCTCTGTACTCAGGAATTACCCCTGGCGGTGCTCAGGAGACCATATAGGATTCTGGGAATCGAACCCAGGTCAGCCACGTGCAAGGCAAACGCCCTCCCCGCTGTGCTATTGCTCCAGTCCCCCTTTCTCCTTGTTGATGTGGTGTATTACATTAATTATTTCAACATATGTTGCATGCCTTTGAATTCCTGTAATAAATCCCTACTGGTCATGATGTAACCTTCTTTAATGTATTGTCAAATTCAATTCACTAGAATTTTGTTGAGGATCTTTGCATCTGTGTTCATCAGGAACTTTGGTTTGTAAGGTTTTTTTGTATGATTTCTCTGTCTTCAGCTCAGAGTAATTGTGGCCTCATAGAAACTCTTTGAAAAAAATCCCACTGGTATTTTTTCCAATTTTTGGAAGAGCCTGAGAAGGATAACTAATAGTTTGCTTTGAATATTTTATAACTCACTAGTAAAACCATCTGGACCTATGCTTTTGTTTCTAGGAAAACTTTTAACTGTTTCAGTTTCGTAGCTTGTAATTTCTCTATTAAGATTTTTTACTTATTTTTTATTCCTTTTCAACACTGTATGATTCTTAAAATTCATCTATTTTTTTCTAGGTTCATAGTTTAGTGATGTATGCTATTAATAGTAATCCCTTATGATCCTTTGTATTTCTGTGATATTTGATGTCACACCTCCCTTTTCATTTCTGATCTTATTTATTAAAATTTACTATCTCTTTTATTTATGCACCTAGCCAAGGGTTTACTAATACTGTTTATTTTTCAAAGAATCCAGCATTTGGTTTTATTGAAATTTTGTGCACTTTCTATTTCTATTTTTATTTTTTATTATTTTATTTCTTCCAGTGGTTTCATTTATTGTTCTCTCTGTAGTTCCTCCTTTAGATGTGAATATAAATTTTTTGGCCTTTTTATGTTTGTTCACAAATGCAAGCTTATATTGCTATGAACTTCCCTCTTAGAACAACTTTTTTTTTTTTGCTTTTTGGGTCACACCTGGCGATGCACAGGGGTTACTCCTGGCTCTGCACTCAGGAATTAGCCCTGGCGGTGCTCAGGGGACCATATGGGATGCTGGGATTCGAACCCGGGTTGGCCGCGTGCAAGGCAAACGCCCTACCCGCTGTGCTATCACTCCAGCCCTTTAGAACAACTTTTGCTGTGTCTTGAAAGCTTGGTTGTTCATTCTTGGTTGTTTTGAAGAATTCTTTAATTTCGTCTTTGATCACTCATTGACCCAATAGTTATTCAATAGTATGTTAGTCTCTACATTTCTAAGTTTTTTTCTAAGTTTTTTTGGTTGACTTATACTTTTATAACATTGTGACCCAAAAAGATTCTTGATAACAATTCCATCTTTGTGACTTTATTGACACTTTTGTGTGTGTCCCAGCATGTAGTCTATCCCGTAGAATGTTAGATGTGAAGTAAAAATTAATATGTATTTGGATTTTTTCATGTCTCTTCCTGCAAATGTCTGTTAAGCACAGATCCTCCAACTCTCATTTAATGCTGTTGCATTCTTCTTAATTTTCTCTCAAGTTGATCTATCCAGTGCTAAAAATACAGTGTTGAAAGTATTACAGTACTACTTGGTTGCACTCTTAAGGCATGTTGATGATTGCTTTGTACATGTTGGTTCTCCTTCATTTAATGCATCCATGTTAATAAGTGGTAAGTCCTCTAAATGTATGGATCCCTTAATCATTATAGGGATCCATACATCACTCTCAGATCTTATAACTCTTAGTTTGAAATCTACTTTGTCTGATAGATAACCGTGTTCAACCCTTTTTTTCAGGCTACCATTTACTTGTATGAGTGTTTTCTGACTTTCTATTTGAGCCTGTGGCACCAAGTTTGAAATGATCTGGGGTGTAACCAAATGTTCAAAATTTAATGCTTCTTTAAAAACATTTTATTGAATCATCATGAGATAGTTATAAGCTTTCACGTTTGGGTTGCAATCACATAATGATCAAACACCCATCCCTCCACCAGTGCACATTCCTCACCACCAATATCCCCGGTATACTCCCCCTTTTTCACCCTCCCTCTGCCTCCATGGCAGACAATATTTCCCATACTCTCTCTCTCTCTACTTTTGGGCATTATGGCTTGCAACACATACACTGAGAGGTCAGACAGTCCTTCAAAAACTAGAAATTTAGCTTCAATATGACCCCGCAATACCACTTCTGGGAATATAACCCGAGGATGCAAAAAAGCACAGTAGAAATGACATCTGTACCTATATGCTCATTATAGCACTGTTCATTAATAGCCAAAATCTGGAAACAACCCAATTGCCCAAGAATGTAATGCCTTTTGTGGTCACACAGACCTGTGCATGTCTGATAAACTTGTGGTGTGAACAAGTTTAAGAGGTGGGACCTCAGTACTGATCATGTCTTCCAGGGATTAATTGGAGGATAGCAGGGCTGGTGCAAGGTGGGGTGGGATGTGGCATTGTTAACTGGCTATGCTTTGGGAGTTCCACAGGTTACTGAGTGTAGTTATAGGGTTTGCTTGCTAGCAGTAAGATAGGAACTGAGAGAACAGTCTTTTTTCCCAAGTTTAAATAAGTGTCCCTCAGCAACCTGTTAGCTCTTGTTTGGGGTGGGAGGAACTCACTTCAGGAACTCACCCTCTGTATATATTACAAAAGGAATTGAATATAGTGTTTCCAAACAGGATTGTGAGAGGTCACCCAAGACGAATCTTAAGGTGACTCTGATCCCTGTTTACACCTCTTATAATTTTTGCCTCCCTTTTCACAGTTTTAGGTATATGATTGTAGGGTCAACATACGGAGTGTTTGGCATGACAGCTCCACCCCACTCCCTAGGGCAAGCATCTACACCTTTGAAATCTCTTCCTTGTTACATCTTGTTAAACCTTCCCTGTGACTCTAAGGTGGGGTCTATTTCTTGGTGAAAGTGTCCCTCGCATTCCTATTCATCTGGAATCTCTGTACCTTGATTGTTTGGGTTTTAGGTGATTTCCTGTGATTAATCCAAGTTTTGGTGTAGATTTTCAATGATAACAGTAGAATGCAAACACAGATTATTTGTACTTGGTCATCCTCAAACTCCCCATAGAATTTCCTTTCCTTTAGAATCAAAATTTAGGCCATCTTCAAATTCCTCCAAGATTTCTTTTCCTTAATATGTGATTTAGTCTAAGCCAAATGGAGGCATATTTTCTAACCTCAGTGGATTGTATTTTTTCCTGTCTTTGTTATCACTGTTGTTAAATATGTAACACACATTTTCAGTTGGGAAAAGAGCCCAAATGACCTTAATAATAGTAGTAGCAGTAGTAGTAGCAGAGTACTAGTCAGCCTTAACAACTGAGATGTCTGTGTGTTAAATAAAAAACACACAGTTCAAAACACACAGTGCTTATAATATGATGCTGTCCTTTAATTTCTTGTGTTTGTACTGACCATCTGTATCAGGATGCCTAAGAACATTTAGAATCGAGTAGATTCATTTGTACCCCCTGGACATTTATGTAGTTTATATACATTAAGTATTGATAAAATATTTTAGATGAGTAGTATATATATACATGAGTGTGTTCAGGAGTGGAGGAATTGAAAAGGTTAGAGAAGAAAAGGTAAACCTCTATAGACTTTGCTTGCCTTGCACACATCTGACCCAGGTTCAATCCCTGGCATCCATATGGTCCCCTGAACCTGCCAGGAGTGATCCCTGAGTACAGAACCAGGAGTAAACCCTAATCACAGCCAGGGGTAGCCCCCAAATACACACACACACACACACATATATACATATATATATATAATTACACTCTGACCTTGCAATTAGACTTTACAAATGCATGTCAAGAAAATAACCATAAGATGCTTTAACAAAGACATGTATGCATCAAACTGTGGAAAAAGAGACATGAAATAATTGATTTACAGTAGTCAACTGGGTAAGTGAATCATAGAAGGTCACTATGCAACTCATGTCAATGAGGATGGAGACTTACCAAGAGTCTACTTACCAAGAGGCCTCTCGAACTACATCACATCTCACCAGCACAATATTTCGGTATCTTGTACCTTCTTTCAGTTTTTTAAAATTTTATTTGTGTGTGTATTGGCTTAACATACCCTTCCCTCCCTCTCTGCCTGTATCTTCCCCCTTTTACCTTTGTGTATTCTCCCTTCCTCCCTCCCTCCTCTCTCCCTCTTACACACACATACACACACTCACTCTAGATTGGCAACTCCAAAAGGATTTAAGACTATGCCTGTTGTATCCTAGGAACCTTGCACTTGCAAGATTCTTGCCTCTAATAGAAATTCAATATGTGTTTGTTGACTGACTGAGTAAATTAATTAATGATCGTAGCAACTTGCTTCCCCTTTACCTCACACTGCTCTCATTCTCCAACTGAATCTTCAGTGCTACCTGGAAATACCATTATTTCTTTCTAGTCTCTACAGCAGCTACTTGACATATTCCCCAGCTCTTAAAGCCCTAAGTACTTACCTCCTTCCTAGCTCTAGGCAATGATTGCCTCTCCTGCCTCCCAGAGAAAATAAACGGGTAAGTAGTTGCTCCCCCTATGCCATTCCCTACCTATCCCAGCCCTAGTCTGTGAACTTCAGAAACCAAAAAGCTATCAGAAACCCAGACTAATATAGGTTGGATAGACTAAAACAGAGACAGAAAGCAGATAGTCCAAACATCTCACCAGCAATCTCTCCTGATCACCATCAAAGCTATTGGAAGAGTAGATTATTTTCTGACACCCATATACTCTGTCCTTATTTGCATTCAAGGGCACAGTTAAATATACTACACTCTATTATCTATCCATAGGAAAGTTCTTGACAGTTTCATCTCTAATCCCCACCGTTATTCCCTCTCTAGTGGCTTGGAAATATAGATGTCATAGAAAAATACATAATGTGACATGTGTTCATGTCTGTGCTTTAAAATTACAAAATAGCATTGATACATAAGTCATATTCTGTTTTACTTTCTTTTAACAAACTTTTTGAAATTTTTTCATACTGCTATGGAATTTATCACTTCAGCACAGACCACACAATTAACTTCCTTGTTCCTCTAAGACTGGACACATTGGTCTCATCAATTACCTATAACCAAAAATAATTCTGTGAAAGCCATTCCTTAACTTGCCTCTCTGAACCTAAAAAAAATGTATCAAAAACAAAAATTCCCAAAGCATGTCTGAAGACCCCCCAAAGAGTTGAGACCTTTTAGGGGCTACATATGGCCAGAACTACTTTGATAATACCAAGGTGTCATTTGTCTTTTTCTTGAAGTTTATGTTTGTACCAAAAGCAAAACTGCTGGCACCTTTATGTGAATTAAGGTAATAACACCAACTTATGCTCATGGATGTGGTATATTTCCCTACCACACACTCTTGGGAAAAAAACTGTCAGTATTACTTAAGAGTGGCTTTGATGCAGTAGTAAAAATAATGAATTTGATTAAATCTTGACCCTGGAATCTCATAAGATCTTTCAAATATTCTGTATAAAAGAATGGGAAAAACTGTGTGGCATGCTGAGGTCTGACGGTTGTCTGGAGGAAAAGCCTTTGTGTGATTGTTTGAGGTATGAACACAACGGTCCCCTTTTCTCCTGGAATTTTATTTTCACTTCGAAGAATGATGGACAATCTATGATTATTCAGACTTGGGTAGCTTGGCAGACATTTTCTTAAGATGAACAATGAGAGCATGCCACTTCAAGGAAAACAACTGATAGCACTTGTCACCAAAGATAAAGCTTGAATTTCGAGTAAAAATCAGAATTTCTGAAAACTTGTTTCTATTACCATGAGCCTGACAGCTTCCCAGTACTTAAAGGATTTGTCTGCCTGCCCCAATTTCTTTTTGGTTTTTGGGCACACTTGGTAATGCTCAGAGACTACTCCTGGTTCTGAGCTCAGGGATCACTTCTGGTGGGTTCAGAAGACCATGGGGTGCTGGGAATCAATCCCAGGTCAGCCCCATGCAAGGAAAAGGCCCACTTGCTGAACTGTATTTCTGGTCTGTCCTTAATTCTTTATGCCCTGTAGGTATTATCAAGTCCCTCTTCCTAGAAAATCTATGTGTTAAGGATGCCAGCTGTACAGCACCTTGCTAAGGCCTGATGCACGAGATCCTGCATTGTTTCTGTCCACTACATTGCAGGAACACCTTAGTTTGTATATTAGGGAATTCATCAATGTTGAGTCAGTATAGCAGGAAAGACTGTCACTGCAAAGTCAGGAAGAGACACAAAAAGTCATGATGCAGAATTTAAGTGTCACTGTTCCCTTCTCTGCCCATTCTTCCTACTCAAGTTGGACCATCTCATCCACTCTTTGGCTCATGGCTACTCCATTTACCACTCCAGTCCTCACCTTCTCCAAGTGCTAGACTGCACAACTCCACTGCCTCCTGGACAGCAGGCCCAGCAGTACCATGCATGTACATTAACCAAGTTGAGCTCTAACTCCCAACACTAAAACTGCTTCTCTTCCAGAGCTCCCTAACTTGGTCCCCCAACCACCCTTCAGGATCCATATTGCCACTCCTGTCTTTATCCAACCACCATTATGACCACAAGAAACTCTTCTCATTTCTGCATACTTCTGTTGCCTCCAATTGCTCTCCCCACCTCTCTCCAATTCTTCAATATTGCACTGTACACTGACCTTTAGAACACCCCCTTTCCTGAAAGCTAATGTGTGACTTCTTCCAAATAAAATCCACATTCTTTCTTCTGACAATTAAGGCATCCATGATCTGGTTCCAATGACCTCATTTTCTGCCTGACTATATAGTACTGTTCTTTTTTTTTTCTGAGCACCAGTGACTTCCAAAACATGTGCTCTTGCTCAAAATGTCCACTTGGCCTAAAATGTCCTCTTTCTCACCCTTGTTTTACTGGCAATTATTGCTTCATTCTTTAAGGACTAGCTCAGTATCACCTTATCTTAATGCCCTTCCCTTCCTCTGGCAGAAGGAATTTAACTCCGGGTGCTGGCAATGAACAGTGGATGATGTGGAATGAAATTGAATTGTGTCCAATGAGGGCTGGAGCCTTTGAGGTGGAAGAATGTAAGCCAGAAAATCTTTGAAGTAACAGAGTTATATTTTAAAAGTTATTTAGAGAAATATGAGGGGACAGGGAGAGATGAGTGTTAAGAGGGAATACTGGGATAATCTTAACAATAGGAATAATCTTAATAATAGAAATCTTAATGGGGAACCATCTTAACAAGAATTAACATTTCTGAGCAACTACTGTATCCCTGTTTTTTCTCCATATACTTCATATGTTTGTTATCATATTTCTCTACCAAGCTCTGACATCCTCACTTCAGTGATGAAGAAATTGCGTCCCAAGAAAGCATATAAGTGGGCTTCTGAGCTTTTCTAAGACTGGTTAAGTTATTGAGTGGCACTTTCTTGCCCTAAGGAACAGCATCAAGAACCACTTGCAATTGTAACTCCTGCTCACACAAGGGGAAAGAAGTGCTTTTGTTACCAGAGTGCAAGACCAAGTGGGAAAGCATGAGAGCAGTCTGAAGTCAAATGCCAGCTTCTGTCTAATGCTAACTGTATGACCTTGAACATGTTCCCTATCCGCTCTTAGCTTCAGTTTCCTAAAGCACAAAATGGAGAGATAATAATAGCTCCTTTGCAGGTTTTAGCGCAGATGAGCTATGAAGAATACAAAAGAATACAGCAGAGTATTAGGTATGTAGAGGGACGCCCTCAGTGGTGATTCACTTTCCTCCCTCCCAGACACCCAGGGAAAAATGTGTAGTACAGAAGAAGTGATGCTAGGGCCAAGGGTCTGTATGATGACTTCTTCACTATCAAGGCTGTGCAACTTGAAGAAAGTCACTTTCCTCTCTGGGCTTTGTTTTATCCTATATATGTAGTACAAGGAAGTTTTGTTTTTATCATCATTGGGTATCTCTATTTTCTCTCATTATCCAGCCACTGAAAAAGGAAAAAGGGAAAACCCCAGCAGGAAAATAGTCCAGTCATATCACCCTGGATTGCTGTATTTTGTGGAAATTAGGCATATCACCCAATAAGAAGTGCTTACAAAAAGAAATAGGCTTTGGACCCTGGTAACCTGGAAGGCAGCTCAGGTTTCCCCACTACCTACACACAATCCAATCCACCACCATTCCCCTGGCTGATGCCCCCACAGACTTGGGTCTCTTCTAAGGCAGGCCTTGAGCTGGCTTAGGTGCCCAGCTGCCTATTGCCATGACAACGATCCAGTGTGCTTTGAATAGTGACAGAAATGCTAGGTTTTGCTAACAACATGCTCTATAAAAGACTTGGTGTCTTTGACAGAGAAACAAGGAGAAATTCTGCCATCTTTCTCATATGGTTAAATTTGGTTGCTGTGAGGGATTAGGCAAGTCATTTGCCCTGCCTTGGCCTTTATCCCTGGACTTTCCTGGAAGGCACCAGTTGGCAGCTTCTTGTTTTTCTTGGTCCAAATGTCCCATCACCACTCTTCTCTCAACCTCTTCCTATCCAGGGGACGAAATAGTTTTTCTCATACCTCGAGCTCAGCATGTCCAGAAAAAATTGGATGACTGGACAGTTTTCATCACGTATATACCCTTGGATGGTTGCTGGATCAAGTAGCCTTTCATACTCTTTTCCTTGCTCAGGTAGCTCTGTGATTTTCAGCATTGAAACTGGAGGATCCTGGGTTGTCCTGAAAGAGATTACCTGGACTCGGGTGGGAGGGATACTGAGACCATTGTTGGTGGAGAATGGGCACTGGTGGAGGGATGAGTTCTTGAGCATTGTATGACAAACACAAGCACGAAAATATATAAATCTGTAACTGTACCCTCACGGTAATTCACTAATAAAGTAAAATAAAATAAAATAATAAAAACTGTGCCAAGGAGTCAGACCATTAAAAAAAGAGATTACCTTGACTCAACCCAACTACCCTCAAGGAAAGAATTGTTTTCCATCTTTCTTTTCTTTTTAATGTGTATATAGTATGTATACTGTGTGCATTCTCTATATGAGAAAATGAATGTTCACTGCACCTATTGTGGTTATCATTCCCTAACACAAATCAAACCATAAAATCATACACTGTGAACTTGAAAATAAAGATTCTCTGGAGCAGTAAACAGAATTATTAATAGGATGGGAAGGAAGCCAGGCACACCTGGACGAATCCTATTTTTACTCCATACAAGCTGTTAATGCTGTTAATATTGGACAAGGTATTTCATGTCCATTGACCTTAGTTTCCTCATATGTTCAATAGAGATGATAACACTAGACTTACAAGTGGTGATATGAGATAATATATACCTTATGACTGCCTGTTTCTTACTGTTTCCATTTTTTTAATCCTGGTCCATCATCTGTTGGCTACATTAGTACAATAGCCTTCTTCACCATGTCTTCTTTTTTCTTCTTTTTTTTTAGCTCATGATTCACTATTTCTTCTTAAGTTCTTTCCAGTCCCCTATAACATAGCAGATATGGTAATCTTTAGCAAAAATCCTATGTTTATTGCTGCACTATTAAAAATAGCCAAGACTTAGAAATGCCCCAAGTGTCCAAGAACAGATGACTGGATAAAGAGATTGTGGTATTCCATACACAATGGAATACTATTCAGCTTAAAGAAAAAGGAAACCATATAACTCACACTATCACAATGGAACTGGAGGGTATCATGCTGAGTGGTCACTCAGAAGGAGAGAGACAGATATAGAATCATCTTTTTTATATATAAGATTAAAGAAGCATAGTAAGAGTGCAACACATGGCCCCAGGAAACAGACCCAGATATTTGGTCTATAGAACTGATCTTACCATGGTTTGGGGAATGGGTGGTGGAGGAGAAGGACAGAGATCATGATGAAGAGAAGCTGGCACTTTGGTAAAGGGTGTTGGAATATTGTATGCCTGAAGCCCTGTCATTAGCAGTATTGTAAATTATGGTGTCTCAATAAAAGGTGAAGAATAAATAAGAATTTTTACGTCAGACCCTTTTACTCCCTTGCTTAAAACTCTTTAATAGTTTCCCATTGCACTCAAAGTAAAATAAAAGTCATCATTCTCCCACTCAAATCTTCTGCCCTAAACACAGTGGCTTCTTTTTCCAACTCTCAGCAGTATCCTTCTCACCTTATGGACTTGGAACTTTCTGATGCCACTGATATGTCCTTATTATCCTCTGTTATTAATTCAGAGAGACTTTCTCCAACCCTGTATCTCAATGAGCTCCCCGCACTCATCCCTCTCTTGTAGTCAGTTCACCATGTTTATTTCTTTCATAGCCCTTCCACCAGATAGCCCTAACTTGATTGTTTATGTGTTTTGTTTTCTGTCTCCTCTTACTAAACTATAAACTCCTTGTGTCTTCACTGTTTGTATATATTTCCCCAGTGTTGAGCAGTATCCGAATATAATAATTTCAGTAAAAACTGTTGAATGAAGGAAAGACTAAGGCATATTGGGAGTGAAACCTGAAAGAAAGTAAGACCAGAATGATAGCATGTGTGTATACTCTTAATTTGGCCTTATTCTACCATCTGGCTCTAAGATGGATGTTTTTATAGACCATCCAAAGTGGTTATGTATTTAAATGAGGTTCCAGAAAAAAATTCCAGAATGCATATTAATATTTATTTTATCACATCTTAATTTATATCTTTCTCTATGTTCAATGATTTATAAAAATATATTAGTACAGTATTCTAATGGTATTCTATATGTATAATTTATACATAAATATACTGATGTAATGATAAGGATATAGACTAAAAAAACCTTGAAGGTCATGACTGGCAGGAAGAAAGATGATAAGTGGTTGTCAGCCTAAGGACCATAGATAGGGATAGGTTAGGTTGGTTCAAAATAGAGGTTCCCTAGATTGAAGGTTTAGTGCCTTGGGGGCCAGGGTGGCAGGTAAGCAGTTTGCACACTCCAGTTCTCTAGCACCTTGAAATTCTTTGCCCAGCTATCGCAGAAATTCCCCTGCTTTGGAGGTATGCAAATTTTTAACCCTGACTAGAGTTTCCTTTGCAAGTGTCTTGTTCCTAGTTTAGTCACTGTGGCAAGTATAACAGGAAAACTGAGGTGTGGGAAGTTCTTGAAGATTACAATGGGGGTTGTAGAGCTGAGAGATAGTACAAGGAGAGATGCTTGCTTGGCATAGAGCCAATCCTCTTTCAATCTCCAACAGCACATATGGTTCATCACCAGGAGTGACTCTAAGTACCACTAGGTGTGCCCAATCCTACCCATCCTAAAACATTCAGAGGAGGAAATGAGCCTTACAGACAGGGGGTGATTAGGCTTTTGTATAATCATGGTGTGGTTTGAACTGAAACTTGAAAGGCTGTATATTTGAGGGCAATAGGGAGAGACAGTGAGGAAGGGAAGAGAAACACTTTTTAGCCAGCACCTCCTATATGCCTGATGTCCCTCAGCAAATGGAAGTCTTGAAATAACGTGCAACTTAGAAGTTTTCATCCCATTTTAAACGGTTGAGGAAAATCAAGGCTCGGAGCAAATAGCTAACTTCATAATGTCACACAAGTAGAAATGGCTGAGTCAGGATTTGAATCCCGATTTCTCTGTCTACAAAGCTTCCCTAGGCTACTTTACCACAAGGGGTTAAATCACCGGGGCAAATTAAAGAAAGCAACAGGTTTCCCGAATTTAATGGGGAGTGTTAATTTCACGGAACAAAGACAAAGAAGGTAAAGAGGTCAGTAAGGGCATCTATGGGTATAGACTTGAAAGCATGTACTTCACAGTGAGATAACCATCACTGGAAAATTCCAAGCAGTGGACTGCTATGATTTGGTTTATGTTTGCAGGTGCTCACTCTGGCTTCACTCTGAAGAATAAATGCTAGAACACAGAGGGTGGAAGCAGTAAGTTCAGTAACCAAGATGCCTACTGATATGGCCCAAGACAGGGAGAATGGTGGCTGGAACCAGGGTGAGGGAAGTGGCAGTAATGATAAGAAGTGCTTAGCTATGAGACCGTTGGAAGGAACAACTTTCAGAACTGACTAAATTGCTAGCAAAGGAATAGGAACGTGTGAAGTGTGTCTGAACATTCTCCATTCATTGTATATGATAGAGAGGGACATGGTGAAGGAAAAGTATAGAATTTGGAGAGAAACAGGAGTTGACATCCTGGCTGTCCTTTGTACTCATTTAGTTGAGAAGGAATATGTGGCCCCTCGTGGCAAACGTTCAGGGAGGCCCAATGAGAAGAGCAACTAAAGCATCTACCTAACTGTAGTCACAGAGTGACTCAGTGACTGAGTGAGGGAAACCCCAATGGTGTATGAAGAAGAATTAGGGTGTGGAGTTAGAGGTGAGAACTTGGAACATGAGGTGTTGACACCCTTGAGGAGCTTCAATAAGAGAAGGAGAGGGATGGGGAGGTAGAGGGCTCAGGGAGAAAATAGAAGTTCTGTGTCTGCTGCTCTCTTCTGCAGGTTTTTGTCTTGTGGGAATAACTGAGCATATATTTAGGCCAAGTTCCCTCTGATGTCCATGTAGCTATCTGTAAAGTGGACTGAACTAATATCCTTGACCTGTCTTCCCCGGGGCTCCTTGGAGGGGATGGGCTCCAGCTTCCCTCCCCACCCCGAGCAGAGCTCCCAGCGGCCAAAGACCACCGGAACCTAGCTACAGCCATGCTGGAGGCCCCTCTCCACACGTTCGGACAGGCCTCACGCATGAAGGTACCGGCAGAAAAACCCAGGTGTGTGTAATCCCATCAACGGCCAACACTCAGAGAGAGACTTAAGTTTCCTGCCCACATGGGACAGCCTTGCAAGCTTCCCCTGGTGTACTCATATGCAAAATCCAGTAACAAGCTGGATCTCATTCCCCTGACCCTGAAGAGCCCCCAGTGCAACATCGTTAGGAGGGCTGAGTCGAGATAGACTTCTAAGATCTCAGGGAAAGGACGAAATGAGATGTTACTGAGCCCACCGGAGAAATCGGTGATTAACAGGATATCATGATCGTGATCATGATCCTTGACCTGACAGAACTGTCATATCAAGCTGACAGAACTGTTGTGAGAAGATCTGCAATGATTGTTTCAAATTGCTTGAAAGAGGGTTTCTGTTGTCCCACTCTTAAAACTTCTTACGCATTTTTTGAGTCCATATTTACAACCTTCAACCTAGGAAGTCACATATATAGGACAAGTAGATCAGAAGGCAGGGTCCAAATGTTCCCAAACTTCACTTTCAAAGTTTTTGCCTTGTTTTTGTTGTGTGTTTTACCATATTCATCAATCTATATTCTAAAGATGTATAACTCTTGGCCCTTCACACTTCCTCTAAACTCTCTTTCCCACGCCCTCTTTTCTGGCCTCAAGTAGGTCCCTTTGGAGACTTCCTGCCACATTCTACAGTGAACTGCAAATCCCAGACAAAGATTACACCCTTCTGTGACTTCTTTATCTCATTGGCTAGAGGAACTTCAAAACCAGTGTCTGCACCCTGCTGTAGCCTTGTTAGGCAGAGAGGCAAACCTTAATAGGTATTATGTAGTTATTGAAGAAAACAGAATAGACACTTTAAAATTTTCATTATTGTAGTAATATTGGTTTAAAACATTCTATAGGATTCATGAATATAGTATTGTAATTCATTATCTGCGTACTGCATTGTAATCAACACCAAATGTTTAGTTTCCATAAACCTCTCTATCCCTTTTACTCAATTTATGCATCACTTTCTGTTTTTCCCTCTGGTAATCACCACTTAGTTATAATCTAAGAGTTTTGGGCTTCCACATATAAGTGAAATTATGGAGCATTTGTCTTTGTTGCCCTGATTTATTTCACTTGGCATAATGCCTGCTATGCCCATCCATATTGTAACAAATGGCAAAATTTCATTATTTTTAACAGCTGGATAATATTCCATTACAGCATTTAAAAGTTTACATTTTTAGTTGAAGAACTGTAATCTGCAAAGTTATTGATAGTTGAGTTTTAGGCATTTAATATTTCAACACTAATCCCACCAGCAGTGTCAACTCCCTTCCACCAGTGTTTTCATATTCCCTCCTCAATCCAACACCCATCCCATCCCTGCCTGTCATCTTGACAGGCACATTACAAAGTTCCAGTGATCTCATTTTAGATTTTATGTTTTTGGTATTGTTTAGTCTGCATTTATAGCATTATTTTAAATGGCCAAGATAAAGAACCAACCTGAAGTGACCCTTGACAGCCAGGAGAGACACCTAGCAGAAGTGCTATCCCACTATTTGACTGTATGTGCTTCCCCTCCCTGTGTCCAGCCTATACATCTTTATCCAGTATGACCCAATACAAGTATCA
The DNA here is from genome assembly GCF_027595985.1 of Sorex araneus. NCBI lineage: Eukaryota > Metazoa > Chordata > Mammalia > Eulipotyphla > Soricidae > Sorex > Sorex araneus. The sequence goes on along the minus strand of NC_073313.1, from coordinate 140,136,873 downwards.
CCTCATCTGGGAATGCATTGCCAAACCTCCCAGGCTGAAGCTTTCTCTAGTGCTCCCACAACATGTGACTGTATAACATTTATCCTCTTGGTCTATCACACTATCCTTTTATAACCTGTGAATATGTCAGTCACCCCTCCTAGATAGTGATTTACATCTCTGGTCCCAAACACCTAACATATAAAGCTTGCCTGACCCGAGAAGTTTGTTGGGAACTGCTGAAAGAACGAATAAAGGACTAGGTGGATGGATGGGTGGATGGGTCCACTTTAGAACTGTTGCCCCAAAGTCAGAAAGCTCTGCTTTATGGGTTACACCGTATCGCAACTTTGTCATCCTATGGTTCTAGACAGACCTTTAGCTACAGTGTCCCATGACTGTGAGCATGACAGACAGACAAGCCCCTTGTCTCTGTGAGCATGATTACATCAGCATCGGGCACTACTACAATTAGTCTAAGTAAGTGAAGTTACTCAAAGCTGTCTAGCTCTAGCAGAATTAATTCCAAGAGGTCATTCCTTGCTTCCATGAAAGTGGGACTGGAATGAAATGCTGAGCCAGCACAACCTGCTTGTACACTCACAGTGAACAGCTGTGTGTGTGTGTGTGTGTCTGGGAGAGAGAGAATTTGGGAGCATGCGTGCATGATCAGGGGAGGGAGAGGAGAGGCTTTCAGTGGTACTCATGCTCATGGAAGGAGCCTTCTCATTGGCTGCTGTGGGTCCCAGTTCCAGTCCGTGAATCTCTGGGCTGCCAGCTCTTCCCTCCCTGGGAAGGCAAGACAGGTGAGGGAGGGGGGACAGAAGGAGGCTTCAGGTGTTCCTGACAAGGAGGCAGGTACTCCTGCTGGCTGCAATGAGAATGCGAGAGCATCTGACTGTGTTCGCTGGGAATCTGCAGTCTGGCAGCCTTGTGCTCTGTCCAGATTTCCCTAGTCGATGTCAGGACTGGAGCCTAGAGCTCCGTTGGCAGCTGTCACTTTCAGAACTGGATCCTTCCCCCAGAGGAGCGGGGAGCTGTGTCCCTGAGAATTCCTGGGTAGCACATTCCTTCACTGTTCCCGTCACACTCCCGATTAGGCTCTGTTATTGGCCCCTCGCTCTTGCCAGCTTCAGCAGACTGAGCAAGCTTAGCGGCAGCAGAAATGACAGCACCGAGAACAGAGGCAGCCGGGGACAGTGAGGACTGAGGAGTCAGATTCCGGAGGGCCCCCATCTGCAGAGGCAGATGAGGTGGGAGGGGGCACTAGGGTTCATGAAGATTGTCCCGGAACCTGGGCTCCTGCACCTGAGTGGAGCACTAAGTCAAAGGGAGGGAGGAGAGTGGGGAAGAGAGAGGAGAGACGGGAGGGAGAGAGAGCAAGGGAGGGAGGGAGAGAGAGAGAGGGAGAGAGAGAGAGGCTGAGAGAAGCTACTAGCGGGCTCTCATCCAAGTGAGCTGGTCAGGTCTGGACAGTCGTGTGCCAGGGCATGAGTAGGATGGCCATGTGTGCGAGGAGCAGCACTGAGGTGATGTAAGCACCTGGGAGGAGCACAGGCAGAGGAGGAGGAGTACAGAGGAGGAGGAGGAGGCAAAGGAGGAGGAGGAGGAGGCAGCGGCAGCAGCAGCAGCCAGGGCGGCTGCCAGTCCAGAACAGAATGATGGGCAACTCTCACCACAAGCAACCGAGGAGTAAGAGCCAAAGCAGGATGCATTCAGCAACAGGTACTCTCTACCCTTCCCTCCTTTCGCTGGGGCTCCTCCAGCCAGGACCTCCCCTGCTGGAGATGAGGAGCCCCTGACCCTTGGGGTGACTTGCAGGGGGCTGGCAGGGGGTGGGGGAGAGAGCCCCAGGGATATGTGGGTGAACTCCTAGCTCCTCTGCTCTCTCGCCAGCTTGAATTGCATAAGTCAGAGCTCCCTGAGCCGGCAGGGGCAAGCTCTTCCCTAGCAACCCCATGCAGCTCTCGGAGGGGGCCGGAGAGTCAGGGAAGTGTGCCCCATGCCATGGACTGAAGTTTATTGCTAAGACTGTGCTTTTTTTGTCTGCATAAAGCAGGCAGAGACCTGGAACCCTGCATGGCTTAGCTTTAGGGAGCCGCCTTTGTTATTCAAACCTTCATCTCCCCCCACCCCCCAGCACTCCCTCACGCCCCACACTACACCTACACCTCTCCTGGCTCTACCTCATCTGCTGCATGCAAGGAGCGATCCAGACAAATGTGTTTCTTGCTGTGTAATGCTCTGCCCTCCACCTCCCTGCCCCAGTCCCTGCAGGGAGCGCTTCTCACTGCCTGGGCAAGAGCAGAGGAGCGTGCCAGCCTGGAGCTTGTGAATTTCCTACCCTAGGTGCCCTGCTTTTCCCGTGGGTCCTCCCCAGACGGACTCCAAGGTTCTGGGATAGTGCCCCCCCACCGTACCCAGCCACCCTTCTGAAAGCTGACGGCAATAAAATCTTGGGTGGCAGAATTTGGAGACAACTTTTTCTAGCTCCCCTTCCTAGCCAGAGCAAGAGCAGTGTGGAAGTGCCACCCCTGCACTACCAACTTTTTTCTCCCCTACCCTTTGGCCACTGCGGAAGCCCCTTTCACTGATGCAACGGATCCAGCCAAATGCCCAAGGTGCAGAGATTGATACTTCCTTTGTCCTCCCTTGTCATGTCCTCAGTGCCCCCTCTTCTCTCTTTCCCATATCCCTCTTCCAGAGGAGTTCGTTATTTCTCTGAAGCCTTTGGGGGACCCTCCTTTATCTCTCAGGCCAGTGGGAAGGAAGGGAAAGTTTGTACCCTAACTCCAGTTTACCAAAGCTGCAGAGCTAGTACAGCCTTGTACAGAGCTAGTTGGCCTTGCATGTGGCCAACCTGGTTTTGACACTGGCACCCCGTATGGTCTCCTGATCACTTCCGTGAGTAATTTCTGAGTCAGAGCCAGGAGTTACCCTTATACGTCACCAAGTGGGGCCCCCAAACAAACAAAAAGCAGCTAACTTCAGTTCACCTAAGTAAGTCCAAATTAAATTGCCATCTTATTATAAAAAGCATGTCTTGCTCCAGGAACACACATGAATATGTAGTTGACAGCATTGTGCAGAGCAGGCCAGATCTCTGGGGATCTCATAGGTTGTATGGAGAGAGTTAAATTACTGAATTTGGGTTCCTGTGTACACTGAGTTAATGATCAGGGTTCTGGGTATTGAAGTTTCTTTGGAATGTTCTAAAGGCACCACTAGGTAAAAAGTCCAACCATCACCTCATAGCATCCTGCTTCTCTGTCACAGAGCTGGAGACTGACTCAGGACCCAATGGTTTTAAATAGAGAAAAAAAGGAAAGTTTTAGAACTTTGCTTCTAAGTGCTGTGTTACAGCTTAGAACATTTCTTACAAATTGCTTTGCATCATCAATGCAGCTCCAATGCAGGGTCATCGAGAAGTCCGTTGGCTACTGGACCAGCTTCTGGTAGCATGAGGAAGTCACTTTATGACCATTACCCCCTCTGTCTCCTGCTTCCCCTTCTAACCCATTCCTCCTCCTGGCATTGCCTTGTGTTAGTAGTCTCCGAAACTGGGGCTGAACACTCTTTTTCACTGAGGTAACAAGAGAGAGGAGTCTGCATATGTGGGATTTAAAGATACACAACAAGGTAGCAACAAAGGGCTGAAGGGAACATAGGAGAACTGATACGCACATCTGAGTTGGGTGGGGGGAGTTTATAGGGAAGGGTGTTGGGGTCCTTGGGAGGCGTGGTGTTGGAATTATGTGCACAGAAAACTATCATTAACAATATTAGAAATCACAGAACCTCAATCCATAGAAAAGCTTTTTAAAATAATGAAAAAAGAAGGACAGCCTAAAGAGATCATACACTGGGTAAAACATTTGTCTTTCAAGTAACCAACCTGAATTTATTTCCTGGCACTGCATATGAGCCCTGCCAGGAGTGATCCCTAAGTGTAGAGTCAGAAGTAGAAACTGAGCCCAGCTAAATGTGACCCAAATCCACCTCTTCTCCCAATGAGAGACTGGTTAACCTACCAACCCTAAGTTTCTCAGGCCAGTTAGGAAGAGGAAACATTAGGTGGAAAGATGGCTCAAGGGTTAAAGTATATGCCTGGCATACACAAGACCCTGATTTCAATCGCCATTACTGCATGGTTCTCCAAACAGCACCAGGTACAGTACTGGCGACTTGCAAAGCAGGGGAGACCCCCTAATTTGGGGGGGCACACCTGGTAATGCTCTGGGGGGGTTACTCCTGGATCTGCACTAATGGATCAGTCCTGGGGGCTCTGGAGACTATATGGGGTGCCGGGGATCAAACTCCTGTTAGCCATGTGCAAGGCAAGTACATTACCTGCTGTACTATTTCTCTTGCCCTGATGTCCCCTGATTTTTTAAGACAAAGAGATAAGAGCATAAAACTACAAGTACTAAGCTTGTAACTAGCAGTCTAAGGGAGATCCTGAGGTTGGTCCTGAGGTCACCAGGCAAGGCTTCACCAAGGAAGAAGGCACTGTCCATCTTTTCACACAAAAATCTCTTCCTGTGAGTTAAGCCATGGGCTCCTACCTCTTCCTACAACCTCCTTCCTGGCAGACAAGACCACACCTGGATATCATATCCTTTGTCTTCAAGTGTTTGTTTGCATACAGTCAGTGACTTAATCCCCACTGGAGTGGCCCAGGAGGGGCCGAGTACCCATCTCCACACATCTTCTGCCACCTCCGCCCCTCGCCCAGAAGCTCCCAAGGCTCTCTTCTTATTTTGGTGACATTACCACCTCTTGCAGATGCTCAGACTAGAAATCCAGGCATCTTCCTTCACTCCCCACTCCCTCTCACCTCACACCAGGAATTTTCACTCATACATTCAAGAAGTATCTATTGGGATGCATCCACTAAAGCACTGCAGCCTCTCTTCTCATCTTTTGTCAGTTTCTGGGTCCAGAGCTTTTTTTTTTTACTTTTGCCTGCTCCAGAGCTGAGCTCCTTACCTCCACCTTTGACCTTTCCCTGGACATTCTGAGCACAGCCAGCAGAGCGATATGCTGCTGACCTCCCATGCCGTCAACCATAGCCTTGCTGATTAGGGGAGACACATTCAGGACTGCTCCCTTCTTGTTCCAGGTGGCCCAAGGGATCATTTGGCGGTGATACAGAGAAAACACTTTAATAAAGATACTGGCATTTTAGGAGCCAGAGCGATAGTACAGCAGGTAAGAAGTTTGCCCTGCACGTGGCCAACCTAGATTCAGTCCCAAGCATCCCAGATGTTCCCCCAAGTCCACCATGAGTGATCCCCGAGCACAGAGCCAGGAGTAATTCCTGAGCAACACCAGGGGTGGCCCAAAGACAACAAAAATATTGGCAAAAAAAATTTTTTTTAATTTAATTTTTTAATGTATTTTGTTTTTATTTAGCTTGTTTCAGTTTGGGGGCCACAACCGGTGATGTTCTGGGTTGTGCTAGGGGAACCATATGTGCTCTGGGGGGTTAAAATAGAGCCAGCCACAGGCAAAACAAGTACCTTAACCCTTGCACCAAGAGAAAACATTTTTTTAACTTTCAGCGCTTGTCTCTATTTTAGCATACATTAGAAAAAAATTGAACTAGTAAATTCAGCTTAAAGTTTCTCATGTATTTTTAATTAAGACAAATTTAAGTGCTATAGGGTAAGTCTTAGTTTTAAAATTAAGTAAATAATAGTACAAATTGTGCATGAAAATGCAAAAGGTTGGGCACCTAAGACACCAAAAGCCTAAGGTTTGGGAAACACCCATTTCTAGTGTAAAAATGCACTTTAGATATGAGTGGGTGTTATAGCCACCTATCCAAAACACAGGCACAATGAAACACAAAACATGACATCTAGATATTGAACTCGAGTTGGAAGAGGCGAGTCCGGTCTCAAAATGGAGGTAAAACCGACGCCCGGTCGCCCCCAGCCTGACTCCGGCCGTCGCCGCCACCGCTGGCGGGAGGAGGGCCATGATCCAAAGGAACCAGAGCAGTTGAGAAAACTGTTTATTGGAGGTTTGAGCTTTGAAACTACAGATGATGGTTTAAGAGAACATTTTGAGAAATGGGGCACACTTACAGATTGTCTGGTGATGAGAGACCCCCAAACAGAACGTTCTAGAGGCTTTGGTTTTGTGACTTACTCATGTGTTGAAGAGGTGGATGCAGCTATGTGTGCTCGACCACAAAAGGCTGACGGGCATGTAGTGGAACCAAAGAGAGCTGTTTCTAGAGAGGATTCTGTGAAGCCTGGTGCCCGTCTCACAGTGAAGAAAATTTTTGTTGGTGGTATTAAAGAAGATACAGAGGAATATAATTTGAGAGACTACTTTGAAAAGTATGGCAAAATTGAAACCATAGAAGTTATGGAAGACAGGCAGAGTGGGAAAAAAAAGAGGATTTGCTTTTGTAACTTTTGATGATCATGATACAGTTGATAAAATTGTTGTTCAGAAATACCACACTATTAATGGGCATTAATGTGAAGTGAAAAAGGCCCTTCCTAAACAAGAAATGCAGTCTGCTGGATCGCAAAGAGGTCGTGGAGGTGGATCTGGCAACTTTATGGGTCGTGGAGGCAATTTTGGAGGTGGTGGAGGAAACTTTGGCCGTGGTGGAAACTTTGGTGGAAGAGGAGGCTATGGTGGTGGCGGTGGTGGCAGCAGAGGTAGCTATGGAGGAGGTGATGGTGGATATAGTGGATTTGGAGGGGATGGTGGCAACTATGGCTGAGGTCCTGGCTATAGTAGTAGAGGAGGCTATGGTGGTGGAGGACCAGGATATGGAAACCAAGGTGGTAGATATGGTGGAGGTGGTGGAGGATATGATGGTTACAATTAAGGAGGAAATTTTGGCGGTGGTAACCATGGTGATGGTGGGAACTATAATGATTTTGGAAATTACAGTGGACAACAGCAATCAAATTACAGACCCATGAAAGGGGGCAGTTTTGGTGGAAGAAGCTCGGGCAGTCCCTATGGTGGTGGTTATGGATCTGGTGATAGAAGTGGTGGCTATGGTAGCAGAAGGTTCTAAACACTCAGCAGAAAAGGGCTACAGTTCTTAGCAGGAGAGAGAGCGAGGAGTTGTCAGGAAAGCTGCAGGTTACTTTGAGACAGTCGTCCCAAATCCATTAGAGGAACTCTAAAAATCTGCCACAGAAGGACCGATGATCCATAGTCAGAAAAGTCACTGCAGCTTAAACAGGAAACCCTTCATGTTCAGGACTGTCATAGCCACAGTTTGCAAAAGTGCAGCTGTTGATTAGTGCAATGTAGTGTCAATTAGATGTACATTCCTGAGGTCTTTTATCTGTTGTAGCTTTGTCTTTTTCTTTTTCTTTTCATTACATCAGGTATATTGCCCTGTAAATTGTGGTAGTGGTACCAGGAAAAAAAAATTAAGGAATTTTTAACTTTTAAAAAAAACATGACATCTAAGCTGCAACCACTGAAACTTTGTAATGTGCCTATCAAGTTGAAAGGTAGATACTGGGTAGGGGGGTGGGAAGAAAATATGGGAACACTGGTGGAGGAAAATTGACACTGGTGGTAAGATTGGTGTTTAAATACTATATGACTAAAATGCACTTTTCTATAACCTTGTAAACCACAGTTCTTTAATAATTAAATAAAGTATAGCACAACATAGAGACTTTTCATGATTGAGCCTCCCTACTTCTCCACCCTCACCTGCAGGCACTTCTCACCTTGATCCTAATGAGTCATCTTGAAAGATTTCTGGTTTTCTAGAGACACCTTCCCCATTCAACACTTCTGTATTTTCACAAATGTACTCTTCTGGAAATGTTTGACTGTCCTCCTTCCCAACTCCAGTCTCTACTTTCTTCTTGTCATTTCTTACGATCTTCTAAAGCCTTTATTAGGCATTCACCTCTTTTCTGAAGCCTTCTCTGACTGACCTCCTACTTTCATCCAAAATTAATTCGACTCCATCACTCCTTCTTCTGTACTAACTTGGTACCTTGTATATAATTTTATTATTGCCAGATTACCCTTTTAGTAACGTGCCTTTTTTTCAATCATCTTTTTAAAATGAAAACTTTAGTTTTTCAATCACTTTTAGGTTCCCCACAAAATTGAGGAGAAATGATAGAGATTTTCCATATCACCCCTGCTCATTCAGAACCTTCCTTGTTATCAGCATTCCCCATCAAAGTGGTGCATTTAAAAAAAATTTACTAGTGAATCACTGTGAGGTACAGTTACAGACTTGATACTTTCTCGTGCTTGAGTTTCAGTCATACAATGGTCGAGTGCCCATCCCTGTACCAGTGCCCACCCTCTACCACCAATGGTCCAAGCATCCTTCTCACCACCCCCACCCCACCCCACCCCACCTCTGTGGCAGGGCATTCCCTTTTGCTCTCTCTCTCCTTCAAGGTGGTGCATTTGTTTTAATTGGTGTACCTACATAGGCACATCATAAGCACCTAGAGTTCATAGTTGACCTTTGGAATTTTCTCTTGGTGTTGTACTTTTTGTGGGTTTGGGCTAATGTATTTATATATCCAACATCAGGATGTCAAACCAAGTATTTTCTCTTCCCTAAACCAACCTCTGCCTATTCATCTCTCCCCATCCCTAGGCAACCACTAATCTTTTTATTGTTTCCATAGTTGTGCCTTTTCCAGAATGTCAAAGAGTGGAAATCATATAGAATGAAATCTTTTCAGGCTGGCTTTCTTCCTGCATAATCTTTTTATGGTTGTTAGTGCATGCTTATTTCCCCCAAGCTTTTCAAGAGCAAGAGCTAACATTTGCATACCAAAAGGTAGGAAAGAGTCATTGACAAGGCCTCAAACACTTGAATACTTACCTCTCTCTGCCTCTGTCTCAATTTATCTCTTTCTGGTTTAGGGTCACACCAGATGGTGCTCATGGGCTACTCCTAGCTCTGTGCTTGGTGGTCACTCTCAGAAGTACTAGAGCACCGTGTGGTACCAGGGATCAAACCCAAGACCCCACATACACAGTATGTGCACAGCCATCTCTGCAGTCCTGAATTCTAATCTCCTTTCTGTGAATAAGCAGAGTAATTTTAGACACATTATTCTCCTCTGTCTGAAAAAAATCCCTTTGTCTCTTAAAAAAAGAGACTATGAATCCTTAGCACTTCCCCCCATGAGGGTGGTTGGGAATATGTGGTATGAAATAGGCAAGAAAGTTTTTTATTTTGTTTTTGCTTTGAAGCCTCACATCAGTGCTAGGGAGCCCCAGGATCACTCCCAGCAGTGCTCAGCAAATTGTGTGATGCCAGGGACCTAACTGGGACACTACATGCCAGCAATATGCTCCAGTCATTTGGGCTATATCCCTGGCTCCTATGAAAGCTATTGGAAAGTTAAAATTACTTTCAAATTAAAGAGCAATTTTAATTGCAAATGAATTAACACTGTGGATTTTGCCCTAGACTGGGGCCAGAAGTGAAGTTGGCATCTTTGGAGGACCAGTCAGACTAAGCAGACCCTCGAAACAATTGTTGCTGGAAAACTAGTGTAGGTAGGGTTCTGGCATGGGTAGAGTAGTTGCAGCATATAGAAGCCAGACACAACCTCAGAGCACATGTTGCTTTGACACAGGAAACCCTTGTCTGCCAGGTTCAGGAGCTATAACTATTTTCTCTCCCGCTTTCACATGCCCTTGCATCTCTTAGGTGAACTCTATTTCTCTGTGAATCTGTATGGGATGGGGTGAGGCAGACATTCTAATACTACACTGTCTGCATAACTGTCTGTATTTGAACCAATTTCACAGAGAAGGAAAAGAGGACCAATATCATACACTTTTCCTATGTCTGCAATTTTCATTCATGACTTCAGAACAACCATCAGGCAGGGTGCTGTTTTACAGATGGGAAAACAGACTCAGAGAGAGCTACCCCATGGTCTGATAACAAGGAAGATACAGATTCAGAATTTGAGCCCAAATACGTGTGACTCAAGCTTCTGCCTATTATGCCATGTCGCATTTCTCAGCATCTTTACTTCTGTGGCAGGAGTTGGAAATTCTGGAGACCAAGGGTAGAAAGAGAGTTGTTGTGTGACTACGTTGTGGTGTGGCTGGCAGCTCCCTATAGCAACAAGGATAGTGAGTTCCACCTTGTAGAAGCCTCAGCAGATGTCTGTTTGATGCACTTTTTGTTGTTGGAATAACTGAAATCATTGGATTTTTCATGTTCAAACAAGAAGCTAGAGCCTGGGACTCTATTGCTAGTGATAAAGTGGGAAATTGAAGTCTTAAACCAGATGTTGAGATGTGCTTCACATGCAGATAACTGGAATCATAGTTATCTCTCTGCCATCAGCCACACAGTGCATGACCAAGATTACCTGTGCTTCCAAAGGAATGTGAGCCTATCACTCTCCTGGCTATACCTAAACAAAATATAAGACATCATCTCATTGCATTCTCAAGGCATTTGTTGTCATTGACTTAGCTCTCCCATAGTTATAAGCTTATTGAATTTTCACAATACTTGACATATTTTATAGACACTAACATGAAAGAGACTTATAAGGTAGACAAATAGCCTCTTCCTCCATCCTGGCGTGGGGTGGAAGATGCTTCCTCCTAACGGTATATTTTCTAACCATATTTATAAGCCCATTGGAAAATATGCAGAAGTTGACTTTCTGGGGCTGGAGTGATAATACAGCAGGAAGGGCACTTGCCTTGCATGTGACTGACCCTAGTTTGATCCCTTGCATCCCATATGTCCCACAAGCACTGTCAGGAGTAATTCCTGAGTCAGGAATAACCCCTGAGCGTTGCTCTGTGTGGCCCCAAAACAAGCAAGAAAAAAGAAGTTAACATTCTGGACAACCAGACAAAATATTCCCTAATGTTTCTGCCTCCCTCAACTCAAAGATGTATTAAAGATAGAAGCACAAGCTCTAGGGGTTGAAGCCATAATAACACTCACATATTCTTTATTTTTATTTTTAATTTTTTTTTTGCTTTTTGGGTCACACCTGGCGATGCTCAGGGGTTACTCCTGGCTCTTCACTCAGGAGTTACTCCTGGTGGTGTACAGTGAACCATATGAGATGCTGGGAATCGAACCCAGTTGCCCATGTGCAAGGCAAACACCCTACCCACTGTGCTATTGCTCCAACTCCTATTCTTTATTTTTTATTGAATCATCATGAGATATACTGTTACAAAGTTGTTAATGATTGTGTTTCAGTCACACAGTGTTCCAACACCCATTTCTTCACCAGTGTACATTTCCACCACCGGTGTCCCCAGTTTACTTCCCACCACCCCCCCATAAAAAACATGATGTACATATTCTTTAGGCCAAAGTAGAAGGAAGAAAAAAGTGGGTGTAAAGAAGTACAATGGCTCTCTAATATCACATAGCAGGGGAACAGCTAAGTACATGTAATATATCCAACATCCTGGAGTTTGGTGAAGCCACCAACAAGGAAATTATGAAGACTATTGAATAGTATAGACAATGCTTAATAGAATATAATGTAAAATGGCACAAATAAAAATTATATCTATGCTGAGCTTTACAAACCCCAGCAAAATTATGTCTTCACATGGGCAAGGACTGAAAGAAAATTGTGGAAAGAGAAAATCTTTACTTATTGTGGGTGGCAGGCTTGCTAGTGAATTTTTCTTCCCATTAATGTTATAGTGTTTATGCAAAGAAAAATAAAAATTATCACGCATATTATGTGTGGAACAATTACATTGTCAACATCCTGTTAATGTGAAACACCAAATCATATATTTTCCAAGAGTGAGCCAACATAGTTGAAGACATACGTGACAAAACAAGTGCCACTTTTTCTGAAAAGATGTAGTCATTGGGAATGAGGAAATGTGTGAATCCCATGTGGAAAATTCTAGGTTTGAACCCAAGTCCTAATCCTTTCTTTGCATATGTGAGGATATGAATCTGCTCCTTTGACCCTCAGTTTCTTCATCTGCAATGTGGAGATGATATTAAAAGCCTCTGCCAGCATCTTACAAGACTGTGTGGGAAGCCAATGATGCAGGATGGTTTAAAGGATTTAACAAGGCATAAAATTCTGCAGAGCATAAAGCTTTTATTATAGAATATATACTTTGCAGAAAAAAAATATTAAGCACTATCTGTCAGAGTCTCACCTCAGTTGACACCAAAGTGAGGCAGGGTCTGTGCTGAGGCATGCAGCCACCAAGTCTACCCTGACCACTGGATGCCACTAAAATGCGATCAAGCAAGTGAAGTTTTATGGCTTTAGCCATGTTTGGGAAACAATCTGGAAAATGTTGAGGGGGTTTTCTCCTCTGAAATGCTTAAGCCATATGAAGAAAACATTAGAATAATTAATATTCTATACAGAGAGATCATGGAGAAGACTTCTATGGCTACCTAGATTCTCTGCCACATGTGGCCACTTATTGTGTGACTTTCAGCAAGTGGCCTGACTTTCAGAGCTTCCACTGCTTCCTTGTGTTGGTACTGTTAATAGTATGTACCTCACAGGGGGACCATGACAACTAAATAGGGACTCTGAGTGTAAAAGACAGGGCATGTTGGTGGGCAGAGACACAGGTGTGCTACTGTTACCATGGCTTGACAACCAGAGTAGTGATCTCAGACTGTCAGACTGTCTTGGGATCACCTGATCCAGGATTTTTCAGTGGGTGGTGAGAGATATGTAGTGGGAGTCTGGGGGAGCATGATGTGTATATATTACTAATTTTGCAATTCAACATGGAGAACTCTTCTATGGAAAAAGAAGACTTTATCTATTGTGGTGACACTGCAGCGTTTGGGGCATTTTATTGCAGGAGTGAGGGTGTTTCTGGGCCCCACAACTTGTTCTAGCTGGCCCTGGCTCTATTCAGGAATGACCTCGGGTGGTATTCACAAGACCATATGCAGTGCTGACGATTGAACAGGGTCAGCCACATGCAAACTAAATGCCTTACTCCTATACTATCTCACTGGTCTGCCACCCCAGTGTTTAAATCAAAGTGTAATACACACTTTTATTTTAGAGACCCAAAAAGTGAAGTAATGCAGCCAAGGTCACCCCCTTATACTGATCAATGTGGGTCACAGTCCAGCTGCTCCAGTCCCTCACTGTGGTCATCATTGCACTAAAATTATTCTCATGCCATCTAGGATTTCCTCTTCACAGTGAAACAGATATCTGTACCTCATAACCACTTTCCTCTTAACGTTGTTCAGCTGAGAAAAATCTTGACATAACTTTGATGTTGAGAAGAGACAAAAATGACCCCTGAGATGACAAGGAGACATTTCCCTGGTAGGGGTCCTTCACACTCACACTCTGCAGCATCCTGGGGGAAGCGCTTCTGAAAAATATGTGCTAGCTTGACCTCCAAAGCACCAGCCATATCCCGATGGAGGAAACACTCTTTGATGAATTCTTCATGCCTCCCAATGGAAGACTTTTCTATTTAGTCAATCTCCTCTCTGATGTTTCACGAGCACAGAGGGATGGGTGTAGGGTCTGGGCAACAGGCTGAGGCTCCCAATCATTCCTTGCCATCAGGTGAGCATGCTATAAGTCTTTTTCTGGCAATATGAGGAGTTTTCTGGCAATACGGGAAAACTCAGTGAATTCCTTTGGTGGAATTTATAGACCTGGGGGAGAGAACTAGATAGGCCCTCAAGCTCACTTCAGAGAACATAGGCCCTCTTCCCATGCCACAAAAGTGATGAGTCTCATGCCATCTCTAGAACACTATTCCTTGAACTACCCTGACCCTATCAAGCCTGGGAACTTGCTCCTACTTCAGGGATCTGCTGTCTCAAAGTTCTCGCTTCTAGCACTCGGCTCCTCACAGTTCTGCCTTCCCTGTCATCACTGCATCCTGGTACTCCATGTTCTCCTTTTTCCCAAACACCTCACTCCCCTGACACCTATACTCTCACTGTCTTCCTGGACATCTGCCCCCAACTTTGCTTCTATACCCTGCCCTCCTCCTCCAATGAACTCTCTGGGTGCTTTCGAGCTTGACTTGGAAAATAGACAGGAGAAGTTTGCCCAGGGAGAAGAGCAAACACAGAAAGCTAAACATCTCTTTGGGTGGCTGCTCAAGCCAACAGAACACAAAGTCACATCGCTGGCTCTGAGGATGAAGAGGGCCTTCATCCTCACCCTCAGCATGCCCCCAACCGCCGGACATGAAGTCTGCATGTTATTGTAATTGACATTCACCTACTATTTCCTCACTCAGGGCAGTCGCTTGCTCTGACTCAAGACAAAAGAACGAACAGACCTGAGTTAGGACAAAGTAACTAGGACTCTAAACTACATTGCTATGACCATGCATGACAGCATCTTCTTTCGCAGCAATAGCAGCCAGCTCTGGCCCACAGGGACCCTGGCGAGAAGTGGCTGTCAAAAGGGAATGACGGACTCAGGCTTGCAAAAGGCAGCCTGGGATAATAGCCAGCCTGGGAGAACAAACCAACAGGCTTTCAGAAGGGAGGCCCCTAAGGGCCGTGGAGGGCTAGGCAGGATACTTCTAGCCAAAGGCTAACTCCAGCATGGCTTCTATTGAGCCAGGCAGTATTCTGACCGCTTTGCTGATACTGACTCATTCTGTGATCCGCACAATGATCTTATGGCAGAAGTACTCTTATTATCTCCTAAAGGGGATATGTAGAATGAAAACTGAAAATACGACTAAACTCTACATTAGAAACTGAAGCTCAAATACCTTAAGTAAGTTGCCCTAGTGATAGCACAGCGGTTCGGCATTTGCCTTTCATGCAGCTGACCCGAGTTCGATTTCTCCCCCCTCTTGGAGAGCCTGGCAAGCTACCGAGAGTATAGAGCCCGCACGGCAGAGCCTGGCAAGCTACCCGTGCGTATTGGATATGCCAAAAACAGTAACAATAAGTCTCTCAATGAGAGACGTTACTGGTGCCCGCTCGAACAAATCGATGAGCAACGGGATGACAGTGATGACAGTGATGATGAAGTTGCCCTAGGGCTCAGCAATGAGACTGAGGTATGGGACCAAGCAGGAGGACTCCCAAATCTTACCTCCATTTTTATCCTTTTTTGATTTTTGAGCCACACCCAGCAGTGCTTCAGTTTTACTTCTGCCTCTGCACTCATTGATCGCACTTGGCCATACTCGAGAGGGGTTATATGTGGTGCTGGGGGCCAAACAAAGGTCTGCTGCATGTGGGGCAAGTGCCTTAGTCCATCTACTATCTCTCTGGCCTCCCGGGCATTACCTAGGTAGCCACTATGCTAATCTGCTCATTTAAGGGACCTAACACTGTCAGGCTACCTTCTCTCTAACTATGCTTAAAGGTGGAATTGCAATCTCTACCAAGAATTTGTGTGGTGTTTCTCAACTTGTGGAGATTTTAAATACTATCAATGTCTGGGCTCCACACATAAAAACTTCCAATTTGGTTGATCTGAGATGAAGTCCAGTCTGTAGGGGTGGGGTGAACATAAATTTCACAGAAGCCCTTCTATCTGGAAACACATAATATGTTGCACATCTTGACAAACATCTAACTCCTGGCTCTGATTCAGCCTCGCTCTCCAGCTACAGTTCTGTCTCTTTCCCCTCGAACTACAGCCAGACTTCCTGAGATGTGTCCACTCTCCTCCCATTTCCCTCCTTAATCTGCCGTGGTCTGGCCTTTGTGAAGTGTCCTTGCCAAGGGCGTCCTGTCAGTGTCCCCACAGTGAACATTTCCCTGCTTGCACCTCAGCCAAATGCAATCTGAATGCAGTTGATTCAAAGACTCATTTAGATCTTGGCTTCTCAAAAAGAATCCTCTCGCCAGAGAAATAGTACAGCAGGTAGGGAGTTAACTTTGCACACAGCCAACTCGGGCTCAATCCCTGGCATCGCATGTGGTCCTCCAAGCCCCATCAGGGACGATTTCTGAAGATGGAGCCAAGAGTAACCCCTGAGCACCTCTGGGTGTGGCCAAAACACGCCCTCCACCCATGATGAAACATTAAAATAATAAAAAGAACCTTGTCTCAACCTCAGAGACACAGAATAATTTCTTTGTCTGGAATTTTCCCCTCAATCTTCTTTTTTTGCACCAAGTCATACACATATGTACTCAAGGTACCCATAGACCTGCTCTGCCCTCCAGGAGTTGAGAGACTTTATAGTACTGGAGGTTCTCAGCACCTTCAATTCCACGGAATGATTTTTTCAGGCAAGACCCCTAACCCCTTTCCTCAAGCTACCTCTGCATTTTCCTGCATTCCTGACCAAAGCAGGAAAGTATACCAAGCTCTACTAGGTAAGTTCCTTTCCTGTCCCTGCTCAAGAACTGCCATGCCTGTCCTCTAGTTCCCTGGCTGCTTTGGGACCTAGGCATGGTCCATCCACCTGTGCTCATGTTGTCAGTATAGACATTTTTTACATTGTAAAAACTTTTGTAAAAAATTAATTTAAAATACATCATTTTGGGAGCTGGAGTGATAGCACAGTGGGTAGGGCTTTTGCCTTCCTTGCCACTGACCCGGATTTGATTCTCAGCATCCCATATCATCCCCTGAGTACCTCCAAGAGTAATTCCTGAGTGCATGAGCCCAGGAGTAACCCCTGTGCATCACCCGGTGTGACCCAAAAGGCAAAAAAAAACAAAACAAAACATAATTTTGTACAAAAAAGCAAAGCTTTTAAAAAACACATTGTAAAAATATTTTTACACTGTAAAACATTGTTCTGTTTTCATTTTGTAATACACTTCTTGACCATTTGTTTTCTGAGCCTCTGTCCTTATAAACACACAGAAACACATTATGAATCAGATTTGTTGAAATGATTTCAAGCTAGTTATTCTTTCATGCTTTGTTTCCTGGCTTAGCTGAATTCTGCAATGGCATAGGGGTTCAAGGTGGGAGAAACAATGAGGAAGGTCAGCCTGGTGCCAAGAGGGCAAGATTGGATTCCGATGCTTAATATCCTCTGGTCCATGCACCTTGGGAAAACAACTTTCCTTCTCTGAGCCTCAGTTTCCTCCCCTGCTTCTGGGACTCATCATGATGATCTGAGAGGCAGTCCGTAGAACTGCATCTCATTAAGAGTGCACAGCCGCATTCCAGGCCAGGAGAGAAAGTGTGTGCATGTGTGTGGTAGGTGGGTGGGTGTGTGCGCAATAGAAACTTGTGAAAAACAAGGCCTATCTCTGTGCACGTCTCTCCTCTGGGAAGGAAGGGGCCGTGCAGTGACAATAGACCAGGGGCCCTGACTCAGACGGCCAGTTCCTGCTCATTTCCCCTCTTGCCCAGGACAGCCGCTGAGAGGGAGCTCAGCCCTCCATAAGGCTCTGATTCCCGACTCTGGCTAAGAACTTCACCCAGAGAAAGACAAGATCAGCTCCCAGCTTCTCTCACTTGCTCCTGTGACAAATTGATTGGACAAGGGTGACTGCAGGAGGGCAGTGCGGCGGTGGGGTGGCAGGGCGGGGCAGGTGGGGGGCAGGAAAGGAGAGAAAGGAAACACTTTTTTGAATCCTGTGCTGCTTTCCATGGGCTGGGCAGCCTGGGAATAGCTTCATAGAGCCAAGAAGCATGTGATCAATGGGGACAAAGTAATCCAACCAGGGCACTGGACAAAGTATCCTTAAGAGGCACTGGGTGTCCACTGGGGAACAACGTGGAGCCCCTTGGCTTTCGATGCACTAGGTGGGCTCTCCACAGGTGGCCCCTCTTTTTCTGAGGACTTGCTGGATGTGGATTCCTGATCATCCACGGCACTAGGATGGACAAAGCCGAGCCTGTCACCCTCTTCTGGAGCCAGGGAGGTGAGTTGTCTGTGGGGAGCAGGGTGGCTTGCTTAGCAGAGGGGCTTATTAGAGACATGGGACCTCCTAAACTTAGACCTATCCTGAGGTGGCTCGGGCCCTGTTAGGGGGAGTGGATTCCCACACAAAGGGACAGTATGGCCACTCAGCAGAAATGTCTTGAAATAAATCCAAAATAAGGTGGTTCTGGGAGAGAAGAACGTGGATGTAATCACATTCCAACCCTGACAATCCAGTGTTCTGAAGGGGTAAGAAAAGTGACATAGGTACTGGTGATATGTGAGAGGGAAATACAGTGTCTGTTCTTTTCTATAAATCAACTTAACTTGCCTTGTCCCTTGGATATGGAAAATAGTATCTTCAATAGTATATTAGGACTTTTGAACCTCTTGGACTCTTGTTAAAATGCTCCCTTTGGGTGGGGGTCAGAGAGATAGTACAGTGAATAGAGCACTTGCCTGGCACACAGCTGACGTGGGCTCAATTCCCAGCACCTGATATGGTCCCCCCCAACACCATCAGGAGCAAGCCCCAAGCACCGCCTGGCATACCCCAAAACAAAACAATAAAATAAAATGCTTCCCTTTCTTTGCAATAACAAAACACGAAAGGGCAGCCAAAAGATGCCTATTGCTGGTCATCTTTCAGCAAAGGGCTGATTCTGGTTGGTTTTTTTTTTTTTGCTTTTTTGGGTCACACCCAGCGATGCTCAGGGGTCACTCCTGGCTCTGTACTCAGGAATTACCCCCAGCCGTACTCAGGGGACCATATGGGATGCTGGGAATCAAACCCGGGTCGGCCGTAGTGCAAGGCAAACGCCCTACCCGCTGTGCTATCACTCCAGTCCCTGATTCTGTGATTCTGATCCCAGTTCAAACTCCTGGCAATTAATAGGGTAGACTTGGTGGTGGAATATGTGCACTGGTGAAGGGATGGGTGTTCGAGCATTGCATAACTGGGACTTAAACCTGAAAGCTTTGTAACTTTCCACATGGTGATTCAATAAAAGAATGATTTTTAAAAAAATTGGGTAGACTTGAGTTCAGAGCCTCCTCAGGACCCTCTGTGGTTTGTATCCAAAAGATAAGCTAAAGTGTGTGTGAGGGGAGGGGGACCTAAGGGTGACACTGAGTCTGCCTTTCATTGAGAAAGGCAGACTGGATGCTACTGTTACGGCTCCAGCGGTAGCTGTCAGAACAGACCTTGTGTTTGTACAATGTCTCTGGGATTCAGTTCAGTCCTTTAGGGCAGTTTACTCCCAAGGATTTTCTGAGCTAAAGGAGTTTGAGAAGCAGAGTGACAGTCCCGTCAGTCCCTTGAAGATCATGTGCTATTCCACAAGGAGAAGAATTGGAAGAACGGAGTCTTTAATCTTCAGCTGTCACAAGGGAAAGGCAATTGCCAGGACCCATGGTGGTGCTCAGGCAGCGAGGCTGGGACCTGTGGACAAAAAAGAACTTTGAACAGATCTTACACTGGCTGCCTTGCCGATCAGCCAGGGGTCTGGGTGTGTCACTGCAGGATACCTTTTTCAAGGTTGTAGAGGAGCCCTTAGAAGACAAGAGCAAGCGACTTTCCTCAGGAAGAGGCCTCTCCCACCTTGCAGTTGGGCTCCCCACTTCCACCTCCAAAGCGACCATACTGATCCTGGCCCCTCTCCATCCTACTGGGTTCCTGCTTCCACTTTTGCCCTCTCCTGCCCTTTCTGCCGTCAGAACAAGACTTAAAAAACAGATTTCACTGCTCCAAAATTTGCCAGTGACCACCCATTGCCCACTGGTGAAAGTCCCGATTTATTTCTCTTTTCTATTGCCTCCTTTTTAATCTCGAAAAAACAGAGCAGCGATAAGATCGTTTCTCACTCTCCCATAGCTCTGACATTTCATAAATCTATGTCCTAGACAACTCGAAAGGGCTATATTTAACCTCTGTCTTGTAGCTTTTAGTGGAGGGACTTGGCTTCAGACGCTGTCTTCTAATGCCACGGGAGACCAGAGCTTTTCCTTTGTTCTCTGCCAAGCCTTAGCCAGCCTCTCCCTCCAGCATGATGGTACAGTCTGCTTGGCTAGCTGCAGGCTCCAGAGCTCTCATGTTCCTCTTTCTCTGGGTGAAGGAGGTGCTCTAGTGTACTTTCCCTTGGCTATTTTTTCCTCATTCTTTGTTTTGTTTTTGGACCGCACCCAGTGGTGCTCAGGGCACTGCTCAGGAATCACTTCTGACAGTGCTTGTGGGGCCAACTGTGGTGCCAAGGATCAAACCATGGTCAGCTGTGTGCCAGGCCAGCACTGTAACCCTGTCCTATTTCTCAGCACCTCCCACCACTGCCACCACCACTCAGCTTTTATATCTGCAAATGTTTGACCCTTTGTGAACCAGCCAGAAACATGGAAAACCTAAAGATAGAACAGAGAACAGAGCCTGGTATCTTGACTTGTGGGTTTGGACTAAAGAAGGCACTTGAGAGACTTGGAAGTGTATTCTCAGGGTTTAGCTGTAGCCATAGGTGGGGGAAGAAAATAATGTTACAGGACCAGATAGATAGTACAGTGAATAGGGCATTTGATTTGCATGCGGCTGACCCAGGTTCAGTCCCTGGCATCCTATATGGTCCACCAAGCACCACCAGGAGTAATTAATGAGGCAGAGCCAGGAGTAAGCCCTGATCATCGCTGGGAATGGCCCAAAAACAAACCAAAAAAGGAAAATAACATTAAACAATGTGCCAAGCTAAGCTTGTCAAGTATTGCCTCATCTGACTGCCCCCAACAATTTTAAATGATGGGTACTATTAGTAGTCCCTCTTACTCCAGTGAGGTACCTGGGGTTCAGATGCATTCAGTGACTTCACCCCAAATCATACAGTGCTAGAAACTGACAAGAAGATTGAGCCCAGGCCTCTTGAACTTGAAAGCACATTTGCTTTGGAGAGTCTCAGAATGAAAATTCTCTTCCTTAGGTATCTTATTTTTATTAGTAGTATTCTGTTTTAATTTCTTAGAGTTAAGGTAATGTGTTTACAGTGATGTTGATATTTATAACCTTGACACGCCTCAGCTTACCATGACCAAATAGCCTGAGACGCCACCCCCGACCCATGCCCTTGTGTAATGTCCCACACACCCACTTCTGCCACCTCACCCCGAGCTAGTATTATCAGTTTGTATTCCAGTATTCTTGGGTATCTTTTTTTTTTAAATTTTTATTATATCACCATGTGGAAAGTTACAAAGTTTTCAGGTTTATGTCTCAGTTATACAATATTCAAACACCATCCCTTCACCAGTGCCCATATTCCACCACCAAAATCCCCAGTATACCCCCCGCCACATTCCCCCCAACTGTATAACTGATGAATTTCACTTCATTTTCTCTCTACCTTGCTTACATTCCATATTGCAAAACAAAACTCACTATTGTTGTTGGAGTTTCCCCCCAATGAAGACAGCCCTACTAAGGAAGCATTTGATAATTGGTTTGTCATTAAAAGATTGTATGTTTTCAGTTTTTAGAAAAGGTCGCGCAGCCGCTGATGCGGCCGCGCGGCTCGGATGTGTTCCAGTCCCGCAACCCGGAGCCGTGTTAGTTGCTTCTCAGTGTCGCCAGGGTTCCATCCGGAGAAGGTGTACCAGCTGTACCTCCTCCGTCTGGATCCCTGGTGTTGTTGGCCCGGATTCGGGTCCGGAGAATTTCTCCGGCTGCGTTGCTCACCAGACTCTCTTGGGTATCTTTTGCAAAAACCAGAGCCCCTTGCAGGAGCTTTCCCCACTTCTCAGCATCAGGCATACTTTAGCCTCTGGGCCCTAGCTGAGGGGTGCAGCCTAGTAATTTGGTTTTTTTTTTCCTCTTCTTTATTTCTTTTGGTTTTCGGGTTATCCCTAGTAGTGCTCAGGGGCTACTCCCAGTTTGGGAGTAGCTACTCCCAGTTTGTTTCTGCAATACTCAGGGAACCATATGGGCCTCCTGTATGCAATGAATGCATTCCAATCCACTGAGATATCTCTCTGACCCTTGGTTGGATCTTTGAATGGTGATGCTGTATTGTTTTTTGGTTTTTTTTTTTTTTTTTTTTTGCTTTTTGGGTCACACCTGGTGATGCACAGGGGTTACTCCTGGCTCTGCACTCAGGAATTACCCCTGGCGGTGCTCAGGGGACCATATGGGATGCTGGGATTTGAACCCGGGTCGGCCGCGTTCAAGGCAAACGCCCTACCCGCTGTGCTATCTCTCCAGCCCCTGATGCTGTATTCTTAAGCCTGGTAGGCTGACAGCTTCTCCCACATCCTGTTCTCATATTCTCTTCTCTTTTGCCTTGCAGATAGGACCAATAGTCTTTCTTCCCTCTCATTTTTATTTAGGCACCACGATTTACAGTATTGTCAATAATTATTTGAGGCATGCAATATTCCAAGAGCACACCCACCATCAGAATGTCAGCACTATTCCATCAATGTCTATAGGTCCCCTTCACCCCACTCTCAATCCCCTTGGCAGACTCAGTCAGTTCTATATGCCAACTCTTAGGCTCTGTTGTCATTGTCCATTTGTTATTCCCTTTATATGTTTCTTTCTATTGCCCATGTGAGAAAGATTATTCTGTATATATCCCTGTCACTCTGACTGACTTTATTCAGCATGATACCATCTAGTTCCATCAACAGCATTATTTTATCTTTTCTTATAGCTGAGGAGGATTCTGTAATGTATATTTATACCACAGTTTCTTTATCCAGTCATCTGTTCTTGGACATTTGGGTTGTTTCCAGATTTTTCCTATTGTGAACAGTCCTGCAGTGGATATAGGAGACCAGAGCGATAGCACAGCAGGTAGGGAGCTTGCCTATTGTCAATATGACAATATTGCACATTGTCATGTGCACATGACCAATGCAGGCTTGATCCCCAGTATCTCATATGGTCCCCCGAGCCCTCTAGGAGCAATTCCTGATCACAGAACCAGGAGAAATCTCTGAGCACAACCACTGTAGTCCAACAAGGAAAAAATAAAGAGGCACAATTTTTAAATTAAGTTTTGGGGATCCATGAGGTAGATGCCGACAAGTAGAATATCTGGATCTTAAATTATATATTCTTTTTATTTAAAGTCTCCATATTATCTTCCAAACGGGCTAAACCAGATGACATTCGCATCAACACTGGATAAGGGTTCCTTCATCCCTACATTCACACCAGCTCTGTTTTTTTTCCTCTCTTTTTTGAAGAGTATCAGTTTAACTGGTGTAAAGTGATATCTCATTATTTTGATTGCATTTTCTTGATGATAAGTGATGAGCACCTCTTATATATCTATTAACCATCGCTATGTCTTCTTTGATAAAATATATTTTCAGCTCTTCTCTCCATTTTTGAATGGAATTTTGTTGATAAGTTTTGAAAGTGCTTTTTTTTGAAGTAAAACAGGTTTTATTTGGAGGGTTTTAAGGTGTGGAGGGAGAAAGGGTGAAAGAGAGTGTAAAGCACTCAAGAGAGAATGCGGGCTTCTCCAAGGGTGGAGAGAACCCCAACACACATCCCAGCATTAGACACAAAAGCATGAAAGTACACATCTCAAGAGGGAAGATGCGGGTGACACATGTGCTTGGCCACGTGGGCACAAGCAGCACATGGGCTCAGGCAGCATACGCGTGCCCTTTTTAGGGTCTCTCCAACCTGCCCCCACGTGGGGTTTCTTCCCATCTTTGATATTAGCCCTTTGTCAGATGTTTGGTAAGCAAATATTTTTCTCCTAGCCCATAGAGTATACTTTCCCAGTCATAATTTCTTTTGTAGTATAGAACCAACTTTTTTGACAATAATTCCATTGATTTTTTAAAACTATGGCAGGAGGTTGGTTAGGCCACACCCACAGTGCACAGGGATTACTCTTACTCCTAGCTCATCATTCAGGAATTACTCCTGGTGGTGCTCAGGGGACCTTATGAGATGCTGGGAACCAAACACGGTCCAGTTACCTGCTACAGTAATGCTCTACCCGACCCCCATTGATTTTTTTAAATTCTATTTGTTTAACTAATGGCATAGAATGATTAATGATGCCTTTAGAGTTAATATCAGGTTGAATTCTGCCTATGTGTTGTCAGTGTAATTCATGTATTTGGTTATTTGATGCATTTTGAATTAACATTTGTGTATGGTAGGAGATATAGTTACATTTTTATTGTATTATATGTTACTAACCTGTATTCTCAGTACCATTTGTTGAAGAGGTTTCTCTTGCTCCATACTCTTCGCTCCTTCACCAAACATTAACTATCCATATACTCAGGATCTTTCTATGGACTCTCAATTCTATTCAACTGGTCTGAGAGTCTCTATTTATTCCAGTACCATACTGTCTTGATTACTATGGCTTTATAGTATAATTTAAAGTTGGGTAAAGAAAAGCCTCAGATTTTCTTTTTCTCCAGTATTGCTTTGTTATCCTGGAATTTTTAGTGATTCGTATAAATTTTAGCAGCATCTGAGGACCAGTGGTCTTCAACAATAAGCTATATTGTTCTTTGTTCCATGTCTGTCCAACACTGATACTTTTTGAGACTATGAGAAAATCATGTCCATCTCTTGTCACAGTTTCTCCAGTTCAAAGTGAGAAGATAGGATGTTATCTAAGGGTCTTATCATTTCTAAGTCTGGACTGTCATGTTATCATCCATTTCCAACTTGCTTCACTTCTTCTTCCCCCATGATGTGGGAAGTAGAAGTTGCCTCAGGTCCAGGTTAGAAAAACTTCACTCAGATAACAAAGAAGCAATGATGTAAAGGAACTGCACCACAGCCAATGTACAAAGTAATAGAATAAGGATAGCAACCTGTTTTAAGGGTACTTTATTGTTTACCAATAGTTTTCACAGTCAGAGTGGTAGGCAGTGGGACTCCAAGATTATCTTAGTGATGCATGACACAGCTATAAAGAACATTAAACTATATGGTGAGAAAATGGTCTTGGAGAAAGAAGTCTCGAGAGAAAAGAGAATGTGTCAGTATGGAGAAATTCTTCTATACCTCTATTGTGCTTACACTTCATCTGTGGAGAATTGTCAGAAGCTAAACAAAGGCCATTTGAAACACCTAAAATTGCTTTTGAGGAGTGAGGGTCTTATACAGGGTAGCAGTTATTGCTCCCTCCTGGTCACCATGCAGCTCTTCCCTCTCCCCACCTTTAATGTTTATCCTCCTCTTCAAACTCCAGGCTGACTCCCGTTTTCTCTTCATTCACTGACTAAAATATTTCTCAGGGTCACTTTTCCCATCAAAAGCCAAAAGAGGCTAATTTTGAGACTGTGCAATAAAAGAATTCTAGCATCTCTCCCAAGGGTATTCTGTTGGATCCCAGAATTCACCCAAAAGCAGAACTTCTAACTAGTTTTTGAAACAGAAGCTATTATGTAATAGTGAATCAATCCTAGTGCATGATGCTATTATATGTTCTTTAAAAAGGTCTCCAGTCATCTGCTTGCTTGTTTGTCAAGTTTTGGGTCATTCTTTTTTAACTTCTGAAATAATATAGGACAGGGGTAAGAGAGCTGGTACAATGAATAAGGCACTTGTCTTACAGATCATCCAGGTTTGATCCTGGACATCCATAAGGTCCCCCAAGCCTGCCAAAACTGATCCTAAGCACAGAGCCAGGAGCAAGCCTTGAATACAGGCAGGTGTGGCACAAAAAATGAACAAAACTAGGGGCTGGAGCAATAGCACAGCGGGTAGGGTGTTTGCCTTGCACACGGCTGACCTGGGTTCGATTCCCAGCATCCCATATGGTCCCCTGAGCACCGCCAGGGGTAATTCCTGAGTGCAGAGCCAGGAGTAACCCCTGTACATTGCCGGGTGTAACCCAAAAAGCAAAATAAAAAAATGAACAAAACTAACGATAATGTAGGACAGACCCCGAATTTCAGTGCGTCTCTATAAAAAGCCCAAACTTTTGCTTCAAGTCCTGATGGAACTGTTGTGACTCATTCATATCTTTGTGGCATTGTCTATGTAACATCCTGTTAGGCCACTCATTAGGCTTGCTTCAGTCCAGACTACACATATCCAATCTTCCAAAGCACAATTTTACGGGTTCCTCTTACATACAAGAATTATAATGACTCCTGATCTAGACTCCACCTCTCAGAGGTGTTTAATGTAAGCCTCTGATAATCCAACTTAGCTAGATATTCGAAAAGCTTTCAAATTTCATAGCTAACAGTCCAGGCCTGATTAGTCTCTCCCCACTCCTTGCTATGTGTCGTACTTTTTGCTCATGTTGCCTCCTGCTTGATGCCCAGCCCAGCTCTTATCATAACTGGCCTAAAGCAGTATTTTCCAAATTTCTACCCTCCATATATTCCCACTGTTACAAATTTTGTTTATTATCTATATTATTCCTTAAGTTTTAAAAAATTGACTCTGCCAAAAGAGATGGTACAGGGATTAAGGCACGTGCCTTTCATGCAAATGACTTTGGTTCAAATCCTTGGCAGCGCATATGATCTCAGGAGCATCTTCAGGAGTGATCCCTGAGCACTACCAGATGTAGCCCCAAAACAACAACAGCAATTCAACTCCCTTTGTCAAATTTGTATTTGTCTAAAGTTACAAGGTTTTTTTTTTGTGGGAGTGGTGGGCTACACCCACCATGATCAGGGCTTACTCCTGCCTCTGAACTCAGGGATCACTTCTGGAATGCTAGGAGGACCATTTGAGGTACCAGAGATTGAACCCGGGCTGACTATGTGTAAGACAAACACCCTACCCGCTGTACTATCACTCCAGCCCATAAAATTGCTGGTTTGATATGCTATTTAAAGAAAGATATTCATCTCTGAGGTCAAAAGGGATAGAACAGTAGGTAGGGCACTTGCCTTGCAAGCATCCATCCTGGCTTTGATCCCCAACACAATAAATTTTCTCCCCAACACCACTAGGAGTGATCCCTGAGCACCACCATGTGTGACCCCCCAAATTAATTAAAAAGAAAATAAAGATGATCATCTATGTGACCCCTCAAATCATTGTTATTTCATACTTCTGTTTGCTATGTTTAACCTTATATTAAACTGGTAAGCTCCTTAAGGGCAAATGCTATGACTTTGGTGTCCCTCCAGCACATAGCACTAACCTTGGCAGGTTCCCCACCACATTCCCTTTGGTTGACTATGTCATCTTTCTTTAACTGTTCTGACAGTAGACTGATGGCTTTCAATTTTCCCTTAAGTATGTACATACATATTGAAATTGCATGGTCTGACACCCAGTGGCTTATATTCTAACTGGGTGAACAAAAGCAAGTGTTATGGATGAGTTTGGCACACCTAATCCCCATTAATTGCTTCTTTTCTGTGTTTCCATGGAACAAGAAACTTCCATATGTATATCTTTATCCTAAGTAAGATTAAGGGCCAGAGATATAGTGTAGATTGGTGGGCACTTGCTTTGCATGTGGCAAACCCAGGTTGGACCCTGGCATACCATATGGTACCCCAAGCCCTGCCAGGAATGATCCCTGAACATAGAGCCAAAAGTAAGCCATTAGTGCTGTTGGGTGTAGCCTAAAACACAAAAATTAATAAAATGAAATGAAAATAATAAAAGTAATAATAATGACTACCTTACTGAATACATGGGCTGCTGTAAGAAAAAGATAGCTGTGAAAGTACTTTGTAAAGAGAATTATAGACAAACTATAGTTAATGACTCCATAAAAGTTGAGTATCAAAACAAGACTGCTACTCAAATTAAGTCATAAGTCAGTTTTCCCAAGCTCCAAATGAAGCTCTTACAAATGTGTAATGGGTAGGGAGATTCCAGCAGGCTTGCTTGATATAGGTGATGAAGCAGAGCTGCCAGGAACAAACAGCAATGCCACTGGGGTCATGCTCAGCACATGTAGTGGTACCAGAGATGAATACACAGACCTATATTTACAAAGGAGGCATTCTAAGCTACTGAACCATCCCCACAGCCCTGATAACTTACTATGTTTATGAATATCTTCATTTGGATGGCTCTGTAGTATTCCTAAGTAAAAATATATCACAATTGTTTAAGGGGAGGTATACCTGAGGTTCTCAGGGCTATCTCTGGCTCTGCTGTCAGGAATCACTGCTGGCAGACTCAGGGAACTCTATATATAGTGATGGGGGATTGAACATAGGTGAGCAGCAGGCAAAAGGCAAACACCTTACCTGCTAGATTATCTCTATAGCCCCTATACCACATTTTACCAATTTTATATTTGTGAAGAATTCTGTAATTAATTTTGCTTTGTCTCTTGCGTTTTATTATTTTTTTCTTTTTGGGTCACACCCGGTGGTGCACAGGGGTTACTCCTGGCTCATGCACTCAGGAATTACTCCTGGCAGTGCTCGGGGACCATATGGGATGCTGGGAATTGAACCTAGGTCGGCCGAGTGCAAGGCAAACGCCCTACCCACTGTGCTATCTCTCCAGCCTTCTTTTGTGTTTTAAAGTGATATGCGATAAAGAGTGCCAGAGAGATAGTCCAGGGATTAAGGTACTCACCTACCATCTGGCCATCCCAGGTTCAATCTCTGGCACCACATATGGTTGCCCAAGTACCACCGGTAGTGATCTCTGAGAACAGAGCCAGGAATAAGCCCTGAGAACGGCCAAGTGTGCCTTCCACCTCAAAAAAATAAAGCACATGTGATCAAATAATCCAAGTTATGAAAGTATATTTAGTGAAAGAAGCAATTCTCTTGTGTAACCCTAATTCCCCAACCACACTATAACAACTGCCCTCTTAAGAGGCAACCACAGATACCAGTTTCTTAAATATGTTTTAAGAAATGATCTATGCATAGACCTGTGTATTTGAGATGTGCTTGTATGTGGAGAGAGAACTGAGAGCAGGGTGAAAAGAGAAAATTCTATATTAGCACATGTTTAGCTACGTAATTTTTATTAATAACTACAGAATATTCCATGGTATAGCTGAGCCATAGTTTATCTAACTTGCCTTCTGTTAAAGAGGTAGGTGTTCTCAGTGTTTCACCAGTACACATTATATGATGAAACATATCTTTGTTCCTGTATATGAACTTTGTAGTATAAATTCCTAAATTTGACGTTGCTGGCTAAAAAGGAATATGCAGTTATATTGGGGCGGTACCACATCTAGAGTTGCTCAGGGCTTGCTGTGTACTCAGACCCATTCCTGGAGATTCCTGTAGTGCCGGAGATTGAACCAGGGTTAGCCATGTGTAAAGCAAGCATTGTACCCCCTATTCTATATATCTGGCTTCTGCATTTAAATTTTTGACAGGGGATGCCCAATTTCCCTTCCAAGATCCCTTTCCAATTGACCCTCACACTTGTCCATGCCTGAGGATACCTATTCCTCCATACCTTTTCCCCCTATCACCACATGTAAGAGATTTTTCATCTGTTCCAGATGAACCATATGAAAACCTGAGGTGAGGGAAGGCCATACCATCAGGGAGGGCAGAGATTATCCAGTTGTTCTCATTAGCCTGGCTAAAGGTCTCATAAGTGCCTATTGTTGAATGTAACCCACAAATAAATATAATCATTGTGAATGTGGGTTATATTCTTTTGTGCCATTAGGACCTTGGGTATCTAGTACCACTGAGAAAATTCCCATGACCCACAAACCCACATGAGGCTAGATCCTTCCATGTCCAACAATATTCTTTTAGTTCTTGCTACCCTCTCCCAACTTCTCACAGAACGTCTTCTGGATTTCCTTAAGCAAACAACCAGCCAGGATTAAGAAAGCTGAGTGGCATTCCTCTCACAGAGAGGACCCTCTAGCAAAACATATTTTTACCAATTTCCCCCATATTCACATGCACACACACACATACATGAAGCAAATGAACCAAATAGAGAATTCAAGACTGAAGTTCAAAACTTTAAGTTTGGGCCCTGTGGAGCATAGCTCTTGTGTAGTCTAGGTTCCCCTAAACTGTAGGTTATTGACCTCTTTCAGAATTCAAGAAAAGGGTGTAATTTTATTTCCTTGGGTGGTAGGATATGAGTATAAAGATCTACGCGTAATTAAAAGAGGAAGCCACCTATGGCAGCCACATTTCCTCACAATGGATAATTTCTGCATGATTGATTAGATAAGCAAAGTGTCCACCACTTCCTCCATCACAGCCTCTGTATCTGCTCTTTCGGGCCTTATTTGACCATTTCTTGTAGCATCAGTTGTCTCCTTGGGTATCCACTGGCTTCTGAGCCACACTATTGCATGTGTTTCTCTGTATACATAGTGTTATGTCTGCATTCCTAAGTGAAGGCTCTTAGTGAGTGATTTGGTCACTCTTCAGCTTGAAACATCTCTGCTGATCTGGGTTTTGGCTTCTCTGAGTGTAAATGGGATATGGTTATACTTGACTCAAACACATTCTCCCTAGTCCATCCACATTTTTGTTTGTTTTTTGGGGGTTGTTTTTGTTTGTTTGGGAGTCACATCCAGCAGTGCTCAGGATTAACTCCTGACTTTATGCTCGAGGATTACCCTGGTGGGTTTAAGAGACCATATGGGGTGCCAGGGATTGAACCTAGGCTGGCTGTGTGCAAGGCAAGTGCCCTACCCATTGTACTATCACTCCAACAACAACTTTTTAACCAAAGAACAGTTCCTGGCACAGAGTAGCCACTAAAAATGACTTGTTAGGAGCCATAGAGATAGTACTGAAGGCAGGGCACTTGCCTTGCTTGCAGTTTACCCAGGTTCTATCCCCACCACCCTATATGGTCCCCTGAGGCCCTCCAGGAGTGATCCCTGGGTGAAGAGCCAGAAGTAAGCCCTGAGCACTGCTGGTTGTGGCAAAAAAAGTAAACAAAATGACTTGCCAAATAAGTAAATCATAATCTAGAATCAAGGAATAACTCTTGTCCACTGTGTTCAGAAGGGAACTGTGGACAAGGTGAAGACATAAATCATTGCATGAGTCTATAGTAGGCTGAAGGTTAAATTTTGCAAATTCATTACCTGGGTTCCAGATGTACTTCTGTCTCCAAATACAGAGATGCACTATGCTATGTGAAGACTAATTCAGGCTTTGTCATCTTATGTATCCAAGTTCAGATTCTGACCATCACTATGCAGTTTGAAACAGGTTCCCAGATCCCTCCATATCCTTATGAGTAATGTGGGGCATGTAATACCTACCTGGTGGTGTCAATGTGAAAACTAGATAGATTAAAAAAACTAGATTAGATAAAGAATGCAAAGTACCCACTGTAGTGCCTAGTATGTAAAGGCATACATAAAGTGTAAGTGATAACACAGCAGGTAGGGCATTTGTCTTGCACGCGGCCAACCCGGGTTCGATTCCCAGCATCCCATATGGTTTCCTGAGCACCGACAGGGGTAATTCCTGAATGCAGAGCCAGGAGTAACCCCTGTGCATCACCGGGTGTGTGACCCAAAAAGCAAAACTAAATAAATAAATAAATAAATAAATAAAAATAAAGTGTACAATAGATGAAGCATTCTCTATTGTGGTGATCAATGTGACTTTTTAAATTAAACCTCCTGGCTTGATTCATTAAGCTTCCAGCAAATTAAAATGTGCTTGCATTTCTTAGAGGTATGTCTAAATTTCTCAAGTTGAAAATATCCAGGCACCACAAATTCTTCCATTACTTATGTTTATAATCAAAATTAAAGGCCTTTTCTAACTTTGCTTTCTGCTGGTTATTTATCTTGGAGACAAAGAAAGTGATCTCATTCAATTTGCTAATATATTTTCAAATATTTATGAATTCTATTTCCTTACAATTTAAAACCTGAACTGTTTTCCCATTATTCTTGGGTTTGATTGTCTGGAAAAGTACCTTCCCTACATACACAGGATTCTGTCAAGCGCCACAAGTGGCAGCAGTGAGGATATCATATCTGGTTCTGTGATATAAGCAATGTTATTTCTTGAGTCCAGGAATCAAGTCAGTAAACGACAAGGTATTGACTTAAAACTTAAATCTTCAGGGCCAGAGAGACAGTACCAAGGTTAAGCAGATTGCCTGGCATGGGCCAATCCCCATGTACCATATATAGTCCCCTTAATACCACCAAGAGTGATCTCTGAGCACAGGGCCAGGAGTAAACCCTAAATTCCACTAGATAATGACTCAAAGAAAAAGAAGAAAGAGAAAACTACTATATTCCAAGATATTAATCTGCATTGATAGACACTGAGAATGTTTCCAGATTCATCTAATTACTAATAATGGTATAATGAGCATTCCTGTACATAGATCGGTGCAAACATGTCAGATCATCCACCCATCCTCTGCCCCAGAATAGTCTATTGCTGAGATTCTGTGTAGTTTCTGTAACACTGTATGAACATTACTTTCAATAACTACGAGAATATTGCACTAAAAAAGAATCTTGAAAATTAATACTCCTTCCCTTTATGTCATCTATTACACCTCTAGGTATATATCCTAGATTAAACTCTCAAAGGGGTGAGCAATGCATCATGAATGCAATACGAATGTCCACGACAACACTGTAAGAGGAGGGAAAAACTAAAGAAACAACAGAAGATGTAGCTGAAATCATTGTAAATTCAAATGATGGAATACTATACACTATGAAAATGTCTGAACCAGAAGTTGCCTGCAGCCACCTCAGCACTGTTCACAAACCAAATGTTGAGCAAAGGAAGCAAATTACAGAAGAATATGTGCAGTTCAGTGTAATTTACACAAAGTGTGAGAGAATGCAAACAGCACTGTACAGTATATGTTGCTTATGAGCATATGTATAGTTATTTTAAAAATCCCTGAGGAGCCAGAGAGATAATACAGCAGGCAAGGAGTTTGCCTTAAACAAGGTCTACCTGGGTTCAATTCCTCCCAGCACATATGATCTCTAGGCCCTTCTTGGGGCGATCTCCCAGCACAGGGCCAGGAAAAAGCACAGCTAGGTAAGCCCCGTGCCAAACCAACAGCTGAAAAATATGCCTTTGTTGAACATGCGCTTTGCATACAGGAGGGCCGGGTTCCATCCTTATCATTACATGGTTCCTGAACATCACCAGGAGTGACCTCTGAGCAGCCAACTGGGAGTAGCTCCTGAGCACTTCTAGGTGTGGCTCTCAAACCAAAGATGAATAAATACACAAAAATTGCTTTGCCTTGCTATTTAAAAAACATATATGACAATCACAGGCACTCGTATCCGGGGCAAACTCCTTCTCTGGAGGAAGAGGCGGTGACCCGTGAGACAGCCAAGGGGCTTCCGCTGAAGCTGGGATATCATATTTCTTTAGGAAAGGGATTTGAGCCAAATATTAAGAACACATTGATTCCTAGCATTTTTCAATATGCTTAAAATAGTTCAGAGTCTAAATGTAAGAAAAGCGGGACAGAATTTCCTGCTGCTCCTTTTTTTCTTTTTTTGCCAAAGAGGTTCAGACACATTCACAGCCCCAGAGAACTTTCCTTTATATCCACTTATACTCAGGGGCAGCGAATATATCAGAGTAACCCAGTAACCTTTACAGGAAGAGATCTCACACCCTGGTTCAGTAAAAAGCCCCCTGCCCCCCAGTCGCACTCCTGAGAGTGTACTCCTTGCTAACCTTCAGGATCCTTTGCTTTCAGGCCCAAGAGGATGACCGTAGCATGTTTTCTACGGTCTCCCGAAGGCTGGAGACCGCCTTTCCTTTGGGGGCTTTCTGGGTATTCTTTAACCGTGTGTGAGAGTGCTTGGGAAAAATGTTAGATCCGATCTCGGATTGGGCAATGGCCTTTAACATGAACCCACCATTGCGACATGGGCACTGCAAAACAACATTGCAAAGCTCTTCCTGGAATCGAAGATTTGCCCGTCGCCTGCTGGCAGCAGCAGTGCCCTGATTAGGTGACACAATGAGGCCATTAGGCCTTATCAGCAGCACTTTGTCTAAAACAGAAACCGGGAGGGGTAGAGAGCCGTGTAGTCAAGGTCCCCCCTCCACTCCTCCCCCACCCCCCTCATCACCATGGCCCCTGTTGCCATGGTCCCCGAGCACTTTTGCTTATTATTTCTTTCAACCTTAAGTGACATCCATCAACAAGCAGAAGCTAAAAGCTCTTTGCCACAGACCAGGGAGAAAGTGATTAACAGAAAAGATAAGAGGAGCAGGGAAATAATTAAAAGTAGTGGGTGGGAAGAATTTGATGTAATGAAACACAAGGTGCAGGAAACATTGTTTTAAAGAAGCTTCTTGAAATGTGATGGACCGAAGCAGCTGGGTCAGAATTAGCTAAGTGCCCATTATGTAGCTGCCATGTACGGCAACTCTGTGCCCTAGATTTTTCCAGAGAAGCCCCAGTTTCAAGTATTCTGTTCTGTTTGTCAGACCGAAAACCTGATTTGTAATTCAGAAAATAAGGTCAGTGTAGTTATAGTAATTCTGTAAGTCATACAGCGAAGGCTGATTTAGAATTCACTCTCTTTTCTCTGATTAGCAGGAAATTCCCCCTCCAGAGTCTGTCCCAGGACACCAAGGCCGGAGTAAAATGGCCACTAATATGACCAAGAAATATCAAAATACTTCTGGACTCTGCGCTCCTTCACACTCTTATAGTTCTGTGGGATGGGTGTAGCCAGACAAGCATGGGAATTAGTGTTCATAGGTCTGGGTTTTAATATGTTCTGCATTAACCGAGCCAACTTGGATAATACTCTAAAGCTTCAATTTCATCATCTGTAAAATGAGAACAGTAATATCTAGGATAGGATTATTCTGAGTATCAAATCAGATAGTTCCCTTTAAAATCCTTACAGGGCTGGGAGAAATAGTGCAGGGGTAAGGCCTTACACGTGGCCAACCGGAGTTCGGTCCCCACCCAGCACTGCATATGGTCCACCAGCACTGTCGAGAGTGATCCCTGAGCACAGAGAAACCAACAGTAAGCCCTGAGCATCAATAGATGTGGCCCAAGATCAAACAAAAAGGAAACCCTCATAAATGTTCATTGCTAAAACGTGTTCTTTCGTATGTGGAACTTAAAGATACACAGCAAGGTAGAAACAAAGAGCCAAAGGAAACATAACTGGAGAACTGATCCACACAATTGAGTTTGTGGAGTGGGAGTTGAAATAGAGGGGGAGTGGGGGACTTGAAAGGGAAGGCATTATGGGGAACAGAAGTGGGTACGCTGGTGATGGACGTGATGTTGGAATTATGTACACTGGAAAACATCACTAACAGTACAGTAAATCACATTCCGTCAATCAATAAAAAAGTTTTAAAAAGTGAAAACTATCTTTAATTCACAAAACTACATTCTTTCATTCAACAAATAAGTGTCCACGACATGGCCTGCCTGAAGCCAGGCCTGCCTGAGGTGAGCAAAACAGAAAAAAAAACCTTTGGTTAACGTGGAACTTTTATCCTGGGGTGAGGTGTCAGGGTAGTAGACAAACATTTGCTAAAGAATCACCGATCCAAAGTCCATGCAGAACAAGGGAAAGGTGGCTCTTTCCAATGTTGACTCTGGCTGCAGTCTAGAGCAATGGTTTTCAAGCACTTTACACATACAGACTGGCACCAGCCATTGAAATCCACTGGTGGAGAACCAAAGAGAGCAAGAGAAGGGACTGGAACTCACCGAGGAGGCTTTTGCAGACTATAATAGTTTATTTTTTTAGATTAACAAGCTAATTATAATTTATTAGTCATCAAAAATTATTTCTTGGTAACCAAACCAAATAATATATCTACAATGGACATGAAATAGTTCTTTGTTGAATAGAGTTTATTTCTTTTTTTTTCTAATTTATTGATTTTTTAATTAGTGAGTCACAGTGAGGGTACAGTTAAAGATTCACACATTTTCGTGCTTGTTTTTCCCTCAGGCAATGTTCGAGAGCCCATCCCTCCACCAGTGTCCCTTCTCCACCACTTATGAACCCAGTATCCCTCCCACCCCCCTATCTCATCCCCCCACCCCACTCCGCCTCTGTGGCAGAGCATTCCAATTTGTTCTCTCTCTCCTTTTGGGTGTCGTGGTTTGCAATAGGGGTATTGAGTGGCCATCATGTTCAGTCTCTAGTCTACTTTCAGACTATAATAGTTTAGACCAAAGCAGTGGCCTGCCAGTGAGAATGAGTCAGATTTTGAACCTATTTGAAGGTAGAAGCAACGGACTTTGGTGATAGACTAACATTTTCGAGTTAAGAAGAGGCAAGGGTCTTATCTGTGCCCCTAGGCCTAGGCCACTAGTAATACTGTGTGGGGATTTGCATTTCTCCTCCTCTCCCTTCCGCAGAGCAGAAGTACATTCCAGTCCTTTAGTTTGGAAATCAGATATTTAAAAGATCCTTAATATTTAAAATTTTGCTGTTGTGTAGAGTGATAAAGCCAAATATATGGCATTCTGGCCTTATTGTAACGGCAGATTACTCCTTAAAGGTAATTTTTTGCTTCCAACTTTTGAATAAGGTGTTATTTTAAAATGATATGGCTTCCATTTACTAAAAAATTCTTCAATGTAGGTGATCTCTCCAGGGACCAGTCAATGTTTTTATTGATATGCAAATGACATAAAACAGTAGATTAGCTTCAGGGATACAACCTAAGACTTAATACTAAAATATCTTCATTGTAAGTAATCTCTTCAGGGACCAGTTTAATTTTCATTTTTATCCATATGTAATTGACATAAAACATATTATCTTCAGGTATACAACCTAAGACTTGCTATTTGTATACAATGCAAATTCATCATCATAATGAATCTAGTTGCCATCTGTCATCATACAAGGTTATCAAAAAAATGTGACTAGAGTCAGTACAATTCTTTAAATTGACACATTTTTTAAATGGGATTCCTTTGAAACCATTTTGTTATAAGAAGATAGAAGAGGGTCTAAAAATGGGAGGGGAGTCTGCGAAGGGCTAAATACAATATTGAATTTCTTACAATAGTTAACTACACATAATGGTTTTCCAAAGAATTTCACACCAGTTATTCATTGTCATGTTTTGCAAATTCAGGACCAGACCTGTGTTGGAATTGCCAGTGCAGGGTTTTTGCTATTTAGAAGAAGTCATTTGAGTAACTCTTGAGTGTGGAGATAAAGGAACAAAAATAAGTGAAAAAGGAAAAATTTCCACGAAACATTCAAAGTTCTTAATTGCAGTAGTTTCTTCCTTTGCACTGAGCATGATTGTTCAATTTACTATAGTAAGTTTACTATAGTAAAACAATTCACTATTTTTTCTCACACCACCTGTCCCCTACACACATTAACAGGGTTTTCATATTTTAAGTCCTTTGTATACCCACCCTTCAAAAGCTTGACAATGGTCTTTTCCCCCCCTCTTTTAATTAAACTCTAAAGGCTGCAGTTCCCATCTGCTCAGAGCAAACAAATCTTTTATTGTTCCTGATTCCCAGAAGTGAAGTAGCTTTTCTCCTTTCTCCAATCTCTATCACACTCTTTTCAAAACTCTTAGCCCTCTTAGTGAGTTTTAACTGCAGATGGCAAAATAAATTGACTTTCCAAAGTTGAACCAAACTTTCTTTCCAAGTCTTTGAGATACAAATAAGGACTGGACTTGGCCCTTCATCCCAGTCAAGAACCCTAACCTGTAATTCCTCAAACATTGCTTCTAGGAAAAACATCTCCTAAGTTTACTAATTCTTCAGGGCAAGATAACAAGGCCACTGGCTCTAACTCTCCCTCTGAAGAGTTACTAGCTCTGATGCTTTCAGTATTAAGCAACCTGTCCACTATTGACCTTCCTGGAGTGGTGGTGATGATCAATTGCCAGCTTAAGCCATGTGTTATTACTCTACTAAACCTGTGTCCCTTGTATTGCCCCATGCCAGTCTTTGAAAGCGTGTGCAGGAAAAATCAGGCATGTGTCAACCAGCAGGCCAAACACAGTTTCTGCAGCTGAGTGCAACATTTCCTGGCAGTTGGGCATTTGCTTTTGAATTCCTCTCTGCAAGAGCTTAACACTCCTGATCAGTCTCCCTTCAGGGAGCCATTTATGACACTGTGTCCTGTATTGCCTCATTCTCCTCTCCCTCTCACAGTTCTAGAAACTATAAATGGTAGCAGATACATATGTGTGCTTATAAACTTACCGAATATACATATGAATATCTATTGATCTCCATATGCAGAAATGGAGTGATCTGATACATACTGTCCCATTTCTTGTCCTTTTAAAAATCTTAGCAATAAATCCCTAAGTTTCCCTATTTATTCTCAGAGATGTCATCTTCATTATTCAGAATAACTGCCCTGTGGTGTGTGGGACCCATAGCCTGTTGGATATTTAAAGAAAATAGAAAGCCCAGAGACCAGAGAGATATTGTTTTTAGGGTTCTCCAGGCTGAACCCACCCAAATCAAGAATCCAGAGTATGACATGGGGTTTGGTTCAAGCCTCAGCCCTGTTTCTTACCTATGAAATACTAATCAAAAGCCATTTCTTTTCTCAAAGATCTGTAAAATAGAGCTAAAAATACCTATTCAGGATTGTGGTAAGGAATAAGTGAGAAAATGTATTAGGTTGAATCCTATGAAATTGCCCTCAACAGTTGAATACCACCAATTTTGGCTCAATTTAGTACATTAAGTGCTTTATAAAGTATGAAGCAGCATAATAAGTAGTCACATATAACCATCCATTCTTCTTAAGAGATAGAATTTGAAAATCAGAATATTATCTTTGCGATGTGTGTAATCCCTTTCATCAGAATACAGGTCAGACTAATGGAAGTAATCATTTCTCCATCAATCACAGGTTGAAGGCATTTCCAGGGGCAGTTTGACCTCACAAATAGGGACTAAACTTAAAGTGTCAGGAAACTAGTTTATAGAATGCAAAGGAGATGAGACGAAGGATCACTCCTGAAAACTCCTTCCACCATATTATTTCCTGATTTTTATTGTGGTCCCGTGATTTACAGTATGGTTAATGACAGTTTCGTGCATACATCATTCCAAAACCATACCCATCACCAAAGTGCCTACTTTCCTCCACCAGTGTCCCAAGCTCCCTGCCCATCCACCCCCCCCACACACACAACCCATAAACTCAGTTCTGTGGGAAAAAACTTGCCTCCTGTATTGTTGCCTTTGGCCATTTGTTGCTCCCTTACTGTATTTTATACCCCATATATGAGAGAGATAATTCTTTATCTCCTTCATTTTGACTAACTTCATCTAGCATGATACCCTCCAGTTCCATCTATGTAGTGGCAAACTGCATGATGTCATCCTTTCTCATATTTGCACAGTACTTCATTGTGTATATGTACACCACAATTCCATGATCCACTCATCCATAGATGGATATTTGGGTTGCTACCATATCTTGGCAGGGATGTGGAAATCTCATTCACTGTTGGTTGGGAATGTGATCTGGTTCAACCTTTATGGAAATCACTAGGGAGAATTCTTAAAAAGTAAGCATATGTAATTCCCATATGACCCAACAATGCGACTTCTCGGTGTCTATTCCCAAAACACAAAACCATAATTCAGAGGATATATACATGCCTATGTTCATTGCAGTACTTAGTACAATTGCCAAGATATGGAAACAGCCCCACAATTGTTTACTCACAAAAGCACAGCAGGAACTAATACCTTCTCACCTCTGTGGGGAGTGCCCATTCCACATCTCAAGTTCCAAAGCAGAGACGACCTAGGACACACATTCTTTCCAAGGGGGAAGAGCCACAAGGGTCCCAGGCCACCAGGTACATTGGGGAAACTGGAAACAACGGCCTAATACCTAACCCCCTAAATGACAGCTGCCAAGCTTAGGTAGCCCACACATTTTTAGTGTGCTGATTCAATGTTTCCCACAAGAGCATAAGTGTCACTCTGAATAGGAAATTCTCTGTACAGGACTGTCCCATGTATTTTAGGACATTTAGCAGCCAGCAATAAGGTAAGGAGCACCCTGCATGTCTGAGAACCAGGTGACTCAAAGCTTCCAAGATTCAGGAAAAGGGAAGGTTGAAGCAGAAAAGTAGCCTTTACATAGCTCCAGATGGCATTTTGGAGGTGGCATCTTCAAGAACATACATGATCTTGACCTATCAGCTGTGAGCTATCACCATGAACCTAGTGCCTAGGACTTGAGTGGAGAAAGGCCAGGAAAGGCTAAATTTGGGGGTTGCTCAAATGAGGCTTCTGCCACTGACATGTGGCGACGTGCTCTTCCCCAGACATGAAGTTCTGGACAGTGGTCCATAGGTCCATAGAGTCACTAAAGACAGTGGGCCTGACTCAGTTAAGTGTCCAAACACCAGCTTCCCAGTGTCAACCAGGATGGGAGTAGTATGTATAAAATATTTCTGGGAACATGTGAATCACCAATTAGTATATAGACTTTCCATAGCAGAGAGGAATTTGACCTTGTACTTGGATGTGAGAAAGTGAAAACTTTATCTTTAACTGGAATTTATTCTTTCCTTCCATAATGAATAGAAACAGCATAGCACTGTAGCATTAGCAGTACCTCTGATTTTGTCAGAAATTTTTAGCTCTCCAACAGAGATCTTAAAATAGCTTAACACTCACAACTACTTTAAAAGTATGATAGCTAGTGGATAATAATGAGACTTATTGATATAAGTATAAAACAAATATTGATGACTATATTTAAATATATGGTAAAAGGCTTAAGACATTTGCTTTGCATGTGGCCAATCCCAATTCCATCCCGGGTGCTGCATATGAACCTCCCAAGCACCCCTACGCATGACTCCTTTAGCAGAGAGTCAGCTGTAGTTCCTGAACACCACCAGGGATGGCCCCAGAATAAAAACAAATAAAATATATTTTGCTTCCTTCATGATCCTATGTGTATCACTGTATGCTTGTAAAACACCTTTTTCAGAACGGGTCCTGATGTATCATCAAACGCCCACAAGAGTTGAAACCATATACTATTAATAACTCCTGGGTTAGAGAGTTGTCAGGAAATAAAACTGACTGGAGCCAATAGCTGTGGTTTTGAAAGGGAAAAGACACAGTTTGGAGTTTTGCTGCCCAGCCTCAGAAGGAATGCTAAAGCTGTCTGAGCAAAAGACTGTGACACATCAGATGCTCCGGTAGATGCTGATCCCATGGAGAATTCTGAGGCCAGGACTTTGGGCCTTTTTTCTCTCCCCCTACCTCTCCTGCTTCTCATCTATTGCCTAGCGAATTGGATACAGATTAGGTGTTTCCTGGGAGAGGGATTCAACTGTGAGCCTCTGTAGCACTGTCACTGTCACTGTCATCCCATTGTTCATCGATTTGCTCGAGTGGGCACCAGTAATGTCTCCATTGTAAGACTTGTTGTTACTGTTTTTGGCATATCGAATACACCACGGGTAGCTTGCCAGGCTCTGGCGTGCAGGCTGGATACTCTCAGTAGCTTGCCGGGTTCTCCGAGAGGGACAGAGGAATCGAACCCAGGTCAGCCGCGTGCAAGGCAAACGCCCTACCCGCTGTGCTATCGCTCCAGCCAACTGTGAGCCATCGGCCAACATCTCTGGAAGCTGGGGGGATGGAGTGCATAAGTCCTGAATGGATGGTGGGGCAGGTCAAGGTCCGATAGCCTATTTCTAGAGAAAGTATGATTGGCAATCCCCTCTGCTGGTTTCTCAGCATCCCACTTAGCCCATTTATTTTCAGAGTTCTAGGGACAGGATGTTAATGCATAAACAGGACCTAAGTCTGCAATTTAACAATTCTCAGTATCTCCTCCCCACTCTCCATTTGGGCCTAAACTGGGTGAAAGGGGGTAGAGGGGAAGTTGGAGGGAACTGAGTCGTTGCCATGCTCTGTGGTTTGTTTTTAAGTTACTGAACTAAGCAAACCAACCGCTGCAGAAACTGCCTTTGTGGTCTCTGTGCCCCTCCCTTCCTTCTAGGGCAGTCCACACCTCAAAAAAGGAGATGTCACTACAGTTGAGGTTAGAGCCCTGATCACAACAGTTCCTAGCTGCCCAGGAAACAAAACTGTTAGAGCCACCAAGTACAAGGAGGCTGGGTTTCATCTGGAAAGTGAGAAATACAAAACCTTGACTTTTGACTTTAACTTTCACATACTTAAACTAATAAAAATAAACAACTATATTAACAGAGCTGATTTGGCATAAACTCTTGCCCACTGTAGTAATTTAAAGTATCTGTAGGAAACTTGAATACAGAAAAAAATCATTCATGCCTTTATAAAAAAAAAACAGCAAATTCTAATTTTTCAAAATGATAAAAAGAAAGATCAAGTGGGGTCTGAAAGACAGTTGTTTGGTTTTAATTTTTATCTTTATTCCTTGGATTTTTCTTTATTTTTACATTTGTAAACAGAGAGGATATATTAATACAGTATGTGGGCAAAATAACCCAAGAAGCAAATAAAAAGGATAATGCATCGCTATCCAGTTGATTTTATTATGCATCATCACTTTAGAAAGGGCCTAGAAATATAAATTACAACATCAAAAGATTAATAGAGGCCAGAGATAGCAGTTCAATCCTCAACACCTCATATGGTCCCTTGAGCCCTGTCATTGAGTGATCCGTGAGTGCATCTAGGAAGAAGTAAGCCCTGAGCACTTCCAAGTGTGGCCCCAAAACAAAACCGAAAAAGATCAAAGAGAGGCTACGGATATAGCCCAAAGGTTTGAGCACATGCTTTGCATGCTGGAGCCCTAGGTTCAGTCCCCAGCACAGAAAGATCTTGAGCTCCAAGCTGTGAGTATCATCAGGTGTGGTCCAAAAGCCAAAAAATATTAAAGGAACTATATGGCTTTCTTGATATATGCAAAAGAAGCATCTGATAATTTCAGCATACCATGGAATGTTTTTAAATATTATTTATTTAGATGCATATGCTTGCACACACATACATACATACACACACACACCCTTTCCTTTTTCTGTTGATATTCTTCTGTAGACTGAAAATCAAACAAACTTGGTTGCAGTGCTTGCACAACTAGTTGTAATGTACAATCCATGGTTACACAATGTCCTTGTAGTGTTCAAACACACTTGCTGGCTATGGGTTACAAACTTTGCTGTGCTTCTATGAACCCCAAATGGCAATGCTGCTGCGATCACTTTCAGCATGTGGGCTGGTGTTAGGGATTAAACTCATTGCCTCATGCCTTCCAGCCACGCATTCCACTACCAAATCACATTCCTGGTCCCAGAATAAAAAAAGATATTTTTTTCCAAACCCGAGTGCCCTAGAACTGGATGAAGAAACTTTGGTACATCTATACAATGGAATACTATGCAGCTGTTAGAAAAAAGGAGGTCATGAATTTTGCATATAAGTGGATCGGCATGGAAAGTATCATGCTAAGTGAAATGAGTCAGAAAGAGAGAGACAGACATAGAAAGATTGCACTCATCTAGGGTATATAGAATAACAGAGTAGGAGACTAACACCCAAGAATTGTAGAAATAAGTACTAGGAGGTTGACTCCATGGCTTGGAGGCTGGCCTCACATTCTGGGGAAAGGGCAACTCAGAGAAGGGATCACCAAGTATAATGCAGTTGGAGGCCATGCGGGGGAAGGGTGATGCGGGCTGAATGTAGACTAGAGACTGAACACAGTGGCCACTCAACACCTTTATAGCGAACCACAACACCTAATTAGAGAGAGAGAACAAAAGGGAAGACCCTGCCACAGTGGCGGGGCGGGGTGTGGGGAGATGTGATTGGGGAGGGTAGGAGGGATGCTGGGTTTACTGGTGGTGGAGAATGGGCACTGGTGAAGGGATGGGTTCTCGAACTTTGTATGAGGGAAACAAGAGCACAAAGATGAGTAAATCTGTAACTGTACCCTCACGGTGATTCACTAATTAAAAATAAATAAAGGAAAAAAATTAAAAAAAACATATTTTTTCCAAATAAAACTTAGAAACTTTTCCAAGCAAGAGATACGAATGGCCCAAAGGCACATGAAAAAATGCTCTGCATCACTAATGATCAGGGAGATGCAGATCAAAACAACCATGAGATACCACCTCACACCACAGAGACTGGCACACATCCAAAAGTACAAAAGCAACCGCTGTTGGAGAGGATGTGGGGAGAAAGGGACCCTTCTACACTGCTGGTGGGAATGCCAACTGGTCCAGCCCC
This sequence comes from Sorex araneus, assembly GCF_027595985.1. Classification (NCBI taxonomy): domain Eukaryota; kingdom Metazoa; phylum Chordata; class Mammalia; order Eulipotyphla; family Soricidae; genus Sorex; species Sorex araneus. The sequence continues at coordinate 140,092,976 of NC_073313.1, read as the reverse complement.
TTTGGAAAACAATATGGACGCTTCTCAAAAAATTAGACATTGAGCTTCCATTTGATCCAGCAATACCACTTCTGGGAATATATCCCGGAGAAACAAAAAAGTATAGTCGAAATGACACCTGCACTTATATGTTCATTGCAGCACTGTTTACAATAGCCAGAATCTGGAAAAAACCCGAGTGCTCAAGAACAGATGACCGGTTAAAGAAACTTTGGTATATCTACACAATGGAATACTATGCCGCTGTTAGAAAAGATGAAGTCACCAACTTTGCATATAAGTGGATCAACACAGAAAGTATCATGCTAAGTGAAATGAGCCAGAAAGAGAGGGACAGACATAGAAAGATCTCACTCATCTGTGGAATATTATATAACAGAGTAGGAAACTAACACCCAAGAATAGTAGTATCTAATCCCAGGAGGTTGGCTCCATGGCTTGGAAGCTGGCCTCACATGCTGGGGGAAAGGCAGCCCAGATAGAGAAGGGAACACCAAGTAAAATGTGATTGGAGATCCCATGCGGGAGGGGAGATGCGTGCTGAAAGTAGACTAGAGACTGTACATGATGGCCACTCAATACCCCTATTACAAACCACAACACCCAAAAGGAGAGAGAGAGAACAAATTGGAATGCCCCGCCACAGAGACTGGGGGGGTGGGATTAGGGGGTGGGAGGAATACTGGTTTCATTGGTGGTAGAAAATGGACACTGGTGGAGGGATGGGCTCTCAAACATTGTATGAGGGAAACACAAGCACAAAAATGTGTAAATCTGTAACTGTACCCTCACAGTGACTCACTAATTTAAAAATAAATTAATTAAATTATACAAAAAAACTTTTGCCACTCAGATAAAGCAAACAAATGCTTTTATTTTTGTATTTTATATTTATTGAATTTTTACAGTAGTGTTCATGTTGTTGGCCCCATCCCTCCCTGGCCACCCCTTCAACCTCTCACACCTAATCTCAGTACTGTTGTCAGGATCCAAAGGGTTTTTTTCATTCACTCTTGTCCATTCCCTTGCTTTATTTATACACCACATATGAGTAGTATATGAGATCATCGGTATTTGTCTTCTATCTGACTTATTTTCCTTGACATGGCAACCTCTAGTTCCATCTAAGTTGTAGCAGAAAAGAGGATTTCATCTTTTAGCTGAGTAGCATTCCATTGTGTCTATACACCAGAGTTTCTTTATCCACTCATTCTGTCCTCGGGCAGTTGGGTTGTTTTCAGATCTTGACTACTGTAAATTGTTCTGCAATAAACATTAAGTGTGCATACATTTTGCCAAATTAATGTTTCTGTATTCTTGATGCAGATGCCAAGGAATGGAATTGATAGGTAATATGAAAGTTTTATTTTTAACTTTTTTTAAATTAATTTATTTATTTTTAATTAGTGAATCACCGTGAGGGCACATTTACAGATTTATACACTTTTGTGCTTATGCTTCCCTCATACAAAGTTCGAGAACCCATCCCTTCACCAGTGCCCATTCTCCACCACCAGTAAACCCAGCATCCCTCCCACCCTCCCCGATCCCATCTCCCCCCACCCCGCCCTGCCACTGTGGCAGGGCATTCCCTTCTGTTCTCTCTCACTAATTAGCTGTTGTGGTTTGCAATAAAGGTGTTGAGTGGCCACTGTTCTCAGTCTCTAGCCCTCATTCAGCCCGCAACTCCCTTCCCCCACATGGCCTTCGACTACATTATAGTTGGTGATCCCTTCTCTGGGTTGCCCTTTCCCCAGAATGTGAGGCCAGCCTCCAAGCCATGGAGTCAACCTCCTAGTACTTATTTCTACAATTCTTGGGTGTTAGTCTCCCACTCTGTTATTCTATATACCCTAGATGAGTGCAATCTTTCTATGTCTGTCTCTCTCTTTCTGACTCATTTCACTCAGCATGAAACTTTTCATGCCCATCCACTTAAATACAAAATTCATGACCTCCTTTTTTCTGACAGCTGCATAGTATTCCATTGTATAGATGTACCAAAGTTTCCTCAACCAGTCATCCGTTCTAGGGCATTCGGGTTTTTTCCAGATTCTGGCTATTGTAAATAGTGCTGCGATGAACATACATGTGCAGATGTTGTTTCGATTATACTTTTTTGCCTCTCTGGGATATATTCCCAGCAGTGGTATTGCTGGGTCAAATGGGAGCTCAACCTCTAATTTTTTGAGAGTCGTCCATATTGTTTTCCAGAAGGGCTGAACCAGTCGGCATTCCCACCAGCAGTGTAGAAGGGTCCCTTTCTCCCCACATCCTCTCCAACAGCGGTTGCTTTTGTTCTTTTGGATGTGTGCTAGTCTCTGTGGTGTGAGGTGGTATCTCGTGGTTGTTTTGATCTGCATCTCTCTGATGATTAGTGATGTAGAGCACTTTTTCAAGTGCCTTTTGGCCATTCGTATTTCTTCCTTGGTAAAGTTTCTGTTCATTTCTTTGCCCCATTTTTTGATGGGGTTGGATGTTTTCTTCTTGTAGAGTTCAACCAGTGCTTTATATACCATTGATATCAACCCCTTATCTGATGGGTATTGTGTAAATATCCTTTCCCATTCTGTGGATAGTCTTTGGATTCTGGTCACTGTATCTTTTGCGGTGCAGAAGCTTTTTAGTTTAATGTAGTCCCATTTGTTGATCTCTGTTTTTACTAGATTGCTTAGTTCTGTTATTTTTAACTTTTAAGGAACTCTCCATACTGTGGACATAGAGGCTTAAACCAAACAACAGTCCCACCAACAGAGAGTGAGCATTCCTTTTAACCATTTCCCCACCACTAATGTTTATTTCTCGTTTTTTAAATATGGGTCGTTCTCATTGGTATGAAGTGATTTATGAATGTTATTTGATTTGCATCCCCCTGGTAATCATAGATGGTGGGTACTTTTTCATATGACTGTTGATTATCTGTATTTCTTCTTTGAGAAAGTGTCTGTTCATTTCCTCTGCCCATGTTTAATGTGGCTGTTAATTTTTTGTTGATGTTGTTGAATTCTGAGAGTGCTTGATCTGTCTTGGATATTAGCCCCTTTTAAGGTGTATGGTATGTAAATATTCTCTCCCATGCACTAGGGCTTCTTTTTATTTCAGTTGTAATTTCTTTTACAGTGCAGAAATTAGGGTTTAATATGCTCCCATTTGTTTTAAAAACTTTTGCTTTGTTTGCTAATGGAGTCAAACCATTGAAGACAACTTTGAGTCAATATCATGCAGAGTTATGGAAAAAATTTTCTTGTTGGAAATACTGGTTTTATGGGTTTGGGTCTAATATTATATTAAGATTTTAATATATTATTAATTAGCTTGTGGATAGTTGAGATAGGGATCCATTTTTGGTTTTTTGTTTGATTGGTTAGTTTATTCATTTGGTTTGATTTGAGGCGGTACAACTGAATATGTTAGGCATCACTCATGGCTCTGTACTCAGGGATCACTTCTAGTGATGTTCAGGGGACCATCTGTGTCACTAGGGATTGAACTTGGGTTGACCACTTGCCAGGAAAATGCCTTATCCACTGCACTATGGCAGAGAGATAAGATCTCTCTGGCCCTCCAACTTAATTTTGTTGCATATGGTTAACCAGTTTTGCCAACATCAGTTTTTGAAAAGACTTTCCTTGTTCCACTTAATAATCCTAGCGTCTTCATCATAAGTTAAACATACGTACCCCCGAGGCTTCGTTTCTGGGATCTCAGTTCTATTTCATTGTTCTGAGACTGTTTTTATTCTAGTACCATATGCTTTTGTTTTCCTTCACTTTATATTGTAGCTTTATGTTCGAAATGCTATGCTTCCCATTTTCTTTTATCCCCAGTATTTCTTTAGATATTGGGGCACTTTATGGTTCTAAACAAATTACAGAAGTGTTTGTTCTAAGTCCTTGAAGAATGCCATTGGAAATTTGGTGGGAATCACACTGAATTTGTTTAATGCTTTGGGTAGAATGGTCACTTAACAATGTTAAGTCTTCCATACCATATATATGAAATGTTTTCCATTTCCTTGTTTCCTCCTTTGTTTGTTTTAATGGTGATTTATTATTTTCAATGTATAAGTAATTTATCTCAATTGTTAAAGTGATGTCTAGGTACTTAGATTTTTTGGACATCATCATCATCATCATCATCATCTGTTGATCATTGATTTTCTTGAGCAGTCTCAGTACCGTCTCCATTCGTCCTAGCCCTGAGATTTTAGAAGCTTCTTTTTACTCATCCTTCCCAATGGTGCTGCAGGAGGCTCTTTCAGGGTCAGGGAATGAGACCCATCATTGTTACTGGTTTGGGCATATGAATACACCACAGGGAGCTTGCCAGGCTCTCCCATGAGGGCAGGAAACTCTCAGTAACCCAAACATGAAAGCTTGTAACTATCTCAGGGTGATTCAATAAAATTATTTTAAAAATAAAAAGAAAGAAACTCGGTAGCTTACCAGGTTCTCCAAAGGGGGGAATTAGGCTATAAGATGTCACGGGGCCGGGAGCTTGGTCTTATAGTCTCTAGATGTTGGCCATTGGTGGGATTACATGGTTTCCGGGGCAGTTTCTGGGTGTGACTGCCTAGCTACTGCAAATGGGGTATCTGGGTGGAAGAGGCCCAGTCCCGATCCGAGCAGGCTTGGAGATCTCAGCCCCGGGTCCCACACACCTGGGTTCCTCTGACAGTTCCTTCATGAGTGAGGAGGCTCGTCCAAATGTGTGGAGAGGGGCCTTGAGCACGGCTGTGGCTGGGTTCTGGAGGTCCTTGGCCGCGGGGGCTTGGCTCGGGGTGGGGAGGGAAACTCAACCCATCCCCTCCGAGGGGCCCCAGTGAAGACATCCAGGCCAGGGAACAAGAGACTCTGTGCCACTTTCTTCCAGGATCTTGGTCTGATAGTCTCTGGATGTTGGCCGTTGTGGGGATTACATGACGCCGGGGGCAGTTTCTGGGTATGACCGCCTAGCTACTGGAAAATGATTTTTTGGACACATTTGTAAATAATTTTTTTAAAAAAACTTCTTTCTTGGGGCTGGAGCAATAGCACAGCGGGTAGAGCGTTTGCCTTGCACGAGGCAGACCCAGGTTCGATTCCCAGCATCCCATATGGTCTCCTGAGCACCGCCAGGAATAATTCCTGAGTGCATGAGCCAGGGGTAACCCCTGTGCAATGCCAGGTGTGATGCAAAAAGAAAAAAAAATACAGTACCTGAAATTTAAAATTATCTAAAATAAATAGAATGTAGTAAGAAATAATCAGGAAATCTGAAAAAAAATCTCTGTTATTATTCTCCTCTCCATCTTGTTATATGTTTTAGGTATTTTACTACCTTAGGTGGGGTTTCTAGTACCTTTTGAGAAGTTCTGTAAGCATTAAAAGAGGGCCACTTAGGGGCAATATATTCCTTTGCTGATTGTCTCAGCTCTTTATCTCTCCTTCAAGTCTAAGTGATAACCTGGCTTAGTAGAGTATTCTTTGAGGGTGGAGGAATGGCCCACAGCTATTGGTGCTCAAGTCTTTATTTCTGCCTCTGTGCTGAGAATCACTTCTGGTACTGCTTGAGGAACATACAGTGCCAGGGATAGGGGCAGTTTCTGACCTTATCCATAAATGGGGTGAAGAGATGGACAGACATTTCCCCAAAGAAGACATATGAATGGCCAACAGGCATAAGAAAAAGTGCTCATATTCACTCATAATTAGAGAAACACAAATCAAAGCAACAATGAGATACCATCTCACACCTGTCAAAATGTCACATATCAAAAAAATCTGGAAATAGCCAGTGTTTGGTGGGGTTTTGGTAAGAAAGGAACCCTTTTCCACTGTTGGTGGAATGTCATCTGATTCAATCGCTATGGAAAGCAATATGGAGATTTCTCAAAAAGTAGGAATAGAACTTCCATATGATACAGCAATACCACTTCTGGGCATCTATCTCCAAACCTCACACACAAAAATAATCAATTCAAAAGGTTGTATGCACATCTATGTTCATTGCTACATCTAGTACTATAGCCAAGATATGGAAAAACCCTAGTGCCCAACTATAGATCAATGGATGGAGAAGTTGTGGTACATGCATATACACAATAGAATGCTATGCAGAAAGAACAAAATCATGAAATTTGCGGCACCATTGATGGAACTAGAGAATCATGCTGAGTGAAGTCAGAATAAACAGGACAGATACAGAATGATCTCATATGTGTGACTAAAAGTTACACGGTGAAGTAGCAACAAAGATCCAACAGCAACATAATGGGGGAATTGATTCACATGATTGAGTTGTAAGGGGCCACAGGGAGGGGGCAGAGTTACCTCCAAGGTGGGAAGGGGATGTTGGAGATGGGTACACTGGTGATAGATGTGGTGTTGGAACTATGTCTATGAGAAACCATTATTAAAAGTATTGTAGACAGGCTAGACCAGTCGGCATTCCCACCAACAGTGAAGGAGCGTCCCTTTCCCCCACATCCATGACAGCACTGGTTGCTTTTGTTCTTTTGAATGTGTGCCAGTCTCTGTGGTGTGAGATGATATCTCATTGTTGTTTTTATTTGCATCTCCCTGATGACTAGGGATGTGGAGCATTTTTTCATGTGCCTATTGGCCACTTGGATTTCCTTTTTGAGGAAACTTCTGTTCATTTCTTCTCCCCATTTTTTGATGGGGTTGGAGGCTTTTTCTTATACAATTCTACAAGTGTTTTGTATATCCTGGATATTAATCCCTTATCAGGTGGGTATTGGGTAAATATTCTTTCCCATTCTGTGAGCTCTTTCTGTATTTTGGTCACTGTTTCTTTTGAAGTGCAGAAGCTTCTTAGTTTGATGTAGTCCCATTTGTTTATGTTTGCTTCCACTTGTATGGTCAGTGCTGTTTCATCCTTAAAGATGCTTTAACTTCAATGTCATGGAGAGTTCTGCCTACATTTTCTTCTATGAACCTTATAGATTCATGTCTGATATTGAGGTCTTTAATTTGCTTTGATCTGACTTTTGTGCCTGGCATTAGACAGAGGTCAGAGTTCATTTTTTTGCATGGACAGTCCTTCAAAAACTAGAAATTGAGCTTTCATATGACCCCGCAATACCACTTATGGGAATATATCACAAGGATGCAAAAGAGCACAATAGAAATGACATCTGTACCTATATATTCATTGCAGCACTGTTCACAATAGCCAAAATATAGAAACAACCCGAGTGCCCTAAAACAGATGACTGGTTAAAGAAACTTTGGTATATCTACACAATGGAATACTATGCAGCTGTTAGGAGATATGAAGTCATGAAATTTGCTTATAAATGGATAAACATGGAGAGTATCATGCTAAGTGAAATGAGCCAGAAAGAGAGGGACAGACACAGAGGGACTGCACTCATTTGTGGAGTGTAAGGTAGCATCACATTAGACAGACACCCAAGGACGGTAGATGTAAGGGCCAGGGGGATTGCCCCATAGCTGGAAGACTGCTTCATGAGCAGAAGGAAGAAGGCAGATGGAATAGAGAAGGGATCAGTAAGAAAATGATGTCTGGAGGAACCAGTTGGGATGGGAGATGCATACCGAAAGTAGATAATGGACGAAACGTGATGAACTCTCAGTGTCTGTGTTGCAAGCTATAGTGCCCAAAAGTAGAGAGAAAATTTGAGGAATATTGTCTGCCATAGAGGCAGGGGGAGGGTGGGAAAGGGGGGGTATACCTGGGATATTGGTGGTAGGGAATGTGCACGGGTGGAGGGATGGGTGTTTGATCATTGTGAGATTGTAACCCAAACATGAAAGCTTGTAACTATCTCACGGTGATTCAGTAAAATTTTAAAATTTTTTTAAAAAATTATTGTAGACAAAAATAAAATAATATTTTTAATAAAATATTTATCTCGGTAGAAAAAACTGGAATGGATGGCATAGAAGGCAAGCAACTTAATCACTGTATTAATCTTTGGCCTTTGTAGAGTATTCTTAGTTGGAGGTCTCTTTCATTCAATACTTTGTATACATCCTACCACTCCCTTCTGGTCTGTACAATTTCTGTGGAAAAATATGCTGTGGAACTTAATGGGGCCCTATTATATGAAACTGCCTTTCTCTTGTTACTTTAAGATTTTTATAGGTAATTTCTGCCGTATTGATTGTAATGTATCTTGATGTGCATATGCTTTGATTTTTTTTAACTCTTTGAGACTCATGAATCTATGTGCCTAATTCTTCCTTAGCTTGTAGTTTTCCACTGTTTTTATTAAGATAAGCATTATGTCCCCTTCTCTCAAGTCCTTCTGGAACTAATATTTTATATATATATATATATATATAGTTCTTTAGGATGTCCCATATGGAACACCAAGTTATCTTCGTTGTTTTAAATTTTTCTTCTTTTTGCTTATTTGGGGGGTATGGTTTCCAGTAATTTACTTTCAAACTCACTGATAGGATTTTTGGCTCCTTTCTTTCCACTACTGAGCCCCTCCTCTATTGCATCTTTTAGTTCAGCTACTATATTCTATAGCTCTATGATTTCTATTTGACTTTTCTCAAAGTTTTATCTTTTTATGTATTTTGAAGTTTTCTTTCATCAGTTTTATCTCAGTGAGCATCATTTAGACTTGCTTTGAAATCTTCTTCAGGTATCTCGCATAGATTTGTTTTATTAGGAGTTCTTTCCAGGCTGTTGTTTTGATCCATCAGAGGGTCAGAGGGGTGAGTTTATCCATCTCCCTATTATGTCTAGTGCTTTATATGTGTCTGAGTGGGACCAGTGACCTATGTTCAAGTGGATTCAGGCAACAACCAAGCGTTCAGGATTGTCAGTGCCCAGCCAACTTCCATGGATCTGTGTGGTGACTATGGGACTCATATCAGGGTGTTTTAGAAGAAGCTGGGCCATCAGTCCCACTTAATGAAAGTGCATATTTCAGGGACACCGGAAATCAATAGGACTGCAAGGGAACACAGCATAAGAGGACCCTGGCTAACTGGATATGCTTTGGGAAGTCTACAATGTGCTTCTGCCCATAGGGATGCAGCCTCCTTGCTGGCAGTCAGATACAGAATATGTGTTAGTATCTGTTAGCTAAGAGAAAGCACTCTTGATTACTGTATATCTCAATCCCCAGATATTTGCTATAGGTGGGTGTAGGTCTACTCAAGGATTTGCCCTCATAATCTGTTGCTATGGAGAATGAGATACAACATAGCATCCACAAGTACTGCTATCATCAAGTTTGGGAGAATCACCAAAATAGCACTCGCCAATGCCCCTGACCCATGTTTATACCCGATACTTTCTTGCTTCACGGGCCAGCGTTATAAGTAGAGGATAATAGTATTGACATGCTAGGTTTTCTGATGCTCCTCAGGCTAAAATTTGCCCAGTTTGGAATTCTCTTCTCAATTGTGGTTTGTTGTTGTTGTTGTTGTTGTTACACGGTGGTTTATTTATTTTTCTTGGCAGTGGTTTTCTGTCTCTACTTCTTTTTTTTCTTTTTGGATCACACCCAGCGATGCACAGGGGTTACTCCTGGCTCTGCACTCAGGAATTACCCCTGGCGGTGCTCAGGGGACCATATGGGATGCTGGGAATCGAACCCGGGTCAGCCGTGTGCAAGGCAAATGCCATACCCGCTGTGCTATTGCTCCAGCCCCTCTGTCTCTACCTCTACTTCTTATGGTTGATTCCTTGATGTAGAATCTTTATGCATCAAGGTTTGGGGTCAATTTTTGTTAATATTAGTAGTGTATGTTTGCTGTGATTACAAGAGGAGGTAAACAGTTTCTCCATATTCATCCACCCTGTCCATTTTGACAGTTTTTAGTTTTGTTACACATACTTTTTAAAGGAAATTTAATGACAAGTTCACTTTTTTAAAAATACATATCTTATTTAAAGAGCTGTGATTTACAAAGTCATTGCAGGCATATAATATTGCAACACCAATCCTACCACCAGTGTCAACTTTACTCCACCAGTGTTCCCATATTTGCTCCCCACCTCCCAACCCATGCCCCATCCCCCACCTGTCAACTTTAAAGGTGCATTATGTAGTTCCAGTGGTTGCAGCTTAGATCGCATGTTTTCAGTGTTATTGATTCTGTGTTTTGGATATATGTCTATACCACTCACCTGTCTCATCAACTGAATCCCTAATGCCTGCTCACCCACTACTTCCCATTTTCTCCTTCCTCCACAACCCCCTTGACTTCTATCTTTTTCCGTCCTTCTCTTCTAGGTTCTCTTTTAAATTTTCCAGCAACTGGCCTTTGGATCCAGTCAGTTAGAACTGAGGAGTGATGACCCTTGTGGTTGTGGATGGGGCTCCCTAAATCATTTCAGGCACCATTAGTCTTCCTTTTTCCTGACTCTTGACTTTATCATGTCAGCATTTGTGTTTATGAGCTCTAGATGCTAGATACTGATTACCATTGTGGACTGTGTTGTGGTTCTGCCTAAAAGATTGTCTCCTCTGACCTTTTCTTTTCCTTACCTAGTATTGAACTTAGAGCTACCAACTGAGACATTTGTGCACCAGCAATAGAAATAATAGAATTCTATTAATCCATGAGGGAAGGAGCCAAAGTGTGGTCAAGATATGTTAGGGAAACTCTACATATATTTTTGAAGAATGCATAGACTTCCACTCAGTTTTTTCAAAGAAAAAGAGGGGGTGGAAATGAAGGGGGGGAAGGAGAGTTAAGAAAAAAGTCAAGTTGGGGGCTGGAGCAATAGCACAGCGGGTAGGGTGTTTGCCTTGCACGCAGCCGACCCGGGTTCGATTCCCAGCATCCCATATGGTCCCCTGAGCACTGCCAGGAGTAACTCCTGAGTGCAAAGCCAGGAGGTAACCCTTGTGCATTGCCAGGTGTGACCCAAAAAGCAAAAAAAAAAAAAAAAGGCAAGCCAACAAAAAAGAATAGTGGATCTCAAAGACTGAAGAATGGCAATTCTAAAGTAGAGTAGGGGGACTGGAGCGATAGCATAGCGGGTAGGGCATAGTCTTTGCACGCGGCCAACCCGGGTTCGATTCCCAGCATCCCATATGATTCCCTAAGCATCGCCAGGAGTAATTCCTGAGTGCAGAGCCAGGAATAACTCTTGTGCATCGCCAGGTGTGACCCAAAAAGCAAAAAAAAAAAAATTAAAGTAGAGTAGCATGTGGAAAGTGGAAAGGAATTGAAACCATATCACGGAAGACTTGTCTGTGAGACTGAGGAACTGACTTTCGTTCAAGAGGTTTTGAGGCAAAAGCCTGAAGTTATTTGACTTGTGTAATTACATGATGTTTCTGGTTGCACTGGGAAGGCTGAACTGTTAAGGTAAGATTCAGGAAGAACAAAGAAAAAGTCCTTGCAACTATTTTAAATAATAAGTAATGGGAAATTTTAGAAAAAATTAGGCACTGTGAGATTATCTTATTATTGTCCTGGATTGATATCTCATTGTTTATTTGTATTTCCAAATAATAAGTGTTGGTGAGCACTCTTTCATGTGCATATTGGTCTTTTCCAGAGAAGTGTCTGTTCATTTTGTAGCCCCCCCATTTTTTGATAAGGTTTTTAGATTGTTTTGTTGATCTTTGTGAGTACTTTATATATCTTGGATACCAACCTTTTATCTAATGTGTTTAGTGCAAATATTTTCTCCTATTTAGTTGGGTGTCTGTAAGTTTTAGCCTGGGGGTTGCCATGCAGAAACTCTTTAATTTGATGTAGTTCATTTGTTCATTTTTATTCTGTTGTTTTTGCCAATGGAATCCACATCAATGAGGTTATCACATACAAAATAAATGGTGAACAATCTGTGTTGGTGGGGATGTTATGAAAATGGAATTCTCAGGGAAATGTGCACTGGTGGGGGATGGGTGTTTGATGATTGTGTGATTATAATCCAAACATGAAAACTTGTAACTATCACACAGTGATTCAATAAAATTTAAAAAAAGAAAAAGGAATTCTCATACACTACTGGATGGAATGTTGTTTGGTTCAACCCCTGTGTAAAATAATATGGAGAGTTGTCAGAATATTAAGAATTCTCTTGTGTTGACTCTATTTTAAAATTATAAATGTAGATTTCAAAAAATATAACATTTCTTTAAAATTAAAGAATTGAACTGCCATATGACCCAGAAATACTACTTCTGGGTATCTACCCCTAGGACACAAAGACACTCATTCAGAAGGACATATGCACACATTGCAGCACTCAGCACAATAGCCATGCTATGGAATCAACCTAAATGTCCAATGACACAATATTATACAGGTTCAGAGGAAGAGTAAATTATGCAAGTTGCTGTAATTTGGATGGAATTGAAGAATACCATGTAAAGTGAAGTAAGTCAGAAGAAACACAGATGAGGGATGATCTCCCTTATCTGTGCTAACAGGATGAGGGAATGCAAGGTATTGAAAAGGGGGGATACTTAGTTCACTATTGATCATGGAGTATATAGGAAGGAGAAGGGCATGGAAGGAAATAAATCAAGAGGAAAAATAAAAATCTGATGAGAAGTAACAGAGGCAAGGGTCAGTCGACTCAGTGCATTGGTTGGGTTGAGGCATAGTATAACTATATATTTAAATAATCCGCAATACTGAAATCATGAGATCTGAACTACAACAACCAGGTTTTAATATGTTCCTGTCACATTTCTCAAAAACTATAAATTGAGCTTCCATTTGACCCAGCAATACCACTTCTGAGAATATATTCTGGGGTCCAAAAAACACACAGCAGAAACACTATCTGCACTCCTATGTTCATTGCAGGACTATCCACCAAAGGCAGAATCTGAAAACAGCCTGAGTGTCCAAGAACAGACAATGGATAAAGAAACTGTGGCACATCTACACAATGGAATACTATGTAGCTGTTAAGAAAAATGAAGTCATGAAATTTGCCTATAAATGTATGGATATGGAGAGTATCATGCTGAGTGAAATGAGTCAAAAGGAGAGGGACAGATATAAAATGGCTGCATTCATTTGTGGTATATGAAATATTTATAGTAGATGACTAATATCCATAGCCAGGGAAAACAGGAGTTAGGAGGACTGTTCAATAGTATCTAACCATAAGTGTGTGTGGACCTGAGGGTAGGTAAGATTGAAAATTGACCAGTATCACAATAATAGCTGGGAATGATCATGCTGGAGAAAAACTGAGTATTAAATGTAGGTAAAAGGATATTCCTGTTAACCTTTCAGTATCAATATTGTGAACCACAATGCCCAAAAGGAGAGAGAGAGAGAAAGAGAAAGAGACAGAGAGACAGAGACAGAGACAGAGAAGAAAATCATCTGCCATAGACGCAGGCAGAGGATAGAGGAATGGGGGTGATGAGAGAGAACCTGGGGACACTGGTACTGGGAAATGTACACAGGTGGAAGGATGGGAGTTGGAATACTGCATGACGGAAATCCAATCATAAACAGCTTTGTAAGGGTCTATCTCACAGTGATTCAATAATAAAGTTAAAAAATAAAAATAAAATGTGCCTGTCCAAAAGGCTGACTGGGTAGTGGGGGGAACCTGGAGATACTGGAGAAGAGAAGCTGACATTGGTGGTAGGATCAGTGCCAGAACATTGTATACTTGAAAGTCAACTATGAATAACTTTATAAATCATGGTACTATAATTTTTAAAAAAAATTAAAATGTAACCAATTAAGCTTATTTTATTTTATACTTTTGTTGTTATATGAATAATGGTCTTTTGATTTAGGGCACTGTCAATGAGTAGAGAAAGGAACAGATCTGAGAGGGATTAGGTCAGAATGGTAGGTCCTCATGATTATTCCAAGTAGGAAGAAACAATAACATTTAACTTTTTTCAGGGTCTATGATATTTGCAGTGGTTGCCCGCACATTAACATGATCCCATCTCAGTGTCAGAGATATTCAACCTACTGTCTTCCCCAAATGATAATCTTCCCAATTCCTTACTATTGCCTGAAAGATCCTGAAGTAATCTGGCTCCCACCCACCCCTCTAACATATTTTCTTACCATGCTTCTTCCCACAATCCTCCTTCCATGTTTTCTGACTCCTTTCATTCTTTCCCACCTCAAGGTCTTTGTATTTGCATTTTCTCTCCCAGCTGATTCCTCCTCGTCCACTTTCCTTCGCTGTCTCAGTGCAAAGCCCATGAGGGCAATGGCTGGCCATGTCCTAGTCTTGCAGTATATTCTAATGCCTCTGTGTCCAGTGCACAGAAAAGACCCAGTGCTAGTGGAATGAATGAACCATTATTTTTTCTTTTTTTAAAGTTTATTTTATTCAATCAGTGTGAGATATATTTACAAGCTTTCATGTTTGAGTTACAATCACACAATGATCAAACACCCATCCCTCGACCAGTGCACATTCCCCACCACCAATACCATATTCTTCTTTTTTAATTTTTGTTAGTGAATCACCATGAGGTACAGTTACAAACTTATGAACTTTCATGTTTGCATTTCATTTACATCCCTCCACCAGTGCCCATTCTCCTCCACCAGTGTTCCCAGTATCACTCCCACCACCCCCACCCCAACCCCCACCACCCCACCCTGCCTCTGCAGCAGGGCATTCACTTTTGTTTTCTCTCCTGTTGGATGTTGTAGTTTGCAGTAGAGGTATTGAGTGGCCATCATGTTCGGTCTATAGTCTACTTTCGGTACGCAGCTTTCAATCCGTGTGGGTCCTCCCAACATTCTCTACTAGGTGTTCCTTTCTCTATCTCAGCTGCCTTTTCCCCCAGTCTGTGAGGCCAGTTTCCAAGCTGTGGGGCAGACCTCCTGGTTCTTATCTCTACTACTCTTGGGTGTTAGTCTTCCATTCTGTTACTTTATATTCCACAGATGCGTGCAATCTTTCTATGTCTGTCTCTTTCTGACTCATTTCACTCAACATTATACTTTCCATGTTGATCCACTTATATGCAATTTTCATGACTTCATCTTTTCTAACAGCTGCATAGTATTCCATTGTGTAGATGTACCAGTTACTTTAACCATTCATCTGTTTTTGGGCACTCTGGTTTTTTCCAGATTTTGACTATTGTAAACAGTGCTGCAATGAACATACAAGTGCAGATGTCATTTCTGCTATATCTTTTTGTCTCTTCAGGATATATTCCCAGGAGTGGTATTGCTGGGTCAAATGGAAGCTCAATTTCAAATTTTTTGAGAAGCGTCCATATTGTTTTCCAAAAGGGCTGAACCAGTCGTCATTCCCACCAGCAGTGAAGGAGAGTCCCTTTCTCCCCGCATCCGCGCCAACACCGGTTGCTTTTGCTTTTTTGGATGTGGGCCAGTCTCTGTGGTGTGAGATGATTTCTCATTGTTGTTTTGATCTGCATCTCCCTGGTCATTAGTGATGTAGAGCATTTTCTCATGTGCCTCTGAGCCATTCGGATTTCTTCTTTGAGAAAGTTTCTGTTCATTTCATCACCCCATTTTTTGATTGGGTTAGCAGTTTTCTTCTTGTAGAGTTCAACAAGTGCCTTGTATATTACAAAGACCATCTACAGAATGGGAAAGGATATTCGCCCAATACCGTTAAGGGGTTGAGATCAAGAACCATTAATTTTGACATCTATTCTATTAGGTACTTTATAAATAATCCACTTAATCTCCAAAGCATCCCTATGAGTTAGTAGTGATTTCTTCCATTTTGTAGGTGAGAAATTAAGTCGAAGAAGGGTGAAGTGACTTGCCGAAAGTCAGTCATAGGGAATTAGGAAGAGAGAGCTAGGATTTGAGTGCTGACTTACTCTGGTTCCCAAGTGTGCATTCAAACAGAATCTGAACTGAGAAGGTCCACTACTCTGTCCTTCATGTACTATTCCAGATGGCACACTTGGGCTTCCCCAGGAAGGAAATGAATCAATGCTGGTAACTTCTCATCTGGGATTAACTAACCTGGTTGCCCCACCCTTTTTGTCCTTATTTATTAACATTCCCGTAGATTTGAAGAAGTCCCACCCCCAAAAGCAAAGCCAAGTTCAGTAAGAGAGTTGTCCTTACCCAGTGGGAGATGTAGCTGAAACCCACAGGACTAAGTAACCTCCAGGGACTCTGGGATCAGAGACTTGAAATGCCTTCCTCTTTCCCCAGTATATGTTCTCCAACTTCCTGCTTCTGAGTCTGTGATATAAGGAGTAGCGCCAGGAGGAGACCCAGAAAGCAAGTTAAGAGCACACAATCTGGGCTGGGGAGACAGCTCAAAAGGCATGCTTTGCATGGGGAAAACCTGGATTTGGTCCTCAGCAGAGCATAGTTTCCTGAACACTGTGAGACCCAAGAAACTCACTGGGAGTAGCACCTAAGCACTGTCAGCTGTAGCCCCCACAAAAAGAAAAACAGAAAACAGAACGAAGAACCCATGATCTCAGCACACAGCCTTCTCCACTTCTCCACCTACTGATTCCCAAAGGATCCATGGAATTATGTGTACCAAATGTCTGAGAAACACTGGTCTAGGGGGCAGTCTCTGAGTGTGAACTGGCTCATCAGCCGAGTTCAACAGACTCGAGCTTCCTGAGTTTAGGGCTCTGTCTTATTATATCCCCAGGGCTTCTAGCCAATTCTCAGTGATGTTTGTTGAATGAGTCGTTTGATGAAGGAATCTAGTCACACAAAGTCATCCGAGGTGCAAGTACAACTATTTGTTAGTGGCATTTTGCAGCCCTGTCCCTTCCTATAACTCATTCCCACAAATTGTCCAACACAGAGGCCCTGTCCTGAGGCTCTCTTTAAACTGTGACACTAGCAGGAACCCAGCCACAGGGAACTAGTCTATCTAGGTCTTTTGGGGGAGGACTGGAGAGTAGCACATATGTACCTGTGTTCAAGGCTTAGTCCTGGCTCTGTATTCAGTAATCACTCCTGGCAGTTCTTGAGGGCCATGTGTGATACCAGGAGTCAAACTTGGGTAAGCTAAGTGCAAAGCAAGTGTCTCACCTGATGTACCTTTCTATGGTCCTTCAATCTAGGTATTAGACTTAATACAAGACACCAAATGAACCCTTCCCTGTTCCCTTATCCCTGAAAAGCTTCGAGATGAGTGTGAGGAGTCCAGACCCTGTTGCTCTCTTCACTCGGGGACTGGCCCCATTAGAACACTTAATCACCACAGCCTCTGTACCACCTGTCAATATCCCCCTGGATATTCAAGTTCTTTCCAAGGTGCAGAAGGTGTTGCCAGCTGGTAGCTACCAAACCCTGGATTAATGTGGAACCAAAATAAACCCCTGTCGTTATGGAAACGGGTTGAATTATGTTAAGAAAAAAATGCTTCTTCATTAAGTCATGTTGTTATGGCAACAGGGATTAGTAAAGTAACTTGGCCAAGGAGGTTATGTGCAATGTTTTGGGACTGAGGGTTTTGGGAATAATATTTAACAATTTGTGAGCTCACCACCCCATCCACTGGCTCTGCCTAGAGAAAGGAAATGAGGTCCAGCTGAAGGTCAGCGCATCCAATTGGGGTGGGCTTGTGCCGCGTAGCTGGGACTCACTCTCAGGGAACCTCCCAATGATCATGTAGGCTGAGGTCATGAAAGCTATGTGAGAAAGGAAGCTAACCAGGAAGAGGATGTCCTGACCAGAGGTCCAGCACTGTCTGGTACACAGTGGGTCCTCCAAATCAACTTCAGGAAGAGTGGCCCAACTTCTCAGAATTCAGGGAAGGAGGTAAAACTGAAGAAAAATAGAAATTGCTACATTTACTTGGGCCTTTCCTGTATGTTAGGCTTAGCTAACACATATTGAATTCTTTTTTCCTGTTTATTTAAACACCATGCTTTACAAAGAAGTTTTTTCATGATACATTTGTTATAGGCACTCAGTATTCCAACACCAATCCCAGTTCCAGTGTAACCTTCCCTCCACCATTGTCCCAATTTTTCCAACCACCCTCCAGCTCCGTTAGCAGGCACAAAATAATTTATTTTGTATTGCTTGTGGCAACTAAATCGCTAATGGAATTATCAAAAATACTTCAGTAAAAGAAACTTTATGAAAATTGTTATATCTCAACATGGGGTCATTAAATCCTTATCTGTGGATTTAATAAGGTGTTCGCTGCTAGTTGAGCCTTTTGTGAAGACCTGTTGAATTCTGAACCGAAGCTGCAAGGCACTATGAGAGCTCAGTTTTGCAAACACAGAGACTGAGTCTTCGGTCAGTAAGTGACTTGTCCAGGGTCTCCCACTGTGTGCTAAGTTGGCATGTGGATCGTAGGCTCCATGTGTGGCCTCTGCTACGAAGTCAGTGAACTGTCACACTGAAATACAGAACTAGGCTTACCTACATTAATTCCTTCATCTACTTACTTAAAATCCTTTACTGAGGGCTGGAAAAAAATGGGCTAAATGGACTGAGAGCATGCTTTGCATGCAGGGAGTTTGGGTTTGATCCTTAGTACGACACAAGTCAACACACATGAAGGAGAAAACCTCAGGCCCTAAGCACCATCAGGTGTGGCCCAAACCTCCCCCCAAATAAAAGAAAATAGAAAAGTAGATCCTTTATTGAGCCTCTGCTCTGTGCCTGACCTTGAGGTAATGCCCAGCTGCATTACAGCCGCTTTTTGTTTCCAAGGAGTTTGAGGAGTGAGGATAAACTTCATGATAAATTTGACTACAAAGTGTCAGGTCTTGGGGAGTCTGAAAACCCTACACAGAACCATGGGCAGCTCTGCCACTTCTAAGAGGGGCCCTGCTGTCCTTCCAGAGCCCCTTCCTTTCATATCTATTCCAAACGACTCCTTCCAACTCAGGAAATTCTGGCCTTGGCGTGAGAAGCAACAAGGATAAGGGGCTGAAAACAACTCAGCAGAGGGGAAAGGACACCTAGGATGCCACTCCAAGAATCCAGTGTTTGTAAGGCATTTTCTGTTTTCTGCCCCGCGAATCTAAGGAATGCACCTTGAACTCTGACAGTGTCAGAGGATTGGAGGCTGTCATGAGATATCTTGGGACCAATAGAAAACGCAAGCCCTGACCTTCTAAGCCAGGTCATTGTGCTCCAAGTTCCAAGGATTTCTTTTGACACATAGACAGCAAAATTTGATGCTTCTTTTGAAATTGCCAGTTAAGTGTTAAATGAGTAACACTGAAGCCCTTTGTCCCTTTATCTTTCTGGCTTGCAATAGGTTACTATTGTGAGATTATGGGGCAGTCAGCAGGGAGCTGAGGTCCAGATGAATAACAAGGACCTCAGCAAAAACCCTCACCCACCCAAGACAAAGCCCAGGACCCAGCAGGATGCACCCTTATAGGAGCACATCCCAGTTAGTGCTCACCACTAAGCACAAATAGGGTCCAGACCACCTGTACTTGGGAGGCCCAGGGAGGAACACTTGCGCACACACACGGGTGCATGCACACACGGCTTTGTGTAGCTCTGAATAGGATTAAATTTTGCCATCAATTAAGCATCTTCACTATGGCAGCTGCTGTTTTGCTCATTGTATAGATGAGAAAAGGGAGATTCAGTCTTGAGCTTATTGGAATTAGGCATTGGCTTGCTTAATGCCTGATTTCTTTTCTTTCTTCCTTTCTTTCATTTCTTTACTTTTCTTTTCTTTCTTTTCTTCCTTCCTTCCCTCCCTCCCTCTCTTCCTTGCTTCCTTCCTTCCTCTTTTCCTCCCTCCCTCCCTCCCTCCCTCTCTCTCTCTCCTCTCTCTTTCTTTCTCTGTATTTGCTTGCTTGCTTGCTTTCTTGCTTCTTTGCTTTTTTGCTTTTGGGCCACACCTTGCATGACTTTTACTCCTGGATCTGCACTCAGAAATTACTCCTGGTGGGCTCGGGAAACCATATGTGGGCAAAGGCCCTACCCACTGTACTATTGCTACAGCCCCTTGCTACCTGGCTTCTAACAAAAACGCTATCAAGAGCTGTTTGGTTGTTTTAAAAATAATCACTTAGAGAGATTTTCAAAACAGCCTATGTTGGAACTCCACTGCAGACAACTTAGTCAGAATCTCTGAAGGAGGAGAGGGCTCAACATTTTGTACTTTTAAATCATTTGGTTGAGCTGAGTGCCCTCAGGTCCATGCCTGATCTCTGAGGCTCCAGTTGAGATGAAAGGCAGATGTGCTTGTCGAGGAAATGGTTCTGCCTCAGGCAGTCATTCCCTGGGCCCCTGCCTGCAACAGACTGTGGGAATCCAGGAATGATGCCCCTGTCACTCCCCTCAGGAACTCTCAGTCAGTGAACAAGACAGAAGACAGTGGGCAACCATAACCAGGTCCTAAGGCAGCTTCTGGAATCGAAAGCTCCCAGGTAGTAAGCTTCATCAAAAGGCAACACAAGAACTGTGGCAGCAGTTCCAAGGTAGCATATTTATTAGCAGAGGTGAGGAACTGTACTGACCCTTCAAAGACTGACACTCAGTTCCCCTCAGAATCAGTCATATTTGCAATAACAGTTAGGTTTAGTCATGCATTCAGTCCACAAGTGTGTCAGGTACTATGTGTATGAACTTTACCCTAAGATACACATGGTACCTAGCCTGGGGTCCTGTCCCATGTTGGACACACACACAGTGAACAATGAAACCACCAAGCCAGTAAATTTTCAAATGGAGGAAAGCACCCCCCCCAAAAAAAGAAAGAAAAGAACAGGACTGGAGAAAAGAGAAAAATTAAAAAGAAAAAAGCTAGAATTATAGCATGGGAATAATTATTAACAGTATTATACATAATAGTTATTAATATGGATGACATTGGCATAATTAACAATATTGTAAGCCAAAGAAGCTCAATCAATAAAATTAAGTTTTATAAATAAATAAAAGAATAGTAGAGAAGAAAAGAAAACAGAGTGATGTGCTCAGTACAAGTAGACTCTAGGCACCATAAGGAAAAAGGTTCAGGGCTAAAGAGAACACAGAATTATTGTCTGCCTAGAGGCAGGGGGAGGGTGGGAAAGGGGGGTATACCGGGGATATTGGTGGTGGGGAATGTGCACTGGTGGATGGATGGGTGTTTGCTCATTGTGTGATTGTAACCCAAACATGAAAACTGTAACTAACGGTAATTCAATAATTTTTTTAAAAAGAGGTTATAGTGCTTGCCTTGTATGTGGCAGACCCATGTCCAATCCCTAGCACCACATCTGGTCCCCTGAACACAGAGCTAGGAAAAGCTCTGAACACTACCAAGTGTGGTCCAAAAGTAAACCCAAAAAATTAGAAGTATTAGAGCAGGTCAGCCTGAGCGAGTAGTATTTTAGCAGAGACCCAATTGATAGAAGGAAGCAGAGCAGGTAGAAGAGTATTCCATGGAACAACCACTGCAAACATCTTTAAGTGGGAATGGGTGTGGTATGTTTCAGAAGTAGCTAGAAGGCCTCAATGATGGAAGAAGAGTAAGTGAGGAGGTGAGAAGGTAAATAAAGAGGCCAGAGGCCAGAAACCAAATTATAGTAAGGAATTTGCATTTCCAGAAGTAATGGGAAGACATGCTGAGGAGCCACAGTATGCTGCTTTTTTTCTTTAATAGCAACTTTTAATGGAGACAAAATTCACATGTCACACAATTCACCCATATAAAGCATATGAGTCAATGATTCTAAGTATATTTATGAATGTATGCAACCGTTGCCACTATTTCCAGAATGTTTTTATTGTCCTAAATCTGAGTTTTATCGCCAGCACTGCATGGTACTCTGAGCACTTATTTGGGAAGATCCTCCCCCTTCAGAAAAACCCGGCAGCTGAAGATGTAGTTCAAAAGTAGAGAACATGCCTTGTATTTGTGAGGCTTGGGTTTGATCCCTGACTCTGTAAAAAGAAAAAGAATTAGAAGTCATTTCCCACTGCATTAATCCCCACTCCTTAGGCACTGGCACCAACTATGCTTATTTTCTACTTCTATGTATTTGCCACTTCTGGATACAAGCACATAATACATGACCATTAGTGACTTCACTATGGCATGTTCTCAAATAATGGCGTTTTCTTCCATGTTGCTTTGCTCTTAATGTTGAGAGACAGAAAAATTATTCCTAGCCAAGACCGCATCTGTGTGGAGTTTTCCTGTTCTTCCCATATATGTGGATTTTCTCCAGGTACTTTGACTTACTCCACAGATGGTCATGTTAGGTTGTGTGTCTAAATTGTCCCAGTTTGAACATGTCTGGTGCGTGACTGTGGCCTGAGATGAAAAGATGTCTTGCCCAAAGCAGGTCCCTCCTGATTCTCTGAACTGTTGGTGTAGTCTCTGACCACCTGTAAAGCTAACTGGATTAACTGAGTTGAAAAATAAATGAAGTAATGAATTAAATTTTTTTTTGCTTTTTGGGTCACACCTGGCGATGCACAGGGGTTACTCCTGGCTCTGCACTCAGGAATTACCCCTGGCCGTGCTCAGGGGACCATATGGGATGCTGGGATTTGAACCCGGGTCGGCCACGTGCAAGGCAAACACCCTACCCGCTGTGCTATCTCTCCAGCCCCGTGAATTAAAATTTTTAAATAATATCTTGGGCCATGGAGATTGTACAGGGATAAGGTCTTACCTTATGAGTGGCCAGTTTAATACCAACACCACATATGGTCTCCTGAGCACCACCAGGAGTAATCTCTGAGCACAGAGTCATGAGTAAGGCCTGGTGTGACCCAAAATAATAAAAAATTTAATGTTTAGGGTTTTTATTTAGAATTTTGGTGATGTTTTGTGAGCAGAAACATGCAGCATGCAGTAGGAACTTAACTCTTGTTTGTGTCAATAAACCTATGGTTTAAAAAGTTGCACTGTACATCATTTCATGTGAAGCTGCAGTTTTTAAGAACCTGTTGATCAGATTACTATATTTCATCAAGAAGAATACATGTAGCATGTTATATCATGTGTCAGAACTTCATTCATTTTTATATCCAAATAATATTCTATTGTATGTATCTACCACATTTTGTTTACCCATTCATCTGTTGTTGGACATTTGGGCTATTTCCAAATATTTTGAGTAATGCTGCTGTTTGGTTTTGTGTGGATAAATATTTTTAATTCATTGGATAGATAACTAGAAGTGGAATTGCTCAGTCATATGGTCTGTAATTCTGTTTAGCTCTATGGTTAGTCACTTGAAGAACTGCAACCTGTTTTCAAAAGGGGCTACACTGTTTTACATTTCTGCAACAGTTCCAAACTCTCAACCTCTCCAACACTCTTTATTATCTAATAATAGCCATCTTAATGGGTGGAAAGTGGGATTTCTTTAGGGTTTTGTTTGCATTTACATGATGGCTAAAGATGCCAAGCATCTTTTTATGCTCTTATTGGCCATGCAATCCCAACAACAGCCAAGATCCAGAGACTACATAAGACAAAGCTTCTGGAAGCACATGGTCACAAGGCGAGACCTCATATAGTTTAGCCCACCGATGTGCCTAAAGCAGCACACATGTGTTTGGCTTTAACATACTTTCTTGTATTCTCTGATATAAATTCTCTGTCCCTCTTAGAGAGCCCAGCAAGCTACGGAGAGTATCCTGCCTGCACGGAGGAGCCTGGCAATCTCCCCGTGGTGTATTCAATATGCCAAATACAGTAACAATAACAGGTCTCATTCCCCTGACCGTGAAAGAAAACTATACACCAATATCCCTGATGAACACTGATTCAAAGATCTCAACAAAATATTAGCAAATAGAATCCAACAACTCATCAAAAAGGTCATACACCATGACCAAGTGGGATTCATCCCGGGGATGCAAGGATGGATTAACATTCAGAAATCAATCAACATAATCCATCATATCAACAAAAGTAAAGATAAAAACCATATATCATATCAATAGATGCAGAGAAAGCATTTGACAAGATCCAACACCTGTTTATGATGAAAACTCTCACCAAAATGGGTTTTGAAGGAACTTTCCTCAAGATAGTCAAAGCCGTCTACCACAGTCCTAAAGCCTCTACCAAGAAACTCTCAGAAACAATAGACTTGTACAGTAAAGTTGCAGACAATAAAATCAATACACAAAAGTCCATGGCCTTCCTAAATGCAAACAATGAGACAGAGGAAAAGGATATGAAAAAAGCAATCCCGTTCACAATCATGCCCCAGAAAATCACGTACCTTGGAATCAGCTTACCCAAGGAAGTAAAGGGTAAGAAAAATACAAAGAAAAATATAAAACGCTACTCCATGAAATAAAAGAGGACATAAGGAAATGGAAACATATCCCTTGCTCATGGATAGGGAGAATCAACATTGTCAAAATGGAAATACTCCCCAAAGCATTATACAGATTCAACGCGATCCCTATAAGGATACCCATGAAATTCTTCAAAGAAATGGACCAAACAATCCTGAAATTCATATGGAACAACAAACGCGCATGGATAGCTAAAACAATCCTTGGGAAAAAGACGATAAGAGGCATCACGCTCCCCAACCTTAAACTTTAATACAAAGTGGTAACAATTAAAACAGAATGGTACTGGAACAAAGGCAGAGCCACAGACCAATGGAACAGGGTGGAATATCCCTGCACACAACCACAAATGTATGATCATCTAATCTTTGATAAGGGAGCAAGAAATGTGAAGTGGAGCAAGGAAAGCCTCTTTAACAAATGGTGCTGGCATAACTGGACAAACCACATTGCAAAAGAATGGGCTTAGACCTCGACCTAACACCATGCACAAACGCCAGAACAAAATGGATTAAAGACCTCAACATCAGACCACAATCCATAAGGTACATTGAAGACAAGGTCGGCAAAACCCTCCATGATATTGTAGCTAAAGGTATCTTCAAAGATGACACACAAATGATCAACCAAGTGGAAACAAAGATAAACAAATGGGACTATATAAAACTAAGAAGCTTCTGCACTGCAAAAGATACAGTGACCAGAATACAAAGACAATCTACAGAATGGGAAAGGATATTCACCCAATACCCATCTGATAAGGGGTTGATATCTAGGGTATATAAGGCACTGGTTGAACTCTACAAGAAGAAAACATCCAACCCCATCAGAATATGGGGCGAAGAAATGAACAGAAACATTCTCAAGGAAGAAATATGAATGGCCAAAAGGCACATGAAAAAATGCTTTTCATCCCTAATAATCAGGGAGATGTAGATCAAAACAACTAAGAGATACCACCTCACACCACAGAGAATGGCACACATCTAAAAAAATGGAACCGGTGTTGGTGTGGATGTGGAGAGAATGGGACCCTTCTACACTGCTGGTGGGAATGCTGACTGGTTCAGCCCTTTTGGAAAACAATATGGATGCTTCTCAAAAAGTTAGAAATTGAGCTTCCATTTGATCCAGCAATACCACTTCTGGGAGTATATCCTGGAGAGGCAAAAAAAGTATAGTTCAAATGACATCTGCACTTATATGTTCATTGCAGCACTGTTTACAATAGCCAGAATCTGGAAAATACCCGGGTGCCTGAGAACAGATGACTGGTTAAAGAAACTTTGGTACATCTACACAATGGAATACTATGCAACTGTTAGAAAAGATGAAGTCACCAACTTTGCATATAAGTGGATCAACATGGAAAGTATCGTGCTAAGTGAAATGAGTCAGAAAGAGAGACAGACATAGAAAAATCGCACTCATCTGTGGAATATAAAATAACAGGATAGGAAACTAACACCCAAGAATGGTAGAAATAAGGACCAGGAGGTTTGCTCCATGGCTTGTAAATTGGCCTCACATGCTGGGGGGAAAGGCAGCTCAGATAGAGAAGGGAACACCAAGTAAAGTGTTGTTGGAGGACCTGCTCGGCATGGGATATGTGTGCTAAAAGTCGACTATAGATTGAACATGATGGCCACTCAATACCTCTATTGCAAACCAAAACACCCAAAAGGAGAGAGAGAACAAAAGGGAATACCCTGCCACAGAGGCAGGGTGGGGTGGGGGGTATAGGATTGGGGAGTGGGAGGGAAACTGGTATCATCGGTGGTGGAGAATGGGCACTGGTGGAGGGATGGGTTCTCGAGCATTGTATGACTGAAACACAAGCACGAAAATATGTAAATCTGTAACTGTACCCTCAGGGTGATTCACTAATTAAAAAAAGAAGAACTTACGTTCTCAAAAATCACCAAAAAAAATCTAAGGATGGGGACGAATAGAGATGTTACTGGTACCCGCTCGAGCGAATCAATGAACAACGGGGGTGACAGTGATACAGTGATACAGTGATTGGCCATTTGTATATGTTCTTTGCTGAAATGTTTGTTAAGGTACCTTGCACATTTATAATGAGTTCTCATTTTATGATTAAGATGGAAGAGTTCTTATAATTTTTAGCTACAAGTTCCTTATTAGGTGGGCATATGATAGCAAATATTTTCTGCCACTCTATGGGCTATATTTTTCACTTCTTTATGGTATTCTTTAAAGCATTAATGCGTTATTAAATGTTTTAAAATTGTTTACAATACCATTAATAACATTAATAACAGCTTCTCATGAACATAATTTCAACACCACACAGATATGTGTGCATCTATGTTTTTGAATTAATTTTGTGTATGTTTTCGCACAGGTGTCAAGAATATTATTGCTAGATCATATGGGAGATCTATTCCTAATTTTTGAGAAATCTCAATATTGCTTTCCATAGATGTTGAACCAGATGACATTCCCACCAACAGTGGACAAGGTTTTATTTGTCACCACAAACCCGCCAACACTGGCAATTTCCAGATTTTTTGATATGTGCCATTCTGACAGGTGTGAGATAGTATTTCACTGTTTCGATTTGCATTTATCTAATTATGAGTAAATATGAGCACTTTTTCATATGTCTGTTGGCCATTCTTATATCTTCTTTGAGCAAGTGTCTGTTCATCTCACCCCATTTATGGATGTAGTCACTGATCTTTTTTTTGGTAAGTTTAGTGAGTGCTTTGTATATCTTGGATATCAGCTCTTTATCAGAAGTCTTGTGTGCAAATATTTTCTCACATTCAATAGGGTGTTTTTGTTTTTTTTTTGTTTGTTTGTTTTTGTTTTTTTTTTTTTTGCTTTTTGGGTCACACCCAGCGATGCTCAGGGGTTACTCCTGGCTTTGCACTCAGAAATTACTCCTGGCAGTGCTTGGGGGACCATATGGGATGCCGGGGATCGAACCCGGGTCGGCCGCATGCAAGGCAAACGCCCTACCCGCTGTGCTATCGCTCCGGCCCCTCAATAGGGTGTTTTTGGAGAGACTTTTTTGGGGGGATAGGGTGGAGGCAACACCCAGAGGTGCCCAGGAGTTGCTCCTGGCTCTGCACTCAGGAATCCAGGAGGGCTTGGGGGACCATAGGGGACACCAGGGATTGAACCAATGTCGCCTGCGTACAAGCAAGTGCCTTACTCTACTATCTCTCCAGTCCCACGGGTGTTTATTTTTATTGGACCTTGAGTTTCTTTGCTGGAAGCAGAAAAAGCTTTAAGTTTTTTAAATTGTTGTGTGCCACTCCCGATAGTGTTTGGTTCTGGTGGTGCCAGGGAGGGGGGTCAGGCAGAGGGGGCATTCAGTGCTGGGCATGACCCCCAGGGCCTCAGGCTTGGAAGACATGTGCCCTACCACTTGAGCCACATCCCCAGCCCATAAGTTTTTTATTTAAATAAAGCCCAATTTATTGGTTTATTTCTTTTGTTGTTCTTGATTATGGCATCCTATCTAAGAACCTGTTGTCCCTACCCTGGGTGACCTTTGAGGATGAATCCTCTCACTGTTTCCACAGAACAGGTGGGCAACAGGGCTGCAGAGTGTGGAGCCAGAGGAGCGAGGACAGCTGCAGTTAAGGGCATCTGTCAAAACTCGCTGACTCCACTCTGCTCCAAAGGCAAAACCTCAACCTCTCAAGCAAGGGCTGGACCCTGAATCCTAGAAAGTGGCATGGCCCCTGTCTAACGAATGTCTAACTAGACATTCGTCTAATTTCTAATGCCAGGCACTAACGCTGGCATTCTGTCCTAATTTTCTGGCATTTCTTTCATGCTATTTCCTGCTCCTCTTCTTTTTTTTTTTTTTTTTTGAAACTGACTAGGCAACTTACATCCTCGAAGACAGACTTAAGACTTAGGGTGTGGTCAGGAGAAGGTGAACTGTATGTCTCGGTGTGGTTGAGGAGAAACCTTTAGCACGCCTACTCAGTGTGGGGCTTGAAAAGAAGAAGCTCGTTTCTTTCCGGGTCTCTATTTCCACATTTCTGTTATGTGAGGGCGGTGGACGAGGTTTTCCGGCCGCCACAGGCTTCTGAGTCTTCACTTCCCCATTCTCTCTGAGTATCTGGACATGGATGGCAGAAAATATTGAGTGTGGGGGCCAGAAAGAGTTTAAGCAAGCTCCAGAGCAACATTTAGAGTCTTTGCTTGGCACTGGAAAAATTCCCGGAAAGATTCACCAAAGGTATCCGCAGTGCTTGTCTCTGGTATGTAAAATTATGAGTGTTATTTTCCTCTTTCATTTTGATTGTATGTTCTGATTTTTTGTTGTGATAACTTGTTTTGTTTTGGTGCTAAGGGGGAAAAACATAACAGAAATTAAGGTTGGCACTTCTTTTCAAAAGAAGAGATTGCCATGAACGAGATAGAGGAGTGGGAAAAGTGGCAGTCACCACCTCTCTGCCTGGGTCTAGGAGCCCTGCAGAGCCTTTTGGGAGAACATGTGTCAAGGCACCTTTAAAACTGCAGAGTATCCTCCCTGCCAGTGGAGCGTCAGGAAGTGGACTGTGAGCCAGAAATTAGACAGAGATCAGAAGGTTGATTAGAAAGGCTCTTGGGATTCTCAGTTGTGGCAAGTTGATAAGGAAGCAGGATGGTGCAAAGGGGATACTATAACCAAACAAAGCATTCATGATGCAGAACTCGGTCAAACTGAGCGGGAGACTCCGACCTGGCCTCTAGAGTAGACCTGAGCTAAGATGAGAAGGAGCCACACCTTAAAGAAATAAACCATGGTACAAAGTAATCCCTAAAGAAAGCTAATATCAAAACAATGCTTGATGGTCACTCTGCCAGCGTGTTTTTTTCCTGAGCTGGAATCTGAATGGCACATCCCAGCAAGCACTGTAAAGAGGCTGCCACACAGAAATGACATCTGTACCTATATGTTCATTGCAGCACTGTTCACAATAGCCAAAATATGGAAACAACCCGAGTGCCCTAAAACAGATGGCTGGTTAAAGAAACTTTGGTACATCTACACAATGGAATACTATGCAACTGTTAGGACAGATGAAAGTCATGAAATTTGCTTATAAATGGATAGACCTGGAGAGTATCCTGCTAAGTGAAATGAGTCAGAAAGAGAGGGACAGACATAGAGGGACTGCACTCATTTGTGTAGTGTGGGGTAGAATCACATGAAGCTGACACCCAAGGACGGTAGATACAAGGACCAGGGGGATTGCCCCATAGCTGGAAGACTGCTTCATGAGCGGAGGGGAGAAGGCAGATGGAATAGAGAAGGGATCACTAAGAAAATGATGACTGGAGGAACCAGTTGGGATGGACGATGCATGCCGAAAGTAGATAAAGGACCAAACATGATGACCTCTCAGTGTCTGTGTTGCAAGCCATAATGCCCAAAAGTAGAGAGAGAGTATGGGGAATGTTTTCTGCCTTAGAGGCAGGGGGACGGTGGGAAATGGAGGGTATACCCGGGATATTGGTGATGGGGAATGTGCACTGGTGGAGGGATGGGTGTTTGATCATTGTGAGATTGTAACCCAAACATGAAAGCTTGTAACTATCTCATGGTGATTCAATAAAATTTTAAAAAAGAAACTTGTCAGGCAGAAGTCCATGGCTCAGAATATAGCTTAGTGGTAGATAACTGCATTACATTTGTAAGGTCCTAGGTTCGATCTCTGGGGCCACACACACACACACACACACACACACACACACAGAGAGAGAGAGAGAGAGAGAGAGAGAGAGAGAGAGAACTGGCACCCATAAATCACAAAGTCCAAGACAGATATTAGCTGAGGTTTGAAGAGGACCAAATGTTTTCACTCAGACCTAGCTTCCTCCACTTTTCAGACCTCTCTTCTGCTTTCCTGATCTGTAACCTTCCAGGGGCATGAATAGGTCCGTTTCTAGCTTAGGTGCTTTCAGGAATTCAAAATATCATTCCAGGCTTTTTCTCCTCAATCCTTCCGTTGCTCTGGAATGCAGCCAAAGTGATTAGCATCAGCTCAGTTGTCTCAGTGAGGAAGCCTGACTTCAGAGAGGAGACACAGCTTGCCAAAGCAATAGTGCAGTCTGTAGGACACTTGCCTTGCACATGGATTGATCTCACAGATGGTTCCCAAAGATCTGCCAGGAGTGATCCTTCAGTGCAGAGCCAGGAGTAAGTTCTAAGCACTGTTGGGTATGACCCCAAAACCAAACAATATGACAGGTGACACAGCTTGGCTATGGTTAGGCAGTTTTATCCATTAGGCCTGCTTTATCCATCTTCAAGCTCCCCCTCTTCTTTGGTGCCTTTGCTGCCCAGACTTTCAAGGGACTTGTTCTGTGGTCAAACAGACAAATCAGTTCCTCCTTATTAACGCTATTAGTTCCCCATGCCCACTAACCAATGTTCAGTCATCTCAATCCTGCAGATTACAAAGTCAAATTTGACTTCATTGATGCAACACGAAATGGCCCTTACTCTTCTGTAACACTGTTCTCTTTAGAGAAGAATATAACTTGGTGCATGAAAAGCAAGCCTCAGCACCAACCCCTCTTGGAGGTGAGGAGGTAGCTCAAAGGTCTAGTGCACATGCTGGAGACCTGGGTTCGATCCCTGGCATCCTATGGCACCCTGAGTACTGTCAGGAGCTAACAGTAGCCCCTGAGTAGCCAGTGGATGTAAAAGCACCAACCCTCTGCCCTTCCAGATAGAAAGGAAATGGGAGGCTGCAGGGAATCTGGCTGAGTTAATCCTGAGCTGTTCTTATTAACTATTAGATAAAATTGGCAGCAGACAGCAGGCAAATGACAGCACAAATGTTAATTCAGCAGTGCCCATGGCAGCCTGACAGCCAGAGATGGCTTTATCAGTCCTTGTAATGTATAGCATTGCATTTATCTAATTGTTTCCTAGACTGACATGAATAAATCCTTTCTTCAAGCAACCCCTTCCCCGCAGAGGTGACACTCCTCAGAAACTATCCTGCCAGTGCAGATCGAGGTGAATAAGGAGAGGAGGATGCAGTTAACAAGTAATGTCACTTCCTGGCCACTATAAGGATTGCTTTGTGGGGTGCAGGTGTCTTAAACTGGTATGCGCTGTTAGATGTGCTATTCAGAGCAGTGGTTCTAAAATGTGAACCTTGCACCAACAAGCCCAGGGTCCCTTGATAAATACGGCATCTTGGATTCTAAGCCAGACTTGGTCCATTAGACATTCTGGGAGTAAGATCCGCCCCTGAGTTTTCAAAGGCCCTCCAGGGAATTCTGGAGCTCATCAAAGCTTGAGGGTAAGTTAAAATACAACTAGTGGTAACAGGATGGGCCAGTAGTTGTATGACCTTGCACAAGCTCTCTAGTCTCTGGGTGTCTCCATTTCTTCATTTGTCAAATTGGTAAATAAACATACCTGCCTCAGGGTTGGCATAAAGGTTCAATTTGAAAAGTACCTGGAGCAACATCTGGGACATGGGAAAAGCTCTCTAGATGTATTTTTTAATAAGATAGCCAAGGACTTATCTTGGGCCAGAGAAATAGTACTTGACTTGCATGCAGCCAAAGCAGTTTCGGTTCCCAGCACCACATGCAATACTTCAAGACCCTCTAGTAGAGAGTTTTGAGTGCAGAGTCAGAAGTAATTCCTGAGCACTCCAAGTGTGGCCCAAAAAAAAACAAAAAATAGACTTCTGTGTTTTCAGTAATTCTAAGAAAAACGCTGAATCTTCAGTTTTTACTATTTCACTGTCACTGTCACTGTCATCCCGTTGCTCATCGATTTGCTCAAGCGGACACCAGTAAAGTCTCTCATTGAGAGACTTATTGTTACTGTTTTTGGCATATCCAATACGCATGGGTAGCTTGCCAGGCTCTGCCGTATGGGCTCCATACTCTCGGTAGCTTGCCGGGCTTTCCGAGAGGGGCGGAGGAATCGAACATGGGTCAGCATGATTTCATAAATATAAAATTATGGTACTAAAATTTCATCTTTTGAGGGGACCATATCAGCAGTGATTGAAGAACCATGTGATGCTGAGGATCAAATTCAGGGTTTCTATATGCAAAGTGTGAGTGCCAGCTCTTTGAGCCATCTCTTCATCCTTCTAAGTATTATC
The DNA here is from genome assembly GCF_027595985.1 of Sorex araneus. NCBI lineage: Eukaryota > Metazoa > Chordata > Mammalia > Eulipotyphla > Soricidae > Sorex > Sorex araneus. The sequence continues at coordinate 140,060,713 of NC_073313.1, read as the reverse complement.
TTTATTGTGGTTATGTTTATGGGAAATAGGTTTTCACACTGAGAAAGTGAAATTATGGGTAATTTCTATCTCTAAGCACAGTTTTAAATGTGTTCAAATACATCTTGGAAATCTAAATATTAAATTCAATTGGAAAAGAGAAATATACAAATGTGAATAGATTTTCAAGTCAGAGAGCATGAGTTGAGGTAAAGCCATCTCTAAAGAATTTAAGATCTAGGACAAACATACTTGGTTCCCATCTCCTCTCAGGACAAGAGAATAGTTCTGGGATCCCTAAGTCACATTGGAGCCAAAGCAGGCACGTTTCCTCTGGTTTATAAGTGAAGAGGGAAAAGGAAGAGTCTGGTCCAGCTATGAACTTCAACAAAAGTATTGGGTAGCTGATCTCAGTGAAGACAACTTGGAGCTGGGCATATGGGCTGAGAGAGAACTCGTCTCACAAAGGGAGAGTCCAACTGAGAGTCAATGCCTTCGAGCTGTAAGGCCTTGCTGACTACTATGTGAATTTGAGCACATGGCCAGAAACAATCCACAAGAATAAGTTAGCCAGCAGGGTCTATAACTCCCTCTTGACATCTACATAGTTCTAGGTCTCAAGGGACTCCTGATTGGGTTGTCATGCCAGCAGCTTGCTTGGCACAGTGTAGCTGATATCAAGATCAAGATTTTGTCACTCCAATCCTGTAGCTGTTGTGTATCTAGTATAAGCAACATTTGATTTATTTGAGATGTGTAGACATCTCTTCACATTTTTCAAATGTAATTGTCCCTGTCTGCCTTTTCAAAACTTTGGTCATGCTATAGATGTGTGCTTCTAACTCATATAGCTGCACAATGTGCATGTTATTTGTTATCTGGTTTTATTTGTAGCTTTCTGGTTGTACGCTGCTTATATCTATGGATTCAAGTTTCTGAAGTCAATACTAACTTTCTTTTAAAAACTAGGCCATTTTTTAAAGAATCAAAATTTAGGTCATTTGGGTCAGAGAAATTGTACAGCCAGAAGAGTACTTGCCTTGCACACAGTCTACCTGTGTTAGATCCCCGGCACCCCATATGGTCCCTGCCAGGAGTGATCCCTGAGTACAGAGTCAGTACTAAGCCCTGAGTATCGCCAGGTGTAGCCCCAAAATTAGGTTATTTTACTGGGGTGGTGTGCAGGTGGCAACTTGAAATCCCACTTTCAGCCCTACTTTACCCTCTTAAACATTGGTAACAGGATCAAAGACATGCCAGTAAGAATCACTAAGTTCCAGATATGATATTGGCCTTTTGTGAAGCATTTTTGCACCCCAGTAACCAATTTATTTTGGGGAAGTTGGGGGAAAGGCACACCTAGCAGGGCTCATGGCTTACTACTGACTTTGCACTCAGGAATATCTCCTGGTGGGTTGATATAGGGTGCTGAGGATCAAACCCGGTCAGTCGCATATAGGGCAAGCACCTTACCTACCGGACTATCTCGCTGGCCCCTTACTTATAAATAATAGCTTACTTATTGACACATGATTCTTTGTGTGTCAATCTTCCCAAAGGCTCTAGAATTTCTGCAGCCTCTCACATGGCTGCTCTCTACTCATTTTGTGGCCTTTGTTTAACTATATTGTGGTACACTTACGACTTAGCGAAGTTCTTTCTTTTTAATAACTGCTCTATTGAGATACAGTTCATACACATTCCATACAATTCACTGATTCAGAAGTGTGAAGTTCCATATGTTTTAGCATAAAAAGTTGTATAACCATCACCACAATCATTTTTTGTTATTTTATTGTGGGGGAGGTCCCCAAGCAAGGTTCTAAATCTCCCAGAAATACCTGATCAGTCAGATTGATGGTTCAATACACAGATCCAGCAATGCAGTGCTACTCAGACATAGTTGCACTAGGGGGTCACTGTGACCTCCCAAGTAGTATCTGGAACCTCTTGGCCTCCACTGCCAGGATATACATGGGTAATGCTGGGAGATATGCAGTGTTAGAGATCAAACTCAGGATTTTGCTCATTTGAGCTCATCTGAGCCTAGCCCTTTGAGCGATATTCCTCCCCAGCATGCTCTCACATAACCAATTTTAGAATATTTTCAACACCCTAGAATGAGACCCTTTATCCCATTTTACCCTTGTGGGTTTGATTTGTTTCCCTAATGATTTCTCTCGTTGAGGTTTTTGTCCTCCCACCCTTTTGTTCCCTTTCCTTTGTTGTTGTTATTGACATTGTGATAACTGAAGTTTGCACATATGCACCTACCTGTAGTGCTCACACATGTTTTTTAGCTGTGTACTCACTGGGGTGGGGGTTGGGATGTCAGGTTGCTCTGTCAGCTGTGGTGCTCATCTAGGTTTTGTCATCCTTTAGTTGCAGTTCTCTTGAGGGTACACTTTTAATTGAGTCACATATGTTATGGCTGTATTACTCATTTGTTGCATCTCATGGCCATGGTACTCAAACATCTTTGTAATTGCAGTGCTCACCAGGCAGCACAGCCTTTTTGTGGTGCCTGTACACACCTGACTGCAGCATGGCCAGAAATTGCTTGCAGTCCCAGTGATTGCTGATAGTGCAGCTGCCGTGATCAAACAGCAGTCTCCAGATGACACTCAGCATATGTGGGACACAGGGGATTTGAACTCATGACCATAAACTTGCAAGGCCAGTTCTTTAAGCCATAGCATTATTTCTCAGAGCCCTTGTATATCTTTTCTTGAGTGCTTTTGCCATTTATGCTTCTTCTTTGGAGAAATGTCTATTCCAGTACTTTGCCCAATTTTTTCAATTGAGTTTTTTTTTTGTCATTGATTTGTTAAAAGATGTTTCTATGTTCTGTATACAAGTGTTCAATCAGACATGTGATGTATAAATATTTTATGGCATTTGGCTGTCTTTTCAATTTTTAGTGTAGCTTTTAAATAATTTTAAAAATATTTTATTTATTTGAAGCATCATGATTTACAATACGATTAATGATAGGGTTTCATGCATACTCTTCACTTTTTGATGATATTATTTATAAAACGAAAATTATTAACTTGGGCAGATTTCAATTTATCTAATTATTCTTTTGTTCTCATGCTTGTAGCATTGTATCTAAGAAATCATTCCTTAATGCAGATCTGAAACATTTTCACCAACTGGAGACATTTGTTGTTATAACATTAAGTGACTGAAAATCAATCAGACTTTGTAACTGCATATTTCACGGTGATTCAATAAAAATAAATAAAAATTTTTCAACTATATTTATTCTATTATAACCGTATAGTGATAGCTATTAATAAATCTTTGATACATTTTTAGTTTAGTTTTGTCTAAGTGTGAAAACAAATTTCACTGGATTTCTAGTTGCTACAGCATCACTTGTTAAGACCATTTTTTCTTTCTTATTGAGTCAACTCAACTGCCTCCTCAAAAAAAAGTCAGTTCGCCACAACTTTCTTTATCTGCTAATTTTCAGATTCTTAATCTTATTTTGTTGATCTATCTTTCTGTCCTTATGTTAGTGGCAGTGTTTTAATTACTGTTACTTTGTGTAAAATTTTGAATTGGCAACTATGAGCTTTCTAACTTTTCTTTTTCAAGATTATTTGAGCTATTCTTGAACCCTTTGAACTCCCATTTGAGCGTTAAGATCAGTTTGTCAATTTCTACACACTATTCAGCTGTGTTCATATGGGGTTGTAGCTCATTGTGAGAAGCATCACCATCTTAACTCTATTCAGTGTTTTGATTGATGAACATGGGGGTGTCTTTCCGTCTCTTGAAATCTTTCATTTCTTACAGTTTTTTGCAGACTTTCAGTAAACAAGTTTTACATCATTTCAACTTAATTTATCCTATGTTAATTTTTTAAATATTGAAAAATGTAATTGTTTCCTTAATTTTATGCCCATTGCTATAACTGGTGTGTTGTGATTCCCTACAGTCATTGCTTTCCTTGTTGTCTGTTAATATTGCTTTATATCTTTAGACCCTCATGTTGGGCACATAAAAATTGATTAATGTTATATCTTCTTGGTGGACTGAACACTTTGTCATTATATAATATCAATGTTTATCACCGATTATCCTTTTATTTGAACATTTATGTTATCAAATATGTGAGTAGCACACCCTTCCTTTTCTCTGCATAGTTGGTTTGGATGACTTTACTCTAGCCTTTTAGTCTAAGCCTGTATCTGACATAAGGGTATTGTGTGGCTCACTCTGTGTTTCTTAGTTTATATACTCAGACCACTCACATTTAGCATGACTAGTAATTTATATCATCATCATCATCATCCCATTGATCATTGATTTTCTCGAGTGATCTCAGTAACGTCTCCATTCGCGAATTTTAGATTTTAGAAGCCTCTCTTTACTCGTCCTTCCCAACCGTGCCACATTGAAGGCTCTTTCAGGGTCAGGGAAATGAGACCCATCATATTTACTGGTTTCGGCATATGAATATGCCACGGGGAGCTTGCCAGGCTCTCCCATGAGGGCAGGAAACTCTTGGTAGCTTGCAAGGTCCTCCGAGAGGGAGAACTAGGCTATAAGATGGGTTTACGAGAGATTGGTTTTAAGTCTTTGGATTTTGGCCATTGATGGGGTTACATGGCACCAGGGGCAGTTTCTGGGTGTCACGGCCTGGCTTCTGGAAAATGGGGGATCTGGGTGGAAGTCCCGATCCGAAGAGGCTTGGAAATCCCAGCCCCAGGTCCCGCACACCTGGGTTCCTCTGCTGGTTCCTTCATGCGTGAAGCTCCTCTGAATATGTGGAGAAGGGCCTTGAGTATGGCTGTGGCTGGGTTCCAGAGGTCTTCAGCTGCGGGAACTCTGCTCGGGGCAGGGAGAGAAACTCAACCCACTCCCTCTGAGGGGCCCCGGTGAAGACAGCCATACGAGGGGGCAAGAAACTCTGCCAGTAATTTATATGGCTGACTTAAAACTATCATATTATGTTCATCTTGTTACATATTTCTGTTCTTTTTCCATTTGTTTCTATTTGCCCTTTCTGTTGCATTGTCTTCCCTGGTGATTCTGTTTCATCATTTTTTTTTTCTTCTAGATATCACCAGATATTTGTTTTGTGGTTACCATGGGACTGTGTCATTCTTTCTCTATCTAAAAGTCTTTATGTGAGTGTGCTGATATATATATTGATCTTTAGATTAACAGATTCTATCCTGTTCTTCCTCCCCTTTGATGTTTTGTTGATGATTTGCTTGATGTTTCTGATTCTATGTTACTATTTATCTTCATGCTTGAGATTTAATGCTCTTTTTTATTCTTTTCCTGTACAAGGTCACCTTTCAGCTTTTCTAAATACAGTTCTGAATACTGTAAACTCCATCAGCTTTTGTTTATCTGGGAAAGCATCTATTTCTCCACATAATTTGGATTACAAATTTGCAGGGCAATATATTCTTCACTGGAATTTTTATCATTCAGAACTGTGAATATGTCATTACACTCTCTTAGCCTATAAGGTTTCTGCTGATTGGGATGACTTTTTATGTTGCTTATTTTTTTCTTACCAGGCTTTAACATATTTTTTTGCTTTCTGGGTCACATCTGGCAATGCACAGGGGTTACTCCTGGCTTTGCACTGAGGAATTACTCTTGGCAGTGCACGGGGGACCATATGAGATGCTGGGAATTAAACCCAGGTTGGCCGCCTGCAAGGCAAATACCCTACACTCCAGCCCCTTGAACATTTTTTAATTGACGATTTTTGATAATTAAGCAATGGTGTGTTCTGGGGTGTTTGTTATATGTCTAAACTTTGAGTTGTGGGGCATGTGGCACAGTAATAGAATGCACATCTCAAATTTGTGAAGCCCTGTGTTAAGTCCTGGGTACCATTTAAAAAAATTGCACAAAGAAATGTGAGTCTTATTTCAGATTTCTGGACTGCTATGGTTAGATTTTTCTCTTTGGAGAAATCTGTAGAGATTTTGCAAAGTCCCCAGCTATTATTTATTTGAATAATCCCTTTGTTCTCTTTCTTTCCAGCATTTGATATCCCCATTATTCTAATACTGCTTCTAATAAATAGAGTTTGACATTTATCAAAAGTTGTCCTGATTTTACCTAAATCATACTTCTCTATTTTGTTTTGGGGATACACCCAGCAGTTCTTAGGCCCTACTACTGCCGATACACCCAGGGATCACTCCTGGCAGTGCTGGGGGACCTGATGGGTACCAAGAATTGATCCTAAGTTGGTCACATGCACGCAATCTCCCTACCCACTGTACTATCTCTCCATCCCACTTCAGAGCTAACTTTTACTACCAATTCTATTACCTTACTTACCTTATGGTTATTTGGAGTTTCTTCTTCCATCATTTTCAAAAAATTATGTCTGTCCATAGAGAGACTGCACTCATTTGTGGAGTGTAGGGTAGCATCACATGAAGCTGACACCCAAGGACGGTAGATACAAGGGCCAGGGGGATTGCCCCATAGCTGGAAGACTGCTTCATGAGCAGAGGGGAGAAGGCAGATGGAATAGAGAAGGGATCAGTAAGAAAATGATGGCTGGAGGAACCAGTTGGGATGGGAGGTGCATGCCGGAAGTAGATAATGGACCAAACATGATGAACTGTCAGTGTCTGTGTTACAAACTATAATACCCCAAAGTAGAGAGAGAGTATGGGGAATATTGTCTGCCTTAGAGGCAGGGGAGGGTGGAAAAGGGAGGGGTATATCTGGGATATTGGTGGTGGGAATGTGCACTGGTGGAGCGATGGGTGTTTGATCATTGTGAGATCGTAACCCAAACATGAAAGCTTGTGACTATCTCACGGTGATTCAATAAAATTTTAAAAATTAAAAAAATTATGTCTGTCTAGGAATGTATGTACTTTATAAGTGTTCTAGCCTGCCATACAATTTATTTATTTATTGACATACAATTTCATAGTATTCCTTTATATTCATTTTTATTTCTATAAGGTTACTTGCAGAATCCCTGCTTTTATTTCTGATTTTAATAATTTTAGACTTCTCTCTCATATTCTTTTTTGAACAAATAATGATAATTATTATTGTTGTTATTTTTCCCTTCCCTTCCATTTGTTGCTATTGCTTCCATGACAGATTGTAGTACATGCATATTTGATTGTGATTCTCTCTCGAGGCCATACATCTGGTTGTAGTGCTTGCACATTCGGCTTCAGTGTTCCTAGGGGTCACACTCTTTTTAGCTGTGGTGATTGAACACATTATGGTTATAGGGCTAGTCACTGCATTTCTGTGGTGCTCACACACATTTGCCAAGGGTCGAATTCTTGACTGCAGGTCTCAGACATTGTTAATTCAGTGATTGCACACACCTGGCACACGTCCAAATAGAGCTCACAATGTTGTAGTGCCAGGGATACCAGGTAGCATATATGGGCAGTATAAGGCATCAAAGTCATGGGTTCACATTTTCAAGTCAGACAATTTTTTAACTAGGGAGACATCCCAAGATTTTCTCTCTCATTTAGTCCTCACTTCTTTCTGCTTATGTTTAGGAGCTTTGATCAACCTTAAGAGCACACACACACACTCACAGATATATATTTATAATAAAAAATGAGTCTTCCTCACATTGTAGAGGTCTCAACCTGACCCCACAAAGTGTGCTGTTCTGTTCTCTTGAGTAAATGAGTTATATTCGTTCTGAATTCCCTTCTTGCTTATCCAATGGCTACAGTTCAGAAGGTTATCACAATCCCACTTTCCCACTTTAGAAATTAAGCTATAGCCTTTTTAACACGTGGCCATCAGCCAAGTATTGCTCACTTACTGAGTAACTATGGGAGCCTGGAGTAGAACAGCAGGCAGCAGACCCTGGCCAGACAGATTCAACAAGCAAGGCATTGTGGGAAGATCTAGGGCCTGGTCTCTAAGAACTGTTCTGTCATTGACCCTTGAATAGGAACAGAGGCAAATTAAAAAAACTGCTTACTGCTGCTCCAACCACTTGTTTTCTCTGTGACAGAGCATAGCACTCTGCTTTCCTGTTTGGCAGGGTCTCAAGCTGACAGGTGGCGAAGTCAAGAGAAAAAAACGTTTGTTATTTTGGGAAAGTGCTGATTCCAACTGGTGTTCAGGGGTAACAGGCACAGTTAATAATTATTTCCCTTCTCTCCGTGAGCCCTCAACCTGCTTAGGGTGCTTTAGAGCATCCATTAGTGCCTTAGAGCAAATACAAATGCCCACTTAATGATTATATCTAGATTAGTGAGAAACCTGGGGAGAGGCAGGCAGGTCCTAACTTTAAAATGAAGCAAAGGAAGTGACACCAAGTCAACTCTATGGATAGGGATGTGGTGAACTTGAAATACAAACCAAGTACGGCAACCTCAGCCCCACCCTGGGCTGATGATTCAGGATCAAAAAGAAGAGGGTTGTGCAAGATTTGAAGATTTTTGTAAATTATTCTTGAAAGAGAAAACATTCATTTGTCTTTCTGCCAGCTCCCAGTTTTTTTCCTAGAGCTGACAGTGTGGTCATTGTCTGTTCTCTGATGCCATAGGGTAGTACCCCTTAACTTGAGCCACATGTGCTCTAATGGGCATGGACAGACAATTTAAGTATAGCAGGACTATGAACTTTGATGGGAAAATTATTTATCTTTTCCAAGTAACTTCTAACAGAAATTAATCATTTACCAGAGCAAAGAATACAGGCAACATGCCATAGTGGTATTAGCAATATCTATGACTTTATCTGTAATAGAAATCATAAATATTTTCATATAGGACTTCAGTTATTGCATCTCAAGGAGTTATTTATAATCATTGATTCAAGATTTATAACCTAAATACAGACTTGCTACTAAATCTTGTTATTTAATGCATTTCTAGAGAATTAATATGATCACAAGACCTTAAATTCCTTCATTATTATAAGATGATCTTTATTATAAGATGATTTTTCATTATTATAGGATGATCATTATTATAAGATATGTTTATGGGTCTATGTATTTTATTTATGTATTCCAAGACATTATTCTGAGAATGTAGTCAGGGTTTGACCAAGTATCTAAAGGGGTAGATAAGCCAACAGAAATGAAGACGCCCTGACCCAAATCTTGCCCATTTCCACTCTCCCTGCCTCATTTCTAATTCACACTACTTTCCCATCTTCCTGCAGGCTTCAAAAGCACTTGTATGCCAGTGCTATTATTTTGGGCAACTGTGCCCAGTTTCCTAATCTGCAAAATGGGGAATCATAAAACTATCTACTTTATTGGTTGACTGTGATGGCTCAGTGATCTAATAAATGTAAGACACTTACTACTCAATTTATAGTGATTGCTGATGTGTTAGCTTGGGAGAGGAGAGAGTATAGCAGGCATGGCACTTACCTTGCATGCAGCCAACACAGATTCCATCCCCAGCACCCTTTAAGGTCCCCTGAGCACCACCAGGATTGATAACTGAGCACAGAGCCAGGAATAAGCCCTGAGTACTATCGAGTATGGCCCACAAACAAAAAAAAATGGTGTTAGCTAAATTCTTTTGTTTATATCAAATTGTTGGATTTGGACTATACCTAGCGGTGCTCAGGGCTTGCTTCTGCCTCTGTACTCAGGTATCACTCCTGGTGGTGATCAGGGGATCATATGTAATGCCATGGATCAACCAGGGTCAGCCACGTGCAAGTCAAGTGTCCTACTCTCTGCACTCTCTCTCCAGCCCAAATATTGTTAGCTAACTTGGGGGATGGAGAGATATTACAGCAGATAGGGCAGTTACCTTGCACATGACTGAACTGGGTTTGATCCTCAGCACCCCATATGGTCCCTTGAGCCCCACCAGGCGTGATTCCTGAGTTCAGAGCCAGGAATATTCCTAAGCACTGTCAGATATGGCCCCAAAACACAAAATTTAAATTATAAAACAAATATTAGCTTATTTTGTTGGTGGTAATTCCTATCTATGATCACTGTAATATATCATTTTACCTCCATTTTTATAGAACTCTGGGGTTGAAGTTAACCCTGGTTCTATCCCTAGCACCACTGAAAGAGAGTGATGAATCCCAATGATATGGCTCTATCAATAAGGTGTGCAGTGGGCATGAAAATTAGCTCTGGAAGCTCCTGCTTTCTTTTCACTCATTTTTGTCCCCACCCCCACTATGATGAGAAGAGTGCTCCCACTTCCACTTGCATACGTCAACGAGCTCACAGGAGACCAATTCTCCTAAAAGCTACTGCTGTGGCAGCCTCCCCTGCAAGGGTCCTTGTATAAGCTCTCACACAGAGCAGTGGCCTTGAACCCATTTGGAGTCAGGAGCCTGCCTCATTGAGCAGACGGGTTGGACTCAGGGGAGGAAGGGGGCATTCAGAAGGCCAAGAGTATTCTGAGGAGAAAAAAGTAGCATCATCAAGAAGTGCTTGCGCTGAGGCAAAGATTTTCAGTCAAAATGAGGCTGGGGGAGGGGGCTTGTGAATTTGGAGGACTGAGGGAATGAATGGGATGTGCAAAGGCCCAGAGTCATGAATGGGTCTGGTGTATCAGTCAAGTAAGGATCAATTTCTGTGTATGGGATTCTGAATAAATGGAAAAGGGAAGTAGGATGGCACAGGAGGTTTATGACCAGGTAGAAATGCCAGAATCAGGTCCTCTAATAGAGGAAAGGATGCCACTAAAAGTGTATTATAAGGATCAAAAGCTTCCCTGAAGCACACAGAAGGTGGATTGATTAGAAAGGGTTAATATGAAGGATAGGATGATTAGCAGGGACACTTCTTCTCTCTGCAGTCCAGGTGAGAAATGCTGAGTGTGAGGAGTGGCCCAACTGGGAGCTGTGGGTGTCGGGTATAGGCAGACTCTAACTCTGGTCTCCTCAGTGACTTGTGAGGCAGCAAAAGGGCCACAACTGTTGGGGGAACGTAACCTCTGCTGTTTGGTTACATGCCACATGAGGCAAGGCTTCTTCAATCCAGAATGCCAGCCCCACAGATTCACACAGTGATACATTTCTTTTTGTTTGTTTTGGTTTTTTGGTTTTGGTTTTGTTTTGAAGCCATACCCCACCGTACCCAAGGTGAGTGTGTACGTGTGTGTGGTTGTATATGTGAGTATATATGTGAGATTGTGTGTGACTGTGTGTAATTGTGTGTGAGTGGTTGTGTGTGGTTGTGTGTGGGTGAGTGCATGTGTGATTGTGTGGATGTGTAGTTGTGTAGGTGAGTGTTTGTGTGACTGTGGTTGTGTGGCTCTGACTGTGTATGTGTGCAGTGTTTTGTGTGGGTGAGTGTATGTGTGTGTGGTTGTGTGGGTGTGAGAGTATAGTATAAATGTGTGTGAGTGGGTGTTCAGGGCTTTCTCCTGGCTCTGAGATCAGGAATTACTCTTGGCAGGGCTTCGGGGAAATCGAACCTGGGTCAGCCATGTGCAAGGCAAGCACCCAATCTGCTGTACTATTACTCCGGCCCCTGACACTTCATTTTTACCTTCCTTTTTCATAGTAACAGACCGTTGCAAGAGCAAAATAAAAAGGCAGTGTCCCTTTAAAAAGACATCTGCCCCTACGAGTGTTGCCGAGAAGAGGTGTCCCAGCTCTAACCCTTCTCCAGTGTGGCAAGCAGGAGGAAGGGGGAAGGGACAAAGGCCACCCTCTGGCAAAGGAAATAATCCACGCTGCCTGAAATCCATTTAGAAACTGTTTTCCTCCAAATAGGAGCTGCTATTAGTTACCAGGGCAACCAAGAACCCTGGACTTTGTGTGTTAGCTTTCTTTTCTTCCTGCTAACGGGAGCTCATCTCTCACATGGTTGATGCTGGTTCCTATCTCTGGGACCAGAAGGGTCCCACTGGAGTCACTTCCATATGTCAAAAGTAAACACTTGAGCTCCCCTGAATCTGGTTTCTAGGAGCCAGACTTTTTTTTTCTTTTTGGGTCACACCCAGCGATGCTCAGGGGTCACTCCTGGCTCTGCACTCAGGAATTACCCCTGGCCATGCTCAGGGGACCATATGGGATGCTGGGAATCGAACCTGGGTCGGCTGCGTGCAAGGCAAACGCCCTACCCGCTGTGCTATCACTCCAGCCCCCAGACTTTTTTTTTTTTTGAGAGGGGTCTCTCCGGGAATTGCTCAGGGGTTATTCCTGGCCTTGCACTCAGAAATTACTGTATGTTGTCCTGGGGATCAAATCCAAGTCATCTCTGTGCGTGGCAAATGCTCCAGCCACTGTACTATCACTCCGGCCCTATGGGACCAGATTTCTACAGGCATCCTCTGGCACTTCCTTCTCAAGAAAGGCCAGTCTCAGGAAGATACACAGCTGGTGTCTGCTGGGATGGGTAAGCCTACATCAGACTATGCTCATGTTCTCAGATCAACAACAACAACAAAATATCTTGTTCCCTTACTAGGTGCTAGCGTGGGAACTCCAGGTGGCTCCAGCTCCAGGAGCTCTGTGGGAAAGCTCACAACCAAGCTGTTTGTTAAATGTCACCTGGCACTGATAGAGGGATGGGTGTTGGAACACCGTATGACTGAAACCTAATCATGAGCAGCTTTGTAAGTGTTTATCTCACAGTATTCAACACAGAAATCTTGCACTGTAGCACTGTCATCCCGTTGTTCATGGATTTGCTTGAGCGGGCACCAGTAACGTCTCCATTGTGAGACTTGGTGATACTGTTTTTGGCATATCGAATACGCCGAGGGGAGCTTGCCAGGCTCTGCCTCACGAGCGGGATACTTTCGGTAGCTTGGTGGGCTCTCTGAGAAGGACAGAGAAATCGAACCCGGGTCGACCACATTCAAGGCAAACGCCCTACCCACTGTGCTATCACTCCAGTCCACAAAAATCTTTAAAATAAAAAAATTAAAAATAAATAAATGACACCTGGCCTAGTTAGTCCTCAAGGCTTTGGTCTGCACTGGGCAGCCCTGGGTTATAGAACTGCCTCGTCAGTAGTTCATAGAGGTTTCAAGTTCTGGGTTTCGGTCAGCTGATTTTCACAGATGAAACAGTTCAAATGGAGCTAGCGACCTCCACGTGCCAGATTCCTCACAGAATGAAGGGAATGGTGGCCCTGTTTCATAGATAGCAAGACTTTTCTCTGCCTCCTCATGAGGTGGAGAGCAGAGAGAGACAGTCACTTTCTCCCGATCCACCCCGGCCAACTTAGGACTGTCTGGGAAGACTCCGTCCTAGGCATAACCAGGGTTTAAAGGCTCTTCTCTTCCTCACAGAAAGGAATTTGAGGAGTAGACGAGTAGTAAAGTAAAAACAGATTTTATTTGGAGGTTTTTTTTTTAGGAAGGGGAAGGAGGGAGAGAAAGTGAGAAAGAAATGCTCAAGGGAGAGGCAGGCTCAAGGGAGAGGCAGGCTTCTCCAAAACGTGGAGAGAGACTCAGAACACATCTCAGGAAGAGAAATACGGGTGACACATGTGCTCAAGCACCACATGTGCTTGGCCACGTGGGCATAAGCAGCACAAGGGCCCAGGCAGCATATGTGTGCCCTTCCTTTATTCAAGGTAGATTTTACAGGGACTCTCCAACCTGCCCCCAAGTGAGGATTTTTTTTTGCTTTTTGGGTCACACCCGGCAATGCACAGGGGTTACTCCTGGCTCTGCACTCTGGAATTACTTCTGGCGGTGCTCAGGGGTCCATATGGGATGCTAGGAATCGAACCAGGGTCCGCCGCGTGCAAGGCAAATGCCCTACCTGCTGAGGATTTTGAGTTAGTAAAGAGCTTGTTGCTAGGGCGATTTCCACGGGAGTGGGGGTTGCCTTGGTCTGGAGTTTCTCTGGCAGAGGTGGGGGTCATTGTCATAAATCTCCTTCAGGGCCTTAATTGCAGTCCCTGTCCCTGCTGAAGCTTGTGTCTCTGTGGGGCCTAGCTTCCATAAGGTCTGTCACTGGTGCGAGGAAGATCTTCTCAGGCCTAGGCCTTCATTCTTGCAGCTTCGATTTTATTGGATTTATTATTTCTCAGCAATTCCACTGCCATGGGTCCTCTTCTATCTACCTGTCCGCCTCACTCCTATTGTCCTCCACTCTGTCCTGCCTTTCTCTTTTGTTCCAAAACTTCCTTCTTCCTGGCACACCAGAGGGTTCCCGTGAAGTGAACCCCACCACTTTACACTGGGCATGGGGCAAGCCCCTCTCCTGGGTGCCTTACTTGGGTGCTGCAGCCCAGAGAGGTATTTGTGGCAATCACGAAGTCGGCCGATTCATTCGGAGCCACCATCAACTGAAATCCTCAATTTGTTTGCCACAAGTTTCTGCTAAGCCACATCTTCCCCCACCCAGGTTCCGGCAGTTGATTGAAAGATTTCACATGTGGCCTACTACAGGTTATTTCTGCACATCCTTCCAGAGCCAGAGATATTGGGGTGGGAGTGGCGATGGATGGCGTTCTTGTTCCATCCTGTAGGCCTTTAAGCCAGGCAACCTAGCAGGCCTATTTATTCACTCACTTCTCCATTCCTGTACCAAAGGGGGGTTGAGATTCTACTGTGAGGAGCCCAGTAATTGTTAGACTAGTAAGGAAGCTATAGCCCAAGCAGAAATGGGACTTTCACAAGGTCCCAAATTAAGTCAGTAGCAGTGCCAAAGTGGAATCCAGAACTCTTCTCCCTTGCACTGATGGCACTTTGGACTATAGGTTTGGCAATAGAAATAGTACAGGTCTAAGCTGTTCATCTTGCATGTGCTGATCCTGGTTCAATCCGCTTTGGGTGGATCCTTAAGCACCTCCAAGAGTGATCCCCTGAGTACAGAGCCAGGAATAATCTCTGAGCATAGGCTGGTATAGTCCCCTAACCCAAACAAAAATTCCAGACTGCAGTATTAGAGCAGGGCTGACCCTGTCTGCTTACCTTCTTCCCTGTGCTCTGACGGACCATGACAGAGTTCAACCTTGCCTATCCCTGTTGGCGATGGATGAGAATTTCCAGGGATACAAAGACTATATCTCACCTGAAGCAGAATGGGGAGACCCAAAGCCCATAACCCCACAACCCTGCTTCTCTCCAAAAGGGACAAAGACTGGGGCTGGAGCGATAGCACAGCGGGTAGGGCGTTTGCCTTGCACATGGCCGACCCGGGTTCGATTCCCAGCATCCCATATGGTCCCCTGAGCACCGCCAGGGGTAATTCCTCTGTGCAGAGCCAGGAGTGACCCCTGTGCATTGCCAGGTGTGACCTAAAAAGCAAAAAAAAAAAGACAAAGATCCAGAACCTGGCCAAGATGAGCCTGGAGCTCCCGGGGGCTTTCCTGGGAAGTGATGTTGTTCTACAGTAGAGACAGTGTGGGTTTGGGAGTCGCAACCCATGCTAGACACTCGTACAAGGGAAGATTCAGCTCTCCCAGCTCTAAAAAAATCCTATTACCTGCCTCACCAAGTTGTCAGGCTGAAAGATGATGGTGGAAGTGTCTGGCATATGGTCAGAAAAAAAAACTAGTGTCTGCCTTCATTTCTTCATTCTTCTAAACAAGCAAAGCCAATGTGCCTTTTTATTCGGGCTTCATTTCTCACCAAATTACTAAAAACTAGGAGTTGTCGGGGGAAGATAGAACAAGGCAGACCAGGAGGCAACAGGGTGGAGGCGGAGTGCGCCCAAATGTCATGCAGCTAACCGGCAGCCACAGGGTAGTGACAGGCACTTGCCAGCTGCAAATCTTGAACCTGTGACTTCTCAAGAAAAGCTTCACTAAGATGAAATGAGAAAATGAATGTGAATTTCCTGGCACGTCACTTCTATCCCAAAGGGACTCTATGAACCCACATTCCCAGAGGGAAATTCCCATTGACTGATGGGAAATAAGCCAGCCCAACAAGGGGATTCATTTTCCTTCTTATAAGCAAAAAAAAATCTTTTATTATTTTAACATATAAAGCCAAGACAACTCTCATGTGTGATATGACATACTTTGGTTTTGTTCTTTTAAAGATGAAAATGGCAAAAGCATAGACCTGGGTTGAAAACTACACTCCAGGAGCTGTTTAAGTAGTTAAAAACCCCTAAAATTATGAATAGCATAGAAACCTCTGAATAAAGCCTTTTTCCTTTAAAAGTATTCACATTTGGGGTCTGATAATACAGAGGATAAAGCACTTGGCCTTGCGCATGGCTGACCCCGGGCTGACAATCCCCAGCATACCATATGGCCCACTGAGCCCCGCCAGGAGTGAACCCTGAGTGCAGAGCCAGGAGGAACCCCTGAACCCCTGACCCAAGTGTGGTCCAAAAACCAAAAAAAGGCAAAAACAAAAACAAAAAACCAATATTCACACTGGTGAGCAACTTAAGACATGCTAAGAAATATAACTTTTCTTCTAGGCAACAAAGTAACCAATGACCAGACATGACTTAGTAACTGAAAAATAGGGTTATGGGTCTTAATACTTATTTTCTTAGCCTACAGTCTGCAAGGAACAGTAAAATATCGCTGGGGGATTCTCTTATGTGAACTGCTCCGGGAATTTCTATTTAAAACTTCATCAAAGCCCTTACTGAGTACTATAGCACCATCTAGTGACATAAAGGGGAAGGGCCCTCCAACTCCACTCAGCCAGCCTCCTCCCTCCTCTCTTCATCACTGGTTTGGGGTTTTATTTTGGTTTTTGCGTTTGTTTATGTTTTGTGTATGATTTATTTATGTGTATGCTGCTGTTATATTATTGAGAGTTTTAATAAGAGGTCTAGGCTATTCACACCCTTGTTTACAAGTAGAGAACTAAATGCATTATTCCCGACCCTTCCATTTCCCTCCAAACTTCTTCATCCATCCTGGAAGATGGCGTGAGTTTCCAAATCTAGTAACAAGGCTTCAGGATATAGTTGATTCAGACAAGGTGCCTGGGAAGTACCCGATGACTATGAAGTACCCATCGCTACTTGCTCAATAATCCAGAGAGAAACGTCTTTACACACCCTTTTGAATTTTATTGAGGAGAAAGCTTTAGCATACAAGAAAAAGTTTATCTTTATAACACAATAATTCAACAACACCACAATTAACACATTTATTACAAACTGGTCTCCTCCCAAGTTTCTGGGACCCCTTGGACTACTTTTCTACTTCTGCATGCATTACCCTCCCTCTTCCCCTCTTTCAAACCCAAGGAAGTACCCGGAGCCCACCATTCCTTTCACAGCTATTGTGGCTATTGTATCACAACAAATATTTAGGATCTGAGAAAAGGGGGACGGGAGAAGGTCATAGGGAATTCTAAGACCCCTTGCTACCAGAGGCCCAGAAATCATCTCAGTATTCCAATGTTCTTTCCCTGGCTGAGGCTCCAAGCACTCAGGGTGAGAAATACCGGGGCGACAGGCAGGATGTTCTGCTGAAAGGTGCTGGGGATGAGGATGCAAGGAGCCTACAGCGAAGTAGGCAGCAGATCCAGTACATCATCTGTCAGCAGTCAAGGTCCACAGCCTCGAAGAGGAGCAGTTCTGCTTCTGGAACTCTGGAAACTTCTGAGGAATTCACTAAAAAACAAAGTGTTTTCAGTGGGTTGTTTCCTCCTGCACAGGTGGGGGCCAGGGAAACACAGGCAACTGAAATGCCCAATGGCTGGGGTCCCAGTTTAGTGTTAGATCTCACGCCTTGTATCCATGAGGTCCTGGTGGGGGGCGGGGGGTGTAGGAAGTATGGCAGAGAGGAGAAATACCCAATAAAGCAGGAGAAAGCTTAAATAAATAATGCGGCTCTCCTGACTGCACAGGTGGCAGCCATTTTAAAAGCCACTGATGAAGAGCTAGGACACGGCTTAGAAAAGAGGCAAACAAAAAAAGCAGGAACATGCTGGAAAAGAACGTCAGCGAATGTTAACCGTACCTGGCCTGTGTGGTGGGATTCTGAATTCGGGGAGTGGGGTACTTTTGAGTTTCCTGTTCTCCACATTATTATCGTGATTCTGTGTTAGTTCTTCTCTTTGGTGGAGGATGGGGAGCCTTTGTGAAGGCAGCAACAGGTTCTAGGAACCCAGCTCCACTAATCCCCAGGCTACAAAATGAGAGGTTCTTTAAGGGGGGAGTGCAGGGGAGGGGAAGGAGGGGTCTTCTTACCTTGCACAGATGAAGACAGACCTCACCAGAAACCAGCCAGAGGACTGGGCTTGTCCAAGTCTCCTCTTCTTCCAGCTCCGTCTTCTTTGCCTCCCGGCTCCGAATCCTAAGGCTGAACTAAGGTTATTTGCAGTGAAGAAAACAAAGGCTGCATTTACTCTGGTTTTCTTCCCTCTGGCCACAGACACTTCTGCTGCACTTGCCCAGCTGCGAGGCCCTGTGCAGGAGGCTCAGTGTTGAGGGCAGCTGAGGCCAGCAACGGGGCTGCTGGACGGTCTGTGGCCAGAGTAACGTGTGTGGGCTTCACTGCAAACAAGCAGTGCTTTCTGGACCCAAAGCAGAGCTGAACAGAAGGGGACCTAGATTTGTGCCCCCAAATCCCAGGAGGCAAACAGGCCCTCAAGAGTTACAGTCTAATCAAAGTCCAGTACCAGGCCTTGCTTATACCCCAAAGTGAGAGGTTTGAGGGCGCTCAGGCCTGAGGCTGCAATGGCTGCAGTCTCTGGGGGAGGAACCTTCCTTGCTCCTCTGGGATCTAAGAAATCCTATTGTGTGAGTCAAGGGGCAGCAGTCTAAGGCCCAGCTAGAGCCTGGAGACCACCATCCTTTGGGAAAGAGCTCCAGATAATGCCAAATGAGTTGCTGCTGCCCCGTCTCGCTCTCTTCCTCTTCTCTTCCCTACCCCGACCTTTCGGCAACATCAAAGTAAAGACCCCCGAGGTTCTGTTCGCCCAAGAGGCATGCGAGGGCAGCAAGATAAGAGGAGAGGGTCCCAGATCTGGCAAGCCAGTTCAAGGGCCCTGATACTGGAATCTGTGGGAAAGCGGGACCTGCTGGCAGTCAGTCAAGGACAAATCCCAGTCAGTTGGCCACTGGACAGCTGGCCTTGCACATTCTCAGTAGGTTAGAGGTGGGGTCCTCTTCAAGGCCCCTCTGCTACGGGAGGGACTTGAAGCCAGGGGAGGCTTTCGGGCACTTTCTTGATACCATCCTACTCTCCATTAATTCCATCTAGTAAGTGGCCTCAGTGGCTCTAGGAAATGTTCAGAGTGGCCAGTCTTTTTGCTCCCTGGGGCAGATCAGTGGGGCACTGGATGAAGTCTCGATGAGCCAATCAGAGGATTAAACCATAAAACACAAGATGAATAAACACAGGGAGGTTTAAGGTGAGGGTTAAAGAACAACTAGAAGAGAAATGCAACAAGCTGACCAGTTCATTGCTAGAAACTGACCCAAAAAACCTGCTCTCTCCCTGCACCTGGACTGAGCCCAGGGCACAGCACAGTAAAGGCTCAGCTACTGCTGATGCCTCCCCTTCCCAGATGGCCATCTATGGTGGCCCTGACGACCAGGTGGTGCGGTGTTCTCTGGGTCTTCCGATTCTGCAGGTGTGGAACTCTCGTAAGTACTGGTCAGAGAATGGAGCAGGTGTGGCAGCAGTAGCAGGGGTGGGGGGACTACAAGGGTGTGTTCCAGGTGACTGTCTCACACACGAATTCGGCCCCTGGAAGCTCGGTGGCCCCCCTGTCTGGGAGTGAGGCGGAAGAGCACTGGGGGGCGTCTTCGGGTTTGGCGATGGCCCAGGCGACCTGCACGGCGGATGAGTGGCGGGGAGCTGTAGAATGGTGAATTCACCCCCGGCAGGCCCTCCAGAAGGGGGACACGATTCTGATTCCTTCGTCTGCTGGACTGAATGACAGGAGGCGAGATATCCAGGAAGTTTTCATGGTAGAAGTCAGTGGTCTGCGACTCGTGGTAGAAGTCAGCCGTCTGGGATTCTTGGTAGAAGTCAGTAGTCTGGGACGAGGCATTGGCATAGGTCGGCGGCATCTCCATCATCTCATCTAGGTAATCATCTTGGGTCTCATCCTCTGACTCTTCCTCTAGTTCTGGCTCCTGCTCTGCCTCACGGCGCCTAACGGGCATAAGGTTTGCTCCCAGCCTGTTATTCTCCTCTTCATCCTCACTGTTGATGATCTCCACATCCACCTCCTCATCTTCATCGCATTCCTCCAGGTACACTTCCTCCGTCTCGTATTCCACCTCCTCCTCTTTCTGTCTCATCTCCATCTCCTTTCTTATCTCTTCCTCCTTCCTCAGGTCTGCCTCCTCCTCCTCCAATTCGTGCTCACCAACTCTCACACTCCTCTGCTGGTCACTCTGGGGGAGCCTGTCCCTCTGACCCCCTGTATCTTCATCCTCACTATGGCCCTCGCCTTCCTCATGATCATTCGACTCGGCAGAGAAGGGGAAGAAGACTTTGCGAACCCCGGGCAGTGGCGCTGGCTTGGGGATGCGCACTTTTCTTTCTATCTCCACGCATTCTAGAATCAGCTCGTCTAGGTCAGCCATGTCTGTGGACCAGACGAGCTCCTTACGGATAAATTCTGACAGGCCTCTGAGAAACTGAGTCTGAAGGCGGCAGTCATCCCAAGACAAGAACTGCGCCAGGAACTGAAAAGCATCTGCATAGCTTCCCAGGGTACAGTTGCCCTGCTTGAGCTTTCGAATGGTCTTTTTAGCCACATTGGGGGGGATGGGGCCACAGAATTCCTTCCGGATCTCATCCAAGAAGCGCGGGAAGTTGGTACGCAGGGAGCTCCCCTCCTGGGTGACTGAGATGGCCCAGTCCTTAGCCCTACCCGCGAAAAAGGAGATCAGGAAGGCCACCCGCTCAGCGCCCCCAGGGAAATGATCCTCGTGGTGGGCGATGAAGGTCTCGAGCTGCATCAGGAACTCAGCCAGGTACACTGGGTCTCCTGCAAAGGGCTCGATCTCCGGCCGCTCCAGCGGGGGCAGAGGAGGCGGCGGGGCCGGGTCCCTCCCCCCCGCCTGGGACAGGGGCTGCGCCTGCGGGGGGGGCGGCGGCACGGAACCCTCGGACTCGGCCTCGGACTCGGACCCACACTCGGACTCGGACTCGCCGCCGTCGGGGGACGGGGCGATCCCGCTCATCAGCTGTTCCTCGGGGGCGTTCTCCTCATCGGACTCGGCGCTGCCGGGTGGGTAGAACAGGATAGTGGCCTCCCCCTCCAGGACGGCTTCCACCTCGTCGAGCGGGAACTCAAGGTTCTCCTCCTCGTCAAGGACGGGCCCCAAGGGCAATGGCCAGCGGATGTAGCTCGAGACATTGCCCCGCAAGGAATTCACCTCGGCCAGGGCGCGTCCGAGCTGCAGGCCCAAATTGGCGTTCTCCCCGCGGAGGGCATTCAACTCGTCTCTCAGAGCAAAATTCGCCATGCGGAGATTATTGAGGTTTCCGTTCTGCTCGGACATCGGGTCTCGCCCGAGGGCTGGGGTCCGCCAGGGAGGGTGGGGGTGGGGCGGGAGCGGGGCAGGCCGGGCCACACCCACCCGGCCGAGCACTGGGGGAGCTTTACCTCGTGCTGCGGATCGGAGGCGGCTGGCAGCTGCCCGGGCCGGGGGCGCGGCCCGGAGGGACCCGGCCGAGCCACGCGGGCGCGGCGGCGGCGGCGGCGGCGGCGGCGGCGGCGGGCACAGGCGGGCGGAGGTGGCTGGAGCAGGAAGGCGCGGACTGCGGCAGGATCTGTCGAGGAAAAATCGGGCCGCTGCCGCCTCCCCGCTTTTTATGCGCCGCCGGGCAGCGGCCCGCCCCCGCCCCCGCCCCCTGGGCGCCGGGGGGCGGGGCTCGGGGAAGCGCGGCCGCCCATTGGCCGCCGAGCAGCACGCCCCGCCCCTCGCCCGCGCCCGCTCACTGACTCTCTCCCTTCCCTTAGCTGCAGCTCACTCGGGTCGGGAAAATGCGACAGCGACTGCCCACTCGAGGTCGTCATGGCGACAGCCAGTGAACGTGTTCCTCTCCCCAGGCAGGCCCCCGAGTGTAGAGGAGCTGCTTCGCGAGGCACAGCTCAATCTCCAGAGCCTGTTGCAAGGTACTGAGAGGGAGGGGGGCCGCGGCTGGAGTCCACAGGTGACGAGGCAGAGCCCCCAGAGCACTGGGAGCCGCGAGAGCCCCAGGGAACCCTGGCACGTCCGTGGAGAGCAAAGCACCCCTGTGCCAGTCTTCCGCCGGGACAGCTGCTTCCGAGGCCGCTGGCCACCCACACCCCCTTTCCAGTAGTCGCAGTGGGGCGGCGGAGGGGACGGAGCCTGAGGCTGGCCTGGGGGTCAGATCATTCGCAAAGAGAACCCGGGTGCGAGGCCCCCTCCTTGAGACCCCCCTCACATCTCTGCCAAGCCTTCTCTTCCCGCCTCACCCACGTCTTGGGCATCCTGGCACCACTTGTGTCCTAACAAAGGAAACCTCTTCAGGGAGCCCCCATCGGGCCTTCGCTCTCTCTGCTCTTGCAGTCACTTGGCCCGCAGTGTCTCCTAGGGGTCTGCTGCCTCGCATCAGCAAGCCCAACACGCCCTGCCCGGGACGCACCTCCTCCAGGAGTCCCAGCCTGGCTTGGAGTCCACTGATGAGACACAGTGCACAAAGATGGCTCCAGAGGATCTGAGGAGAAACAGACCAGTTCTAGTGCCTGAGCCGTCAGATTGCACACGCCACTGCCCAGGGAGGAAACTCCAGCTTTGACATGGGACAGAGCTAGACTCGACTTTGAATCCCACACCTAACTTGCTGTGTGACATTATGCAGATTACTCAACCTCTCTGAGCTTCAGACCCACCCGTCACTCCCAGTGCCTCCACGCGGCACCCTTGTGTGTGCATTTAAAACAGGGTGTACGTAAATAGCTTTGCAAAGGTATCCTGTACCTGGAGAGACCCTGAGAAGTCACAACATCTGCTCTCAGTCTGTGTCCTTTGCAACATGACCCTAATTAGACACACTATTAAAGCTGAAGTAAAAGAAACCAGTGTGGCTCCTGACAGGCGCTTCTAATCTGAAAATTGTACACAGTAGTAGAGGGCACAGGGTGCTCCATCCCTAACACCCCCAGAAATGCACACTGACCAGAGAGACTTATCCCATGGAACAAAGGATTTATCCCATGTGAGAGATACCAGTGAGCTGCTGCAAGAATCTGGATCAAGGTTACAAGGAGGCTATGTCAAAATTCACTGGACTGTGCTCTTAAGATGTGTGCTCTGTACTGCTGTACTAGAGGAAAGTTTTACCTCAATAAAATAGCAGTTAGTCTCACTGCTTGTCCCAAGCTCCATACATCCAAAGGTATTCAATGCCTAAATCAGGCCTCTTTCTAGAAGCTCTTCCCTAGAAGCTCTCCCTTCCTCTTCGCTCTGATCCTGAGACTTCCTTCAAAGTTCTGTTATTGCCTCAGCCCGCTGCTGCCCCCACTACCTAGAAAAAACTGCATTCGTTCTGCTCTTTGCAACTTTCCCTCCACAACCCTCTGCATGAGACACTTGGCATCATCTAGTTCAAGGGGGCTTATGTAGTTCTGAACTGCTTTTCCTTTCTTTGGTTTTTCAATGTACTCCTACTAGTCATCAACTCAGGAGCTAGTCTGGGAGATGATATAGTTTGTGCACTTAGCTATACTGTTTATGAAGTTGAAGAATCTCATTCTGGGGGATGGAGAGATAGTACAGCAAATAAGGCATTTTCCTTGCATGCAGCAGCCCCGGGTTTGATTCCCCAGCACCCCATATGGTCCCTCTGAGCACCATCAGGAGTGATCTTTGAAGGCAGAGCCAGGAGTAACCCCTGAGCATCACTGGATATGGTCCAAAAACCAAACCAAGGAAAGAATTTCATGTCTTTACTACCCTTGGGTTTCCAGAGCACCTGGTACAGAGCTGGATGCCCAAGAGGTGTACCCAAAAGACATGATAAGGGAATGTTAAAAATGTGAACACGGGCCTTACCAGCTTTCATTTAGCCCTATCAACAAAGGGGAACTCTTCCTGGAAAGAGAAGTCTGAACAGGGGCCACCCAACTGCATGGCAGTCATCATCCCCAACTCTTTCACAGGCCAGTGGTAGCCTGAGGCATGATTCAAAGGACACCATGAACCTTGTGTTCCGATAGCTGAGGAGTTATTGCACAGAAAGGTCAGCATACACTGTGCTGCCAATATGAGCAGGATTAGGACCTGGAGGATGCAGATTTTACATCAAGATAAACTGACAAGAACTTTGCTGATATGCTTGACAGCTCCACTGCCCTTGGGCAGAAGGAGCTGCCTTGGGAGGAAAGTTGTTCCCCCTCCCCCACTTCTGCTGAAACTGAAGAAGCGTTCAAAAATGTTGCTGAGGAGTGTGTCTAAGCACAGAATGGGATGTGATGCCAGATCAACTTCAAGGTCTCTTTTGCTCTGTGCTTCTTGAAGCCTTGATTCAAATGTGCCTAGAACTCTGCCTGTTGTTTCTTTACTCTCACATCATTAACTCCTCAAATTCATATTTAAATAAATAAAGCCGTTCATATCTTAAGTACCCTACTTCTTCTCTGATGATGCCATTGGACTTTTCCCCTCCTATACCGCTTCATCCATCTTTCATTTTTCTTAGTTTAACCCTCTTTAGACCTGATGTCTCTCATAGTGAAACTAAGGCATAGGAAACTGGGCCCTCAAAGGCTCAAGTATGAGTTCTTGGCATCTAAGAGAACACTCCAGATCAGCCTTCCCAATGCAAATATCTTTCTGATTCATGCCTCTCCTTTCCCCAGTGGGGCTGCAGAAGAGCTAAGAGCTTTGAGGGAGAAATAGGATCTTACAGAATCAGGTAGCCACTGGCATCTGCACCCCACACCTCATCCAGTTGAGCATTTTTGGTGGTGGCCACATTGCAGTTGCAAGCAGTACCATGGGAACTTACTGGCCCTGTTTTCTCCTTGACCCTCACAGTCCTAAGTTCTAGGCATTAGGAGGTATTTCTCCATGTCTACCCCAGCGGGTCGGGCACCCTTAAACATCCTAAAGAAACTATGTAAGTCAGGCCTGGCAGCTAGAGCAGAAGCCTGGGCACACGGTCCTCTCCCAGCCCAGTGTTTAGCCATGGAACCCGAGAGTGTATCCACTGTGCTATTTTTCAGAAGAATATGAGGAACAGTATTTGGAGGCCAGACATCTGGGGCAGACCTTTCGCTCTGCTGATGAGGCCCCTGAGCCCACCCCCAGCCCAAGGCCCCAGTCTGCCAAGCGTCTGGAGTTTGTGCTGATGGTGAGTTGCTTCCTCCCTGACCTGGGACAGCCAGCATGCAGAGCTTGTCCCGCATCCATTGGTAGAGGACCTTGAGCTGCCTTCCCAACCGGAAACTGCTGCTCACCTCTTCCTGCAAGCACAGCTACCCTGAGGCCCAGGAACTATCTAGCCTGGCAGCCTCATCACGCTTTGCTGCCTCCCAGATTGAAGCCTCCAACACCCGCTCCACCGCTACCACCTAAACCGCCATCCTCTGAGCACAGCTTGTCCCCAGCAGGGAGTACACCTTTCCCATCACCTTCTTTCCCAACAGCCTGCAAAACGGCAGCTGAGCGAGGATGAGACTACAACCCAGGGTGTGAGGGCCTCTGAGGTCTCCCTGAGCCTGTGCACCACGTCTGACAAGCAAGCTGCCTGGAATAGTCCCTTCCCTCTGCCCATCCTAGAGGAGAAGTGGTGGCTCCAGCCTTGCTCCACGCACTCTGATATTGTGCCCATCAACATCTCTGGTAGAGTTACTTAGCACCACCTCTGTTTGCTTCCCTCCATGCCAACTACAGACCATCTTCTTCCAAATGCACTGGGGTGCTGAGGGAGGGAGAGTGATTTTCTTTGCTGCTGGTTCATTTGTGCTGTCGAGGTCATGGCTTTCACTGGGGAATGGAGGCCTGCTGTTCCTTCACTCGCTACTGGCATTGCTCCCGTGACTGAGGTGATTTGATAGCAAAGAAAATCCTCTTCATAAGAACAGCCAAAGCTTTACCAATTTATCTGCTCTTTGGGGCATCAATGGATGCAAAGTTTATGAGTTCTGTTTTGTTAGGGGAAATAAAATTCTAGCTTCCAGAAGGCAGACTTACTTTACACAGAAGTTTAAGGGGCATGTGTTTGGGCTCAGAGGGTGGAAAAAAGGAAGATTCTGTGCCTATCCAGGGCACAGAATCAAGGATTAGTTGTATACTTTAAGTAAATGCGTTTTTAGTGAGGTGGCCTCCTCAACATTGGTGACCTGTGTTTAAGAAGGGAAGTAATGAAGAGGGTTTAAGGCCAAAAGGCCAAAGACAAAAAAGAAACTCAATGTTATCTTGAGAAGGGGCCGAGGTGGGGGGATGATGTATATAGTCCAGCTGATGGTGACTTTGGGATCATACAGCACCCTAGACCACACACATTACTTAATCATGCTCTATACCCTATGAGGTCTAAATGGAAGAGGAGGAGGGTGCAGTATTTCTGGAGAAGTTAGGACCATGAACTGATACAATCAAGGCCTTCTAAGCTAAAGGGAGCATAGGTACCCTGTGAGTCAGCACTGGCCTTTGTTGTGCTGGGAAAAGGTGAGGAAGATGATGAGGCAGTTGTGGCTCCCATGGTGATGATTGCTGGGTTTGGAGGTCATCCACTGCCACTGACACCATGTCAGGGAAGAGAAGCCATACTTGGGATGAGGTACTAGGAAGAGTGAGGGCCCAGAGGTGTCTCACAAAGTGATGGTGGGTGCATTATTTCTAAACTCTCTCCATCTCAGTGAAACTTGCCCTGGGGTTAGCCCAGGGAACCATTTGCTGGAAAGTTGGGGCATTGAGACGGGGTGTCCACATGGGATACCTATGGAGCTGTGGGGCTGAGACAGGAGGGTGTGGTTATCTTCAAAGGGGACATACCTCACCCTCACTGCACTGCCTCACCCTACCGCTGCCTCCATTGTCAAACAAGCAAGGACTAAGGATTATTTTTAGGGGAAATAGATCTTGGTCAGAACACAGGGAGGGATGTGGCCTTAAGTAGTTTAGAACATACCAAGCATGCATGAGGCTCCAAGTTGGAGCCTCATGCCCAGTACCACATAGGCTCCCAGGAAAGCTAGTTAGGCCCCCTACGATAACAACAAAAGTAAAATAAATAAATAAATAAATAAATAAATAAATAGAAACCTGATCAACATACAGTAGTGGACTTAAATGAAACATGACCAAGTACATTGAGGACAGATGATCAGGCTGCTTCCTGGATAGTCGGTGGCCAGGGATAAGACAGTTTCTCAGAGACACTGTCATCACTGTTGCCCTTGCAGGCTTAAAGAAAAGGTTACAATCTAGCCCCGTCTGTCTCTAGTTCTAGTTGTCTCTACATCAGTGATTGGCACCCCTTGGTGTCCCTCTAAATCATCACCAGGGAGTTTAAGAAAACTACTCCCACCTGAGCTCTACTCCCAGAGATTTCAATGCTCTAAGTGTGGGGTCCTAGTACTGAAGTTTCAAAAGCTGATCAGTTTATCTCAGAATGTAGCCAGACTTGCAAATATGGCTGACACTTGAAACTCACAAGTGCCCCTAGCTTGTGAGCTCTAACATGTATGTCTGGTAGAGATGGGGGCCTGAGGCCAAGTTGGAGAGAGATGGGGGAAAGGCTACCTGCCATGCTACTCTTTATACTCATTGCTATTGCCATCATCCCTTTGCTCAGCCTCCAATCCAATTTTTAGTATACGCTCAACATCAACCAGGATGCACCCAAGTGTTTTTATTTTGGCTACAGGGCAGCAGTTTGATAAACATGCAAGTTTGCGACACTCGTTGTTTAACACAGAAACAGCTGTGAACCCCAAATCTACTCTGAGACGGAGGCGGACCATTATTGGATTCTCTAACTTTGCTCAGCGAGACCAAGGTGACCCTACCACAACGGATCCCCAGACTCTTCCCTCTTACTCCCCTCAATCCCACCTCCCAGATGGGAATGGGGTGCCAGGGAAAAGGAATAATTTGGGAGGGGGTGGTGCGTTGGCATCCTTAAGAAGTCAATGTGGTCATTAAAGATAACCAGAAACCTTTTGTCAAAGTCAGCAACAAAACGCAGAGAACTGCTCTCCCGGACTGAAAAATCCATTATGTAATTATTTCCCACTACAGAAGGAATATGATTATATCGAATGTAGGCAAATAGATGGGGGGGGGGCGGGGAGAGTCATTGCTAAAAGTGCCATGCACTATTACCACCATCTAGAGAACACAGACCAAGAAGTGGAGGTTAGTAGGGTGGCCTCCCCAGTTACTAACAATGAAGCCTTAGTTAAGTTATAGCCCCTCTAAGACTCAGCTAACTCAGTGGACTTGTAAGGATTAGATTTAATGTATATAATTTGCTTACCACGTACCTGGTACATTGTAGGAATTTGACAGATGGTGTCTGTTATTATAAAAAGTCATCATAATAGTAATAAAAGTGTAATAATCGTTGTATCTTTAAGAAAATCTTTGGGTAGGATACATGTTACTGTGGTATGTTTATATGGTTTTTTTCTTTTAAGAGGAAAATATATAAATTGGGGTCAGAGCAATAGTACAGCGAGTAGGGTATTTGCCTTGCATGAGGCCAACCTGGATTCGATCCCCGGCATCTCATTGTCCCCCAGCACCGCCAGGAATAATTCCTTAGTACAGAGCCAGGAGTAACCCCTTAGCATCTCCGGGTGTGACCCAAAGAGCAAAGAAAGAAAGAAAGAAAGAAAGAAAGAAAGAAAGAAAGAAAGAAAGAAAGAAAGAAAGAAAGAAAGAAAGAAAGAAAGAAAGAAAGAAAGAAAGAAAGAAAGAAAGAAAGAAAAGAAAATATATGAATCAAGAATAATTATTTTCTTGTGTTTGTCCTTCTTTTTTTGTCCTTCTTCTTCTGGTAGGGCATTGGTCTTAGTTTCAAGTCTTGGCCTGTTTAAAATCCTATCAAATTTTCTTAGATTTTTAAGCATGAAAATAAGCAATGGCACAAATATTTAAAAAAGAATAATTTTTAATCATTTGGGATTTTGAACATCTGAATGATCACCTCACATCTCTAAGTTATCTGAACTCTCTTATGTTGCAAAGCTTAAAGTGACAAGTGACAAAATGAAATCAGACTTTGAACTTCCCAACTGTGGCATACTTCAGATTCAGTGCTTTTGCTGAAAGCCATGTAGTGCTGTCCTTTCTCATAAGGGGTGAAGGTTGAGATCTGTGATCATTTCATAAGCCTGGAGTGAAAGCAGGGAAAAACCCCAAAGCGGTTCCACATGCCACTTCAGTTCCGCCAGAAAATTATCAGAGCTGGAAAGTCTTCAGCAGCCACAGGGACAATTTCAGGGCACCCGGTGACTTACTGTGTGGTGAAAGGCAAGGGCTCAACTCCCCCAGCACCTTTATCCATAGAAAGGAAGAAACAAGGAATCCTGACCACGCTGTTGGCAATGCTTCTTGGCAACATTTGGTGTTCCTGTCTTGACTACTGCCAGTCTGGCCTTGTTACTAACATTTTGTATTTGTCTCTTCTAGGTCACAGTAACAGCTCAGCAGGTAGTGTGGCCCACTATACCAGCTCAAACATCAGGCCTAGTCATTCAGTTCCAGAAGGTGTTCATGGAAGAGTTGCAGTTGGTCAGGAAGCTAGATTCCCAAATCTCACCTTGCCAGCACTGAGAAATCCTAGTGATCCAGAAGCTCCTCTCCAAGCCCCTTGTGGGACAAACCCTCCCAGCATGGAAAGCGCGGGAATGGTGTACAGCATACCTAGTTCTTGCAACGGACCAACCGAATCAACATTCTCCAATACATGGAAGGGAGATGCTTTTACCTATATGACACCAAGTGCCACCAGCCAGAACAATCAAGTTACTGAAAATGGGGGAAATCCTTCCTCTGGAAATTCTTGGGTCTCTTTGCACACGCTGCCTCCTCTAACTCCAAAGGAGCCTGCCACCCTCGTTGCCACTCATGATAACCTCGCCGGAGGTAGTGGGTTATCTAGCTCCTCTGAGCACCCTCCTCAGCGAAGACAAGCTTTGGAACGACCCCCGAAGCCTGGCCTTCTGACAGGTGGTACTTCAAGGCTGGAAACGGGCCCAGGTGGGGCTAGCAGGTTCCGGGAACGGTCACTGTCTGTGCCCACAGACTCGGGCACCACAGATGTGGACTGTGATGAAGATCAGAAGACCAGTGAAGCGTGTATCCTGCCTTCTGCCAGCACAGGTTCGGAGGGCAGTAAGAGTGCTGATAACATTACCTCCCTTAGTGCACAACAGGAAGCCCAGCATCGAAGACAGAGATCCAAAAGTATCTCACTCAAGAAGGCCAAAAAGAAGCCCTCTCCACCAACACGTAGTGTCTCACTGGTCAAAGATGAACCTGTCCTCTTGCCAGAAGGTGAGTCATCAGTTGTCAAGGACCAGAGACCAAGGAGCCTTTGCCTCTCCTTAGAACACCAAGGCCGTCACTCATCACATCCAGATGCTCAAGGTTATTCAGCTGTGCCCACCTTCAAAGATACAGAAGGTACACATTTCTCTCACCACTGGTATCTCACTGACTGGAAGTCTGGTGACACCTACCAGTCCTTGTCCAGTTCTAGCACTGCCACTGGCACCACAGTCATTGAGTGCACCCAGGTTCAGGGCAGCTCGGAGTCTCTGGCCTCCCCTTCCACTTCCAGAGCCACAACACCTTCCCAAATCTCCATCGAGGTAGAAGCCAGGGAGGTGTCCTCTCCAGGAAAGCCTACTGGGCTGATGTCACCCTCCAGTGGATACTCTAGTCAGTCTGAGACACCAACACCCACTGTTTCCATGGCCTTGACTCTTGGCCACTTGCCTCCTGCAAGTAGCAATGTCCGGGTGCGTCCAATTGTACCTGAAAGGAAGTCCTCACTTCCCCCAACATCGCCAGTGGAGAAATTGTCCAAGTCGAGGCTATCATTTGACCTACCATTGACCTCTTCAGCCAACCTGGACCTGTCTGGAATGAGTATCTCCATCCGAAGCAAAACTAAGGTGAGCCGACATCACTCAGAGACAAATTTGGGGGCCAAACTGGCCCAGAAAACAAGTCCCAACCAACCCATCATGCCCATGGTTACTCAGTCAGACCTCCGTTCTGTTCGCCTGAGGTCAGTCAGCAAATCGGAGCCAGAAGATGACATTGAGAGCCCTGACTATGCTGAGGAACCTGCAACAGAAGTCTTTACGTTGCCTGAGAGAAAACCAAAACCTCCCATAGCTGAGAAGCCCCTGCTGATCCGAAGGCCTCTGAGCTTGGTCCACAAGCCACCATCTCTCCCTGAAGGTTACCCACTAACTTCTCCTCCCTTGGCTATAACCCCTACGAGCTCAATTCAACATATAAGGCCGCTCCCTCAAGACATCTATATGGTGGTTCGGAAACCAAAGTCCCCTAGCATTCCTGAGGGTAAGAGTCCAGGGGAGTCAAGAGCATCCTCAGCCCAGGTGTTCACGCCTTTTGCCAGCTCAACTGGTGCTTTCTTCTCAGGAACGCAGCAACTTCCCCAAGGAAGTAGGGAGGATGAGGAGCCCAGAGTGAGAACCCTGCCTGAAAGAATTAACCTCCAGAGCCAGGAAGAAGCTGAGAAAAAGAAAAGCAAGATTCCACCTCCTGTCCCCAAAAAGCCCAGTGTGCTGTACCTGCCTCTCACTTCCCCTCCAGCACAAATGGAAGCCTACATGGTTGAGTCAAGGCTGCCTCTCAGCCCCATCATCACTCTGGATGAAGAGCCCAAGTGTCTACCCTCTGGCAACCACTTGCAATCCCCTCCTGCAAGGACAACTTCAACACCACAGGCTGATGATGAAAGGGATGCAAGCCCTCTCGGTAAATAAAACTGCCTGCTGGCTTTTTCTCTTAGGCATGGTTGAGGTGAGAGTAAGAGCAGAATACCAGAGCAAAAGCAAAGCAATTGCCCCCAAATAATGATCCTGTTCCAGGATGAGTCAGAAGTGGGCACCTCTTAAGGGCTTGTTTGGGTTACTCTAAAGAGGCCTCACTAACCTTGGGATCAGGACTCACTCAAAGCATGATTTATGCCACACAGTTCTTTTGAAGCAACCCCCCTTACCCCCAGGGTTAAGGTTATGAAATCAAACTTGTCCTAGGGTACTTAAAAACCCATCTTCCTGGTTAGGAATTCCTCCCTTTTCAACTACCAGCATTGAATTTAGTTTCATTACATGGGGTTCAGTGCCTTCATAGAATAAATTTAAGCACTGTGACAGGCTTCTGAAACAAGGGAATATTTAAACACCAGCAGCCTTTCTTAGTGCTTTCTAGATGAAAGGAAACTCACTTTTCTTAACTGGCTAAGACTAGCTCTTCCAGGAGACCGGAGTGATAGTACAGCGGGTAGGGCACTTGCCTTGCACACAGCCGACCAGGTTCAATCTCCGGCATCCCATGTGGTCCCCAGAACTCCACCAGGAGTGATCCCTGAGACAAGAGCTAGGAAGAAACCTTAAGAACAACTGGCTGTCCCCTACCCCACAAAAAAGACCAGCTCTTACTGGCATCATAAGACTAGACTGGATGGTATTTCATTTACCCTATCTCTTTATTTGGGCTGTAGTAAAATACACATGAGAGAAAACTTACCATCTTAACTGCATATAATGTCCAGTTTAGTAGTATTGCACACTTTCACATGGTTATGCAGCCACATCTATCTCCAGAATGCTTTTCATCTTACAAAGCTGAAGTTCATGCCCGTTAAACAAAAACTCCCCATCACTCCTGGCAACTACCCTTCTTTTTTCTGTTGCTATGGATTTTATTCTACTGAAGACTTCATGTAAGTGGACTCCTATGGTATTTGTCTTTTGGTCACTGGCTTATTTCACACAGTATGTCCTCAAGTATTGTGCATGAGTCTCATTCTTTTCTGACACTTAATATCAAATGGCAGAATCTTATGGCCTTTCTTAAGCTGATTCAATATCATTCTTCGTGACTAACATATGCAAACAAATTGAAGCCACAGGAAAATTTATAACCTGTTTTCTCAACCTCCACAGGCTCCCTCTGAGATTCGTATAGGTCACACTCAGGGAACTAGTGGACTTGCCTTGCACACACTTGACTGCGGTTCAATCCCCAGAATCACATATGGTCCCCTGCGCATTGCCAGGAGGGATCCTTGACTAAGAGCCAGGACTAAGCCCTAAACATAGCCAGGTGTGTACAGCACCACCACCCCACCAAAAAAGTAAAGAAGAAACATATAGATCCCACTCACGTTCCGGTTGATTCATGGCTTTAGATTATTCTCAGCGCCTTAGTTTTACAAATGGATACATTGAAAACACAAGAATGCCCAGCCGAACATAAGAGAAGAGGGACCCAGGCCAGTCATCTCCACTCACTCCACCATAGCCAAATCATGAAATGTCATGATTTTAATTATTGTGATTCTAATTATTGTGATTTATTTATTTATTTATTTATTTATTTATTGTGATTCTAATTATTCTGATCAAAGCCATTTCTTCTGGTTTTCATACCTAGGTAATTCTATGGAGTCAAGCTCGGAAGGAAAAAGTTTAATCAGTGATAAAACAGCCGAATGGATTGTGGAAGATGATGATGAGGTGTTTGTGGCTTCACGTACAACTGAAGATTTATTTACTGTGATACACAGGTATGGGCCTATTTCCTTAATTCCTACTGTAATTGCTTGCCTTTTATAATGAAAAATACCCTGCTACCTCCAAACAACCTTTAGAATTGAAACTGGATCCTAATTCAGATAAACACATATGTAAGCTCAGTCCAGGGCTTCACATCTCCAATTTACTGACATCTCTGAGTGAAGTGGAGGAGGGGCCGGAAGGGAGGACCAGGTGCCCAGTGAGAGGCCCCTTGTCTCCTAGCAACCGGGAGGCCTATTGCAGCTCCTTTTGCTCTCTTGAAGCTCTGTCTACAGTCAGAGACAATTAACCCTTCACAGAATTCCCTGTGTGAGAATATCTTATCAAGAAGCGAAGTGGGGCACTAGGGAGAATAACAATGCAGGAACTAAGAAAATGGAGGTCAGATGGGAGCCCAATTATTGGCAGGGGCACAGCGTAGGGGCTCAGTGACAAAGAAACGGCAAAGAGCCCTGTTATTGGAGCTGCAGCACCAGTTTCAAGCATGATCAGCTCCCAGACTGTCTTGATTTAAAAGCGTTGAGCTACTAGCCTTGACTCCTAAAATTCTGTCATAATCCCAGAACCTGAGCAGATCGAGCCTAAGATCAGTTGGGGGCACTGAAAAGTGTCTATATGGACAGGATGCCAGACAAGGGACTCTGAGGACTTAGGGGTGAAAGAGAAAGTTAGTGTGCAAGTGCTCCTACCACTTTACTGGCTCTCATCAACTTATATGAAGCCTTAATAAATGTCTGCCACCCGAGTTTGCTCAAAGCAAGTTTCTCTTACTTAGGTCCAAAAGGAAGTTGCTGGGCTGGAAGGAGCCCGGGGAGGCCTTTACTGGCAGCAAGCCAAGCTCCCACTCACCAATCAGGAACATAGAGGATGCACCCACCACTGAGCCGACGGCCTCTGCGGGGTCAAGCAGCGGTGCCAGCTTAGATGCTGGCAGAAATGACGATTTCAAGGCTTTGCTGCAGAAGAAGGGAAGCAAGACAACTCCAAGGTCTCGCCCCTCGGCAGCAGAACTGCTGAAGACCACTAATCCACTGGCTCGGCGAATTATTGCACAATTTTCAAAAGACTACAAAACCACGGATAACCCCAATACTTAAGCTCTCTGGGGTTCAGCAAGCAGGGTTTACTTACTAAACTTGGGTAGAGAAGGGAGATGAGAAAATGGTTTAAAAGAACTATGGAAATCACATGAAAGGCTACATTTCTTTTACATTAAGTTTTATTTGGACAGAGAAGGCCACCTCATCTAGTACTGAACTCACCAGGCACTTTAATCATCTTTAGACATTTGACATTTTCATATTTAGAGTCTTGCCATTGCTGACTACCATTTTCCTCCTCCTTTTCCTCCTCTCTGCCTCCTCCTCTTCCTCCTTCTTCTTCTGTGACTATTGCGACTTTTTCCTACTTCTTTGGCACCAGAGATCGCGAACTGCGGGTCTGCTAGGTTCAAACAGTAGAGCTGCAATGATTACAATGAACATATAGGGTACCTGGGAGTTGAACTCATGATCATATAGATTACAAGTACTCCAAACCCCTTAGCCCTACTCCCTATCCTCACCCCCCACCAGTGGTGTGCACTGAGAAGAAATTCTCAGATACAGCGCACATGTGATGTCTTTTCAGTGAGGCTGCTCCATACACTGAGGGGAGGAGTGTGAGAGCGTATTGGGGCTGCCAAACCTGGAAGGCCTAGGGTGCCCGTGCTGATTATTCACACTGCCAGTGGGACCTTGCTGGCCCTGTGAGGAGGGATAGAGAGACTTGGATGCCTCTTCAACAGCAATTTCAACTTCCTCATGGGAGTGGTTTGCCAGTGTGCACTTATTAAGGAGTGGAGTTTATTGGATGGCTTTTGTTATGAAAAAAAATGAGTGTAGTTCTGTCCTGAACTTCATGGGTTTTTTTGTTTTGTTTTGTTTTGTTTTGTTTTGTTTTGCATTTTGGGTCACACCCGGTGATGCACAGGGGTTACTCCTGGCTCTGCACTCAGGAATTACCCCTGGCGGTGCTCAGGGGACCATATGGGATGCTGGGATTCGAACCTGGGTTGGCCGCATGCAAGGCAAACGCCCTACCCGCTGTGCTATCACTCCAGCCCCTGAACTTCATGTGTCTTTTTCAGTTTGGTTATCTACACGGGCATCAGGGTGATGATATTCAAGAAATACCTAGGGATCCTTTCCCCCAACCCAGAGCTAGAAGAGGTGAGGACAATCATAGAAAGAGATTGCTTTAGATGAACCAAGCTCAGCCAACAAGCTAGGCAGCTGTTTACTCACGCAGAGGGTAACTCACAGCACATGTGCACTGAGATCCTTCAAGTGTAAACAACAGCTACTAGAATCTGTGGTCAGCTTATCTGCATTCTAAGGACTTGCTTTCATTTGCATATGACATCCATTACAGGAAGTATCATCATCAAAGGCCCAAGAAGGAAAGTAAGTGCAACTTGCCCACCACCATCCCATTTAGGTTGAGGCTTGTGGTTGGTTTGGTTAGATTTCAAGGAAGTCTTACTCAGTTCCAAAATGTATAGACTCCAGGGATACATCCCAAATCTAAAAGGCAGTCTTACAAGCTGTTACGGCTCATCACATTCAAATGGAACTACTTTTTGCCATTTAGGGTTGACCAACTTTCTATTAACCATGCTGAGGACAATGTACGAACTGAGGCTAATGGGATACTGACAGTCTCCAGAATAATCACTCCACTCCGAAGTTTCAAAAAACGAACTATTCTTGTCAGCTCAGTTTTGTTAAGTAAAGCAAGAGCAAGGATTCATTTGATTTTTATGTGATTTTATATGATTTTTATATGCTGGTTTCGGAGACATTGTGGGTACAGGAAACAAAGCATTGAACAAAGAAAACAATAATGGAGGAAAAGAAGAAAAATAATCACAAAACATTGTTGCTTGCTTCACTAAGAGGGTCCTCCAGTCCCTCCCAGCTTCACTCCCACATAAAAGAATTACAGCTAGAAAGTACCCATTCTTCTTGAAAGTATTTGATTTAAAAGCCCTAACCAAATTTCACAGGTTTTTCCTGAAATAAAATAGATTCATCCCTGGCCTTAAGTTATATGTGAATGTCACAGCTGGCTTCCCAGACTCAGAATTCCAAAAATTGGAAAACTTTTCTTGTGCAGGCAAACATAGGAATGTCCATACTTTTGCCATAACAAAAGAGAAACACTGCCAATGCTTTCTCTCTGGGAACCGTTGTGAACAGTTGAACTTTAAAGCCAAATGTGAGATTCACATATTTTAGGACTTGGTCCTTATGCTTATTTTTTTTAGAAACTTCTGGTTTCCTACGTCTAGTGGCTTGTTGCCTTTCCTCTTACCTTGCTATCTCTGGTGGCTTTCCCCAAAAATTCTAAGGCTAAACACCCAGGCACCTTTACCCTTTTCAATTACCTTGAGCCTTGTTTTCCTCTACAATATTCTTTGGGGTGGGAATGGGACGAGGAGATGCTCAGTAGGCAAGAGGACAACCCTGGTGATTTAGACAACTGAGCCAAGACAATTCAATGCTTAGACCCAGTTATGTGCTACTACTCAGGCCCAGCATGCTGAGAGCTATCAAGGACACCCCTCCAGTGCTCAGAGGTATGTGAGGGGAGGGTCATTAAGTTCCAGGAATAGAACTTGGGTCCTTAGGAATGCAAGGCATGTGCCCCTGATTTCCAAATTATCTCCTCCGTTTATTCAATGTTATGTATGCCTGGAATTTTGAGAACATCTTCTGTAGGATTACTATGGCCCTCAAATGCCCAGTGGTGTTCCCATTAGTACAGGGGGATTTGGGCCAGATACAGTGTGGTAAAAAGTAACACTGAGGACTGGAAATATTAGTTCAATATTTTTCAATGGGTCAGCTTTGTCACAAACAACCAAACCATAGGATTTCCATCAATCATGAAGAAACATAACACGGAATGTCTTTCCTACCCCTAATACTAAGCCTCTCATCTAGTCTTCTTTAGCATCACACCAACCCTCCCATCCAGGGCATTTACCACACTGTTTGCTGCCTTCTGTACTTAATCCACCATCTCCAGAAAAGATAGACTAAAAGTCCCTCTCAGGATGGTTTTCAGAGATGTACTACTGCCATTATCAATAGTATGAATACTAATTATGATTTCTGAATGTGGAACACAGAAAGGGGTTTGTGGGAAGTGAAGCTGACCTCCAGGAAATAAGTTTCCGATTCAAATGGTTTCTACCATCTCTTTTTCTCCATTCCAACATTTAGCATCAGATGGCTCTACTATCTGAGAGATAAATGACTTATCTAACCAGGAATAAAGAGAATCATTCCCAGGAGAGGAGGTTAATTGGTAGATAAGAGTACTTTGCACTTGCTGGCTATTTATTACACACTTGTGGTTCAAATGCTGAGGTAGGAAACAAGTAATTCAACCCAACAGGAAACTTTCCTATTGTCTCCTCTTCTTTGTCTCTTACTTGGGCCTCCCATCTGGCCCCAACATGCTCATCCATCCCAACTTTCATGAACTACATCCCTAAGCCAACAGTTCAACCCTTAAGGACACAAGACCACTGGTGCAAAATAGCTCATGTAATTGATCCATTGATCTGGAGACATTGCTATGAATATACAAAGACAGATAAAATTCTCCCAGGCTCTTCCAACAAGATTTTCCCTTAACATCCATTTTAATTCTCTGCGAAATCTAGATCCCTCTGTACCTATCAGTGTGAGAAGATCAATTACCTATTCCTGAAAAGATGAGTTTCCTGGTCAGAGATGTGTTCTGGCAGTACATCCTCCATTGTTGCCAAGCCTCTAATATAATGGTGAGCTTTCTCTTAAATAGGATTTGAAATGGCCAGAGTTAGAAAGAGGTGAGTTCGGTGCCAAGGGTGCAAAATTGAAGGAGGCACCCACTCTCAGGGCCTTGCAAGTGCCTTACCCTCGTTCTGGCCCTGTGATTTGCACTCTCTAAAGTAATACCAGTTTACCCTCTTCCTATGAACAAGTATAATTCTGATTTGGGAGTGGAGGTAGGTAACTCCCTATCTTTTTTGACAATGTTACCAAATGTTTTATTGCCACCTATTCTTCCCATTGCTATTAACCTTTGTTGCCTACACATTGGGGAATCCTCAATAATTTTTTCATGTTTTTCTCATGTGAGATGGGTAATGTGCCAATGTTACAAGGTTTTGAGGGAGGTGTGTGTTATGAAGCAATTTAGGAACCACTAAAAACCACTAAAAAATTCTAAGGAATCACTAACTAACCACTGAATGATCAAGGAATCTTTGTTTTATTAGAAAACACAGTTGTTATCTAAGTAAATTGTGCCAAGTTTCAGGTAGCACCCGTACCAGTAGGGAGGCCCTTTAGCAGAATGATGGCTATACAGAAGGTCTGTTGGTGTCTCCTTTCCTCTTCCCTCTCCATTCTCCCTGGACATTGTTTCACAGAATCAACTCTCCTGAGTGCCTCCTACTTTTCCTTCTCACAAAGAAAAGCATACTCTCAAAAATGAAAACCATTCCTTTGCTTTGAGATTAATATGGCTTAATGCTACCTCTTTTGAGGGCCACTTCCATTTTTATGGGGATCCTTAATCCAAAGGAATGAAGGTCTACCTGTAGAATTTTAGGTACCACCTAGTAGCAAAAATGTATTTTTCACCCTAGAAAGACCAAATACCCTGACAATGAACTCCAGAATATCGAAGCTATTTCTTGGAATCATTTCAACAAATTGTTAACGTCAATTAAAGTGTTCTGATATTCAGTGCTACTCAATATGGTTAGTACCAAGGGACCCTCAGAACTGGCTATTAAAAGGCAGTGAGGAGGCCTAGATAATTCATATGGTACATTAACATTTTCCACCAATGGAATTAAGACTACTTACATTTGAGTGAAAAAAAGACACGCAGGTTTAAAGAGTTTGTGAAAATATGTCCTGTTTGTGAAAGGTGAAATTGTTCAATGTTCAATCAATGTAGGTCCCCTGGTATTGATGGTGATGGTTCAACTCACAAGATGTACAACTTGACTGAACACAAGCTTCTGCTCCCTGCTCCCCTTCTCTGTGTTATGTGCTATCACTTCAGCTTGGTGTGAGAATGAGAGAGAGCTACACAGAGCAATTAGTCCCTCCAAAACCTTTGCAAGTGTTTCAGCTCAGAAGGGATTCAAACATTTGGGATTTCAAATGGCAAGAGAGTGAGAAAGAGGTTCAAAAGTCTGCCTCTGTCAAGGAGCGACAGAAATTGTAACGATTTCAACAATGATTTGAGATAAAGTTTTAGAATTCTCGGAAACAGATCCTTAGTGGCAAGTAGTTATAGATACATATTTGAAGCAATTGTAGTAAGTTTAGCAAAAAGAACTTTGCATAAGTAGGAGGTTGTCTGAAAGAGGTATGTATTTTTGTTCAGTCAAGCTCAAAGTTTAGGAAAGTGCTTCTCACAGTATGATAGCAGGACCACCAGCAGCAGCTTCCGCCACAGCCCTGGAACCTGTGTGCGCGGGCGCACACTCGTGCATGTATTCCAATGATGTTACTCCTTCAAGCCCCTGAATCGCCTGCAGCAATGACTCCCCAACTGATTCCAACCTTTCCTTTCACTTCTGTTGGCCGTGAATGGAAAGTGATGAGTCTTTGGCCGAGTTCAATACAGTCTCATGTTGGTCAGATGTATATGTGCTTGATGTTAAGAAAGTATCAGATTGAAGCAACCTGCAAACACATATTTGTCTTAGTACATCATCTGGCCTGTGTTTGTCTTTAAAAAATTCAATCATGTGCACTCGTGCGATATTGCCAACTGCTAATAGCTGTATTTTCCCTGGGACTATTTTCAGGAGGGCTCCTGCAGAGGTAGATTTGATTATTAAATTTTGTCTTCATAGTAGAATTTGATAGCAACGAATCCACAAACAAAATATGAACTGGAACCACTGATTATTTCCTCTCAGCCTCCCTGTAATACAAGCTTTCTAGAAATGCATTCCTTGTATGGTCTTGAGCTTTTTTGAATGTCTAATTTTATAAAACATTATGCATGCAAACACAGCATTATGCTCATTGTACAAATCACTCCCAAATGCATTCCCTCCCCTACATGTATGATGGTTAAGAAATATCAATATGTATGTTCTTATCTTTCCTGCTAAATTGTAAATTACAAATCTTTTTATTAATTTTTAAATGAGATATATTTACTCTGGTTAGCAGTTAAAATTTTATTCTTTTTATTATATTTCTTTCCTACCTTTTTCTACTGACTCCAAGCTTACTTTGGAGAATATTTCTTATTTCAGGATTGTTGTACTATTGTATTTCTATATTTATCTATAGTCATGGGATGTCAGAGACTAAAGG
Organism: Sorex araneus; assembly: GCF_027595985.1. Lineage (NCBI taxonomy): Eukaryota > Metazoa > Chordata > Mammalia > Eulipotyphla > Soricidae > Sorex > Sorex araneus. Next base: position 140,019,759 of record NC_073313.1, on the reverse strand, counting down.
GTCAACTTTATTTACAGATGAGGAACTGAGGCCCAGACAGATCAAAAATCTTATGTAGTTCATGCAGTAGTAGGAACTGCCTGGGTCCCAGATCTCCTGCCTTGGGGCCAGTGGGTTTTGTTTTGTTTTGTTTTCATTTAAAGCAACATTTATAGAAGACTTACAGAAATATCCAAAACGGAATATCCCAGGTACTTCAGTGAACAACTATATATGCTTTACAGAAAAGTGCTCAAGGGTACTTTCATTCTATGGATTTGTGGAAAGACAAATCTAATTTTAGGTTTAGGAATGCTCATTTCTCCAGAGCTAGAAAGATAGTACAGCAGGTAAGGCACTTGCCTTGCACACAGGTGACTCAGGTTCAACTCTTGGAACCCCAAATGTATGGTGTCCTGGGCCTGCCAGGAATGATCCCTGAGGGAAGAACCTGGAATAAGCCCTGAGTACCGCCGGGTATGACCCCAAAACAAGAAAAATGTTTATTTCTCTCCAAATACCATATACTATATACACCATGATTTGTGGAACAAATCTTTCCCCTAAAATTGTGTGGGGGAAATTGATTTTATGCCCGGGGAGATGGTTCAAAGGGCTAAAGCTTATTATGATTTGTATGTAGTTCCTGGTTTGATCCCCAGCACCACACGGTCTCCAATAACCACCAAGAGTGATGTCAAGCACTACGCCAGGAATGGACCCTGAGCACCACCAAATGCGGCCCCACACCCCCCAAAAAGATTTTTATAGATAAAACTCCATTTATTGGTAGATTAGTTTCCTATGTAAAAAAATCTTTTGGTTTCTTCTTTTGAAAAACTAAGAGTCCTCTTGTCCATGTTACTTGTCCATGTCTATTTTTTAGTGAGAACTTTTATAATTGGTGTTATTCAAGTAGGGCAAGATAAGGCTGGAGAGATATAGTACAGCAGGTAGAGTGCTTGCCTTGCACATGGCTGGCCTGGATTTAATCCTTGGCATCCCCAAGCACTGCCAGGAGAAATTCTTGAGTGCAGAGCCAGGAGTAACCCTTGAACATCACCAGATGTGGCTGCCGCCCCCACCACCAAAATAAGCAAGGCAAACCAAAAGAGCCTTTCCTAGAGCTTACTTTATTTGCCCTTTGTAAATTTTCTAAGATATTTCAGACTGTTAGATACTTATGACATACAGAGTTGTGTTCTACAAACTTCACCTGGCTTGATATATTGTCAATCCCTGGGCTCAAATTCCATCTCCTTAATAAACAATAACCAAAACCCCTAATTAGTACTGAACTCTGCATGCTGTCTCCTTTCCAGAATATTCTTTGCCTAATATTCCTTAGTGTAACTCTCTCCTTAGCTATTATTGGGCTTTCTTCCATAATTTGTGCATACCTCAGTATTTTGTGGAGCTGCTAGCAGTGCCTTGTTAGGACTATGGAGTGGTGGTATTTCAATCATTTCCATCATTCTGTTGTTTCTCCTGAACTTCTGGTCTCCCTTTTCAGAAACACTCAGACATCGGTGGAATTTCATCATCCTCTGGATCAGGGGTTGACAATATTTTTCTGTAAAGGACAGGTAGTAACTACTTTAAGCTTTGAGGTCTACATATGATTTCTGTAGCATACTCTTCTTTTGTTGTTGTTTGTTCTACACTCCTTTAAAATGTAAAAAAATAATAATAATAAATCTTAGCTCGGATTATACAAGCCACAAACTGGATTTTTCCAACTAGTGATGGTTTGCTGACCTGACCCACTGACTACTTTGTTTCTGTGACCTGCTCCATGTAATAACTAGTTGAGTGCAGGATGGTGTGATTCCCTGCCTTCCCAACCCAGTTTGCACAGAGGTAGGTGGAAATGGGATGCCGATGCCACCCGTTATCCTTCAATGAGATATCCTTGCTGAACACTCCTCTCTGCTTCTCCCTTCCCTCCTTTCTGCCTCTTCTCTCTCTCCTCTCATTCTTCATCTCTCTCTCCCTCTGCCTCTCATGTCTTTTGCTTCTTCTTCTTGCTTTGCTGTATGGACTAGAACTCACAGTGATATGCTGAATAAGAAAGATGAATGTAGATTGTCTTATTACTGAAAGAATTTCATTTTTCTTCACTTAACATGATGTAAGAGTATTTCTGAAGTGCTCTACTATAAAAATTTCAAGAAAATTTCCCTGTATTCCTGGTACACTGAGATTTTTTTTTAACATCATGACAGTGTGAGATTTTGCCAAATGCTTTTTCTGTCTTAAGTGATAGGACCAAGTTTTTCTTCTTTGGTCTGCTAATCAGGTAAATTATATTGATGGAGTTTTGAATGTTGGATCCGCTCTGCACACCTGGAATAAATAACACTTTGTCTATGTCACTAAAGTGAATTTGCTCAATTTTGAACTATTTGTATCAAAGTTTAGGAGATCCTTATATGTAGTTTTCTTCTTCTGTCCTCTCTCCCTCAGCTACCTCAGTTTTTTTTAAACTTATAAAAATTAAATCAATGTGAGATAGACCCTTATAAAGCTGTTTATGATCAGATTTGTCATACAGTATTTTAACACCCATCCCTCCACCAGTGTATTTTTTCAGAACCAGTGTCCCCAGCTTCCCTCCCATCATTTGCCACCCCCCGCCACCTGCCTTTATGGCAGGCACTTTTCTTTTCTCTCTATCTCTCTCACTCACTCTCTCGTTCTCTTTCTCTTCTTTCGTGTATTGTGGTTTGCAATATTGATACTGAAAGGTTATCGAGAATATCCCTTTACCTACTTTGAACCCTCAGATCTTGTCCAGCATGATCATTCCCAGCTATTATTATTATACCGATCTCTTCTCTATCTTACCTACCCTCAGTCCCACACACACTTGTTGTTAGATCCAACCATTGACCAGTCCTCCTAACTCCTGTTTTCCCTGGCCATGGATATTAGTCTTCTTGTTTCAGACCCTGTCCTAGTTTTTCAGTGTGCCTCTATTTCTTTGAATTGAGGTAAGCCTGAAAGGAAGAATGAATTGCCGAGTTCTCTTGTTTCTTTTGTCACATCATTACACTCCCAACCTGTGGCGGGGGGTGACTGCATTGCCTTATCTATCCAACCCACCCTACTCCATATTAGCATCATAAGTTTAGGGCTGACTCTAAAAAGTCTGAAGGCCCCAGCCTTGAGATTTCAGTAAAGTATACAGTCTGCTTAAAAGTCATCAGTTCTCTTGGTTCCAATGGCTGATTTTAAAGCCAAGGACATCATGTAGCCATTTTCTAATGCAGTTTGGACTTGTTTTAGACTCAGCCCGCACCATAAAACAAATGAGATCACTGTCACTGTCATCCCGTTGCTCATTGATTTGTTCGAGCAGGCACCAGTAACGTCTCTTATTGTGAGACTTATTGTTACTGTCTTTGGCATATCCAATACGCCATGGGCAGCTTGCCAGGCTCTGCCATGCGGGCTCGATACTCTCGGTAGCTTGCTGGGCTCTCCAAGAGGGACGGGAGAATCGAACACGGGTTGGCTGCGTGAAAGGCTAATGCCCTACCACTGTGCTATCGCTCCAGCCCAAAACAAATGAGGTAAAGAAAGTATTCTTAGTCCGAAGTTTTCCCTGCCTATAATCCCCTGCTTCCTGGGCACCTGGGCCCCAGGATAGACTCCGTGGAATGCTTCATGCAGCACCACAGCCAACAGGCATTCAGCATATCACTGTCTCCTATTTTCTGAATCTCTAACGGTATTCCCTAAAGCTTCAAATCTGACTCCACCTCCCTCCCATCTCTATCCCTCATGAGACTGGGGGAGGGGGAAGTCTAATGCTCAGATTCTAAAGTACACATTTGTGCATATCAACATTTTGAGCTATAGGTGATTAAGAAGCAGTGCCTTTGTGTGTAAATTGTTTTCTCCACTTGGAGAGTGAGGGCCCCATTCAGTAACATTGCACAATTGAATGCACAGCACACTCAGTGTTCTCATTAGTTTTCTGGTTCAGGTCCAGGTCTGATCAGGTTGGCCAATGAGAAAGAAACAAATATCCATGCACCTGAGGCATTTCTTTATATATATATATGTATATATATATATATATATATCACTGTCATCACTGTCATCACTGTCATCCCATTGCTCATCGATTTGTTCAAGCGGGCACCAGTAACGTCTCTCATTGAGAGACTTTTTGTTACTGGTTTTGGCACATTCAATACGCACAGGTAGCTTGCCAGGCTCCGCCTCGCAGGCTCGATACTCTCGGTAGCTTGCCGGGCTCTCCAAGATGGGTGGAGGAACCGAACTCCGGTCGGCCGCGTGAAAGGCGAAAGCCCAACCACTGTGCTATTGCTCTCTATATATTTACTGCTATTTTTTATATTTAAATGAATCACCATGAGGTACAGTTACAGACCTACAAACTTATGTGCTTACATTTCAGTCATACAATGATCAAGTACCCATCCCTCCACTAGTGCCCATTCTCCACCACCAATGATCCCAGTATCCCTCCCACCACCCCCACCCCATTCCTCCAGCCCCACCCTGTCTCTGTGGTAGGACATTCCCTTTTTCTTTCTCTCTCCTTTTTGGTGTTGAGGTTTGCAATGTAGGTATTGAGTGGCCATCATGTTCAGACTATAATCTACTTTCAGCTCACATCTCCCATCCCAAGCTGGCCCACCTGAGGCATTCCTTTTCTTATCTTTTAACCCCTTCTTTTGACTGGCTTGAGCTGGGTTTTCCCAGGAAGCCATTTGAAGAAACCCCTCCTTGGCAATCCCAGACCGGCTGACATACAGAAAACAAGGAGTTGAGCTGGAAATGGCCTCTGCCCCTTGGATTTACCTCTCAAACTGCAGTTTCTATCTAAGAAATCACTTCCTCTGACCTTCAGTGTGTACTCTGTCATTTGAGCTCACCAATCTGCCCACTTACTAAGGTCTGAACTTTCAAAAGCAGAGAGAAGAAGGATTTTGAGGATATCCTTATTTAAAAGTATCTATGAAACAGTACCTTTCTGCCTCTTGTTTAGAATTCCCAGGTTTAGAAAGGGAACCAAGCTTATGCCTTGATATCTAAGGCAGCAAAAGTACTACACTCGCCAAAATTGTAAGGAGAGATGAGAACTGACTAATCGTATGCAGTCAGGAGAGAAACTGTGGTTAAACTGTTTCCCTTCAATGCTCACTGAGTGTCAGCCAGGTACTGAAGAAAATCCCAGCAAAAACTGGGACCAGAGAGACAGTACAATGCAGCCTTCCACATGGACAGTCAGAGTTCAATCACTAGCACTATATATAGTTCCCCAAGACCCACCAGGAATGATTCCTGAGCATATTCAGGAATAAGCTCTGAATATTGTCAAGTGTTACCCAAAAACAAAAAAAAAGAGAAAAGAAAAGGAAGGCAGGAAATTATACACGACTCTCCCAATCTAAAAGGCAGAGATAAGACATTTCCCCTGGTGATGTCAGTGTTCCAGAACTAAAAGAAAAACATCCAGAAGCAACAGAAAAAAAAAGGAAAGAGCATAATCTTGTAACTATTCCAATACAAAATAGAAGGATGCCCCTTGTGGGATGATGTTTTGATGTTTTTTTTTCATGACTTCTTTCTTTTTATTTTTTTTAAGTATTCCTTACTGACTTGCTACCAGCAATTGAACAGTACCCTTTATATAGATAGAGATGTTTGTGTCTTCTTAAAATAAACTGTTTTCTGTTCTAATTTATTGTTTTACCCTCTAGTTTTCATTGAAGCAGTGGGACTTTTATTCAGACAGGAAGCCAGTTGCATGTTCTACCAACCATACAAGTGGTATAGTTGTACATCCAGACACATAGGATTTGATTCTCACATGAGCCCAGAACAAATATGGGATGCAATGATTTTCAGAAATCTGGTCCACTGATCCATGAACTTAAAAAGCCTTACTAGCAGGCAGTCCATGTTCCAGGACTACATCTCAGGGATTTGACTTCAACTGCCCAAGTTGGTGACAAGGCTAAAGAAAAAATCAGCCACCAGACTCCCAATAGGAGGAGGTCGCATTAGCAGTGAAGCTCCTAGCAAGGCAGACCAGAGTTAGTCTTGCCTGGGAGCTAAAATCCCAGATGCGATAGGCCTCAGGTCACTTCCATCTCTCAGATATACAAGTTATGATTCTACCGTGCAGATGGTGACAGCTATTCAAGTGCCAACTCCCAACTCGAATGTGCTTTGCACCATGTTCCTCCCTGGCCCAGGCAGCCAGGACCCTCATGCCCCAGGTCCAGTTGCCAACTTCTGTTCCCTGACACTACCAGTTTGCTCTTCCGAAAAGGCGCAACAGGATCAGAGAGTGGCTCACAGGGTTGAGTGCATGCTTTGCATGTAAGAATCCTGGGTTCAATCTCAGCATCTCATGGTAGCCAGAGCACTGCCAGGAATGCTCCTCAAGTGCCAAGTAACAGCACTGCTGGGTATTGTCCCAAAACCCAAACTTAAAAAGAGAACACGAGAACTGAAAACAATCTGGAAACCTCTAAGAAAAAGGACTTCGCTCAGGTGGAAGGTATCCTTTGCAAGACAAGGATCAGAGAAGGAGGCTGGTTCTAAGTGGCTATAGGGCAATTTAAACCTTGGTGAAATTAAGTGGTCAGGGTCCAGTGTTGATCCAAGCAGAGCCAGACCCTGTTGTGCCACTACTCCATGAGCTGACAAAGCTTTTAGGGACTACAGAGACCAAATTCATAAAATCCATATCAGGCAGGTTCTGGTACATCCATTATGGAAGAGCAGGGACCCCTGTAAAATGTAGGTCATAAACAGGGGATCAGCAGGCTGAACTGAATTCACACACATTGTTGGAATGCACACAATGTTGCTTCTCATTTTGTTGCAGTACAATTCCACTAATGCACCAAATTTCCTAGCAGTCCTTGTTACACTGAAACTGACCAGCTCTGTTCATAGTATTATTAATAAAATTTTTATATAGGCACCATGATTTACAAACTATGTCCATAGTAGAGTTTCAAGTAATGTTCCAACACCAAGTTCCCTACCAGTGTCAAATTTCCTCCACCAAAGTCCCCCGGCCATAGTCTCCCACGCCTACCTCTTTAACAGGTATATTTTAAATTTTGATTTGTGGCTAGATTCACAAGGAAAAAAGGAAAAATGTTCAAAATTGTTCCATCTATTATCTGCCATGCCCCTGAAGGCATTTGAGCTGATGTCCCCTACTATAGAGATGCAGATTGGGTTCCCTGGGGATCAGACTCTGATATGAGCCCAATGAGCAAAGTGTTTCATAGGGAATATCTCAGGGACTGACAGCCATGGGAGAGGAAAGAAGTAAAATGACATCACCAGGAGAAAATGGCAGCAATGAAGACCCCACCAAATCTTGTCCAACTCCTCCAGCCCTGAAACTAAAATGTTGTCTTGTGTTGAACACAACACAGGGCATGAACACCTGCCTTCATCATTACTTACATGCTTACCTCCCCGCCACACACACACACACAAGGGCCTGGCCTGGCTGGGAAGACATTTTTACAGATGACATGATCCACATCCACATTTTGGTAACTAAAATTTCTAGAGATTCTTAGCAAAGAATTATAATAGATTAATCTCAGGTGTCAGCCTGATAGTCTGAAGCCATAGCAGTGTGCCTTGGTTAAAGTTTGAAATAAGAATGAAGAATTTCATGGAAAATGTGGGAAATTTTACTGACTATTGTTAGAGAGTCTCTTGCCCGCACGCCTGGCTATCTTCCCTGGGGCCCCTCGGAGGGGATTGGCTCCAGCTTCCCTCCCCACCCCGAGCAGAGCTCCCGGCGGCCGAAGACCACCGGAACCTAGCTACAGCCATGCCCGAGGCCCCTCTCCACGCGTTTGGACAGGCCTCACGCATGAAGGTACCGGCAGAGGAACCCAGGTGTGTGTAATTCCATCAACGACCAATATCCAGAGACTTAAAAGCAAGCTCCCAGAAGATATCTTGTAGCCTATTTCTCCCTCTGGGAGAAACGGGCAAGCTTCTGAGAGTTTCCTGCCCACGTGGGACAGCCTTGCAAACTTCCCATGGTGTATTCATATGCTAAATCCAGTAACAAGCTGGATCTCATTCCCTTGACCCTGAAAGAGTCTCCAGTGTGACATCGTTGGGATGGCCAAGTCGAGATAGACTTCTAAGATCTCAGGGAAAGGACGAAATGAGAGGTTACTGAGCCCGCTCGAGAAATCGATGATTAACGGGGATTTTATGATTCGTGATTCATGATGATCCACACAGGAATCGAGAGTTAAAGAAGGGTTCATCCTTAGATACACAAAAGAATCTTAGAACCGAGCAGCTCGCTGCAAAGATGCCTCCAAACTTTGCACCAGGCTGAGTTCACTGGACTACTCCAGACAGGAGCAGGTGCTGTCCCTCTGCCTGCCCCCTAGGAATCCCGGTGTCCGCCATCTTCCAGAACCCAATGAGAAGCCCAGGTATGCAGGAGCAGTAACGACATCTTATGCTATTCATAACAAACAATAAAAAATAAATTGTCTAGCATTGCCTTTTCGGCAGGTTTGAGTGGTGGCAGGAAAATTCCAAATGATAATGGTGGAACTCATGTCGAAATACTGAATATAATCAAAGTAGGGACAGAGTATTGTGGAAATTGTCTGCCACACAGGCAGGGGAAGGGATGGGATGGTGTGGGGGGCGGATACTGGGGACTTTGGTGGTGGAAAATGTGCACTGGTGAAGGGATGGGTGTTTGATCATTGTATGACTAAAACTCAAACTGAAAGCTTTGTAACTGTATCTCATAGGGATTCAATAAAAATAATTAACTAATTAATTAATTAATTAATTAAAAGTAGAAAAACATTTTTAAAAAAGGAAGGGTCCATCCTTGAACAGGGATCCAGGTGGCATAGCTCTGTGTCCATCACAGATACTGCTTCCCAGGAATACAGGAACCCTAATTCTACCCATCTTTTAGTAGATCTACCCAATTCCTTGCCTCACACAGAATACCATTCATTTGGCTATGTACATGTGAACTGTAGTCACCGTCTCTGAATATGTGCCAATAGTCTTCATTGGCCTTTGAGTTTCCCAAGCCTCATTAGTGCCAGGGAACAAACCCTTTTCAAAAGCAAATGAGTACATAAGTCCATTTTAATCCATTTTATACCAGAAATAGAATGATGCTGGCATTATCAACCACCTACAGTGGGCCAAACACTGTGGACACACATCTTTCATTCACCCGTTCAGCTCCATGCCACACAGGGTGCTAGGTGCTGAAGCTCGAGTGGTGACAGACACAAACACCAAATTCGTCCTCATGGAGCTTTTCGCTCCAGTGGAGACATTGCTAAAACTAGTTTGCCTGGCAACCCTGGAGATCAGGCCAGTGGGCCTAATGTTCCTATTATTAGTCACTGGCAGAGATATGAATTCTGATTGCACAATCAGCTCTCTAATATTCATTCTTCCAACTTTCAGTCTCCTCAGACTCAAAACCCTCCACGCATCCCTCCTCCCCGCAATTTCTTCAGATAACTTTGTCTCTTTAGTTCCTTGCCTTCCTAACAACATATCCACAATCAAACCTCTATGTGCACGTTTCTTTGTCTCCTCTCTACATTGTACCTCCAACCTATCCCTTTCAATGAACATTTATTAAATACTCAAATGAAAACCTGTTCTGTGCTAAGTATGGTGCTAGGAGCAGGGCATATAACATTAAGAATATAGTTAAGGGGCTGGAGCGATAGCACAGCGGGGAGGGCGTTTGCCTTGCCCGTGGTTGACCCCGGTTCGATTCCCAGCATCCCATAGGGTCCCCTGAGCACTGCCAGGAGTGATTCCTGAGTGCAGAGCCAGGAGTAACCCCTGAGCATTGCTGGGTGTGATCTAAAAAAGCAAAAAAAAAAGAATATAGTCAAGGGTTATCTCTTTAGAAAGGTTCTTACATTGGAGTGTGAAAGATAGCAATCCCATGAGTTCTTCAGGACACACAGCCATCTCCCTCTCTAGCAGGGCCGTCGTAAGCAAAAAGCTGGCTCTTAAAGGCACAAGAAGACAATTTCTTTTTTAAAGATAGCACCATTAAAGGGGCTGTAGCAATAGCACAGCGGGTAGGGTGTTTGCCTTGCACACGGCCGATCCGGGTTTGATTCTCAGCATCCCACATGGTCCCCTGAGCACCACCAGGAGTAACTCCTGAATGCAGAGCCAGGAGTAACCCCTGTGCATTGCTGGGTGTGACCCAAAAAGCAAAATATATATATACTTATATATATATAATATAGATATATAGATATATATCTCACCAGTGTCATTGTCATCCCGTAGCTCACCGATTTGCTCGAGCAGGCACCAGTAACGTCTCCATTTTGAGACTTGTGGTTACTGTTTTTGGCATATCAAATACACCACGGGTAGCTTGCCGGGCTCTCCGAGAGGGGCGGAGGAATCAAACTCGGGTTGGCCACGTGTAAGGCGAACGCCTTACCACTATGCTATTGCTACAGCCCATATCACCACTAAAGAAATGAAAATAATTTTAAATTGTGGAGAGAATATAATGGTGTGCTAAAATAAAAAGTATCAATGGAGAAATATTTTAGAAAAGGTGATCAGGAAAGGCATTTAAGTGACCTTTAAGCTGAGGGAAGTAAGGTGTTTTTAACTAAGTTTCAGACTCTTATTCATTAGTTATAAGTATAGAAATATCAAGTAGACAGCAGGTTATATGTCCACCACACTTAGAAGAGAAGTTGGGCCTAGAGATATAGTTGGGAAACTATATGCATAATTATGTATTTAATGCTATGCGCAAAGTCCTCTAGAAAGAGTGTATAGATAGAGGAGAAAATTGAAACAGGGTTTTGGAGCCTTCCAACATTTGGAACTGGATGAAAAAAAATGAGGGTCAGCAAAGAAAACTGAGACAGAGAAAAATGATAAAACCCAAAGAATGTGGTGTCCTGAAAGCCAAACTATGAAATTGCACAGGAAGAAGTGCACAATTGAATTAAGAGATCTGGTTACATGAGAATGGAAATGTGACCAATGAGTGTATTAGCTAGATGGGAAGAGATGTTTCAAAAGACCTTCAAAATGGAAGCTCAACAGAAGTCAGTTGGAGTACAGTGGGTAGGTCGAACTGTACTTGCACACATCTGACCCAGGTTTGATCCCCAGAGCCCCATCTGGTCCCATGAAACCTGGCAGGAAGGTTCCTGAGTGCAGAGCCAGTAATAAGCCCTGAGCACTGCCGAGTGTGATTCCCCCCCCCCACAAAAAAAGTAGTCATTTGGCTAGAGAATGGAAAGAGGGAGGTGAGAGAATGACTGCAGATAAATCATCCAGGAGTTTGGCTGTGAAGAAAACCAAACAAAAGCATTTGCTATGAAGAAAAGCATTAACTAACTGGTGGGGAGAAAAGACCTGGGAGAAGATTTTTAGGATGGGAGACCTGGGCACTTGTTTCTGTGCATGATGGAAATAGTCCAGTAGGAAAGTAATGCTAATGAAGCAGAAGCCCTTGAAAAGGAAAGAGTGAATAATATCCTAAACACAGTAGGAAGGGTTGACTTTTTTATAGGAATCAAGACAGTTCTCCCATAGTAAAAGGAAAGAAAGAGCATTAGGGCACAGACACAAGGATACAAACTGGTGCAGATGGAGCAGCTAAGATGGTGTGGCTAAATTACATGGGTCATCTCTCTGGAAATGACAATGTTCCTAGATTTTTTTTTTCTCCTAACTCCTTCAGATTGAAATGGCAATATGTCCATCTTGAAAATAACTTACTCTGGACTCCATATAACATCCCAGCTACCATCCTATGCTTCATCTCCTTTCTTTAAAATTAACATCATCATAAGGGACCAGAGCAATAGTACAGCGGGTAGGACATTTGCCTTGCATGCGACTGACACAGGTTCGATCCCCAGCATCCCATATTGTTCCCCAAGCACAGCCAGACTGCAGAGTCAGGAGTAACCCTTAAGCATTGCCGGGTGTGACCCCAAAATAAATAAAATTAAATAAATTTGAAAAATTAAAAATAAAAAACAAAAATAGAAAAATTAAATTAAATTAATAGCATGAAAGAATTATGAAGCACTGACCAGCTCTATTTTGCACATGCTACTCATTCACATATTTTTCTAATCTGATTTCTGCCCCTTTGCCTCCACTAGATCCACCATCCTGAGAATCACTAAAGAACTCTATCCAAAATTCCAGGGGCTGCCCTTGCTTCTATCCCACACCCTATATGGTGCCCCCAAGCATCACTGGGAATGATACCTGAGCACAGAGCCAGAAGTATCCCCTGAGTGCCTCCACTCGTGGCCTCAAACAACCCCCTTCCAAATTCTGCTGCTGTTTACAGTCCTTATCCTGAGTTATACCTTTGAAACAATTGGTGCCCTTCCTCCTTAGAAAGTTTCTTCTTTGAATTCCTTGACATTGCATTCTCTTGGCTTCCTCACCCACTTATCTGACTGCTCCTTGAACTTTTACATACTCCCTTTAAGTACCGAAGTCCTCAGGCTTGTGTCCCAGGCCTTCTCTCCCTATTTCACAAGCTCTTCCTTTGTGATGTCAGGCACATCATTGCACCTCCTGTGTTTCCAAGCTCAATCAACCATATAATTATCCTTATTTGCACAAGCCAGAGCTAGATGGCTCTTATCTCCTATGTCTGATAACCTTTACAGATTCTGCCATATCCATTCCTTTTTTATCCCTTTATTCATCCTATTATTTGTTGCCCATGCTATTGAATAAATATTGAGGTTAGCTCATGTTTTACTTATCTTCGTTCACATGATAAAAAAAGAGCTTCACACCATTCTAAGAATCAGATCCCAGTGTATTAAACCCTAAATATGATGCCAGGGCTGTAGCAAGGTGGTACAGTACTTGCATTTCATGTATGAAGACCTGGGTTTGAAACCCAGCATTGCAAATGAAATAAAATAATTAAATATATATTTATATAGGGAAATAAAAAGCTTTTGGAAATAAATGTTGGAGATCATTTTATGAACTCAAAGTAGACATTAAGTTCTTGCTTTGACAAGGGGAAGGGAGTTATGCCACACTTTGCAGTGCCCAGGGCTTACTCATTACTTTGTGTTCAGGGATCACTTCTGATGGGCTTCAACCTGTGATGGCAGAGGCTGAATTGGGGCCAGCCATATGCAAAGCAAGCACCTTAATCCCTGTACTGTCTAGAGAGGTATTTCTTAAATAAGACACAAAATTATTAAGTGTAAAAGAAAAATGACTATTCAAATTCAACAACTTTAAATTTAGGGAACTATTGCGAGTGAAAATGCAAGCCACAGACAGGCAAAAATATTTACACCACATATAACTAACAATGCACCAGAATTCAAAATATGTGAAAATCTCCCACAAATTAATAATTTAAAGAAACAGAGAACTTAGGGACCAGGGATGTGGCTCAAAGTGTTAGAGCATATGCTGAGCATGTGCAAGGCCCTGAGTTCAATTCTCTGCACCACATGTCCACACACTTAGCACTACTAAGTGAAGCCCTCATGATCTCCAAGATCCAAGCACTGCTAAACTTGTAGTAGTAGTAGTAGTAGTAGTAGTAGTAGTAGTAGTAGTAGTAGTAGTAGTAGTAGTAGTACTCTAGTAGTCCCTAAACACCACTTGCCTGAACAGTGCTGGCCCAAGCACCGAACCATCAAGCCCACAAGGCCAAAAATGAGCAAGAAGGACTGGGTTGATAGCACATGTTCTAATGTGCTACCATGGGAGGGAGACAAAAAGAAAGAAAAATCAGGGAGACACCTATATGGATTGCACATATGGTAGCACAACAGGTAGGGCATTTGCTTTTCACGTGGCCAATTGGCTTCAATCCACACCACCCCATATGGTCCCCCAAGCCCACCAGGAGTGATTCTTGTGTGCAGTGCCAGAAGTAAGCCCTGAGCACACTGAATGTGACCCAAAAACAAAAAAGAAAAAATAAGGAAGAAAGTAAAGGAGAGTAGAGAGGGAGATGGAGGGAGGGAGGGAGGGAGGGAGGGAGGGAGGGAGGGAGGGAGGGAGGGAGGGAGGGAGGGAGGGAGGGAGACAAGAAGAAAGAAAAATCAGGGAGACACCTATACGGATTCCTAGGGAAAGGACAAATCAAAATGTTTTATACATACAGAGCTTGACCTCATGAGTTGTCAGATAAAGGATTACAAAGGAAGGGCATGGGCATATTTGGAGAAGAGTTATCAATTTACTCATCAAATTGTCATTTTAAATATGTGCAGCTTGCCCTTTTGGCGCTGCTGTGGATCGAGCATGATGGAAGAGCCCAAAAGAGCGCCCTTGGACTCCAAGCAGCCCACTGAACTAATTCCGGCACGGGAACGGAGACCCCACGGCGGGCTGTGACAGTGGAAACCGGGCATTCCCCAATTTTTTTAACCTCTCTCTCTCAACCCCTTCCTCCTGAGCACAGCACAGGGTCCACGGCTTTCTGAGCACAAAATGGAGACGCCAAGCCAGCTCTCTCTAGGTTTCTCCATCTTATGAGCACCATAAAAGGGTAAAAGTTTGTAGTGATGTTATTTCTGGTTGTACTTTCCCTGGACTTTATACAGAAACCCAAAAAAAAATTAGATGACCTAATGTCATCTAAGCATCAGCAATATGTAATGGTTCCTTTTTAACGGGTCGGACATTTGTGGGAGATCCTAACAAGAATAGTAAGTCTTTTGCTGAAATATTGAAGGCAATCAAAGTGGTAGCCATCTCTCTAGACTGAACTAAGCCATATCCCCACGCCGGCTGAGAAGAAATATTCTTCTTTCTTGGGAAGAAATGCGGCGTGGCGTCAACCATAGTGTGATGTCCATTAAGCAAACACAGCCCTGGCGTGGGAATGGGATATAAGGGGAAAAATTATGTACATGGAACAGCGGGACGCTGGTGGAATCTCGAGCCGGAGCCGATACCAGTGCAATACCTTTGGTTCCAGAAACTGCTTGCAGACACTCTACTAGACTATGAACTAAGCCAGAGCCCCACGCCGGCTGATGACGGGAAATAACCATCTTTTTCGGTTTTTTTCCTTTTGTCAGGCAGCATGGCGATTACTAAACAGGCGTGAACTCGGTGGCACGGGGCAAGGGGGGAAAAAAAGAAAAGTTATGTAACAAACAGCGGGACTTAATATCTCTATATTCTTAGCAATGGAGAACTATCAAATGCTTCCTTGGCAATAGGACTGTCTTTTTCTTTTTTGGGGGAAACCCCAGCAACAATAGTGAGTTATGTGTTGAAACATGGAATGTAATTGAGATAAAGCGTAAACGAAGTGAAACTTATCACTTACAAGGGTGGGGACTGGGGAGGTGGGAGGGGGCGGCAGGTATACTGGGGTGGTTGGTGATGGAATATGGGCACTGGTGAAGGGAAGGGTGTTTGAGTATTGTATAACTGACATAATCCTGAGAACTATGTAACCCTCCACATGGTGATTCAATAAAATTAAAAAATAATAAATAAAAATAAATAAATACGTGCAGCTTGGGCCCCAAGAGGTAACACAGAGGATAAGGCACTTGCCTTGCATCAACCAATCCAAGTTCAATCTACAGTATCCCATATGTTCCTCCAAACACACTGCAAGGAATGATCCCTGAGTGCAGAACCAGAAATAGCCCTAAGCATCTCTGAGTGTGGCCCCAAAATGAAAAAAGTAAATATATACAGTATTTTTTACACTAACTATACCTCAATAAAGCTATAAACACACATGCATAATGATAAACCAGTTTATATCCATTAGAATGGAAACATTATGCATTGTTATTGTTATTTTGGGGGCCACACCCAGCAGTGTTCAGGACTTACTCCTCACTCTGTGCTCAGGGGATCACTCCTGGTGTTGCACAGGCACAATATTCAGTGCCAGGGATCAAACCAGTGTTAGCCATGTGCAAGGCAAGTGCCTTAACTCATGTACTATCTCTCTGGCTCTGACATAGTGATTTTAAGTCTGACAAGAACTAGCCGCTTAGAAAGTGCTGCAGAGACAGAATGTCCTGACCCCGCGCCAGGCTGTCTTCACCAGGTTACCTCAGAGGGGGGTGGTTTGAGTCTCCCTCCCCGCCACAAGCAGAACCCCGGAGCCAAAAACCTCCAGAACCCAACCACCACCATGCTCAAGGCTCCACATGCTCCGACGAGCCTCACCCAAGAGGGAACCGGCTGAAAAACTCAGGTATGCAGGCCTTGTGACTGAGATCTCCAAGCCTGCTGAGATCAGAATTGGGCCTCCTCCCCCCAGTTCCTCAGTTTTCCAGTAGCTTGGCAGTCACACCCACAAACTGCCCCCTGGTGCCATGTAATTTCAACAACAGCCAAGACCCAGAGACTATAAACTAAAGCTCCCAGAAGAGAGCGCCACATAATTTCCTGGTGCGTGCGGCTGCATTCACAGTTGCATGACCTCTTCACTCTAGCCCAATTAGGTACCAAAAGTAGCACACATCTGTTTAGTTTTAGCATATTTGTAGCTTGCATTCTCTTACATACGGCCTGAAATGGCTCCAGAATGAAATACAACCTTCACACACTTCTTTTCTATTGTGGAGGGAAGGTGCTCGGTGGTGGGATTGGTGTTTGAATATTATCTGTAATGAACTACTGTGAACTACTTTTTTGAAAATAAAATATATAGGGGCTGGAGCAATAGTACAGTCGGTAGAACGCTTGCCTTGCACACGACAGACCCGGGTTCAATTCCCAGTATCCCATATATCCCTCTGAGCACCACCAGGGGTGATTCCTGAGTGCAGAACCAGGAGTAACCCCTGTGCATTGCCAGGTGTGACCCATAAAGCAAAAAAAAAAAAAAAGAGAGAGAGAGAAAAGAAAAGAAAATATATAAAAATTTCAAAAAAAAAGAAGAAAGTGCTGTAGAACATAAAAAATATAGAAACCCTGATACAGTGCTGATGGAAATAGAAATAGGTTCGACCACTTTGGAAAAGCATTTTGCATTTATCTACTCAAGATGAAGATACACATCCCATCACAGTAATGGCAATTATACTCCCACTATATGTCTAAGAGAAACACATACAATTTTTTTTTGCTTTTTGGGTCACACCTGGTGATAAACAGGGGTTACTCCTGGCTCTGCACTCAAGAATTACTCCTGGTGGTGTTCAGGGGACCATATGGGATGCTGGAAATCAAAGCCAGGTCGGCCGCGTGCAAGGCAAATGTCCTACCAGCTGTGCTATCGCTCCAGTCCCCACATACAAATCTTAACTGAAAGATACATGAATGTATTGTAGCAGAATTTCATGTAATATAATGTAACTGTAAACAACCCAACAATTCATCAAGAGGAGTATGGATATACTGTGGAGTATTAAATAGCAATGACAAATTATAGGTGCACACAATTCTGGAGCACACAAATATAAAGTTGAGTAAAAGTAAAAATATATAAAGAAATATATGTGAATTCATTTGTATAAAATGAAGAAACAAACAAAATAAATTCATACCCCTTCCCTTCCTTTCACTAGTGGTGCACTGCTGAGGTGGTGTGTACTTGGCTATGGTGCTTGAACACTCGGTTCCAGGGCTTCAAAGATTACACCCTTTGTTTCCAAGCTTGGATGTTTAATGGCAGTACCTCTGGAAATGCATATTACATTGCATGCAATGAGGGGATTCAACTTGCAACCACTCTACTCATCTACTTGCAAAGCAGGTAGGTGCTCTACCCCTGAGCTATCCCCAGGTCCCAAAACTGAATTATTTCTTTCTTTTATTATAGGTACAAAAGCAGATTAAATGGCTTAATGTATTCATGCACTTTTCTTAATGTTTGAGACTTCATTTAAACACTATGGTTTACAAAGTTATTCACAAGACAGTTGTTTCAGGTATTCAATATTCCAACACCGATCCCACCATCATAGTGACCTTCCCTCCACCAGTCTCTCCAGTCCTCCATCCACCCATAGCCTGTCCTTTTAGCAGGGACAAAATAGTTTACTTTAATACGAAGTCAACCTAGATGTCCAGTGAATGGATTATGAAGATGTGGGATATGTACACAATGGAGTACTCTACAGATGCAAGGAACTATGAAATCATGCAATTTGCTGCAACCTGGTTGGAATTGGAATATATCATATTGAGTGAAGTAAGCCAGAAGAAGAAAGACAAACACAGGATCATCTCACATACCTGTGATATAGAGAGTACTGGATGAAGAAATATAGTAAAGAGGGATGCCCAAATCTCCCTTGACCCTAGTGGTTAGAGAGCAGAAGGAGAGCGAAGGAAAGAAATCAACAGGGAGAGAATAGAACAGGAAATAATGGGTGAACAGGCATCAGGGTTTCGGTTATACTGGTGATATGGGTAGGTGGTATAGCCATGTTTCCAAACATAGATTCAACAAAACTGAAAACATGATATCTAAGGTGCACACCCTGGAACTTTGTAATGTGCCTGTCAAGTTGACAGGCAGGGATGGGGTGGTGGTTGGGGTGGGGAGGGAATATGGGGACACTTGTGGAGGGAAGTTGACACTGTCGGTGGGATTGGTGTTGAAATATTATATGCCTCAAATTCAACTATTAATAACTTTGTAACTTTGTAACTCAGTTCATTAATAAAAATATTTTAATAAAAAATAATTTACTTTATATTGCTTGTTACAACATATATCTCATGATAGCGCTACTAAAGTAATTGAGTATTTACTGAGTTGTTAGGTGCTAGTTGAGCCTTTTGTGTTACTGTTTTTGCTCATTGAGCTTAGTGGGCTTCTGCAAAACTTTCTCATCTAGTTTTCATGCTCCTACTGGATTGTCAGCAATGCGAAATTTGGAGATGCCATGCAGCCCTATATATAGCGGCTCATTCCAGGAGCTGTGGAACTGGGATGATTCAGTAGCATGGCATCTCATCTGGGTCATTTATATGCTAGTGGAAGTCGGGTGTGGCCAGAGCACTGGGAATTCCAACAAGGCAGGGACTTGGCCTGCCCCTAGCCCAGAAGGCACCAAAGATCTGGGCCCAGAGACTGGACCTACATGGATTGGCTCAGCTGCAGAATCTCTTAGAGATCAGTCAGGGAACCGGGCCATTTATTTGTCAGCAGAAATTGGGTGTCTCCATACACTTTTAAGAAATAAAATTAACATGTTTTGTTGCTACCAAGCTTAGGAAATAAAATAGGGCCAGCAACATAGAAACTCAACACATATTCTCTTCCCTGAAAAATCTCCTTACATATCCTCTCTCCAGTTATCCTGATCCTGAATTTTGTGTTTATCATTGCATTGATTTTTACAATCATTATAAATTTATATTTGTATATAATGATGATCAGTGTACTTCCAAAACTAAATTCCTATTTAGGGCTGTATCAATAGATGGCAACACCATAAATAAAAGAAAACCATCATAGAAATTGAGAGAGTGGCTCTCCCATCAAAGTGATGATCCCTTCAGTGTTCACATGTAGTTATTCTTATAGACATACAAAGTGTAATTTGATTTAAGTACTTTTATGCATTTTTGCATATCCATTTTATACAAACATATATATTTCTTTGGGAGACCACATCCTGCTTACTCCTGGCTCTGCACTCAGGGATCACTCCTTGTGGTTCTTGGGGTGCCAAATGGGGGTCTGGGGATCAAACCCAGGTCAGCTGTGTGGAAGACAAGTGCCTTACTCACTGTACTATTTCTCCAGCCCCTGTGTGTTATATTTTATAATAAGAAAGCTTTTTTGTTTGTTTTGGGGCCACAGTCAGCTGTGCCCAGGGCTTTTTTCTGGCTTTGCACTCAGGGATCACTCCTATAAGGGCTCAAGGTATCAGGTGAATTCAGGGCAGCTGAATTCAAGGTAAGAGCTTTACCCCTCGCTATCTCTGCAATCCCACGAAAGCTTTTAAGACACGGGGTATGATTCTAGACTACACAGAATTTGATGCAAGGACTGCTACAGAAAGTCTTTTCAAAGGGCCAATGAGTACAGCATGTAAGGTGTTGCCTTGCATATGGCTGACCAAGGTTCAATCACTGGCACCCCATATGGTTCCCCAAGCACCATCAGGACTAATCCCTGAATGCAGTGACAGAACTAAACCTTGAGCACCACTGGGCGTGGCCCCCAAACCAAATCAAAACAAAACAGAAGAATCTAAGAAAGATACTGAAAGTGCCAGAGAAATAGTACAGCAGGTAGAGTGCTTGCCTTGCACACGAGTGACCTGGGTTCAATCCCCAGCACTACATACAGCCCCCCAAGTCCACTATGAGTGATCCCTGATAGTAGAGCCAGGAGTAAGCCCTGTGTACCACCAGGTGTGGACCCAAAAACTAAAAAGGAAAAAAAAGGCATGGGGAGAACATTCTGGGACGTTTGCAAATCTAGAGAAAAGACACAAAGAAGCAGCTCCCAAGTTTTTTTAATTTATTTTTTACAAAGCTGTTCATGATTGGATTTCAGTCATACAATATTCCAACACCCATCCCTCCACCAGTGTACATTTCCCAGCACCAGTGTCCCCAGGTTCCCTCCCATCACACTCCCCCCCCACCCCTGCCTGCCTCTACAGCAGGCGCTTTTGTTCCCTCTCTCATTTGGGGCACTGTGGTTTGTCGTATTGATACTGAAAAGTTATCCAGAATATCCCTTACCTACTTTTAACCCTCAGCTCTTGTCCACAGCTCCCAAATTTTTCGACAACAGTTGACAGCTGTGCCAACCCTTATTCACTCTGCTCAACAGGATACATCAGAACAGAACTGAGAGTCACCAGCCATGGTAAAAAAAAAAACCTCTGCAAAAGATCAAAATTAATGAAGGCACAAAAAGGCAAAACAAATTACTATGAGGAGGCAAACACACAGAGAAATATCTACTCTTCCTTAATGAGCAAAGACATACTAAATTTTAAAAATGGAATGGCCATTTTTTTGCCAGTTATAGTAGCAAAAATTGAAGGAAGGAAGAAAAAATTACAATAATGCCAGGCTGGAAAGAGTACCAAATTAATGCATAGTTACTGGCTGCTAAAGCTATGAATAATTATCATCATTTAAAAATAAAATCTGGCAATTTGCATCAGGAATTTTAACTGCTCACACCATTTTGCTCAGTAACCCTACTTCTGGGAATTTATGCTCAAAAAATTATGCAAAGGAAGAAAATTTCTACATGAATGAATCTGAAGGTGACTCAAGAATCCTCCAGAAAGAAACCATTAAGCTTTGTTAAACACCACCAAGTAAAAATCATCATTATAATAACACAGAACACAGAAAACTAACATTTTCCCTAGTGGTATTTTCTGACATATATTGTATTTTATGCATTAATTTATCTAGATTATTGTAGTCAAGGAAAATAGTGTTATTTACAGAAATTTACTTAGATAAATGAGGGGAAAGAGATACAGGTTCAAGAGAAACATGGGATTTTTCCAGAGGGAAAAAAAGCTTAGAGTACACATCTCAGGTCAAGATGTAGGTGGAGAATGCACCACTTTATCAAGCTTAAGCAACCACCTTTGAAATCTTTTATTGCTATTTCCATTAAAATATGGATTAACTGAAGGTCACTGAAGCAAATTTTCTTGCCAAAGATCACACGGCTAGTGATGGACAGAACTAACATTTGAGTGAGTCTGAATATGAAATCTCTGATATTTTCATTCTATTTTACTGAAATATAAAAAAAATTACTTCTGCTAGGATTTATTGAAGTCATATCTCCCAATATACATAGGACAAGCTCAGAGAGATGGCTCAATGGGCTGAGTGCATGCTTGGCATACAGGAGCCCTGGTTTGGTTCCTGGCACTGCACGGTCCTCTGAGCACTGCTGGGAATGACCCTCGGGCATCAAGTCCAGAATATCTCCTCATTACTTCCGGGTGTGGCTTCAAACGCTGAAACTAACAAAATACATAAAACATTACTAAAACATTTTGGTACCAATTTTTTAAAGTTTCTTTAGTGGCAGAAGAGAGAGTACAGTAGGTAAGGCGCTTGTCTCCTATATGTGACCCTGTTTTACTCCCCAGCACTATATATGGTCTCCTGAGCACCGTCAAGAGTGATCCCTGGGCCGGAGCGATAGCACAGCGGGTAGGGCGTTTGCCTTGCACGCGGCTGACCTGGGTTAGATCCCCAGCATCCCATATGGTCTCCCCAGCACCGCCAGGAGTAATTCCAGAGTGCATGAGCCAGGAGTAACCCCTGTGCACCAACAGGTGTGACCCAAAAAGAAAAAAAAAAATAGTGATCCCTGAACACAGAGGCAGGAGTAAGTCCTGAGCACTGTCAGGTGTGGCCCCCCCAAAACAACAAGAAATATTTCTTTATTACTGGACCTCTCAGAGTCATTGGAACAGATTCACTCATTCAAAAAATGTTTACTGGAGGGATCAGAGTGATAGTATAGTGGGTAGGACGCTTGTCTTGAATGTGACTGATCTGGGTTTGATCCCAGGTATCCAAATTGTCCCTTGGGCACAGCCAAGAATAACTCTTGCACATCCTGGTGTGACCCAAAACACACAAAAAAATTAATATTTATTGGATATGTCAGGTGGTAAGAGTTAGAGGTACAGCAATGAACTAGACATAAGTTTTCTGCTTGCACAAGGCTTATAGAGGTAATATACAAATATTCAAAATTACTGGAGAGTTAGTTGAGTACAGTGCAGGAATCAATGAAGTGTCATAATATGTGGAAGCTGATAGGGGAAACACTCTAAGTGGATTGATCATGAAAACTTCCTCTGGAACGGAGACCTCAAGGAGCCTGCAGGGAGTGTTCCAGGTAGAGAGACAGCAAAAACAGAGTCCTGTGAGTTTCCTGTTTCAAGGGCTAGAAAGAATATTGCCATAGCTGTGGGACTGTGGGTGAAGCAGAATGACCATGGTAAGAAGTTTGGATTTTATTTTTTGAGCAAAAGAATGCCATCACAGGGTTTTAGCCCAGCCACTAGTAAGATTTGATGTTAAAGAACTATTCTGCATAATCTGTGGGGAATATGTTGGAGTAATCAAAGATTTGAGGCAAGAGACCCAGAGGAGACTGCTACTGCAGCAAACTAGGCAGAAAAGTCAGTGGCTTGGGCTTGAGTGGAGAGTATCACTGTATCACTGTATCACTGTCATTCCTTTGCTCATCAATTTGCTCCAGCGGGCACCAGTAACGGCTCCATTGTGAGACTTGTTACTGTTTTTGGCATATCGAATACACCACAGGTAGCTTGCCAGGCTCTGCTATGCGGGCGGGATACTCCCAGTAGCTTGCCAGGCTCTCCAAGAGGTGCAGAGGAATCGAACCCGGGTCGGCTGTGTGCGAGGCAAATGCCCTACCCTCTGTGCTATTGCTCCAGCCGGGATGGAGAGTATGAAGATAAAAAGAAGTAGAAGGACTTGGGTTATAACTTGAATATTGAGACAACTATATCAGCTGATGACTTGGAAGTGGGTAATAAGCCAAAGGGAAGAATCAAGAAGGACTTCTTGGAGGGGGGAGGTCTCAGGAAAAACAGTAAGAGGGTAAAGGATTTGTCTTGCACGCTGCCAACCCAGGTTTGACTTCCAGAACCCCGTATGGTTCCAGAGCTCACCAAGAATAATTCCTGAGGGGCCGGAGTGATAGCACAGCGGGTAGGGCGTTTGCCTTGCACGCGGCCGACCCGGGTTCGATCCCCGGCATCCCATATGGTCCCCCAAGCACCGCCAGGAGTAATTCCAGAGTGCAAAGCCAGGAGTAACCCCTGAGCATCACTGGGTGTGACCCAAAAAGCAAAAAAAAAAAAATAATTCCTGAGCATAAAGCCAGGAATAAGCACTGAGCACATCTGGGTACAGCCAAAAACATAAAGAACGACTCCTGAGTTTCGGATACCAGTTGCTCCAGGGGTGACGGTACCATTTATTGGGATGGCAAAAATTTGGGCCGGGGGGAGTTATTAGGGGGCATGCCCAGTGGTGCTCAGGAGTTACTCCTGTGCTCGGAGATAGTTCTTGGCAGAGCTCGGAGGACCATATGGGATGCCCAGGATTGAACCCAGATCCACCACGTGCAAGGTAAATTCCCTATCCACTGTACTATCTATCTGACCCTGAGGATGGCAAAGATTTGAGATAGAGCAGATTTGAGGGAGATGAAAAACGAATGAATACATTACATGTAATATATGTTGGTATAGATATTAAATTTAATTTGCCTTTCAGGCATCCAAGTAGAATGCCAAGTGGTCCACTACAGATCAGCATCTTGGGGCAGTGATTAGGACTGGAGAAAAATGTGGAACATTAGAACATCTATGTCAAAGGCTTTAATCTACATGAACTTGCCTAAGGAGCAGAAGTAAATAGAGAATAGAAGAGGGTCCCAGATGAGTCAAAAAGGCAATCCAGTGTTAGACATCCAAGAACAAAACGCAAACAAGAAAGGAAATTGAGGGACTGGAGAGAAAGTACAGAATGTAGGGCACTTGCAGACCCAGGAGTAAGCGCTGAGAACAGCCAAGTGTGACCCTCCCCCCCAAAAAAAAATACCTAAAACTGAGTTGTACGTTGCCAAGAGGATTCCAAGTTGTAGTGTTCCTAAATCTCGAGCATGGAAAGTTTTGAGCATGGTGTGGATTGTGCTCTGGAAAACATACCAAGAAAAACCTGGTTAATGTGATAATAAGTAGAAAAGTAAGCTACAAAATGGCATTCAAATTATGTCATTGTCACTGTCACTGTCATCCTGTTCATCGATTTGCTCGAGCGGGCACCAGTAACATCTCCATTTTGAGACTTGTTACTGTTTTTGGCATATCGAATATGCCACGGGTAGCTTGTCAGGTTCTGCCATGCAGGCGAGGTACTCTCGGTAGCTTGCCGGGCTCTCCAAGAGGGACGGAGGAATTGAACCCGGGTCAGCTGCGCGCAAGGCGAACGCCCGACCTGCTGTGCTATCGCTCCAGCCCCATTCAAATTATGATTGCAAACATATACAACCTCATATGGAACATAATTGTCACATATGCTTCATAAACATTTAGTAAATGTGTTAATAAATGAAAAATATGGGTTCAGAGTAATAATGCATCAGGTAGGCACTTGCCTTTCATGCAGCCAATGCAGGTATAATCAACAGCATCCTATATGGTTCCCCCAAGCCATGGCAAGAGTGATCCCTGGGTGCAGAGCCAGGAATAAGGCACTGAGCATATCCAGGTTTGTCCAAAAATCCAAAAATAAATAAATAGTAATATATATATATATATATACATATATATATACATACATATATACGAACAACCACCACAACCCGATCACAAGGGACCAAACAGAAATGACCGTACTTAGTAGTATGATACGATTAGAGGTAGAATTTTTTGTAATGTTTTCTTGCTTATTTTTTTTTCTCCGGGTGTTTTGTATGTTCTGTCCGTCACTGCCACATTTGGGGGCACTGTTCTACACTGCTGAGTGAAATCTACCCTGCCTTTATCTCCTGCTTGTTTTGAAATCCTTTACATTCCAAGACTCTGATTTTTAATTCCACTCAGTTCATCAACAGATATTTATTGCATGGCCTTCAGCCTAGAGGGATAATTAATATATGGAGCACCTACTCTTCTGTTGTTCCCAGTCTAAAGCAAAGTAGAGATGTAACCCTTAATAAAACTACACATCCCCTCTAATCCCTCTTATTTACTATCTATGAACTTTTACTCCAGGTTTGTTTACACTCTCATGCTTCCACTGTAGTTATTATCCCAGACCCTCCAGCTAGACCCTCTACATATAGAAATAAAATAAATAAGCCCCACTAGGCCTGGAGGAATAGCTCAGTGGTTTGGACCCTAGCTTCTTTTAAACTGTGGTTTGCATAAATGAATGTAGGGGTCATGAAAACTTTGGCAACAATCCAAGAGTTCTGAATGCACAACAACCAAAACGTAATTCAAAATCAATCACATAATGAATTTCCGGTATTTCTGGCAGCATTTGTCCATGTTGCATTTCTCGGGTGAAAAGCGTTTGCAAGTAGAAAAAATTTTTAGAAGCCCTGGCTTACAACAGCTGCCTTGTGAGCATTAGGTCATGGGCCAGAGGTATAGGGATATGTGTCTAAACTATGTTCAATCATTCAATCACTAGCTCCACATATGGTCCTCTGATCCCTACCAGCAGTGATCCCTGAGCATATAGCCAAGAGTAAACCCCAGGCATAGCTGAGTGTGGCTTTAAAAACCCAAA
The DNA here is from genome assembly GCF_027595985.1 of Sorex araneus. Lineage (NCBI taxonomy): Eukaryota > Metazoa > Chordata > Mammalia > Eulipotyphla > Soricidae > Sorex > Sorex araneus. The sequence continues at coordinate 139,993,476 of NC_073313.1, read as the reverse complement.
AATAAAGGGCTGGAGAGATAGTAGAGAAGGAAAAACACTTGACATGGCCGACCTGGATTAAATCCCTGGCATCCCATGTGATCTGCTGTGCACTACCAGGAGTGATTTCTTAGTGTACAACCAGGAGTAGCCACTGAATATATAACAGCCAGGTGTGGCCCAAAACCAAAAAAATAATTAAAAGTATAAAAATAATGCATTACGTTGTAAGTTCAATCCCCAGTGTTACCACTTGTACTGAGTTCAATTCTGGCAACTCTGATGTTTGATCATGGCAGCTCTGCTCTGTCCAGCCATACTTAGAGGAGTAGGCGTGAGCATCATAACTAAAGGTGAGCACCCCTTGGCAAGCATCACAACTAAAAGACGTCTAAGCATCACAGTCAGGCATTACAAGACTTGGCGAGCATCTACCTGAGCACTGCGGCAAACCCTAGCAAGCAGAGCAACCAGAATGTGCATGAGCATAACAGCTAAAGAATGTGACCCCCAGAGAGCACTATGCAAGACCCATAAGTGAAGAAGTGCAACCTTCAGCAAACACTGCAACCTGATGTGTGACCACCAGCTAGCACCACAGCTAAACTCGCAAGTGTCACAGCCAGGCTTGCAGCAACAGTGACAATGGATGAAAGGAAGGGGTAAACACAAATAAAAATTTTATTAATTAATTCGTTAAAATTAGCCCCACTGCGGTTGGAGCGGTTTGGGTACTTGACTTGCACACAGTCAGGTATGGCGTTGAAACAAAACAAACCAAAATTAAGCCTCATTGTAAACTATCTGGACTAAAATTGTTCAGTGGAGCAATCACTGGGAAAGTGATTTCTCTTAGCTTCTGCATGAACTGCCTTTATGGACACTGTTAAATAACAGTGTCATTAAATGTGCCTGTGTATGTGTACATAGGCATATGTTATTGTGAGTTATCTTTATTTTTGGAATAGCCCCAAAGGCTTTTCAAATGTTTGCTAGGAAAAGTCATCTTACACTGTTAGACACCCCATCATCCACCAGAATGTCACCTCACAGGGTTTTGATTATGTTCACTGATTCATTTGGCAAAAAGGGAGAAAATACTAGCTCATGGAAACGTAGCAAATATTAGTTGAAAGGTGTGTCTAGTGAGGGAGCAACAAATGGCCAAAGGCAACAGAACTAGCAAGTTGGTCTACAGAACTAAACTTACATGGAGAGAAGGAGAATGGACGGGAAGAGTCTTTGGGACATTGATGGAAGGAAGCAGGTACTGATGGTGAGTGTGGTGTTGTGACCACGTGTGTACAAAACTACTGTTAACAGTATTATAAACCGTAATAAAAATGGGAGAAGGGCCAGAGAGATAGTAAAGCAGGTAGAATGCTTGCCTTGCACAAGGTGGACCCAGATTCAATCCCTGGCACTCCATGTGGTCCCCCAAGCCCACCAGGAATGCTCCATGAGCACAGAACCATGCGTAACTCCTGAGTACTACCAGGTGTGACCCCCCAAAAAATAAAACCAAAAAAAGGGCAGGGAGCTGGGTAGTATCAAGCATTACTCCAAGTGCTATATTCACATTTGTTATTTGGTCCTTCCAGCATCTTATGGGAAGATACTAGTATTACCCTGTTTGCAGTTGAAGCACCCAAATGTTAAGTAACTTTCCTGGGATGTTTGAACCGGTAAGGGAAGACATTGGAATTCAGAATCAAACTGTTTATCACCAGGGCCATTCTTACTAAAAATGTAGTCACATGCATAGATACAGCCTACATTACTGTTTCATTGAGTCAACAAATATTGGGGTTGAGGGTTTTAAACACATTAACCTCTTAGAAGCAGACCTAGAATACTCTTGTTCATGTTACCGTTGCAATTAAAGTGGAGGGGAGGGGTACCAGGTAAATTAGTTAATTTAATCGGTCATTTTAATTTTCACCTACTAAAAAGGTGTCCAATCAAAATAAGTAACGGGATGGCCAGGGTGGGGCATAGTAAGAGATCAAAGGAAGCCCCCCAGATAGGCAACTACTTTTAGTCCCTTCCCCTATGGCAAGAGAGACGGCAGGCAGGACAGCAAAGGTTCTCATCCATACACACATGGCCTTATCTGGAGACTAAGTGTAGATGCCAGAGTACAGTCCTAGAGAGGCGCAGAAGCAAATTACAGAGCAGCAGATCCCAGCAAGGGGACACATGTTATAGGGTTCCAGCTGCAGAATTCAGGAATGCATACACTAGACAGAGAACGGAATAGGGATAAGACCAGGACTCTATGTTGGAGGCAGACAGGAGGTACAGGGAACTTTGTAGTTCATACTGGGCATTGACAGATGAGGGACAGAATAAGTGATCTTATACATATGGTAAAAGGACAGGCCTGGACACTGGGGACAGACCCAGACCCATCTATTTAAACAGCAGAGCAAGCTTTAACTTCTTAAGCATCTCGTTTTGTTTTTTGATTTTGCTTGTTTTCTGTTTGTTTCATTTGGGCGCCACACCCAGCAGTGCTCATAGCTTACTCCTAGATCTGTGCTCAGGGGTCATTCCTGGCAGTTTGCTCAGGGGACCATACATATGCAGTGCTAGAGACAGACCTGGGTTGGCCACATGCAAGGCACACATCTAAACCCTTGTATTATCTCTCCAGCTTTACTATCTGGGTTTTGTATGCAAATTGTTTATGCAATACTCAGAAATAAAGCCACATGTGCAGTAACGTTATTATTGCTAGTATTTTTAATTGCCTTTAGTCATTCACCCAGAGTCAGTCAAAAGTCATTTTCAGGTCGGATTCAGTCAGCCAGGCCTAAGTCACAGGCCTGAAAAACTAAAAATTGCTCTGCAAACTCTAACCATTTTCCCCCACCCCATCTTCCACATAGTGGGGAATCAAAGATTTTGACCCAGGATCAATTTCTAGCACTCAGCATGGTCCCCTGAGCCCACCAGGAGTGAGTGCATAACCAGGAGTAAGCCCTGAGCACCACCAAGTGTGTCCCCAAAACAAACAAACAAGCAAATAAATAAATAAATAAATAAATAAAATTCTAATGTCTCCATCAGGAGAGATAGTGCAGTGGGTCAGGAATTTTTTTTGTCTTGCACGGGGCAGACCCAAGTCTAATCCCCAGCATCACATATTGTACCCCGAGCCCACCAGAAGTAATCCCTGAGTGTAGAGTCAGGAATAAGTCCTGAACACAGTCAGGTATGGCCCTCAAACCAAAAATTAGTTCATAAATTAAATTCTAACATCTTTTCAGTTTCTCTTATATGGACAAGATGCCAAACTGCAACTCAACTCACAGCCAGAAAGCTAGAAAAGCCACCTCTACGTCTCATTTTGAGAACCCACATTTGCTCACGTTATGGTCACTCTCATATGTCCCGAATGTATTTTCTTCCTGGCATAGAGAAATGAACTGGTTTTCCTGAACTCTCAGCCCTGTAACAGGATTCTTCTTGCACCAAGGGCAAGAGTCCACCAATCATGGAGAGCTCCCCATTGACACTCTCATATCATTAATGAATAGGGAGAAAACTTTAAGACACTGTGATTGGAGTGATATAGTACACACAGAGCACTTGCCTTGCATGCAGCTGACCTGGGTTTGAACTTCGGCCGGCACCCCAGAGGTCCCCAGAGACCACTAGAAGTAATCCCTGAGTGCAGAGGCAGAAGTAAGCCCTGAGCACCATTGGGTGTGGCCCAAATAATTAGAAAAAAAAAGAAAAAGAAAAATTTGAGACACTAAAATCACCTATTAGGTGATTTAAATGTTGCATCCTTTAAAAATACTGTTGCAGTTACAAAAGTGTAACATGGTGCAGGAAGACATTACAGCAGGTAAGGCTTATGGCCAACCAGGGTTTGATCCCCAGCACCCCATATGCTCCCCTGAGCCCTGCCAGATGTGATCCCTGAAAAACGAGACAGGAGTAAGCCCTAGCACCACCATCAAGCATGCCCCCTACAAAAGCAGAACAAAAACCTTAAAGTTACGTGTGTAACATTCAAATATTTTATTTACCTATTTATTTTTATTTTAATGAATCACCGTGAGATGCAGTTACAGACTTACAAATTTTTGTGATTACGTTTCAATCAAACAATGTTTGAGTACCCATCCCTCCACCAGTGCGCACTCTCCACCACCAATGTTCCCAGTGCCCCTCCCACCACCCCTGCCCCCTTCCCACCCCCTGCCTCCATGGCAGACATATTCTCTCTTACTCTCTCCTCCTTTTCGGTGCTCTGGCTTGCAATATAGGCACTAAGCAGCCATCATGTTTGGTCCATAACTTACTTTCAAATATTTTAAGCGTAACTTAAAGGAAGATCCCAAACAAGCCCCACGAAGAATTGTAATTAGCTTATTTCACTTAACAAACATAAACTGGCAAAACAGCAATCAAACTCATAGACTCAGTAAAATCTATCTATGATGGTTACAAGAGGAATGGTAGAAGGAAGCAAGAGTCATTTTAGTGGTGAGATGACACCCGAAATTTGGTGGTAGGAATTATGGCAATCACACACATATAGAGGTGTAAAATAATTCTCAAAAACAATGATCAAACAGTAATTTTTTAGGATGCCATTCCAGCAGAGAAGACTACTATACTGGAATCTTGCTGTGACACTATTGCCAGTGAAGCCAATTGAGTATTACAGCACAGAGGTCTTGGATAGGATCCAAGGAAGTTTCTATATGAAGTATCTGAGACCCTCGCTAGCTGTCAACTTCCCTTCCTGGTGCAGTCTTACTTATGACCTGAATACAGAGGGAAAAAATAATAGAAAGACCTCACTATATAGACATTGTTATATTGTTAGTGTATTAAGTATCGATACAGGTCTTTTAAGAAGAGAGATAGTGCAGGGGATGGGGCACTTGCCATGAACGCAGCTCAGCCGGGTTCAATCCCTGGCATCCTATATGGTCCCCTGAGCTGCAACAAGAGTAATTGATAAGTACAGAACCAGGGGTCACCCTGGGTACCACTGGGTGTGGCCAAAAAACAAAAAAAGGGATCAGGTTATTGGAGAAAAAGATACCCTCACAGTTAGTCAATGCAAGTATTGACTGGTCCTCTCTCTTTGGAGAAAAGTTTGAAAGCTACTATCACATTTTGAAATGTACCTATCTTTTGCCTCAGCAGCTCTGCGTACAGACATCTCACATCCGTGCAAAATGTACATTCTAAATGTTCATTGCAACACTGTCACAGCAAGAGGCCAGATATTATTTCACAAGGAATAATAGAAAATCAGTTAGGGAGACTATGATACAAAATATGTGCAGTAAGTACCTACATAAATGAAAGACTTAGTAGATAAATCCACAATTACAGTTGGGGATTTCAACAGTCTTCTCTCAATAGTTGACAGAAAAGCTAAACAGTGTATCATGAAGGACATGCAAATAATTAATAGCATCATCAACCAACAGGTTATAATAAACATTTCTATAACATCTACCTAACAACAGCAGAATTCTTACATATTTTCAAGTACCAACAGAATAGTGATCAAGAAAGAATGTTAGGCCATAAAAAAGTAAGAAACTCAACAAATTTTTAAATGAAATTATATACTGGATCTTTTCTGGCCATACTGCTATAAAATTAGAAATAAACAACAAAGAGATACAGGAAATTTGTAAAACATTTGGATACTAAACAACACACTTCCAGATAATTATGTTTCAGAAAAGAATCTCTAGGAAAATAGAAAATAAGCATTGAATGGAATGAAAATACAAAACAGTGATTGTGGGCCAGCTAAAACAGTTCTGAGAAATAAATTCATATCACAAACCCTTTCATTAGAAAAGTGGAAAGATCTTATAACTATAGTCTAAATTTTTGCCCTAGAAAGCAATCAAAATATATCCATAATAAATAGAAATAAAGAAACAGTAAAATATAATTGTTCAAAAGCATAAATTTAAAAAGATATGTTTAACACCATCAACCAACAGGATATAATAAATATCCCTATAATACTCTACCCAACTACAGTAACAAATGGGCTGGAGAAATAGTACAACAGGGAGGATGTTTGTCTTGCATGTGGTCAAACTGGGTTCAATCCCCAGCATTCCAGTTGGTCCCCTGAGCACCTCCAGGAGTAATTCCTGAGTGCAGAGCCAGGAATAACCCCTAGGCACAACCAGGTGTGGCCTAAAAACAAACAAAAAGAATAAAAAAATAAAAGCAGAAACTGGGACCAGAGAGATAGTATGGAGGATAGGGCACAGAGCAAGGAGTAAGCTGAGCTCAGAAGGAAGGAAGGAAGGAAGGAAGGAAGGAAGGAAGGAAGGAAGGAAGGAAGGAAGGAAGGAAGGAAGGAAGGAAGGAAGGAAGGAAGGAAGGAAGGAAGGAAGGAAGGAAGGAAGGAAGGAAGGAAGGAAGGAAGGAAGGAGGGAAGGTGGGATGGAGGAAGGAAGGGAGGGAGGGAGGTGGGGAGGGAGGGAGGGAGGGAGGGAGGGAGGGAGGGAGGGAGGGAGGGAGGGAGGGAGGGAGGGAGGGAGGGAGGGAGAGGGAGAGATAGATAGGGCATTTGCTCTTAGCTGACCCACTTCAATTCCTGAATTCTTGGCATCCCATATGATCCCCTGAGCACCCCAGGAATGATCTCTGAGCAGAGCCAGAAGTAACCCCTGAGCATAACCAGGTGTGCACCATCCCCAAAAATAGAATGACTGGTTCTTTGAAAAGTTATGTCCAGTGCACCACTCTCAATGTACAAGTACTGCAACCAAGTATGTGGAACCACAACAAGAGAGGGAAGGGTAGTGAAATTAAAAATCCACACCAGGACCCAAATGATAGTATGGTGGTTAGGGCACTTGCACATGGTCAACCCAGATTCAATCCCTGGTACTCCATATGGTCCTCCAAGGAGTAATCCCTGAGTACACCGGGTATGGCCCCTAACCAAAAAATATTATATATATATATATATATATATATCAGAGACATACTATGTTTATGGATTTAAGGACTCAGCACAGTAAGATGTTAATTCTTCCCAGAACATTTTAGACTAGAGGTTTAACACCATTACTATAAAAATCCTGTGGGTAAGCATTATAAACTCCTTCTTATTGCTGACAAATTTATTTATTTTCATCTCTAATTTCCTCTGAACCTTTCCTAGTCTTCCAATCTTAAGAGATCATCTCATGCATTGTGTATTTGATGTTGAACCAGTTCTAGTTACAGATGGAAGGGAGGAAGAGAAAATAGGCTTTTTGAAAAGAATCCTGAAGCTTATCATGCCCAAAGACTTATTTTCTCTCATACAACAGTAAACACAGACCTTCCTAAAAAATCCCTGGGGCTTATCTGACTTCTTGCTCCCACCAGACCCATGTTCCACAATTTTTTTCCCAACCAGTTATATAAACTATTAACTCTAACTTGAGAACAAGATGTTCTGGGAGGACAAGTCAGTCATCTTTTCAAAGTAGTAGCACCTGAATTACATGGTTTTTGCACACTAATTCATTTTTGTTTGTGAGGGTGGGAGGTAGAATAATGTTGGGCCACATTGAGAGGTTCTCAGGGGTTATTTCAGGTTCTTCATTCAGGAGTGACCCCTAGACATGCTCAAAGGCTCAAAGTGTTTTTATTCCTGTACTATCTCTGCTCCTCTCACATACACCAACTCTTGACTCTTCAATAATGGCCTTCAAGCAGCAAACACCCGACACTTGACTAGTTACCAATCTCAGAAACATGTTTTATAGATAAGATTATTCTTAGCAGTATATGGAAGACTGGGGAGATTGCTCAGGGACCAGGGACACCCACCATACATGGGCAAGGACCATAGCTCAACATAAGCATCACATTGCCTCCCAGGCACCACTGGATATAGCTCTGTAGGTGCCCAGCACTGTTGGGAACTGAGAATTGCAGTACCGCCCTACCCTAGCATGCCCATATCCATCCAGATCTGTTGGATGAATATCACAGGGAGTGGCTCCTGAGCTCCCTGTGTACCGCTTGGGAGCCATCTTCCCCATAGTTTTTTTTTTTTTTGCTTTTTGGGTCACACCTGGCGATGCACAGGGGTTACTCCTGGCTCTGCACTCAGGAATTACTCCTGGTGGTGCTCAGGGGACCATATGGGATGCTGGGATTTGAACCCGGGTTGGCCGCGTGCAAGGCAAGTGCCCTACCCGCTATGCTATCACTCCAGCCCCTTCCCCATAGTTTTTTAAAGTACACATTTTAATTTTATGTGGAAAGGTAGGGCTGGAGCGATAGCACAGGGGGTAGGGCATTCGCCGTGCACACGGCCGACCCGGGTTTGATTCCTTCGCCCGTCTTGGAGAGCCCGGCAAGCTACTGAGAGTATCTCGCCCGCACAGCGGAGCCTGGCAAGCTACCCGTGGCATATTCGATATGCCAAAAACAGTAACAACAAGTCTCACGATGGAGATGTCACTGGTGCCTGCTCGAGCAAATCGATGAGCAATGGGATGACAGTGGAGAGGTAAAAAGAACCATAATAGCTAACATAACTTTGAAACAGACAGATATAATGTGAGGAATCAGTATACCAATTTTAAAACCTGGAATTCAATTATAATCAAGACCTAGACATTGTACGTTGGTGAGAAGATAGGCACATAGATCACTGAAACAGAATAGATCATTCAGAACAAACACTCAAGTACAGTCAAATAAATCTTTGATTTTTTGTTTGTTTTGGGACCACACTTGGCAGTGTTTAGGGCTTAAACCTGGATTTGTGCTCAGGGATCACTTCCGATGGGTCTCAGGGGACCACATGGGGTGCCAGGGATACAATCCAAGTTGGTTGTGTGAAAGGCAAGTGATCTACCCACTGTATTCGCTACAGACCTAACGTGAATTTTTTAATTTATCTATTTTCGGTTTTAGGGTCAGACCAGGCTGTGCTTAGTGCTCATGAATCAGGAGGACCACGTGTGGTAAAAGGGATTGAGCCCAGGTGAGATATACGCAAGGTAAGTGTCATACCGGGTGCACTATCTTTCCAGCACCACAGTCAACTGATTTTTAACTGTCACTGTCACTGTCATCTCGTTGCTCATTGATTTGTTTGAGCGGGCACCAGTCACGTCTCTCATTGAGAGACTTATTGTTACTGTTTTTGGCATATCCAATATCCAATATGCACGGGTAGCTTGCCAGGCTCTGCCACGCGGGCTCGATACTCTCAGTAGCTTTGCAGGGCTCTCCGAGAGCGGCAGAGGAATCGAACTCGGGTCAGCCGCGTGAAAGGTGAATGCCCAACCGCTGTGCTATCACTCGCTCCTGATTTTTAACAAATGTGCAAAATCAGTTTAATGAAGGATAGTTTTTGTCATCAAAAGATGCTGAGGCAAATTCACATCTATCAGCAAAAACATAAGTTTCAAGCTTAATCTCACAACTGCTAAAAAATAATAATCTAACTAGTCATAGATTTAAGTGTAAACTGTAAAACAACAACACTTCTACTTATTTGTTCCTCTATTTTATTCTTTTGTTTATTTGTTTTTGGGTCACACCCGGCGATGCACAGGGGTTACTCCTGGCTCTGCACTCAAGAATTATCCTTGGCGGTGCTCAGGGTACCATATGGGATGCTGGGAATCGAACCCTGGCCGGCCACGTGCAAGGCAAATGCCCTACCCACTGTGTTATTGCTCCAGCCCCAATTTTATTCTTAAAGTCTATTTTATTCTTAAAGTCAGTAGCATTTTAAAAAATTTCCTCTTATTGGGATACACTGCAGCACATCCACCTTCTCCTCCTCCTCCTCCTCCTGCAGGATACCCAAGATGTAGGCGCCATAAACGGCTTGGTCCACTCCCAGAGCCTCCAGCCGCCCATCCAGCCATGCTCCAAAGTTAGTGCCCCTGCCGTCCCCGTCATTGTCCCTGGCAGCCGCAGCGGCCATTTTGCTGGGCACTGGGTGCCACCATCTTGGGCTCTGGGTTCCTGGCAAGCTACCCGTGGCATATTCAATATGCTAAAAACAATAACGATAGGTCTCATTCCCTTGACCCTGAAAGAGCCTCCAATCGTTGGGAAAGAAGAGTAAGGAGAGGTTGCTAAAATCTCAGGGCTGGGAGGAATAGAGACGTTACTTGTGTCCGCTCGAGTAAATCGACGAAACAGCAGGATGACAGAGGACAGTGACAGTGATACTCTTATTGGGACTGGAGAGATAGTACAATGAATAGGGCACATTAGCCTTGCACATGCCCAGCGGGGGTTGAATTGAGGTAACATTAGTTTGAGGTGTAAATGTTTATATGAATTAGGGGTACAATGTTACACCACAAACAAAACTGAAGTGCCAATATTACTCCACCATTGGCCATTTCAGCCCTTTCACTATCCCCTTCATCCCACAAGGCTTGGTGACCTCATTTCTGTCACCAGAGTCTAAGGATTTGTTTTTATTAGACACTGTCTGTTTCTTTGCTTTATTTATATTCCATATATGAATAAGGTCATCAAAAATTGACTTTCTACATATGACTCATTTGGCTTAGCATACAGCAGAAGGCAGTATTTTATCTTTTCTTATATTTTTCTTATATCTGAATAGTATTCCATTGTGTATATATATCCCAACTTCTTTATCCATTCATCTGTTGTTGGGAATGTGTTGTTCTAGAGTTTAGTAATTGTTAAAAAATGAAGATAGGTGTGCATATATACTTTTGAATTAGCATTTTTGTGTTCATCTGGATATACAATTAGGAGTGGAATTGCTAGAATACATGGTGGCTCTAATTTTAAATTGTTATGTTTTTAGGAGAAATCTCCAAACGTTTCCAAACTGCTGAAGCAATTTACATTTTGACAAACAGAGAATGTTGGTTCCTGTTTCTGCCGTATTCCCACCAGCATTTCCTGTTTCTTTTAAAATATAGGCCATCCTAACTGATGTAAAGTTACATTGTCTCTCTATCATTTTGATTCACATTTCTCTAGCAATTAAAAGAAGTCTTAATTAATAAGTGAAAATTGAAGACATAACAAGCATCTTTTTATCTATTTTTTATTTTTGGTTTTTGGATTTGGGTCCACTCCTGGCAGTACTCAGGGCTTACTCCTGGCAGACTCAGATGGGACCATACTGGGTGCTGAGGATCAAACCCAGGTTGGCCAGGCAAGGCAAGTGCCCTATTTCCATCTCTCTCACCACAACATTTTGATCTTTAAATATTTTGAACAAATTTTTGTATATGGCATGTGATAGCAGTCCAATTTCATTATTTTGAGGGCTGAAGACATATTAAAGTTGTTAGGGGATTTGCCTTGCATGTGATTGAGCAGGGTTTGATTCCCTGATACCCCATATAAGCCCCCCACCCATCCACTTCCCACGACCCACCCCCCAAGCACCACCGGGTGTGGTTCAACATTGGTGGAGTAGAATAGTGGTATAACTATATTTCCAAACCACAGAGACAACAACACTGAAATAATGGAACCCAAACTTAAACAACTAAACTTTAAAATGTGCCTGTCTAGGCGGCAGACTGGAGGGAGGTGGAAGAGAATACGGGGACACTGCTGGAGGGAAGTTAATACTGGTGGTGGAATTGGTGCTAGTTCATTGTATGCCTAACATGCAACTATGAATAACTTTGTGAATCACGGTTCTTTAATAGAATTTCAGAAGTTAAATGTTTTGGCAAAAACGCAATTTATTATTGTTAACGGTCCCATCCAGTTTTCCCAATACCATGTGTTAGAGGTTTGCTTACCCCGCTTAATATTCCTGGCTTCTTTGTCATAAATTAACTGCCCATACACTTGAGGCTGATGCCATTGGTCAGAGGTTTAATAAAGCACTTTTACCCCATTACTACACTGTTTTGATTATTATCAGTTTAAGGTAAAGGAATCAATACTTCCCATATTTATCCCAGAATTGCTTTAACTATTTAGGAAATTTGTGGCTCCAAGAAAAAAATAGTAATATTTCTTCTACATCCTTGAAGAATTTCAATTGTTTTGTCAAGAATGCCATTGTTACAGTAGATACAAGGGCCAGGAGGATTGCCTCATAGCTGGAAGACTGCTTCATGAGCGGCGGGGAGAAGGCAGATGGAACAGAGAAGGGATCGCTAAGAAAATGATGGCTTGAGGAATCAATCGGGATGGGAGATGTGTGCCGAAAGTAGATAATGGACCAAACATGATGACCTCTCAGTGTCTGTGTTGCAAGCCATAATGCCCAAAAGTAGAGAGAGTATGGGGAATATTGTCTGCCATGGAGGCAGGGGGAGGGTGGGAAAGGGGGTGTATACCGGGGATATTGATGGTGGGGAATGTGCACTGGTGGAGGGATGGGTGTTTAATCATTGTGTGATTGTAACTCAAACATGAAAGCTTGTAACTATCTCACAGTGATTCAATAAAATTTTTTTAAATGCCATTGTTTTGATACGGATTGCAGTGAATCTGTATAATGCTTTTATTTTCTTTTTTTGCTTTTGGGGTCACACCCATCGATGCTCAGGGGTTACTCCTGGCTCTGAGCTCAGGAATTTCTCCTGGCAGTGCTTGGGGCACCATACAGGAGGCCAGGGATTAAACCCGGATCAGCCACATGCAAGGCAAATGCTTACCCACTGTACTATCACTCTGGCCCCTCTATAACGCTATTGGTAGAGAGACCTTTTTAAAATATTTGTCTGCCATAGTTTTTTAATTGCATCACTGTGAGATATACAGTTACAAAGTTGTTCATGATTGGGTTTCAGTAATACAATGTTCCAACACCCATCCCTTCACCAGTGCTCGTTTTTCACCACCAATGTACCCAGTTTTCCTCTTGCCACCCCCCTCAGCTCCTAACTCTATCCCACACACTTTTCTTCATTCTCTCTCTCTCTCATTGTGGTTTGAAATATTGTTACTGATAGGTTATCATGTATATCACTTTGCCTCCTTACAGTGTCCTTTTAAACCATGTTAACTCTTCCAAGTTATGAGCATGGAATAGTTTCCCTTTTCTATGTATTTTCTTCTATTTCCTTTATTAGTGACATAATTTTCAATGCATGTCTTTCACCTCCATTTTTAAGCTGATTATAGGTACTTGATGTTTCAGAACACAATTTTGAATAGAGTTGTCATTTTGATTAACTTCTCCCTAGTTCATTGTTTGTATATAGAAATGAAACAGATTTTTGTATATTAAATTTGTAGGCTGCCATTTTTACTGTATTAGTTTGTTTATAACTTTTTTATTAAAAAGTTTGTTTTACTAAAACAGTCTTTTTAATTTTATTAAAGCACAGTGATTTATAAAGTTATTCACATGTAATATTCCAGCACGGATACCACCACCAGTGTCAACCTCCTTTCACCGATATTCCTAGGTTTCTTCCCAATTTCCACAGCACATGAAAAAGTTCCGTTGTTTGGGGGTATGGTGCTGCCAGCAGGTCAACCTGTACCTGCAGGACTAGTGCATCAGCAGCCTGATGGTTCCTTCAGACTTCCAGATATCCCAAAATTGCTGCTGTGCCTTTGACCAGACCCCAATAACTTGGGGCCCAGTTTGCCAAGAAATTAAACGGCCAAAAGTTAGGTATGTGGGAGCCACATCCACAAACCCCCTCCAGTTCAGCTATATTAGCTCATTTATTGGCCTTATTTCAGAGATCCATAAATCTCGAATGAGATCAAAAGATGCAGTTAGGGCCAGTGGCGTGGAGGTAAGTGGGAATCTGTGACTGAAATCTCCAAGCCCGCTTGAATTGGGACTGGGCCTCCTCCCCCCAGGTCCCCAGTCTCACAGTAGCTTGGCAGTCACACCCACAAACTGCCCCCAGCACCACATAATGTAATCAACAGCCAAGACCCAGAGACTATAAACAAACTAAAGCTCCTGGAAGATAGCGCCGCAAAATTTCCTGGACATTATATTCTATCCATAACAAGCAATACAAAACAAATCATCTACCATTCCCTTTTCGGCAGGTTTGAGTGGTGGTGGGACTGGTGTCAAAATATCAAATGTATAACCAAAGTAGAGAGAGAGTATGGGAGAAATTGTCTGCCACACAGGCAGGGGAAGGGTTGGAGCAGAGGGGGGGAAGGGGGGAGAGGAACACTGGGGATTTTGGTGGTGGAAAATGTGCACTAATGAAGGGATGGGTGTTTGATGACTGTATGATGCCCAAAGCTCATACATGAAAGCTTTGTAACTATGTCTCACGGTGAATCAATAAAAAGGGGGAAAAGAATAATAATTAATAAAATTAACATTCTGAATAAAAAAGTAATGTGGAGTTCATGCCCAATTCAATCAGCTTAGTCAATAGCTGAATAAATAGCAGTACTCCTATATTATGTATTATATATATATATATATATATATATAAAGAAAAGTTTGGTTGTTAAAGTAGTTTGGGTCTCATTTCAGTGCTTTTGACTCCGTGGTTTGGATATTTAACTCCGTCATTTTTTTTTTTTGCTTTTTGGGTCACACCCGGCAATGCACAGGGGTTACTCCTGGCTCTGCACTCAGGAATTACTCCTGGCAGTGCTCAGGGGACTATATGGGATGCTGGGAATCGAACCTGGGTCAGCTGCATGCAAGGCAAACGCCCTACTCGCTGTGCTATCGCTCCAGCCCCTAGCTCTGTCATTTCTTAACAACACCTATGTAACTTGAATCCCCTTGACCTGCCTCCCAATGCTTCTCACCTCTCTCTTCTCCCCCTCTCCCACTGTATTTCTAACAGTTTTTAGTGGAGTTATTAGGGTTTCCTGTTTATATTTCCATGTCATCTGCAAATAATGGTACTTTGACATCTTTTCCAATTTGGATCCCTTTTATTTCTCTATTTATTTATGTTTCTCTGTGTGGTTAAAACTTCCAGTATTATGGTGTATAATAGTGGCAAGAATGAACATCTTTGGAGCTGGAGAGACAGTACAGTAGGTAAGGTGCCTGCCTTACAGTAGCCGACTTTGGTTGGATCCCTGGCACCCTATATGGTCCCCTGAGACCTGCCAGGAATGCTCCCTAAGCACTGATTCAAGAGTAATCCCTGAGCACTGCTGGGTATGGAACAAAAATAAACAAACAAACAAGAGTGGGTACCCTTGCCTTACACCTAAATGAAAAGTTTTCAGTTCTTTGCCATTAGTCTGATGTTAGGTATGGAATTGCTATACATGACATTTATCATGTCAAGACATGTTCCTTCTTTGCCCATTTTGCTGACAGTTTTACCATAAATGAATGGTAAATCATGTTAAATGCTTTCTCTGCATTTATTAATGTGATTTTTATTAACTTTTAGAAGAATCTAGAATCTAGAGCTTGCGGAAGAGTGCTTAAACATGATACCATGAGCATGATCCATAAAAGAGAAAAAACAAGAAGGGATTAGGAATGTGGTTTAACAGTAAAGCATATGTCCTGAATGTCTGAAGCCCTGAATTTGATCTCCAACACTGCATGTGACCCCTCGTACCACCAAATACAGCCCTGGTAGCCCCCAGCATGGACGTATTTCGCACAAAAATTTTTAAATAAGGACTTTTGCTTCACAAAATATCCTCTGAAAAAGAAGAAAAAACAAACATAGGCCAAAGAGATAGTACAAGAGGTAAAACATTTGCTTGGCCAGCTGCTGACCCTGGTTTGAAACCTAGCACCACATACAGTCCCTTGAGCACAGAGCCAGAAATAGCCCTGAGCACCACTGGGTGTGTCCCAACCCATCCCCTGCAAATAATGGGAGGAAAATTACAAGCTTAGAGATTCAGAGAAAATATTGAAAACTCTGTGTGTATGTGTGCACGTGCATGTGTGTGCACATGCCTGTCAGAAAGAGAGAGAGAGAGAGAGAGAGAGAGAGAGAGAGAGAGAGAGAGAGAGAGAGAGCACTTGTATCTGTTAGGGTTGGGTGTCAATAATTGACCCCTCTCCGAACCCACACAAAGAGTTCAGCCAGTAATGCAACACACAAGCAGAGTTTATTAAGCCAGCTAACTGGGCTCAAGTCTCTAGGCACGCGGGCCCAAGCAAGACCCTAAACAAGGGAAAAGCCACAAATTTTATAGTCAATGCTTACATCACAGCCTGCATGAATTTTAACAAAAAACAGAAGTGAAAATGCAAGTTTCATGATTCAGAAGAAAATATACTTTCAAATAGTACAAACAAGCAGTTACAGATAGGTGATCTAGACATGTTTTCAGAACATTCTGGCAGCTCCCCACCCTGCTTGTGCCTGGGTGCCTTCTATAGACAGCGGCTAGCGGTGATGAAACTATTTGCCAAGGCCGAGTTTCCAGCCCAGTTGTCCTTCCCTCACAGATGGCCAGGGGGGAGAAGCGGGGTTTGAAGAAAAACAACAAGGTTTAAGTCAAACAAAACGTGAGGCAGGAACCAGGCATGATGGAGTTGCTCCTGCCCTGGTCCGTGTCCAAGAGATCTACAATACATAAAAAGTTCTTGAAAATCAACGCTTAAAAATCCAGTCAGGGCCAAAGCAACAATAGGTAGGGTATTTGCCTCACATAAGGCAGACCTGGGTTCGATCTCTGGCACCACATTTGGTCCCCTAAGTCTGTTAGTAGTGGTCCTTGAGTGCAGAGCCAAAAGCCACCCCTCAGCACCTCTGGATGTGACCCCTAAAAAATCCATTCAGAAACTGGACAGATGATTTGATACTAATTTCACTGAAGAAAGTATACTGATCACAAACACAGGCAAAGATATTCAGCATCATTAGCCATTTCAAAATGCAAATTAAGACTGGAGAGATAATACAGATTGGCTCCTAGTTCATGCTAGAGCCTTATACGTGACTTTGACTTATGGCCCCTCTGTGTGTACCGGGAGCCCACATGAGCGCATATATTCCCCAGTTGGGAAACACTGGTCTAGACTACAGAAAATGTGCAAAGGCTGCGGCAGTGGGGAAGCGAGCAGGGGACCAGAAGAGACAATTTCAACAAAGTTTCATTGTTCACTGTGAAATAATTATCGCCAGGGAGAAGAGCTGTTTAGAAGGCAAAATATGCCAACTCAGAGACCGTTTCCTGGAGGACAGAGGCCCCCTTCCAAACGCTATCCTCTCTCTTGATTGCAGTGCTCCACCCATTCTTCACCTCCCATGATGTATTCATGTCCCTTACCTCCTTGCTTCTGAATTCGGAAGGTACCGACTGTCTTCCAGATTTCTCCAAATTAACACACTAAATGGCTAGTAAGCTAGAGGGAGATGTATGTTTGTCTCCCAGTGGAGACAGAGAGAGCCTGGCCCTGGTGCTTCCTGGATAAAGTGCCTCTTCCTAAGTCCTCAAGGTCCCTGAAGAGTTCACTTGGAGAATAAAGAGTCAGGAAAAAGGAAAAATCACGCTCTTGGTTTTTATTTCAAAGATGCCAATGCGTGGTACAGCATCACACAGAGAGTGGATCAGCTCTGAAGTCAGACAGACCTGATTTCAAAGCCCATCTCTGCGGCCCAAGAGACTGTACAGGGGTTAAGGTTCTTAGTTAGGCACAGCTGACCCTGGTTCAATCCCCTGCACCACATGTGGTCCCCAGAACACTGCCAGGAGAGAACTCTGAGCATAGGAATAGGTCCTGAGAACTGCTGGTTGTGGCCCAAAAGCAAACAACAAAATCCCAACCCAGCTACATTAGCCTCTAAAGAAATACCTAGTAGGGGCTAGAGCAATTGTACAGAGGGTAGGGTGTTTGCCTTGCACGTGACCACCCAGCTTCAAATCCTGGCACCCCAGATGGCCCCCCAAGCCCACCAGGAGTGATGTCTGAGTGCAGAGCCAGGAGGAAGCCCTGAGCACTGTTGGGTGTAGCCCAAAAAATCGAAACTAAATAAATATCTACTTGTCAAGTTTTAAATGGGTTTCATAATTGCTCTCAGTCTATTTCTTCCAGCCCTGAAATGCAGAAAGTGATTTGTTGCAAAGAAAACTGTTGTAAATGGGCCCAGCGACAGAGCACAACAGGAAAGATATTTGCATGCAGTTGACCCGGGTTTGATCCCCAGAACCACATATGGTCCCAGAGCACCACCAGGAGTGATCCCTGGAGACAGAGCCAGGAGGAAGATCTGAACACTGCCAACCAAGTGTACCCCCCACATACACAAAGAAAACTGTTGTGAAAAACTAAAATATACCATGAAGGGCTAAAGTGATAGTACAGAGGGTATGGCATTTGCCTTGCATGGGGCCAACCTGAGTTCAATTTCTGGCATCCCATAAGGTCCCCTGAACACATCCAGGAGTGATTCCTGAGTGCAGAGCCAGGAATAACCCTTGGGCATCACAGGATGTGGCCCAAAAACATATATATATTATATATACAGAATATATATTATATATACACACATATATGTGTGTACATATATATATGTATATACACATACATACATATATGTGTGTGTATAATGAACAGAAAATGCCTGGCCCATGCCACTGCTGATGTCTCAAATAAACACTGCTTCCCTAGGCTTCTAAACACCTGGGGTCCTCCATAGGCTATGGCTTTTTCCAAGACAATGTTGGAAAAATATGGATGGAATTTTCTTCTATGAAAAAAAAGAATTTTCTTCTATAAAACCACACACTCGGGACTGGAGTGATAGCACAGGGGGTAGGGCATTTGCCTTGCACGTGGCCGACCCGGGTTCAAATCCCAGCATCCCATATGGTCCCCTGAGCACCTCCAGGAGTAATTCCTGAGTGCAGAACCAGGAGTGACCCCTGTGCATCGCCGGGTGTGACCCAGAAAGCAAAAAAAAAGACACTCAAAGAAAGTTTCATTA
The DNA here is from genome assembly GCF_027595985.1 of Sorex araneus. Classification (NCBI taxonomy): domain Eukaryota; kingdom Metazoa; phylum Chordata; class Mammalia; order Eulipotyphla; family Soricidae; genus Sorex; species Sorex araneus. Next base: position 139,974,658 of record NC_073313.1, on the reverse strand, counting down.
CCTCAATATAGACACATTGTAACCACAAGGGCGTGAGAAAGCTCTTGGGCAACTGACTGTGCTCAATAGACACAGATCTCCCACCAGCCACACACCATGTCCACTTGCCATAATGGGGACAACTTTTGCAGCTAGCTGACCTCATCCACTGTCTGCTGATTTTTTTTCTGAGTTCAGTTTCCAAAGGTAAAGTCATCTTTTTATTTTATTTTCAGGCCACACCCTGGCAATGTCAGGATTTACCCGTCTCTGCACTCAGGGATCAGTCGTGGTGGTGCTCAGGGGTCTATACAGGATGCCCGAGAGTGAAGCCAGGTTGGCTTAATGCAAAGCAAAAGCAAGCGCCTTACCTGGTGTACTACAGCTCTGGGCCCCAAACGTGACATTTTTCGGGGCTGGAGCGATAGCACAGCGGGTAGGGTGGTTTCCTTGCACGCAGCTCACCCGGGTTCGATTCCCAGCATCCCATATGGTCCCCTGAGCACCACTAGGAGTGATTCCTGAGCACATAAGCCAGGGGTAACCCCTATACATCTCCAGGTGTGACCCAAAAAGCAAAAAAAAAAGTGACTTTTTTCTTCCCGCTTTCCAACAGTCTGGGGCCCAGAGCTACCTAAGCAATGACCACCTCTGACTCCAATCTTCTCTAGATTTTGCTATATTTTCGCTACATTTTGCTGCATCTAGCTCTTTTGTAATAAGCTCCACCGGGCTCTCGATAGACAAGCCCTGTGGGGATGAGTTAGGTAGCGTGGGTCAGTGGGTCTGGGGGAAGGTTTGGGAGGCTTTGTTCCTGGGATGAGAGCTGCCAGCTTCCTTTCCTGATTTTTCCCTGTTTCAGAAACGTGAAAACCCAATCTTAGGAGATCATTAATAGCAACCACAGCTGGCAGCCATTCCTGGCTCTGACTCGCTGAGCACACTCCCAATGTCATCACCATGGTTTCAAGGTTGACGTTTTGCCCCCCTGCCTGCTCTTCAATTCATTCCTCACTCCGCTGCGCAGTCGGCTCCAGAGTCGGTCTCCACAGACTGGTGTCAAGTTAACCCTGTAGAGAAAAATAGCTTTTTTGATTATTGGTTTTGCAAGCAGCATTATATGCTTTTTTTTTTCTTAAATAAAAATGAGTGCCTGTCAGCTCTGACTGGCAATGCTCACTGTGTTCTCGGATGACTCACTATGTCAGGGTGCCCTGTTCTCTCCAGACATTTTAAGAAAATTGTCTAGCTGAAGAGATAAGTCCAGTGGGTAAGGAGCTTCTTTGCATGCTGCTAACCTGGATTTCATCCCCAGCACCCCACACGGTGCCTCAAGATTCTGGAAGGAATAAGCCTGAGGCACAGCCAGCTATGACCACCACCCCCCCATAGTGCCTGCCTATTGATGTAAACAGAATATGGTATAATTAAAAAAAAAGAGTCAGCCATAAACTCACATAGCAGAACACCTAAGATTTTTATAATTATTTCCCTCCCCATTTTGTGATGAATAACGCAGAGTGAAGATCGTACATGAATTGTGTCTGACTAACTTAAAGTCTTTTGAATTGGAAACCCCTGCTGTAGGTCCATCATCCCCTCATTTTCTCCTATGAGTTACTGGTATTGCTTTGGGGAAATTCAGCCACTTAGCCAGGCTTTGTTTATTAGTGCTGTTGTTCTTATCTGCTGGAATACACTGAGCTCTCGCGATAATTCAGGCACTTAGCCATACATCATTATTTATGCTGACACTTCCCTGGGGTCTGGACTCTAACTCCATTCCGAGACTGAAGAACCCCAAGTAAAGATGCTTCCTGGGATTCCTGGCTGTGGCTGGTTCCACAAACATGAAAATGCATCAGATTTCATCCCTGGTGCCATCCACATACTCCAAGTTCCAGCCGAGCAAATGTCAGGTTGGGGATGCTCAGTAATGTGATGATCTCAGGCAGTAGGTATGTTGGAGCACTGCAACTAACATGTACAAACCCTTTGACATTCTAACAGGTAGCCACTGTTTTATGTGCTTTACAAATATGAAACTAGTTTTCTGATTGTTTTTGTTTGGGGGCCACACCGGCAGTACTCTTGGCTCTGTGCTCAGGGATCTCTCCTAGCAGTACTTGGGTGCCAGAGATGAAACTCGGTCACCTGTGTGCAAGGCAAGCTCCTACCCTGCTATACTATCTCTCTGTGCCCCGCCTCCCCATTTAATGCTCTTAAGCTATAAAAGATAGGGGCTGGAGTGACAGTACAGCGGGCAGGGTGTTAGCCTTGCACAAGGCTGATCTGGGTTCAATCTCTGGCATCCCATATGGTCCCTGAGCCCCATCAGGAGTGATTCCTGAATGCAGAGCCAGGTGTAGGCTCCGAGCACCTCCAGGTGTGGCCCCAAAACCAAACCAAACACACAAAAAAGACACTATTAACATCAGCTCCATTTTGCAGAAGAGTAAACTGATTCCATGTAGTGCTTCCAGCTCTGTTTATTACAAGACATGCACAAGGAAGATGATGCAGGACAGCGTATTTAGCTAGCTCTCTGAACACAGGCGGGAAAGTTGTTTTTTATTGTTGTTTGGATATTTTTTGACAGGGGAGGGCAACACCCAGCAGTGCTCAGGGCTTACTCTTGGCTCTGCGTGCAGAGATCACTAGTGGAGATGCTCATGGGTTCATATAGGATGACTGGCATTGAACCCAGGTCAGCGGTGTACAAGGCTAGTGCCCTACTTGTGGTGCAATTCCCCCTCCCCCACCCAACCTGCAGTTGGGGAAAGTTTTAAAGAGATAGACATAGGAAAGGAATGATGTCTAAGAAGTGTCAGGGCCAGGAGATACAGAAGTTGGACCACAGGTGCAGTGAAAAGAATATACTTCTATATGCATTCTTCGTCTCATATGCAGGCTAAGTCTCCATTCCTAACAGTAATTTCAGTATTAAAATGAGGGGAGGTTTATTTATTTTTTTGGCTTTCTGAGTCATACCCGGTGATGCTCAGGGGTTACTCCTGGCTCTGCACTCAGAAATTACCCCTGGCGGTGCTCAAGGGACCATATAGGATGCTGTATATCTATATCAAACTCGGGTTAGCCGCATGCAAGGCAAATGCCCTACCCGCTGTACTATCACCCTGGCACTTATTATTAAATTTTAGTTAAGTTTTTTTTTTTTTGCTTTTTGGGTCACACCTAGCAATGCACAGGGGTTACTCCTGGCTCTGCACTCAGGAACCACTCCTGGTGGTGCTCAGGGGACCATATGGGATGCTGGGAATCGAACCCGGGTCAGCCGCGTGCAAGGCAAACGCCCTACCCGCTGAGCTCCAGCCCCTATTATTAAATTTTAAAATTGAGACTACATTAGTTCACACAATCATATGTTTTAGGGACACAATTTAAGGTCGTTTCCAAGCACACAAAGGAAAAGACTGGAGATACAGCTCAGCAAGCTGAGTTCTCATGCAGGAGGCCCAGATTCAATCCCTGGCACTGCATGGGCCCCTGAGCACTGACAGGAATGACTCCTAAGCACATAGCCATGAGTATCCCCTGATAACCACTAAGTATGGTCCAAAAAACAAAGACAAAATCAAGATTTTTTTAAAAGTAGGTAGATTGATAGGTGGATCGATAGCTAAAAGGGATTGAACATGTTTTTTTTAATGTGGGAGACTCGGGTTTAATCCCCAAAATCACATCCTCAAGTTGCAAAGAGCCCTTGAGCACTGTTCAGCTTCCAAACAAAAACAAGTAACAACAACAGAAAAATATCTGCTACTAACCACAACCAACGTACCAACAGTCCTGCACTACAGTCCACTGGACCCTTCTCTTCCTTCTATGTTCGCCTCTTCTCTCCTTCTGATAACCACAGCTCTGTAGTCATGGTGCACAGGTGTGTTTGCATTTGGCCTTTATCAGTGCCCTCGCTTTCCTTCTTTATCACATCATGTGAATGGGGTGAGCTGAATGTATCTTTTTCTCCTGGCTCCATTTGCTTACAGCAAATCCTCCATTTCTAACCAGGCTGTCATAAATGGCCTGATTTCATTTTCACTTATGACAAATAGTCTACGCTGTGTAAAAATGCCACATGTCATCTAGTCGTATGTCTACAGACACGGGGGTTCTTTCCATAATGTGGCCATTGTAAGTTGTGCAGTAATGAATACAGGAGACCAAGAGCAACCACCACCCACCTTGCTGGAACCAAATTCAGGACCTCACAACACATGCCAAGCATGTGCTCTTTTACTGAGCCTCATCCCCAGTCTGATGGGCATGTATCTTCACGGATCAGTGTCTCTGTATTCCTTGGATACACATCTATGTACACTCTGTTGGTTTTGACATGGAAAAAAATTCTTTTATACATATTTTTATTGAAACACTGTGAGACAGTTACAAAGTTGTTCATGATTGGGTTTCAGTCATACCCGTCCCCTCCCTAGTGTATATTATCTCACCAACAGTGTCCCCAGTTTCGCTCCTGCCAACCCCCCTTTATTTTAAATAATACATATCCTTTGGTGTCACTGAGTCATTATTTAAGCATTACCCTACTGAGGGCCGTTTATAGTTTCCGATTTTTCCGTAAGAGTTCTTAAGAAACAGGGAGGTGATAGTCTTTAAAAACGGAAAACAACTCCCGCCCAAAAAATAAATAAATAAAACAGCTACCTTTTGAGCCCAATTAATTAGAACTGAAAAAAAAAATGGCCAGTGTCTAAGAAGAGCAGGGACAGGCAGGAAGCCACTGCAGCAATTGCGGGGGGTGCCTTTGTCTTGCGGCGGCACATGATTGGCCAGAGAGGGAGCCCCCAACTGCAGAGCCCCCACCCTCGCCTGGCCCCAGTACGCACGCGTGGGGAAGGAGGCTCAGCAAGTAGCTGATGGGGGGGAAAAAAAAAGTCCGTGAAGGGAGTCATCAAAAAACGCGGAGGCGTGGCTTCCTGCCGCCGTACAACCTTTGGCCTCTCCCCTCTCCCTGGCCCGAGCAGCTTATTGATCAGCCGGCTTCAGCCCCATTGGTCGGAGAGCTGAAGGACCGCGGCTGTCCGCGGATATGCCTGCTTCCGGAGCCCCGGCAGAAACCGGCAACCGCGCGGCTCCTCTCAGGCAGTTGCGGCGGCCACACCCATGGGGCCTGAGGGGGCCTCGTCAGGCTACCCAGCCGTGGAGAAGTCACCGGCAGCTTTCGGGGATGCCTCCCAAAGGCAAGAGCGGTTCCGGCAAAGCAGGGAAAGGTAGGGAGCCCCGCGGGCGGCGAGGAGGGGGTCCGGGAGGAAGACCGAGGGGATGGGGAGGCCCGGCTGCCCCCCGGAGCCCGGGACAAAGGGCTAAGCGGGGAGAGCCGAGGATTCACCAGGAAGTGATGTCGCAACCAGGCTGGGCTTCAAGCGTGCAAGGTGTATGGTAGCTGGAAGGGGACAAATAATTCCCAGCACTTGAATTTTGTGTCTCCGGTCCAGGCTACCGCTAAGGACCCGGGAGGGCCGGGGCATTCCGTGTAGAGAGAGATTTCCAGAAGTGGGCGCCGGGAGAGAGAAGTTGAGCGACTGGCATGGGAATAAAACAGACACCTGATGTTTGGGGGAACCGAGGAAGAGACGAAGACGGCTGAAGGAAGAGTGTGACAAGCTAAAATGGATCGCTCTCACGGCGGAGAGCCTAAGATTGAGGGCTGTGGATTATGTAGGAGTAGATACTGTATCATCACGGTTTATGCAGCACTGTCCGACGGGCACGATGCCCCATTGCCAAGAGCTAGGGGTGAACCTTGAGTCACCGCATCCGTTTTGTTGGGATCGTAACAGAAGGGAATTCAAGGTGCCCGTGGGAACACAGTTAAGATGATCGCGTGTTGGGGCCACTGAGCAAGGCAGTCTGGGCCATGTTTGTGACGTCAAGGGGCCAGTATTGTGGGGATGGAGCACAAGAAAGCTGGAAGAACAGCAAGTGGTGGCCAGGGTCAGAACTAACTAGTACCAGCCTGTGTCCCTGGGAGCAGGGGATGTGGAGTAGAAGGAGTGGGTTTAGAGATTAATAATAGTGTAGGCATACACTATCAGGGTGGCGATATCCAAGCTGATAGCAGTAGTGATGGCGGAAGAGAAGCTTGAAGCCATTGCCATATTTCTTAGCCCCGGGGAGTGAGGAGGCAGTCAGAAGATGGTAGCACCCAGCAGTGGAGATATTCGAATAATTGTTCAATCGTGAATATAACTCTTAGGGGTTAAGTGTAATAAAATTCATAGGGAAGTAACCCTTTCCTGCACACTTGCTGGTCAGTGTTGGGAGTGTTCAAAATAACTGAGCATGAGTAGGACACCAATTGTGTGCCAGGCATTGGAATACTAAGAGTAAGACTGAGTATCTTGCTTAAGTCTTTTCAATAACTTCTGATGCTTTCTAGGAGAAATTCCAAATTCCCCCTTAGACCCTAACCTTCAGCCAATTTTCTCAGCCCTGCCACATCAGAATTGGCTTCATCCAGCATTTCCTACACATAGGTGCCCTCCCCCACCGTGGAGTATCATATTCTTGTCTTTTCTTCACCTGATGAACTCCCATTCATCAGACAAACTTTTCTTGACATGTCCATCTCTTGGGAGGAAGGGATAGCTCAATGGGCTGGCATACATGCTTTGCAAACATAAGGCCATATTCGATCCCTAGCACTGCATGGTCTTGCAGAATATTTCCAGGAGCAATTCCTGAGCACGAGGAGGTGTAGCACAAAACAAAACCAGATCTCTCTGTGCTACCACAGCCCCCTGTCCAAATCCATCTCTGTTCCTGTGTGTTCTGAAATGATGTGTTTATAGAACATGAAACAGCCGTCTTCCCCAGCAGAGCATGACTTTCCTAAAGGAAGGTGCCGTGACTCACTTATATTTTCAGTGCCTGGAACTTAGTACTTGCTAAGGAAATGTTTAGTGACCTGAACCCTTAATCCAGCAATAGTGCATTGGAACTCAGCCTTTAAAGTGATGCTGGCCATCACTTATACCAGTTGGAATAGTAGTCAAATGTAAGATGCCACCAATAATTGCTAATCTGAATACTAAAAGCTTGTAGGCATCAGTAAGTAATGTTGAGGCCAGATCAATAATACCCAGGTTAGTGTTCTTGCCTTGCATGTGGCCTGCCCGGGTTCTATCTCTGGCATCCTGTTTGGTCCCCTGAGCACTTCCATGAGTGATTCCTAAGTGCAGAGCCTAAGTAAAACCTCAGTATTGCTGGATGTGGCCCCAAAACCAATAAAAAGCAATGTAGACTCCGGGGATGTGTACATGAATGGTTTTGGTTTTTAATTTTGAGTCATACTGGTGATTCTTGGGTGCTACTTCCCACCGTGTTTGAGAGTTTGGGTTACCATGTGGTGCTGGCGATTGAAACTGTGTATCCTGCATGCAAAGCATGTGCTCAGCCTGTTGAGCTATCTCTTGGCCCTGGACATGAATCTTCTTTAGCCACATATAGGCTTGGGGGGATATGATTGTGTGTGTCAATCTGTGGCTTGTCATCAGGGATCAAACTCATGGCCTCATGCTTGCAAATCAGTTGCTTAGTCAGTGAGCCATCTGTGCCCTCCCTCCAACTGATCTTTAAAATATATTATTGGAGATTTAATTTTTGGAATTGTAAAACTCAGATGCAGCTTACGGTGCTTATTAGAAATCTTACAAGAGTTCGGGGATTTGCCCTTAAGCAGCAACATTTCAAACTGGACCTAGAAAATCTGTATCAGGATTTGCTGTTTTCTCTTATCCATTAGCACCCTTACTCAGGTTTCCATTCTCCATGAAGGGTGTATGTAGAGCCTGAGTTAACTATTTTAAAAGCAGTGAGTCACAGATTGTTTAGCATGACATAGTAAAGTCCTGGCAGTTACTTTTAGTGCTTGATGTTATGATGGACGTTATCAGTTCTTGTTGTGTTGGGACCTTTGTGTGAATACCAAAGTGCAATTTAAATGAGTATCTGTCATCTCTTTCCTAAAGGAGGAGGAGCCTGTGGGAGTGACAGTGCTGACAAGAAGGCTCAGGGTCCCAAAGGTGGTGGCAATGCAGTAAAGGTGAGTTTCTAGCTCCTTAATTTTGTGCTAAATATAAATAAGGTGTGTGTGGTTTTATAAATAAATTTTATAAATTAATTTTACAAATTTATAAAAAAGTGGCCTATGTGTCTGATAAGGTGAGGCTAGCATAAAAAAAATTGAACAGGAGCGATAGTACAGAGGTTAAGGTGTTTACCTTGTATTCATTCCCTGTGAGTCAGTCCTTAGCACGAAATGGTCCCCTGAGTACTGCTGAAAGCAACCCCCCAAGCACAGAACCAGGAGTAGCCCCAGAGAACCTCCAAGTGTGATCCAAACCCCAAGCAAAACAAAAAGCACTAAATTGGCAAACGTGTACCAGTGTCTTCATACTTGCAGCATTCTTCCTTAAATTGTATGACGAGGCGCTGGAGTGATAGCACAGTGGGGAGGGCATTTGCCTTGCACACGGCCAATCCAGGTTCAATTTCCAGCATCCCATATGGTCCCCTGAGCACCTCCAGAGTGCTGAGTCAGGGGTGACCCCTGTGCATCTCTGGGTGTGACCCAAAAAGCAAAAAAAAAAATTGTATGACGAAGGGTGTTTGTTTGGATCATATGCATGAAACCTTATCAACAGCATTGTAAATCATTGTGACTAAAATAAAATTTAAAAAATTTAAATTAAAAAAATGCAAGTTCCCAGTTCCATGGCTCCCCCATCCTGTAGCTATGTTTCACAAATTTTTTCATCTTAGATATTTATATTGCAAATTTCCTAAATCCTAATTAATTATACCAATGTACTAGGAAATAAAAAAAGTTCAGCTTCCCAGAAAGTGAATGAGAAACTTCTCAAGACCAAATAATACTTCATAAAAACACAGGGTAGGTAAATAGGTGACGGTGCAGATTTTATGGCATATCTCTTCCATTAGTGAGTTAGGAGCCAGGGCCCTGATGGTGAAAAAATAGGGGTGGGAGGTAATCACCAATAAGTACTTGAGGAACTTGACCTAATCCTAGAGAAGTGTCTGCCATGGGAAATACCTGCAAGAGAACTCTATTTCATACGACATTAACAAGGCAGTTACCATTTTGAGTTTGGATGTGGGATCCCTTGCTTTAATTTATTCATTAAGGAATTAGTGACATCTGCTCAGTGCCAGTGGTAGTCTAAATTCTAAAGTGCTCAAGAAAAACACTTAAAAAAAAAACCCAGAGATGGCCCCTATATCACAGTGTAGTTAAGAAGTTAGATAAAGAAATACATTTCCTTGTGGTAGAGGGGCAGTTGTGGAATTGCACCCCACGGATACACAGGCTTACGTCTGTCTAACCAGCCAAACTGTCTCCGCCAGAGTTTGTGTATAACGTGGTGAACGGCAACCCCTTTCTGTGATCTTGACTGCCACGTGCAGTCTTTGAGTGATTCCGAAGACTGCTCCGTGAGTAGGGACACAGACCGAGAAGGTGGTCTAGAAGCTGTTTTAGTCAGAACAAGCTGCGGCCTGGTGACCCATTCCCCCTCCCCGGCCCCGGGGCATGTATCGCTCTAGTGTCCCAGTTGTTTGTCTGTGTCCCCTAAGCAGACCTAGACAGAACTGAGGAAGTTTGCCTCTGAGACTTGCTGCTTCTCCTTTGCCTTTTTCACACCGCTCTTGCAGCTCCTTAAGTCAGGAAGTTACTGCTCTGGGTCTAGACTCCTCCGACAATTTCAGTAGTTGAAACCTGAGTTGTTTTGTCTCTAAAGAGCCAGCATCCTAATGTATCACCTTTAGTAGGAAACATGTAACTTTTCAAAATATTTTTGTTTGTTGAATCACCATGAGATACAAAGTTAAAAAGTAGTTTGAGCACTCAGCCCTTCCTCACTGTCCCTTTCCCTCCACTCCTGTCCCCGGTTTCCCTTCTGCCCTCCAGCCTGCCTCTAAGGCAGACACTTTTCTTTTTCCTTCTGGGCATTGTGGTTTGCAGTACTGTTACTAAAAGGTATATGTATCACTCATATACACATATATCACTTGACCTCTTTTCAGCACTCAGCTCTTGCCCAGAGTGACCACTTCCCACTGTCATTGTCATAACGGTCCTTTTTTGACCTAACCACCCTCCCCCCATTGTGGCAAGCTGTCTACTAAGGGCCAGTCCTCTGGGGCTTTGGGAAACAATTTTATTTTAATGGGAAATTGAAAACAGGTACATTGACAAGATCTTTTTCAGTGAAGCAAGATAGTTTTTATTAAGAGAAATTTAGAGATCTGTGAGCGGGGAGCAGGGAGCAAGAGGTCTTCAAGGGAGAATGGGCTTGAACGAGCAAGCTGACAGGATCATCTTCTAAGGATGTAATTTTTTAAGGATTATCACTCTTTATTTGAATATGTATACTTATAGATATATTTCTCTGGCATTTCCTACAAGCTAGTAGTTTAAGGAAAAACAAGTTCCTCGAGAATAGTAGACACAGTAGCATAAAATCACTTTAAAATGAAATATCCCTAGATTATTTTGAATATTAAAATTATTCATCACTGAACCCAGCAATTTTCATTAAAGACGGAATTTAAGAGAAGACGGTGTGTTCTATATTATAAATTGTTCCATGGTAAACTTTTGCCATCAACAGAATTGTTCTGGCTAAACCTGGCAATGCTCAGAGTTTACTGGTACCTAGGATTGAACCTGGGTTGGCCACATGTAAAGAATTTTGGGCAACACCCAGCAGTGCTCAGGGCTTACTCCTGGCTGTGCACTCAGGGATCATTCCTGGAGTTGGGGGAGGGGAACACCACATGGGATGCCAGAGATTAAACCTACATTGGCTGCATGCAAGGCAAGCACCCAGTCCCTAAGGATATAATTCTTTGAATTTTTATTTTAGTTTTTGGGCCACACCCAGCAATGCTCAGGGGTCACTCCTGGCTCTGTGCTCACGAATCACTCCTGGTGGTGTTTGGGGGGACCATATGGGATGCCAGAGATTGAACTTTGTTCAGCCACGTACAAGGCAAACACTGCCATCACTCTGGCCCCAAGGATATAATTCTTAAAACATTTTTTGTAAACAGGTCAAATGTCCATCTGCAGAGTTCGACATTCTTGATGTTCAGCATATTTTTGGTGCTTTGTGGGTGGTGCTTAGCACTTGATCCTGGCTCTGCACTCAGGATCACTCTTGGCAGATCCAGGCGACCATATGTGGTACTGGGTATCAAACCCAGGTCAGCTGTGTGCTATACTGTTATTTCAGGCCCAGCATACTCTTTAGGTGCTGAAGTGTGGGAAGGCTTTATACATTGTGCCTCTTTTGCTTAAAAAATTTACTTGTGGGTTTTTTCATGTTCCTAGTCTGATAACACGCTTTATTAAATGCTAGCTGGTTTCTCTCCATCTTCACAGACCTATGAGAATACATACATGCTGTTATTATCTTTGTGCACAAGTAGGGTTTATTATTATTACTGAATCACTGAGAAATTCAGTTACATTGTATATGATTGGGTTTCAGCCATTAAATGTCCAAACACCCATCTCTTCATTAGTATACATTTGCCACAGCCAATGTCCCCATTTTCCCAATTGCCACCCCCCCCCGCCTAACTATGGCAAACACTTTTCTTCTTTCTCTCTCTCTCTCCCCACACACACACACACACACTCACACACCTCTTTCCCTTTGGGCATTATGATCTGCAATACAGATATTGAAAGGTTATCACGTATATCCCTTTAATTCCTTTCAGCACTCATTTCTTATCCAGAGTGACCACTTCCAACTATCATTGTCTAGTGGTCATAAATGGCGTGGTTTAGAACCATGCCTAAGGTAGAAATAGTGTTACGTTTGTGATTACTAATTCATCACAAATTAGGAGATTGTAAAAATTATGCAAGGGGCTAGAGTGATAGCACAGCAGGTAGGGCATTTGCCTTGCACGTGGCTAACCCGGGTTCGATTCCCAGCATCCCATATGATCCCCAGAGCACCACAGGAGTAATTCCTGAGTGCAAAGCCAGTAGTAACCCCTGTGCATTGCCAGGTGTGACCCAAAAAGAAAAAGGAAAAAAAACTATGCAGGAAGAATATGTTAAGACAGGACAAAAATGGACTTTTATGAATAGTCTTAGTAACAGACAGGGCAAATTACCCCTAATAAACAGGATGCACCTTCTTTACAAGCACATCTGTACACTGGCATACATTATGATCTGATCAGTACACCTTAGTTATTTCCAGAAAAATAATATTGAAATTATAAACCAGAGCTTGAGTGATTAAAATCACTATAAAATGTGAGGCATGTAGTATAATTGCACTGTAGCACTGTCGTCCCATTGTTCATCTATTTGCTCGAGCAGGTACCAGTAATGTCTCCATTGTGAGACTTGTTACTGTTTTTGGCATACCGAATACACCACAGGTAGCTTGCCATGTTCCGGCCTGCGGGCGGGATACTCTCGGTAGCTTGCCCGGCTCTCCGAGAGGGACAGAGGAATCGAACCCGGGTCAGCCACATGCAAGGCAAATGTCCTACCTGATGTGCTATAGCACTAGTGGGAATTTTTACCTTAGAAATAAAGCTAAAGGCTACTGAACAAGTGCTTCATTCAAACAGAAAAATAGGGGCTCACAGATAGCACATGTGCTGAGGAAATACTTTGCATGCAGGGAGCAAGCTCTCAATTATTACTGTTTTCCTCTTCATGTTCCCATTGAGGTTCATGTTGAGAACTTCCCACAGCTAGTGGCCATTTTCCATTTTCTACCTGATTGAGAGTTCCGAGAGATTGTCTGAATATGGTAATGGGCTTGTGAGCAAACTACCAGGATTTTCCATTGTTTTGCATTTAGGTTTTTCACTAGTGGGGAGTAATTCAGATATTCTTCCTGTACCTTGAGGAAAGGAATCCATTGAATATCCAGATACTCCATACTTTTTTCTTTTAAAAAATGTACTCTTTTTTCCATTATAGGTCAGACACATTCTATGTGAAAAACATGGAAGAATCATGGAAGCCATGGAAAAGTTAAAGTCCGGAATGCGATTCAACGAAGTGGCCACACAATATAGTGAAGATAAAGCCAGGCAAGGGGTATGGTGCTCTTGTCCTTTCAAATGATCTGTCCTTGGGGCTAAAGAGATAGTACAGTGGATTCGATACTTACTTTCCATGCAGCATAACTGGGTTCAATCTCCAGCATGCAGGAAGCAAGTTCTCAATTATTACTGTTTTCCTCTTCGTGTTACCATTGAGCGTCATGTAAGATGAGATAGTGTCCACATAGGGTCCCCTGAGCACTGCTAGACGTGATCCCTGAGCTGTAGCCCAAAAAACAAAGCTTTGTCCTCCATGGACGATACACAGCAGTAAGAATAGATTGTTCTCTGTCTTGCCATTAACTTTAGCCACATTTTTTTTTATTTTTTTGCTTTTCTGGGTCACACCTGGCAATGCATAGGGGCCACTCCTGGCTCTGCACTCAGGAATTACCCCTGGCAGTGCTCAGGGGACCATATGGGATGCTGGGAATCGAACCTGGGTCAGCCACGTGCAAGGCAAACGCCCTACCCGCTGTGCTATTGCTCCAGCCCCAACTTTAGCCACATTTTAAAGTGCCTCAATGAAGCAGAAATGATTTGCTTCTGATGAATGCCTGTGTATCCTAACCATGACCAAACTTGAACAGATAACTGACTCCTAGGAACATTGTCCTTATGTAGTCAAGTCCTAGATTGGATCTCTTCGTCCTGTTCAATTTTCAAACCTACGTTTCCTCCCCACAACACACACACACTTATTTAAACACTGTGGTTTACAGAGGTGTTCATTTGTTACAGGCATTCCATATCCCAACACCAGTTATGCAACCACTGCCAACCACTGTCACCATATTTTCCTCCCCTCAGGCCTGCCCCTGTAGCAAACCCACAATGATTTTTATATTATTATCAATAAACTGCTAACAGAATGATCAAAAAACATTTCCTAAGAATAAAATTAGTGAAAATTGTTGTCTCACCACGGGTCTATTAAGTCCTTGAATGAGATTACTAAAATGTTAAGCCTTCTGTGTTAATGTTTTTGTTGTTTGAGATGGGTTAGTTTCTACATTTCAAACCTTTGTTAAACTTTTTAAAATCTTTACATATGAATAAACCTAGTTGTTAGGAAATTCCAAGATGCAGTAAAACTGATAGCCTTCTGAGAGTCAATTGGTCACATTTCTCTTTTTTTTTTTCAGGGAGACTTGGGTTGGATGACCAGAGGGTCCATGGTGGGACCATTTCAAGAAGCAGCATTTGCCTTGCCTGTGAGTGGGCTGGATAAGCCCGTGTTTACAGATCCTCCAGTCAGGACAAAATTTGGTTACCATATTATTATGGTTGAAGGGAGAAAATAAAATTGTGTGAAAAGTTTAACATGTTTCATAAATTTCCTTTAAGTGTGTTACAGAATCTTTGTATTCTATAAATTTATCATTGTGGGCATATAGGTACAAAGTCAGGTAGGTCAAGGTTAGTGCACAATGCAATAGGTATTTAGTTGATAGTTCTTAATGTAAAGCAGGCAGATTCCTAAACTGGTCTTTGCTCCCAGAACTACTTGATCTTAGTATCTGCATCTCCGATTCTCAGTATAGCCCATGAGTTAATTTAGAAACTAGGTCTAGGGGAGCTAAATAGCTCATATTATTCTCACATTGAACTGAACATAAAATAATTTGTATCTAGTACTCGTAAAATTAGTTCCTAGACAACACAAGTTGTGCAGGTTAGCCAGTTTTGATCTTCCAGAACAGGTAGTCTAAGCCAGGGCTGCTTAAACTTTTTCTACTTGTGACCTCTTTTCACTGAGAAATGTAGCATGGCTGAGCACTACCTCAGACACCTCAGATGCATTACACAGTTGATCTTGGATGGATTTAAGAATTTACAGTATAGGGGCTGGAGCCATAGCACAACGGGTAGGTCATTTGCCTTGCACGCGGCTGACCGAGGTTCGATCCCAAGGCGGCTGACCGAGGTTCGATCCCCAGCATCCCATATGGTCCCCCAAACACCGCCAGGAGTAATTCCTAACTGCAGAGCCAGGAGTAATACCTGAGCATCACTGGGTGTGACCCAAAAAGCAAAAAAAAAAAATTTACAGTATAAATCATTGTCTTATCTTCTGTACCTGGCACAAAATTTCTATTCAACGTTAACACCATTCTTTTTTTTTCCTTAGTTGTACTTTTTGGTAATATGATCTTAGTAGTGTTAACATTTATGGCTTTGATATACTCATTTATTATGCCTTCCAAAATACCAAAGTTCCCAAGAGCCTTCACTGTCTTTTTTTACACTTGTAGTACTGGCACACCATGTACACCACTAGAGTGCCACAATCTCTCCACCATTATCCCAGGGTCCCTTCCTTTGAGCACCCTCAGACCACAATTGTTCCTACAATAATTTTGGTTTGTGTTTATCTTTTTCTTTGACTCACTTAGCAGACTTCCTCTTATTCCATCGAATTTTCAGGAAACTACAAGATTGTACCTTTACTCATACCTTAGTCTTACTCCTTTGTGTATTTATACACCAAAATATCTCCATTCTTACTTTGTTTCGGTTTGGGGGCCACATCTGCGGTTATTGGGTTACTCCTGTCTCTACATTTAGGAATCACTCCTACAAATGTACTCAGGAGTATTTATGGATGCTGGAGATTGAATCCTGGTCAGCTGCATTCAAGGCAAGTACCCTACTATTGCTTTGGCCCCAATATCAATCTTTTTAAATAAATTTTTACCACAGGAAAAGAAGCATACACTTATTTCACCAGTTGTTCTAAACCATTCACCAAGTGCTGGTTACAGGGAGAGATGTCAGTACAAAGCCATTTTCTCTTTTTCAAATGTGTGGATTATCATCCCTTCCAGGGCCATCATTATGTATTTTTATTTATAATGCCCTATTTATGGCACGCAAAATTATAAATAAAATTACTGGGGCCAGGGAGATAGCTCAAAGGACTAGAATGTGTGCTTGGTATGTTGGAACCTCAGGTTCCATGCCCAGCATTGAAGACTTTAAATACTATACTGCTTCAAAAATAAAGTATTGCCAATACAACTACAATCCTGAGGGGGGTCCCTTCCTGGCTATTTCTCAGCCATTTAGCAGATGGTTCAATGTGAGGCCCCAACAAGCAGTTCTGCTTGGATCCTCTAGTGTCAGGGGTTACTGGGGTCACCCAGCAGAGCTGGGTGGTCCTCCAGGGCTCTTAGCACATGCTTAGAAGGCCTAGATGTTTGGGGGGCCATGTGCTACTGGGGATCAAAGTGGAGACAGCCACATACAAGGCATATACTTGAATCCCTGTTTTAGCCAACAATTAAAACACATTCAAAGCACTCTAAAGGACTACACATTGTGAAAATTTTCAAAAATTCTTAAATGCTTCTGGGTGTAAGCTACTACCTAAATAATCTTTTGCTCGGGACACTGGCTTATACCCAGGATACTTTGGCATACAAACCTGTTGCAATGTCACCTCCAAAAGGGAGGTTTAGGTGCCAGAAAGGTGAAGCAGAAAAAGCAAACTTCAGTTCCGGGGCCCAGGAAGGAGACCGTTACAGCTAGTTGTGGAGAAGTGGGGCAGGAATGGAACTGGGACACACAAACTTTGAAAAGGTTGTTCTGGACTGGCAGTTTAGTCTGAAACATTATTGAAAATACCATTTGTGGGGCATTTCCTAGAGCTGACCCAGGTTCAATTTCCAGCATCCCATATGGTCCCTGAGCACCGCCAGGACTAATTCCTGAGTGCAGAGCCAGGAGTAACCCCTGTGCACTGCCACGTGAGACCCAAAAAGCAAAAAAAAAAAAAAAACAAAAAAAAAACCAACACCATTTATATTTGGCTTATGAGAATAGAGGCATAAAATGAAAAACCTGATTTTTTCTCAGATTTAAACACATAACGTGAACTTAGTTCTGCTTTAAAACTGTCCTTTTCGTGAAGTTTTATGCTTAAGTAAGCCTCATAATAACTGCAAATTAAAACAAAAAGGAGATTCCATTTTTTTAGCCTACCAGCAACATTAAAAGGGTCTAACATATTGTTGGTGAAGCTAGGGAACAATGTCACTTGTATAAAAGATGAACAGAGAGGCTTAAGAGACTGCGCATCTCCAGACACAGCCCTAAAGGGCCTAGAGCACCTCAGAGGTGTCCTCAGCACCACAGGGTCCTCAAACTGAACTGGCCAGAAAAGTATCAAGGTATTCTCTAGGCCCTCTGATTACCACTTGGGAGCATATCCCCCACAAATGAAAGGTTAGTCATTAGTGCTACTTGAAAATAAACTGTCCAATAATGGGTAAGTTATGGTACATCCACAATATGCAAATGTGCCAAAACACCACAGTGCAAAACAGGATGTAACTATGTAACTATACGCCACAAAAACTATTTATTTATTTGTTTGTTTGTTTGTTTGCTTTTTGGGACACACCCACAATGCTCAGGGGTCATCCTGGCTCTGCACTCAGGAATTGCCACTGGCGGTGCTCAGGGGACCATATGGGATGCTGGGAATCCAACCTGGGTCGGCTGAGTGCAAGGCAAACGCTCTCCCCGCTGTGCTATCGCTCCAGCCCCAACACTTGCGCTGTATTGACTGTCAGAGCAGCAATGCATTTATGGAGGATGGGTGGTTTAGACTTTTTCCCTCACACCACATTTATACCATGTTAAGATCAGGGGTCTTGATGCATCTTAGATTGACAAACTCATGCTTATCCTAAGGAGTTTCTATATGAATTTACCTGTAACAGCTCAAAGAAAGTGAATGTACAAAAGACTATTTGAAGGAACAAAGTTTAATGTTGTTATCCCCTTTCAGAATAAAATTAACATAAACCAGGGGCATTTTATGAAAAATTTTCCAAACATAAGAGTTAAGCCTAAAAGAAAAAGAAATACATGAATGTTCAAATAAAGCATTAACCTAGTGCTTTGAATACCAGAATGGAGAAGGGGTAGAGGTTAAAGGTAGAATTTACCATAAAAAAAAAGATTTTACCATGAAGATTACCAACAAAAACCTGTTCCCAAGGTTCCTGCATAAGGAGACTCCCTCCTATAATCTAGGCGTTTCGTGCCTTCTTTCCCCTCCTCTTAAATTTTTTTCTAAATTAGGTAAGAAAAAGAAATTTGTTTCTCTGAAATGCCTCCCCTTAAGCCTGCATGTCCCATAACCCCAAATGTATGGGACCACACTAAGTAAGTAAAAACTGGAGTTTTGCTCCCAAATACAATAAACAGGCTATACTATCAACTTTTATTCAGTTGCTTATATAAACTTAGAGTCATAAGCATGATTTCAGGATCTGCGCTTTTTATGTCAAGAGCCTTAACGAAACAGTTTAAAGCCTCCTGTATTTTCCCACACTCTTTCAGTTCTTTTCCGCGCTTTACAAGACTGTCATAGTCATCCGCTGTCTCCACTGCCTTCTCCTGAGGAACATCACTGGACTGGACACCACTCAAAGGCTCAGGGTCACCACAAGGTGGCTCTTGAGCTGGATCATCAGGCTTAGGTGCAGTTAAGCAACTGGCCTCACTTTCTGAAGGCAGACTTTCTCTGGTAGGGGTTTCTGTCCCTTCAGGGATTTGCCCACTGTTTTCCTCTTCTTCCTTCAGATACTCTTCAACAGCCTCTCCTTCCTCCAGATACTCAACAGCCTCTCCTTCCTCCTGATACTCCTCTCCTTCACTGTTGTTGTCAAGACTTTCCTCCATGTCCTCCACATGGTCTAAAACCACATTAATAAGTGACCGCCTAGAAGCAAGGGAACTTCTTGACTTTCTTACACTATCAGATATTGATTTTCTTATACTATCAGATATTTTAGGTGAAAAGAATCTCCCAGATGAGCTGTCCGATTTGGGAGTGGAAGCGTCAAACTGTTTTGCAGATGAGAATTCAAAGGGCGATGCACTGAACAGATTTGTACTCACAGTCTCTTGACAAGTAGCTCCTTCATCTTCACTGTCTGAAGTGATCCTTCTGGTTTTCCTCTTGGATTTCGCATTAACTACTACTTCTGTCTCATCATCACTAATCAAATGGAGAGATTCTATGTTCTGTACTAACTCTGCTCTAGAACTAGCAGCAGAGCCACACAAGCTATTTTCTTTCTTCACATGCAGTGGAGAACGACTGGAAAAATCTTGTCTATTGTCTGGAGAGTCTTCCAAGAAAAGATTGAAATCACATGCATACTGCGGTGAAAATGCTGAAGTTTTCTCCATCAACTTGGCCTCATTTGCTTGAACATCCTGCAGAGCATCCTGCAAGGCACTGTGGGGTGCTGAAAAGTCATGAGATTTTGTAGTAACAGATGCATTCAATTCTTCACTTTGATTTTTATTTGTTGCAGAATTCATAGGCCAGGGACTGCAGTGATGCAGACTCTCACCATCTTTCAGCTGATCTAGATTTGTCTCCACATCACCTCCGACTGATACCCTGAGTAAATCACTTCTCAGAGGCTTCACTTCCAGTGCTTTCTGTGCAGCCATCTCTCCTATTGCCTCTTTTTGCTGAGACTTGCTTTCAGCTACAAAACCTTCTGCTATTCCAAATACAGAGTCTCTACCAACTTCTTCACATTCACATCTCTCGTAGACAGTAGCAGCAGAATAATCATGGGATGTACTTTCACATGTGTGTCTACTCTTTTGCAGGTCAGACACATTTAAGCTGGTGAGATCTTTCTCACTCGTGTCTGGCAGATTATCAATGATGACACTTGCCAGTTGAGAAATCATTTCTTCTTCCTCAGTTTCACTACTAGCTTTGGGAGGTAAAGGTGCAGGCTTTGGTCTATTCGAGTGATGGCCTTTCACTTTTGTATGAGGAAACATAGATTCGACCAGGCAAGTCGCCTCACTTTTTTGTCTTTCCTTTAGGAGCTCGGGATTCTGTGATTCAGATTCAACAAGAAATTGAGCTTTCTGAACCCTTTTTTGAATATAGTTGGAGTCTTTTATCACATCTAACTCTTCTTTAACAGACACATCATGTGTGAACATCAAATCATGGTCAGAGATTCCAGCTATTCCCAGAGAGTACAGGAATGCAATATGGTCATCTAATTTCTTATCAGATCTCCTCTGAGCAGCATGTAAAGTCTGAAGCTGCAGCTGGGTTGCTGAGTTCTGTAAATCCTCAACTGTAAAGAGCTCTCTTAATTCTTGTTTACTAAAATATCGGAAAGGGTTCTTCTTATCGCCAGTTGTTTGTCTTACTATGGAGTCCTTGAAAACCTGCCTTCTGTATATTTTTTCTTCTACAGTACCACAAGTAATTAGCCTGTAAACGACAACATTTTCTTTTTGTCCAATTCGGTACACTCTGTCCACAGCTTGAGCATCAGTTGCAGGGTTCCAGCTAGGATCAAAAATGACCACTCTACTTGCTGCTGTTAATGTTAAGCCAACACCCCCTACTTGAGTGGTAAGCAGAAAAACAGAGTAATCTTTATTTTTCTGGAATAAGTCGATTCTTTTTTCTCGTTCCACAAGATGACTAACTGTTCCATCAATCCTCAGTATCTTAAAGTGCCTATTCCTTAAGAGACGTTCAATGATGTTTAGGATTTGTCTTGATTGCGAAAACACCAGAGTTTGATGGCCTTCATCTCGCAGTTTCTTAAGCAGGTCCATCAGAAATATCATTTTCCCAGATTCTTCCATCAGTGTCGTATCAGTTACCTGACTTAAATGGCCCGTATCAGTTAAGTCCTCTCTTTCATTTTCAACAGAGAACTGACCAGCTTCTAGATTCAGCAAATGGCAAGCCCGTGCAGATAGCAGCCTAGGATGATCACACAGCTTCTTTAAGACACCTAACTCAGCTAAAGGTGAGCGTGTCTCCATTAGTAACTCCTTGATATGATCCAGAGAAATAAACTTCCTGTATATTTCTTCTTGTACAGGTACAAGACGTATCCAAATAATCAAATCATTTTTCCTGGAAAGGGAAGGCATTTCACAAATAGCATCACTAGTTGGGTTCTTTACACTAAGTCTGACCTCTTCGTTGCAAGACGTTTTCTTCTGTACCTCTTCTTTAGTCCTCCGAAGAAAATAGGGTTTTATGATTGTCATTAAATTTTCAGATATTTTAAAACCCAAGGCTTTTTCCCCTGGGGTAGCATCCTTCTCTCTTGCTCTAGTAATAGGATTTTCATACTCCATTTTGAAAGTCTTTAATGTTCCTAGCAAGGATCCTTGACAAGCAAAATCAAACAGGGACCAGAGTTCTTGTAAATTATTCTGAACTGGCGTTCCTGTGAGAAGAATGCGATTACTGGCAGGTATAATACGAGCACATATTGCTGACTTGGTAGATGAGGTTTTAATTTTATGTGCTTCATCAAGGATGACATAGTCCCACACAAACTCTTGACCATTAAATCTTGAAAGCTGCTCCCAATTATTTATTAACATTTGATATGTTGTGATAATGACACCATTTCTTTGCTGAACTCGACTGAGGTTTCTGCTTCGTTCGTCCTTGCTAGGACCATGAAAAGTTTTGACTCTCATACCTGGAGTCCACTTAACAAATTCTTTTATCCATGTGCTAATAAGATTTGTTGGTATAATCAGCAGCACATGATTCACAAGCAAAGCATCAAACATACCTGAAAGGAAAGCGATGATTTGAACAGTCTTCCCTAATCCCATGTCATCAGCCAAGATACCACCTTTTCTGCCATCCCTGTATAGGCTATACAGGAAAGCTACACCTTCCTTTTGGTGCTCAAATAATTGGTCATGCAATTCTCGATAAAGCAGCAGGCCAGAGTTGCACACATCTGTGAATTCATCACTTCCATTTTCTGCCAACTCTTCTAAGGCTTCCTGGATTTTCTGGATTCTGCTCATCACCTTTGCACTAGGAAAAATGTCCTTTGCCAAATTGAAAAGTTTAAATGCTTCTTGCAGATCTCCATTCTTAGCAGCTTCTTTGGCCTCTTTCACGTATCTGTAAAAAAGAAATCAGGGGCAGTATCTCAGTGATCAGGCAAGGTCAAGTCCTTGTATGCACAGGGATCAGAATTCAATGTGCCGTACTACATGCCTGTGTTCCCCCGCAAGCACCACTGGACTTGAGCATTCTGTCCAGACCTAGATGGCGATATTATCACTGGGAGTGGTCTCCAGGTACCCTGAGATCTGTTTGGGAGGCCCCCAAAAAGTGTAAATAAAAACATATGTAGAAAGTAAGAAAGAAAGGGAAGTTAGAACTTTGGGTCTAAGAACACTTAATAGAGTCCCTTTTGGAAACTTAACTGGTTGGGCTTTTAATGTCCTCAATTCAGGATGGGAAAGATTAGCATGGAAAACAGAAATGACAGCTGGCATCATTTTAGACAAAAACCACTACCAGACACTTCCAGCGACACCTTCAAGCACAAATTGTGGGAAATGTATATGCAAAAAGCTATTGGTTCCATAGTATTAGGGCCAATACTGTGGTTCCACATTATTTTCCACAAAGGCTTTGGGGTCAGATCTATAGTACAACAACTAGGGCATTTGCCTTGCACACAGCTTACCAAGGTGATTTTTAATTTTTTTTTCATTTAATCACCATGAGTTAGCCCATTACAAAGCTGTTCATAGCTGATTTGCATCTCCTTGATGACTAGCGATGTGGAGCATTTTTTCATGTGCCTTTTGGCCATTTGTACATCTCACACCACAGAGACTGGCACACATTCAAAAGAACAAAAGGAACCAGTGCTGGCGTGGATATGGAGAAAAAGGGAACATTGTTACACTGTTGGTGGGAATGCCAACTGGTCCAGCCTTTCTGGAAAACAATATGGACAGTCCTTCAAAAACTAGAAATTGAGCTTCCATATGACCTCGCAATACCACTTATGGGAATATATCCCGAGGATGCAAAAAATCACAGTAGAAATGACATCTGTACCTATATATTCATTGCAGCACTGTTCACAATAGCCAAAATATGGAAACAACCGGAGTGCCCTAAAGCAGATGACTGGTTAAAGAAACTTTGGTACATCTACACAATGGAATACTATGCAGCTGTTAGGAGAGAGAGAGTCATGAAATTTGCTTATAAATGGACAGACATGGAGAGTATCATGCTAAGTGAAATGAGTCAGAAAGAGAGGGACAGACATAGAAGGACTGTACACATTTGTGGAGTATAGAATAACTTCACGTGAGGCTGACACCAAAGGACAGTAGATACAAGGGCCAGGGGGATTGCCCCATAGCTGGAAGACTGCTTCATGAGTGGAGGGGAGAAGGCAGATGGAATAGAGAAGGGATCAATAAGAAAATGATGGCTGGAGGAATCAGTCGGGATGGGAGATGTGTGCCAAAAGTAGATAATGGACCATATATGATGACCTCTCAGTGTCTGTGTTGCAAGCCATAATGCCGAAAGTAGAGAGAGAGTATGGGGAATATTGTCTGCCATGGAGGCAGGGAGAGGGTGGGAAAGGGGGGGTATACCGGGGATACTGGTGGTGGGGAATGTGCAGTGGTAGAGGGATGGATGTTTGATCATTGTGAGATTGTAACCCAAACATGAAAGCTTGTAACTATCTCACGGTAATTCAATAAAATTTAAACTTAAAAAAAAAGCTGTTCATAACTGGATTCCAGTCACACAGTGTTCCAACACCCATTCCTCCACCAGGGTCCATTTCCTAGCATCAACGTCCCCACTAGCCCCCCCCAATAGCCTCCTGCCTCTACAGCAGAAGCAAATCTGTTTCTCCTTCCTCCCTCCCCCTCCTTATTTCTCTCCTTTTGGGCACTGTGGTTTGCATTACTGGAAAGGTTCATGTATATCCCTTTACCTATTTTCAATACTCAGTTCTTATCCAGCGTGATCATGTCCAACTATTATTGGTCAGACTGTTCCCTTCTCTCTATTGACTGAGGTTTGATCCCATCCCCAGCACCCCTGAGCACTGCCAGGAGTGATTTTTGAGTGCAGAACCAAGGGTAACCCAAGAATCATCAGGTGTGACCCCAAATAAACAAAAGAATAAGTTCGGGGAGGAAAAAGTATTAAGTGGGTTTGTTTGGATCTCACACCTGGTCTACTCCTGGATCATGCTCAGGGTAGTTGTCGTCAGGGGAGATGCCTGCGATGAGCCTGGGGCTCCCAAATGCAAAGCAAGTGCTCTAGCCCTTTCTGGGAGGAGGGAGTGCACAGCCAACGATGCTTAGGTGTTACTCCTGGCTCTGCACACAGCAATTACTCCTGGCAGGCTCAGAGAATATATGAGATGCTGGGATATGAGCCCAGGAAAACCTCATGCAAGGCAAGTGTCTTATCTGTTGTAGTATCTCTCCTGTCCACTGCTCCAGCCCTTTGAATCATCCCTTCAGTTTCCTGATTTTGTAAGATTTTGGAGCCGATCTGTGCTCAGAAGACTATATGCACTAAGAGAGAACCAATCAGGGTCAGCCACAAGCAAAAGAAAAGCAAAACAAAACCCCCTGAATTATCTCTCTGACCCCGAAGTGATACTATTGGTACAACAAACCAACCAACCTCTATTGTGGGAACATGGAAACAGAAAACTTGTGTGGGCACTTCTCAGGTTTGATTTTTCTGAATCTCTTTAATACATGCGACATGACATAATCGAATCACTCCCTCCTCCCAGGGGCCAAGAGTTAGTGTAGCATTTAGGGAGCATGCCAATCTCTGACAACACATGGTTCCCCTGATCATCACCAGGTATAGTGTTAGAAGCCCTCAAGTCCCTCCAGAGTGGCCCACCCTGGCAGCACAGTGCCTGAGCAGCACCGCATCCGCAGACCTTGGCATTGAACCACTGGCCAGGTTGGTAAGAACTGCTGGTGGGGCCTCCAGGGCTTCTTGAGAAATGCCCCACAAAAAAATTCCACTAGATGCCCAGAGTCCTCCTGATTTCCTCCTCCATCACTGGCCACTTCACTGTGTCCATCATGGGTTATTTTCCTCCCTCCTTCCTCCCAGAGGAAGGAATACCAGACCACGGGCCCCAGCCCGCTTATTTTTATAGGGGCCATAGCTATCAGTGCCAGAGACCAAAGGCCACTCCCAGCAAAGCTCAATGTTGTGGTGCACTGATTGGAGGCCACCTGGTGTGTGCAAGGGACTGCGTGGTGCTGGGGACTGAACTCAGAATCTGTTCATCCTTGAGCTATTTCACTGTCCCATCATTTTTTTTTTCCGTTTTGGGGCAATACCCAGTTGTGCTCAGGGATCACTCCTGGTGGAGCCTAGGGAACCCTATGCAGGACCAGGGACGGAATACAGGCCAACCCAGAGTCTTACTTCACCACCTGGCCCACTGTTTTTCTTTACTCTCTACTCAGGGCTTCCCAAAGTTTCTACTTCCTCCCCAGTGTGCTCATGACCTCCAGAATGCTTTATGCAACTCAGATCTTGTCTTCCAGTTCTAGTCTTGACCCATATTCCAATGAGCACCAGACATTTCCATTTCAAAGTCTCACAGGTATCTCAAATTAAGTCCAGACTATTTCTCCTTCTAAAATATGCTTCTCCACTTATTTGTACGAAGTAAGTGACACTGCCATTCACTTCACCCTTCAAGCTGTGGATCATAATTTTACCCCAACCCAAATGATTCATGCTGATCTCTATCCCATCTTATAGCCCAACCACCAGACAGAGCCTCAATTCCTAACTTTCTCTTCATCTCTACTTCAACTACTATGGCCTAAGTCACCATCACTACATAACTGCACCTTCCTACTTACTGGTCTTCCTACATCTGCTCTTGATCACACCAACAAATTCTGTACATAGCAGTCAGTGATACTATCGTAAGACATGAAAGAAATGGGGTCAGAGAGATAGTACAGTGGTCTATCTTGTTTATTAGGCCAGAGCTTGCCATGCATGCAGCTGTCCTAGTTTCATTCCTAGTTTTAATCTGCAACACTCCATATGATATTCCAAGTCTGCCAGGAGTGATCCCTGAGCACAGCAACAGGATTAAGCACTAATCACACCCAGGTGTGGCCCAGAAAACAAAGAAGGGAGTGATCCCTGAACACAGAGCCGGAAGTAAGTCCTAAGCACTGCTAGGTGTAGCCAGGGAAATCATAAAATTAAAATGAAATGAATAACATTGCTCAGCTTAAAATTCTTCAGCTGTTGGGGTGGAGGTGGTGGGAGGGATACTGGGAACATTGGTGGAGGATAATAGGCACTGGTGAAGGGATGTAAAACAAATGTAAACATGAAAGTTCTTAAGTTTGTAACTACCTCACGGTGATTCACTAATAAAAATTAAAAGAAATTCTTCAGCGGTTTATGATCAACTGATTAGGACATCAAAACTGAGAAAAGAACAGTATTTTCAACTGGATAGCCAAATGCAAAATAAGGCCCCCTGCCTCACTGCATATAAAATTTAACCAAAGACATATTATTTTTTAAATTTTTTTATTGAATCACTGAGACAGACCCTTACAAGGCTGTTCACGATTAGGTTTCAGTCATACAGTTTCAAAACTCATTCTTCCACGAGTGTACATTTCGCAGCATCAAGTGTCCCCAGTTTCCCTCCTATCACACCCCCACCTGTCCCCCCACGCCAGCCTACATCTATGGCAGGCACTTCCCTTCTCCCTCTGTCTCGCTCTCTCACTTATCCCATTGTTCATCGTCGAATTTCTCAAGTGGTTTCAGTAACATCTCCATTCGTCCCAGCCCTGAGATTTTAGAAGCCTCTCTTTACTCATCCTTTCCAATGGTGTTGCATTGGAAAGGCTTTTTCAGGGTCAGGGGAATGAGACCAATCATAGTTACTGTTACTGGTTTTGGCATATGAAAACGACACGGGGAGTTTGCTAGGCTCTCCCTTGGGGGCAGGAAACTCTCAGTAGTTTGCCAGGTTCTCCCAGAGGGAGAACTAGACTTAAGAAGGGCTTCCGGGAGCTTGGTTTTATAGTCTCTGCTGGAACTCTGCTCCGGGCAGGGAGGGAAACTGAAACCCACCCCCTCCAGGGGGCCCCAGTGAACACAGCCAGGCTCCAGGGCAAGAGACTCTCTCACTTAAATACAAGAGCTAAAACTACTTAATACCAAACACAAGTAATCAAAAGAAAAAAAAAGTATTTTGTCACAGTGGGTATGTGTAAGATAACAGTCTCAGGTAGTTTAGGTTTATTGGGTTGTTCCCATCACAGTGCTCCTTTTCCTCTGTGTTTATTTGTACCTTCTTTCTGTGTGCTCTGTTGACTTGTAAATATTGTTTTCCTCTTTTCCTTGAGTCCTTTGCATAGTTTATTAAGAGCCATGTCCTTTTGTATGGACACAGGAAGACTGTAGCAAATGCTATGCTTTTGTAACCTGGGAGTCATTTGACTCTACATGGTATTTTCCTCCTGGACATCTGTTCTCTCAACCTAAGCCTCAGCTGCCCTTACTTCCTAGCACCCCCAAAGGCAGGGTTCCGACGAGGGATGGGAAGGACCCAAGGCAAGCGATAAATTATGTGCTACCCTGGCATCGATATGGGCCTGGCGAAAGTGCCTGATGCTTAACTATAAGTTAAGAGCTTGATCATAGACTAATGCTGTCATGATCCAAAAAGTAATAACTAAATTCGGACCCTGCTAGGGTTAGGAATGATTAATCTGGCCTGGGCACTATAGTCTGAGTCTGTGGCAAGATGTTCCCAGGAGAGCTGCCCTACAAGCCTCAATGTATCTCTTACTGTGTCCATACAAAAATAACTAGTATTAAAATGTTGATAAGAGTTTTTGGACTGAGGAAAGGAGAAAAACACCTTAAAAGGTATTTTGCCTGCAGGCAATCAGGAAGGGCTTTGGAGTACACTCTAGGTGGTTGTTTCCTTGGAACCTGGTGGGCCCTCAGGAAGGGCTTTCTTTTTTTTTTTGCTTTTTTGGGTCACACCTGGCGATGCACAGGGGTTACTCCTGGCTCTGCACTCAGGAATTACCCCTGGCGGTGCTCAGGGGACCATATGGGATGCTGGGATTCGAACTCGGGTCGCCCCATGCAAGGCAACCACCCTACCCGCTGTGCTATAGCTCCAGCCCCAGGAAGGGCTTTCTTATGTTGATTTTGCAACCAGACTATGTGCCCAGCTGCCCAGAGGGCAAGGTGGAGAGAGACAAGTAGGGATGGAGAGACTAGTGGAGGAGAGAATCCAGAGAGCTGGAATGAGGAATGAGGAGCTAGGAAGTCACTTGGAGAGAATGGAATAAATGGCAATGGGCTTGGCCCTCGGTTCCTCCTTTCCTCTGGGCTGCCCCGGGGCAGGGAGTCTGCCATGGGGCAGGCGAAAGCCACTGGGGTTCTCCCCTGGCCACCCCTTGGTATAAGTTTTTTTACAGGTAAGGGTACAGGTAAGGTAAGGGTCAAGGTTACATGACCCACCTGGATTCAATCCCCGGCATCCCATATGGTCCCACAAGCACTGAGTACAGAGCCAGGTGTAAGCCCTGGGCATTGCCAAGTATGGCCCCAAAACAAAAACAAAGAAAAAAGTAAAACTAGGGCTGGAGAGATAGTACAGAGTCTAAGAAACTTGCTTGCAGCTGCATCAACTTCAATTCTGACTTAAACCCCAGAACCAGGAGAGTGCTTCCTTGCACTTAGCTGAGCTGAGGGTTCAATTCCCAGCACCATAAATACTCCCCTGAGCAGAGTCAGAAATAGGCCTTGAGCACATCCAGGCGCGGTCTAAAGAAAAAAAAAATTCCCAGCACCACACACGTGCTCAGGGGTGATCACCACCAGGAGTCACTTCTGAGCATCGAACCAGGACCACCACCAGATGTGACCCTAAACACCACCACCCTCAGAGAAAGTGACAATGAGCAGAAGAGTACAGGAGGTACTACATGCAGTTCACAAATCACTGCCAGCAATCATTCTTCAGCCCGGACCCAGGGCTAACCCACGGGCACCACTGATGTAGGCAGGTAGACAGGGAAAGGCGCGAGGCAACGAAATTTCTGTCAACAGAACTTCTGGGAGGAAAATCCTAAGACTGATCCACCCAGTGGATACAGAAAACAGACCTGATAAGACCTTCCAGACCTAGAGGAGGTTGGACCCATGAAGTTTCTCAAAGCCTTAATCTGATTAAAGTGTGATCCAGCCCTGGGAAGACTCCAGAACTTCCAGATCAAAACAACCCAAGAAGAGCCTATAAAAGACACCTTGAACAAAGGAAGGGCGCGCAGACGCTGCCTGAGCCCATGTGCTGCTTGTGCCCACGTGCCCGAACACATGTGGTGCACGCACGCGCACGTGTCGCCTGCATCTCCCCTCTTGAAATGTGTACTTTCATGCTGTCGTGTCTCAAGCTGAGATGCGTATAGGGGCTCTCTCTCCCTTCGAGAGGCCCGCGTTCTCTCTTGAGCCTGTTCCTCTCTCACCCTCTCTCTCCACACCTAAAACCCTCCGAGTAAAACCTGTTTTACTTCACTGCTTGTCTACTCCTGAAATTCCTTTCTGCGAGCGAGACAAGAGCCCAGTCACCCTGGGCCCCGGGTGACGAGAGGCAGATGAGGAGAAAGTGACCATCTTTCTCCTCCCTGCTTCACATAAGTCGCCTGTGGGGCCCACTGACACCAGACGGCGACCACGAAGGGACACGCACTGAAGAAATCCACGAAGGAGGTCACCTGTGGGAAATCTGCCGTGGAGGTATGCTCCCTTGGAAATCTCTAAATCTCTAGGGGGCCTGGGGGAGGACTGTGATAACCCCTGTGTGAATGTGTGTGTATGAGCACCCTGACAGGTCCTCCTGTCAGGCATGATGTGGTAGCTCCACGACCTGGCACTCTTACACTCCCTCTAAAGTCACGGAGCTCGCGTGGGCTGCCTGCGATTCCACGGAGAACGTACAGTCAAGGCTGGCACTGGCATAGCTGCCGGTCGCAAGTCACAATGCTGAGCCACTAAGGCTAAGTTCTCCAACTGGCCAGGCAAGCACCTGAGTGGGCTCTGCAAAGAGGCAGCCCTCTTGGGGGCTAGAGCGATAGCACAGCGGGGAGGGCGTTTTCCTTGCACGGGGCTGACCCGGGTTCCATTCCCAGCATCCCATATGGTCCCCTGAGCACTGCCAGGGGTGATTCCTGAGTGCAGAGCCAGGAGCAACCCCTGTGCAGAGCCAGGTGTGACCCAAAAAGCAAAAAAAAAAAAAAAAAAAGAGGCAGCCCTCCTTTGTCTGTCTCAGTCACCATTCACGAGGGGAGGGATGGGAGGAAAACCTACTAGTAAGAAGGTTCTGGGAAACTTAGGGCGAGAGATCAAGTCCTAGGCAGAAATCCATTCCCCACTCAGTGCAGTCTAATCAGAGGATGAGGGTAGAGGCCAATTCAAATGCTAATGGAGCAGCCAGCAGGCTTTAGCTCCAGGCAAAATGAGGCAGAAAGGAGAAAAAAAGACTGCTGCAGAGATAGCACAGCGGGTAGGGCGTTTGCCTGGCCCGCGCGGCCCGCCGGCCCCTGGTTCGAATCCTGGCATCCCATATGGTCCCCTGAGCACCGCCAGGGGTAATTCCTGAGTGCATGAGCCAGGAGTGACCCCTGTGCATCGCCAAGTGTGACCCAAAAAGAAAAAAAAAAGAAAAAAGTTAAAAGACAGGTTAGAAGCCCGAGGAAGGCAGCAAGAGGCAATGGAATATGTAGCAAGCTAAGAAAGAAGTTTTTCTCTTCTTCCCTCAAGGTAGCAAGGCTCCTCAGACACCCACGGCACTCGAGAGATGGCTCCACACGCAAGCCGGGTCGTGTGGGCGCTCGGGCAGGCCCCAGGGATGACTGTGGGATAGGGCAGATCGCTGATGGAGATGTCCTCGCTTGTGATTTTCTGACCCAAGACAGGCTGGTATGCAGTTGTGGTCATGTCCGCGCTGGAACCTTCTAGAACCACAACAGTTCATTTCTGATAGGCCGGCATATAGCTGTGGTCGTGTCCGTGCTGGAACCCTCTAGAACCACAGCAGTTCAGGCAGAAGGGGACAAAGCCCCTTGGGAGAAATTACCAGGTGAAAACTTTGGCCAAGGAACCATCCTTTTTCATAGGTTACTGCTGGCACTCACGAAATATGGGAAATTCTACATAAGTACCCAAATATTCTCCTTTGCGTTGCTTATTAAAACATCGGAAGATTAAATAAGGAATGTCTCACTGACTTCTGTAACACCATGTGCCTGGAATAAGCTAGAGCACAGGGCAAGACGGCCAGTGAATGACAGTTTGTATTACCAGACCATTTTGCAGTCAGATTCTTTTTTTCTTTTTGGGTCAGACCCTTCGATGCACAGGGGTTAACTCCTGGCTCTGCACTCAGGAATAACTCCTGGCGGTGCTAGGGGGGACCATGTGGGATGCTGGGAATCGAACCCGGGTACAAGGCAAACGCCCTCCCCACTGTGCAATTGCTCCAGCGTCAGGCAGTCAGATCTTTTTGCAGGTAACAAAAGAAATAGGATGATCAAAGCAGAGGAGGCAGGAAAATGCAAGATCCTATGGTTCACTGTTTGAGATCAGAAACAAAGAATTGTCACTAAGGTAACCTATCCACATGCCTGATAGTTCCCTGCCTCAGAACTATGGTAACCTCTGACCACTTTAGGTTTTATCAACTTTGTCCTAGTTTATTTTGCTGGCTTATATCAACAAAAGCGCTTTCTTGACCCATTTTAACAAGCAGGAAACTGGCTGGTCAGGCTGGGAAGCGGGGGTGGGGGGTGTCCAATCAGCCCTGGGGACTGCCCCTTCCTTCCCTTCCTTTCTCAGTCTATCAGTTTTCTCCCGGCCATTTTTGAAGGGTCAGATGGATCAACTGCAGACGTGTGCACGTGTATGTGTGGTGTTTTTAGTCAGTTCATTGTCTGTTTGTGTGGAACACTTGAGTGTTATTAATGGTTATTAACAGTTGAAACTTTTTGAACTTAAGAATCTGTACTATCTAGGAAGAGCTGTGGAACTAGAGCCTGGAACTAAAGTTCAGAGAAAGCAAGGCTCTATCTTACAAGACTCAGCCAATTTTAATGAGGAATTTAGCTGTTTTACAAACAACAGAGGTACAGAAGCCATTAAAATAAACAAAGTTTTCTTATGTTTCCATAAACATTGACAGTCCAAGTGTTTTTTTCTATGCTAATATCAAAGTTTGGTAAAACCAAAGGGCTCTTTCTGTGTCTGAAAGCACATTTGTTTTCTTGTGGAATTGTTAAAAGTATCTGGTATAGAAAGCTCATGATTTAAAATAACTAAGGTACTAGAACTATTTTCTAAAAGTGTATATTTGTTTGTATCTGCATTGGATTGTTAGAATAACTGACCTAGAGAATCCTATGAGCTGAAATAACTGTGGTACCTAAAAACAGGTTCAAAGAGTAATGGTTTAGTAAAACATGAGTTTCTAGAGTTAAAAAATTGGTTGCAAAACTTATCCTACCAGAGTTTTATTTGATCTGAGACTTTCTGTTAATGAAAATTTCTAGAGCTACTTAGCAAAGAGTTATAATGGATTAATCTCAGGTGCCAGCCTGATAGTCTGAAGCTTAGCATTGCACCTTGGTAAAAGTTTTGAGATAAGAATGGAGAATTTCATGAAAATGTGGGAACATGTGCTGACTATTAATCAGTCTGTCCAGTATGTGAAAATGCATGCTGTTATTTTAATAACCTTATTTCATGCAAAGCTTTGTCACCAGGTATCAACCTAGTCCTGATCTTTGTACACAAGTGCTAAAATCCTTAATGTTTCATGGTAATCTATGATTGTTTTCATCTTTTTATGTCTGTGTTTTCCTAGAAATCATAATTCTAAAGAATCTTGGTTAATTACTAATGTGAAGTTGCCCAACGAATATATGTTGCAAGACTTTGTGAGCAAAGCTTTTTTTTTAATGTTTACTTTTTAATTAGTGAGTCACCATGAAGGTACAGTTAGATTTACTCATTTTCGTGCTTGTGTTTCCCTCATACAGTGTTCGTGAGCCCATCCCTCCACCAGTGTCCATTCTCCACCACCAATGAACCCAGTATCCCTTCCACCCCCCAATTCCATCCCCCCACCCCGCCTCTGTGGCAGGGCATTCCATTTTGTCCTCTCTCTCCTTTTGGGTGTTGTGGTTTGCAACAGGGGTATTGAGTGGCCATCAGGTTCAGTCTCTAGTCTACTTTCAGCACGTACCTCCCTTCCCTCGTGGGCTCTCCAATCACATTTTACTTTACCCTTCTCTATCTGGGCTGCCTTTCCCACAGCATGTGAGGCCAGCTTCCCAGCCATGGAGCCAACATCCTAGTATTATATACTACTATTCTTGGGTATTAGTCTCTTACTCTGTTATTTTATATTCCACAGATGAGTGCAATCTTTCTATGTCTATCCCTCTCTTTCTGACTGATTCACTTAGCATGATACTTTCCATGTTGATCTACTTGTATGCAAAGTTCATGACTTCATCTTTTCTAACAGCTGCATAGTATTCCATTGTATAGATGTACCAAAGTTTCTTTAGCCAGTCATCTGTTCTCAGGCACTCGGGTTTTTTTCCAGATTCTGGCTAATGTAAACAGTGCTGTGATGAACATATAAGTGCAGATGTCATTTCGACTAGTTTTTGAGCAAAGCTTTTTGAATATCTATAGAACTGATGTAATGCTTTTGAAATGGTACTGCAGAGTAGTTTTGTCATGTTAAATGAGATGATTGGTGACGTGTGTCCAAACTTGGGAGATCATACTGTACTAAGTTCATTAAAATAAGAGTTCAAACTTGTGGAATGACTGTAAGAAATATATGTGTATAGATGTATACCTTAAGTCAAAAAGATAATGGATGGAGATATTAGTGGGAAAGGAATCCTGTTAAAGTGAAGTTGATTTAGAAATGGGATGAAGGAAATGAATGAATAAATGCAGAACAGAATGAATGTAAAGGTATGTGTAGAAGCTATGAGGTTGTGTTTGAAGGAAAGACACAGATCAAACTTTTGTTATAAGAAACTCTTTAAATCACATCTGCAGAATTGTTCTAATACCTTTTTGGTAAGATCTATGGAAAAGATATTGGACAGATTATCTGGACTCCTGGTACAGTGCTCTTATTAATGGGAAGTCAAGGTTTTCAACATGGGATCGAATGAATTAAACATGATGTTAAGCTGTATGCTTTATCTCTACAGACCTTAGCTTCTTTTGACTAGGCCCCACAACAAACAGGTGTATTACATCTCATTGTGAGTAGTGAAATGCTTGCTTTTCTCTTCTTTTGTACCTTCAGTATGTTTTTGATGTTTCATGGCACTATGTTGGTTTGCATAAATCCAGGTAAGTCTTTCCTCTCCGTAATTGGGTCTACCCCTCATGCAGACAGGAAAAACCAGTTATGAGACCCCAAAGCCCTCTTCCAGGGAAACAGTCAAGGAATTGGTCTAAAGGACAGGAGCAGGTATACAGGCAGGCCGGCTCAAGGAAAGACTGAAAAACATCACTGCTATGGAGAATGAGGAAGCTGGAAATCTGTGTGACTGACTCAGCTTGGGCCTACTCTCAGCATCAAGAAAACCCCTGGAAACCAGGATCTCTCCCAGCCCTGAAGAAGGGAGGGGATGGACTCCTTTCTGCCATTTTCCTCTATGGAAAATGAGGCCCCAAGGCCACCTCCAGTTCAACATGAAGGCTCGAGGCCATCCAGTTCACCGCGGGACCTGATCTTATGGCCAGGCCTGGGTAATTCTGACGTGCCAGATACAATTAATGCCGTTATTGGTGTGTCTCCTGTCTTTAGCTAACCCCCAGGAATTCTCAGTAAATAACGGGGTACCCCAAGTGGAGAGTTCTCCAATCTTCCTGTATTTATGCAAAAAAAAAAGCCAGATTTGTTAAGCCATCTGGCAAAGTTTTAAAATGAAGGTGGAGAGAAAACCATGTTTCTGTAACTTGCTTTTTGTAAGAATCAGATACTAACTCTACAGAGGTGATTGACTAAATGTGTACTAATCTTGATTTAAAAGATACCCACTTTGGGTAATTTAGATAGAACTTGGTTTACTGGCTGTAGGTAAGCAGCCTAGTCTTTGAGACTCAATGTTCAACAGGATATTGGGAGCCAGAGCTTTACTAAGGGGAACCTCAGCTCCAAGTGCAAAATTAATTGCTTTCTCCCAACCTGTCAATTGGCTACAGTGCCAAGAGTGGACATCTAAATTGGATCTAAGTATTCACTCTTAGTTATATGAACACAGTCAGATGGAGAGAACAAGAAATTTTAACAGCTCTTAATTCTTGTTCCATCGTGGGATTAACATCCCATCCTGAAAATATTTCCTCTAAGCCAGAATGTACAGCAGGAGAGGAACAATGGGCATTGGAATAAGGTTTCCAAAAGGAAGTTGATGGATGGTTTACCAAACAAGGAAAATGTTTTAACAC
The DNA here is from genome assembly GCF_027595985.1 of Sorex araneus. Taxonomy (NCBI): domain Eukaryota; kingdom Metazoa; phylum Chordata; class Mammalia; order Eulipotyphla; family Soricidae; genus Sorex; species Sorex araneus. The sequence goes on along the minus strand of NC_073313.1, from coordinate 139,939,128 downwards.
AGGTGAAAACCATCTTCCATGGGAAGGGACTGAACAGGACAGTAAGGTAGAAGGAACTCGGAACTGCGCTTTCTGTGCAGTTCCGAGTTAATAATAAACCTAGTGGAAATCTTGGGCCTCCTCTCCTAACACCTATTCAGCATGAAGGAATTTACACGGGAGAGGATTGGCAGCTTGGTGTCTAATCATTTCAAAGTGTCATCACTCAATCTAACTGATCTGATCTTTTCTTTCAGATAACCTCTGGAACCCAACCAATTCGTTGCCTGGGGCCCACTAAAACTAAGGTAGCATGAGACTTCACCCTCTGTGCAGGAAGGGTCAGCACCCCCTTGTCAGCATGAAGCAGCTCCAGAAGACTGGACCTTCAACCATTCTCCCTTAAATATGCAACCTCTAGGGGGGAATATGGGGGAATATAAGTCACATAAGTCATCTAAGTCACCCGTGGGGCCCATGACATCACCACGAGACATATTGGTGTGGTCCAATGTCCCCCACCCCCCAAAGAAAAACAGAAATAGAGGCTGAAGAGGAAAAGGTGACATATGCAAGGCCTCAAATTTTATCCCTACTGTGAATACAGTAAGGTCTCATAGGACTCCTTATACAAAGATATTCTAAGATTCTTTAGTATTTGCCTGCAAGTGCAGACAGCAAACAGTACAGTACCAAAACCCACCTCACCTTTCTTTCTCTCTCTCTCTCTATATATATGTATATGTATGTATATAGTTTTCATATCTACAATGAATTTTAACTTACACGTTAGGTCACTGTCACTGTCATGCCGTTGCTCATCGACTTGTTTGAGCGGACACCAGTAACATATCTCATTGAGAGACTTACTGTTACTGTTTTTGGCATATCCAATACGCACGGGTAGCTTGCCAGGCTCTGCCGCGCGTGCTCGATACTCTCGGTAGCTTGCCGGGCTCTCCGAGAGGGGCGGAGGAATCGAACTCGGGGCAGCCGCGTGAAAGGCGAACACCCAACCGCTGTGCTATCACTCCAGCCCTGTGCCACACGTTAGGTACAATAGGAAATTAAATACAATAAGGCAGTTATACAGTAATAAAGTATTCCGAGAGTTTATATAACCTTTATTATATCCATAGTACATTTGGGGCTGTGGTTGACTACAAGTAACTGAGACTGCAGAGAGGAAAACTATGGGGAAAAGGGAGAGCCACTGAACTATATTTTCCCCAAAAGCCTTGTCTGGTAATATCCCCGTTTTCCCTCCCTCCATCCCTTTCTCCCTCCTCTCTCTCATACTATCACACACACAAATACACGCATGAAAAGTACAAATCCTAAATATTCTGGATTATGGATTTATCCTGGTTTTATACTTACCACATAAAATTTCCATCTGTTTTTCTTCCCCACTAGAATGCAAGGACATGCTTATTGCAAACCACTATGGCCTTTGTAACCAGGCATTTGGTAGGTACTTGCTGAAGGTGTGGACTGATAAGATCAGGATATTCAGAAAGCTGAGAGAAAATAAGCAACTTTCACAGGACTATGAGGCTGGAGCATGTCTTTGAAGATGTCTGAAACTGTCTATCAAAGCTTTAGCAGTTTTTCACTAACCACATATCAGCAGAGAAAACATTCCTGACCACCTAAGGCTTGGCTTATGATGTGAAAAACAGTCTTAACTGGATGGAACTGGAAGGTATCATATTAGGTGACATATGTCAAGTACTTAATGGTCTCACACATCTACAGAGAAACAAAACAAGGGAGCAGGTAATAATGAATGAAGACAAACCCTTGGTGTTTGATTGCAAAACTTGAGATTATCAAGCAGTTTGAGTGGGGGTGTGGGGGGGTGGTGAGGAATAGGCAGATACAAATGAAATAAAAAGTGTTAAAGGATCGGGGCTGGAGCAATAGCACAGCGGGTAGGGCGTTTGCCTTGCACGCGGCCGACCCCAGGTTCAATTCCCAGCATCCCATATGGTTCCCCAAGCACCAGTGATTCCTGAGTGCATGAGTCAGGAATAACCCCTGTGCATCGCTGGGTGTGACCCAAAAGGGTTAAAGGATCTTTGGGCTGGGGGAGGTCCAGTAACCTTGTACACTAAAACCATAAACAGAAGGAAAACATAAAACACTGCCTCAAAGACAATTCATTAAACAGAATTCAGAAAAAAAAGTCACTTAAACATTAATACAATTGTAGTGCTTTTATATGCAGCATTGTTTAAACACAGCCCACCATAGAGCTACTGCAGATCTCAATGAAAGAACTTGAGCATAGTTTTAAGAACCAGCAGAGTGTGGAGCCTGAGACATAACTGCTCTTAAATCAGCTCTAATGAGAGTAGCATAGAAATAACAAGCCATAGGATAACATGTAGGAAAACTCACAACCCTCCAAATTCCAGTCCCAAGCCAACCCCAAACTGATTTCAGCTGGAAGTCACAAGGAAATCAGAGGAGGGGCCAGTGTCAGAGGACTTGCAGCAAAGACCTCTTGCTCCTTGAACATATCATGAGGTCACGTTAAGAACATTCCTTGCCCTCTTTTACAGGTGTGGATTGGACAATGCCAGGACCCTGTGTTTGGAATAACAATTCCTTACTTTTACCCACTCCTTGGAATTCACAGGTGCTTCAGTTCCAAAGGAGGAAGTTCCAAAGGACTTTTAATAGGAACCCCTTTTCATTTCTTCCCTTTGTACTGGACTTCCCCATGTTTCTTTCTCGGCCCCCAGGAGATGTATCAAACCCCTATGCTTAAAGCCTCTGATAACTAATTAAAAAGTGCTTTTTCTCACACATAAGCTAAGTCACATATCAGTGGCTGCCAGTAAACCTGATAATGACTGTGTTCCCCTGCTGAAGGACTCGTGACAGAAGGTGATGCTCCTGATTGAGTGCTTCCTACAGTTCATCAGATTCCTAATAATTGCTCTCCTGGGATTCATTGCTGTGACCTCTACTGCTACTGTTGCAGAAACAGCTCTTTAAACCCTGATCCAGACACATCATTTCTTCAAGACATGACTCATTACCCCTGGGACAGGACAATTGGACACTTCACAAAAAGCAGGGATGGGTTGAAGTTTTAAAACAACAAATGAGACTCTTTTGTGATTGGAATTGTTTTGCTATTTCAATTTTTTGCATTTTATAAACAGAAAAGGGGGAGCCGGAGCGATAGCACAGTGGGTAGGGCGTTTGCCTTGCACGCGGCCAACCCGGGTTCGATCCCCAGCATCCCATATGGTCCCCCAAGCACCTCCAAGGGTAATTCCTGAGTGCAAAGCCAGGAGTAACCCCTGAGCATTGCTGGGTGTGACCCAAAAAGAAAAAAAAAGGAAATAAATAAAAATGTGACGTGTACCCTCACGGTGATTCTCTAATTAAAAATAAATAAATTATAAAAAAAAAAGAATAAATGTGTTAAGCTTTGATTAAATCCAAAAAAAAAAAGAATTAATCATTTACTTCTTCCTGATTTTTTATTAGTTTAAATTTAATATCTCACTTTTGAGCGTTTTCATTACCAAGTAATATGTGCATAATATGACAGAAAATTTCAGAAGCAAATTAATTCTATATAACGAACAAAGGAATTACACCACATATATATGATACTCCAGTTTCTATTCTAATCTAATGCTATGCTTTCTGATGTACTAAATCTATCGTTTTAGCCACCAATCTATCCATCTATCTAATGAGATTAAACTACATATACTACTGATTTACCTATTTTTCTATATGTCTACAAAGGATATGCTCAGGCAATGCAAATTAAAGATTTTTAATGGAGCTCACTATTTGTAGAAAAGTTTATATTAATTTTATGTTTAATATAATTACTATATTAATGTATCATAGATATTGATAATGAATATGTTACCTTATATTAGTAAGTATAATATATAATTAATACCATACATTTGATAAATTTATTGTTATTATATAACGCATTATACAATATTGCCTACAATTTGACCTATTATACTATATTTCATGTTATATATCATGATATTATGATTGCATATTCTATGTACAACAATATATTGGTATATAACTATCAAATGCAATTGCAATTATATTATGTTATATATATTATGAACATTAAATATGTATGCATATTACATTAATTAATTTTAATATAGCATATATAATACTATATGTTGTATATTATATTGTCTATAAGATACTACATATTACAAAATAAATATTTTATATTAATTACTAGTTTTTTATATATTAATGTATTCATCTACAGAATGGGGTTATGCATCTTGAAAGAATATGATTGTAAACACTTAGAAAATGCTCATTAAAGCTTCAAAATAAATATAAAAAAAAATGTGACGCACTAATGTTTAAAAAAAAAAACAGAAAAGGGGGAGATGTAGGTTTGTCCTTTCTCCCTTGCCACAGGGAACTTAGGTTACACCCATTAACAGTGCTCCCAAGGCAATCCCATTTTTCTGAGCTTATCTTTAACCTCTTCTCTGTGCTCTGCTTCCCCTACTGGTTAATAACCCCTACTCAGACCCTATGGCTTGTAGGGTCAGATTCTCCTAAGGAGTCTGAATTTTGTATTTGTAAATGAAATATTGCTTTTCTCTTTCCCTTATGTCCTTTGCATTGTTTACTTTAGAGCAATGTCCTTTTTGTACAGAGGCAGGAAGACAGTTATTACTGTGCTTTTGTATCTTGGGAGTTAATTGACTCCAAAAATTTACTCGTGGGCATCTGCTCAACTTAGATCTCAGTTGCCCTTAGTTCCTAGCACCCCAAAAGCAGGGTCTCGATGAACAGACTGGATGGGCCCAGGGGAAAGCTGTGAGTTACACTGGCATCGAAATCAGACAGGCCAAGCACCATAATACTTGCACGGTCACAACTGGGTAAGAACCCTGCTGGGGGGAAGGACTAATCGGGCCTGAGGACTGTAGTCTGGGATCTGCAGTGAGATGTCCCCAGGAGAGCCATCCTCTAAGCACAACACATCTCTTGCCGTGTCCATACAAAATGACTCATTAATAAGCAGAATTAATTAAGCAGAATTAATATGAATGTCTAAATGGTTATTGGACTAAGGAAAGGAGAAATGCACACCTAGATGGTAGTTCACCCTTAGACGGATCACCTTGCTGGATGAGAATTTGTCCTAGAAGAAGCTTCCCCTAAGGGAAGCTTTACATCTGTTGACCATATAACCACCCTTATGTGTGACTGCTACCCCAACCCCTCATGATTTGGGGATTATAACTAAGGTCGTAAGCTAAGGATGGGCACGAGGAGGAGGAATACAGGAGTATAAGAGACTGGAAGGAGGCAGAGGGAGGTGAGATTGGAATGAACTGCAACTGATCACCAACCAGCCTGGCTCTCGTTTCCTCCTTCATCCACTCATGGCCATTGGCCATCAGGAGTGAGGGAAGTGTCCCCAAACCACCAAACAAAGGTGGCAAGAGAGCGCCGTGCTTCACATTTATTTACTGATTACACACTTACTGATAACTGATATCTCAGAAAGTTCTTTTGGAAAATTCCCATGTCAACCAGCCAATGTTTACAGGTTTACATTTTGTGAATTGTAACCACTATGGTTGGAGGATAGCTTGTATTTCAGTTGTTCATTTGTGTATTAAGCACTTACTAAATGCCAAACACTAAACACTAAACAAGAGAACCAAGAGCTGTCTTTGTGCAGCTTACAGTAGTAAGCTAACATCAACAAGAATTACAGAAATCCTAAATTAGAAATAATAGCATCTTTCCTGGGTGGCGTGGAGAGGTGACAAAGGTCCCCTTTGCACTCACACGTGTCCAGAGAAGTTTATGTGGCAGCCAGTTAATTTCCACTTCCATAGTGCATTGAACCCATGTCTTAGCCTCTTAAACCAAAATCTTACGGGCAGCCTGGCTACCCCAATCACATTAGCCCAACCACATTAGCCTACCCCAATCAATCCAATCAACGGAGTTAATTTTGGAGTCAATCACAAAATTCACAAAAATAATGGTGAACACAAGAATAAATACAACACCAACCTAAAAGTAACAATAAGATCAGGCCAAAGAACACGTTCCCTGAATTTACGCTAGAGGCCCCACACAACTCACACAGAAGCAGCAAAGAGGAAAGTAATGTCCTTTAAGGGAAAAGAAAAGAACATCTATTGAGCTACCCCAGAGTCCTCCGTGGGAGTGAGGGGAGGGGGCACTGATGGTGAACTGGAAGGATCCACCTCCAGACTGCCAGAGCATCATGGAGAAACAGCGCAGATCCCCACCACAAAAACTGGGGGAAGAAAATAGCCCTGAAGCCTCAGCAAGGGATACCCACATATTCTCTCCGATAAAAGAATTCAGAGAGAAATGGTGAGGTTGTTTAATGAGCTCAAAGAAACAGTGGAATGGATATCCAATAAAATACAGGAGGAAATGAGAGCAGAAATAAGAAAACTACAATCAGAAGTATCACTAATAAAAAATCCAGTAGATATAATGAAAAACTCTGGGTGCCCTCAATAGTAAGTAGAATGACGACCGAAGACAGAATCACTAGCTTGAAGATGAGCTGCAGAAAGCACTCGGGCAACAACAGAGACAAAAAAGACTTCAACATAGCTCAAGACCGGGTAAAAGAATTATCAGTTGAATTCAAGAGGAACAATGTAACAATCATTAAAATCCCAGAGGGGCAGGGAAGTAACCCTAATGAGGTTGTAACAGTTAAAGGCATCATTGCTGAAAGTTCCCAAAGCTGGAGAATGCAGGCGTCCAGATCCAAGCCCAAAGGGTACCAGCTAAAAGAAAGCCTAATAAAAAGACTCCAAGACATATCATAATCAGAATGACGGATACCACAGATAGAGACACAATACTGAAAGCAGCAAGGTCAAAGAAGAAAATCACATACAAAGGAGTGACCCTTAGATTTATAACAGATTTATCAGAAGAAACCCTCCTGGCCGAAGACAATGGTGAGATGACATAAACACAATGATATGAACTCCTCAACAAAAATACTTTACCAGGCTATACTCTCACTCAGATTTGAAGGAACGATATATAACTTCATGTATAAGCAACAGCTCAGGAACTTCAGACTCAAAACCAACTTTAAAAGGACTAAAGGGGCTACTGTAAGAAAAGACAAACCCCACAAACACAACAAACTTATACAGAAAGATGGTACAAAAACCCATGAAAACAATGTCTCTCAATGTCAATGTTCAAATTTACCAATTAAGAGACACAGAGTGGTAAAATGGATTTAAAAACTGAATCCAACATTCTGCTGCCTACAAGAAACACATTTTTTTTTGGCTTTTTGGGTCACACCCGGCTAAGCCAGGAGTGCAGTTACTCCTGGCTCTGCACTCAGGAATTACTCCTGGCAGTGCTTGGGGGACCATATGGGATGCTAGGAATCGAACCTGGGTCGGCCGCGTGCAAGACAAAACGCCCTATCCGCCATGCTATTGCTCCAGCCCCAAGAATCACATTTGAACTGTCAGAGCAAAGACGGGCTCAAAGTCAAGGGCTGGAAAACAATTTTTCAAAGCAAACAACACCAAAAAAGTTCATGTGGCCATACTAGTACCTGACCACATAGAAAGGGTTTAGAAAGGACAGCAAAGGCCAATTCTCAATAACTGTATTCACAAAGTGGCGTGTGTGTGTTCAGTGGCCATGAGGTATGAGCCGCTTCCCCACCCTGGCCTGCAGCCACTGCCAACCAACACAGGAGGGAAGGAACAGGGCCGCCAGTCTGGCTGGCGATCAGTTGCCATTTGTTCCCATCTTTATCCCACTGTTTATTCCATTCTCCCTGCACGCATATTCAGGTTCACGATGCCCCTCATTCCCGTCTCCTACTTTCCCCCATGCCACTCTCCCCATGCCCAGTCTCACAGCCTTAGTCTTGACCTGCACCACCAAGGGCTGCGGAGAGCAACCACACCTAGGTCAGATAACACAGCCAACATAGGTAAAGCCCTTCCCTTCCCTTCCTTCTGGGGAAGCTCTTCTAAGACAAATCCTGCTAAAGGGCAGAATTTCATCCAAGAACATACTTCTCCTTTCTTTAGTCCATAAACAATCTTCTTAGATTTACTTAATTCTTAATAATCTTTCTAATCATTTTGTACAGATACAGGAAGAGATATATTAATCTTGGGTGGCTCTCCTGGGGACATCCTGCTATAGATCCCCGACTACAGTTCTCAGCTAGATTAGTCCTTCCTAACTAGCAGGGTCCTTGTCCAGTCACTTTTGAGTCATGACAGAATTTGTCCATGATCACACTCTTAAATTATAAGGTTTTTTGGCACTTGGCCTATATTGTATCGATGCCAGGGTAGCTCACAGCTTGCCCTGGGTCCATCCAGTCCCTTTATCAGGACACTCTTTGCGGTGCTAGGAACTAAGGGCAACTGAGGCTAAGTCAAGTTAACATGACAGATGCCCAGGAGTAAATATTGTTCAGAGTCAATTAACTCCCAAGTTACAAAAGCATAGCATTATCTATCTTCCTGTGTCTATACAAAAAAATGACATTGCTCTAAAGTAAACTATGCAAAGGACATAAGGGAAGGAGAAAAGCAATAATCACTTACAAATACAAAATCCAGAGTCTTAGAAGAATCTGACCTTACAAGTTACAGGGTCTGATTACAGGAGAAGCAGAGCACTGAGGAGGTTAAAAGATGATTACTGAAGAAATGAGAGTGCTTCTGGAGCACTGTGATGGGTATAACTCAATAAACCTAAGCGCTCTGCAGCAGAGGAGAAAGCACAAACTAGTGTTATCCTACATTAATCAAAGGATATGTACATAAGAAGAAATTACACTTCTAAACATATGGAGGTGCCAGCAATACTTAAAACAACTGCTAATTGACTTCAAGAAGGACATCAGTTCATTTTATAAGGACCATTAAGGAGGTGCAAACTTGGAGGCACGGGAAGGAAAAAAAAAAGAGGTATGAACTTGCAACAGCGGAACGCGTGGGTGATCTCCAGATGAGGCGATACTTGTGTGCTCTCCATCAAGATGCGACCTGGGTGGCCACATGTTTGTGCGGCTGCTCTGCTGCTGATCAACTACGATCCGGAGGCCAGCTAGACTACTTTAGGTACCAGCAGCTGCTTGCAGAAATGTCTCTAGACTGTGAACTAAGCCATAGCCCCATGCTGCCCCAGGAAGGGAAATGATGCAGTTTCTAACATAAATCTCCCTGGACTTAGTTACTAAAATACTAAAATACAGAAATCCCAAACCATGTGGCCACAATAGCAACTGCGCAACTTCATATCTCTTCATTCTCAGCAATGGAAAACTAATTATCAAATGCTTCCTTTTCAGCAGGGCTGTTTTTTGGGGGGAAACTCCAACAACAATAGCGAGTTTTGTGTTGAAATATGGAATGTAATCAAGGTAAAGACAAAGTGAAGTAAAATTTATCAGCTTCGCAAGAGGGGGGGGACGGGAGGTATCTTTGGTGGTGGAATATGTGCACTGGTGAAGGGATGGGTATTCAAGCATTGTATAACTGAGACATAAGCCTGAAAGCATTGTAACTTTCCACATGGTGATTTAACAAAATTAATTAATTTAAAAAATTATAAAAGGAAAATTTAAATTAAAAGAGCATTAATTTAACTTAAAAAATTTTAAAAAAGGACATCAGTAGAGACACAATAGTAGTTAGAGATTTCAACACCGCCATATCACCTCTTGATAGACAAACGAGACTAAAATTCAGCAAGGAAGTAATGGCTCTTCCTTGGAAGAAATGGAAGAGAAAGCAAGAAGACATATAACAGGGCTTTTCATCCCCCCAAAGTCAAATACACATTTTTCTCCAATGCACATGGAACATTTTCTAAGACAGACCACATGCTGGGTCACAAAATATATCTCAAGAAAACCAAGAAGATAAAAATTGTATCGATTGTATTTTCAGACGAAGATGCACTGAAAATAGAAGTTAATCACACAGAAATGGAGAATCAAATCAAACACCTGGAAATTAAACAGCTCACTGGTGAATAACCAGTGGGTTAGAGAGGAAATCAAAGAAGAAATCAAAAGATTCTTGTAAATAAATTAGAATGAGTACACTAGCTACCAGAACTTGTAGGACACAGCTAAAGCAGTATTAAGAGGAAAGTTTATAGTTCTCCAAGTGTTCATCAGGAAGGAAGAAAGAGCCCACATAACTTGAATTCACAGCTTAACTTAGAGAATGACCAACAAAAGGAGTCCAAACCAGGCAGGAAGAAGGAAATAATAAAACTCAAGAGCAGAAATCAATGAGCTGGAATATCAGAAAGCAATCCAAAAGATCAATGAAACCAATAGCTAATTATTTGAAAAAATAAACAAGATCTATAAACCACTGGCAAGATTCACAGAGAGAGAAGCCTAATAAACCGAATCAGAAATGAAAAGGGGGACATCACAACATAAACCTCCCAAGGCTGAACCAAGAAGACTTGGAATACCTGAATAGACATATCACTATCAAGGAAACTGAAACAATCAAAAGTCTTGCCCAAAAAAAGCCAGGTCCAGAAGGATTCACTAGTGAATTCCTCCAAACCTTTGAAGAGGACCTATCGCCAAACCTTTTCCAGGTTTTTCAGAAAATTGAAGAAACAGAAAAACTTCCAGTTTCCATGAGGCACATATCACCCTGATACCAAAAGCAGAGACACCACCAAAAAAAGAAAATTACAGAACAATATCCTTGATGAACACAGATGCAAAAAATCCTCAACAAAATATCAGCAAACATAATCCAATGACTCAGCAAATATCATACACCGTTACCAAGTAGGATTTATCCCGGGGATGCAAGCTTGGTTTAACATTCAAGTCAATCAACATAACTCATCATGTCAATATAAGAAAAGATAAAAACCATAGGATCATATCAATAGATGCAAATAAAGCATTTGACAAGATCTAACATCCATTCATGATAAAACTCTCAACAAAATGGAAGAAAAAGGGGGCCGGAGCGATAGCACAGCGGGTAGGGCATTTGCCTTGCACGTGGCCAACCCGGGTTCGATCTCCGGCATCCCATATGGTCCCCCAAGCACCGCCAGGAGTAATTCCTGAGTGCAAAGCCAGGAGTAACCCCTGAGCATCGCTGGGTGTGACCCAAAAAGCAAAAAAAAAAAAATTAAGAAGCTTCTGTACCTCAAAACAGTGACCAAAATACAGAGAGCTCAATGAATGGAAAAAATTATTTACCCAATACTCATCAAATAAGGGCTAATATCCAGGATATACAAGACATTAGTAGAACTATACAAGAAAAAAACCTTCAACTCCATCAAAAAATGGGGAAAAGAAATGAACTGAAACTTCCTCAAAAAGAAATATAAATGGCCAAAAGGCACAGGAAAAAATGCTCTACATCACTAATCATTAGGGAGATGCAAACCAAAACAATAATGAAATATCATCTTATACCACAGAAAACTGGCACACATCAAAAAGAACAAGAACAATCAGTGCTGGCACAGATGTGGGGAGAAAGTGACTGTCTTTCATTGTTGGTGGGAATACCAACTGGTCAAGTCATTCTGGAAAACAATATGGGCATTCCTCAAAATACTATAAATTTAGTTTCCATATGACCTAGCAATACCAATTCTGGGAATATACCCTGATGGTGCAAAAAAGCACAGTATAAATGAAATCTGCACCTGTATGTTCATTGCAGCACTGTTCACAATAGCTGGAATCTGGAAACAGCCCCAAGAGTCCGAGAAAAATTAGTTAAAAGATAAAACTATGGTACATAGTTTGGGAAATATAAAATAACATAATATGAGTCTAACACCTAAGGATAGTAGAGACAAAGACCAGGAAGATTGCTCCAGTTGGAAGCCTGCCTCATGAGCTGGGGGAGAAGGCAGTTGGGATAGAGAAGGGATCACTAGATCAATGATGGTTGGAGGGATCACTCGGGATGGAGATGTGTGCTGAAAGTAGGTAAAGGACCAAACATGATGGTCTCTCAGTATCTGTATTGCAAACCATAATGCCCAAAAGTAGAGTTAAGGAGAGTTATACCTCTGCCATAAAGGCAGAGGGTAGAGCCAGGTGGGGGTGGCGGGAGGGATATTGGGGACATTTGTGATGGAAAATGTACAATGGTGGATATAGGATAACATTGCCATAGGTAGCTTAGATTTATTGGGTTACTCCCATCACAGTGCTCCCATTCCTCTGTGTTTATTTGTAACTTCTTTCTTTGTGCTCTGTTGACTTGTATATATTGTTTTTCTCTTCTCCTTAAGTCCTTTGCATAGTTTATTCAGAGCCATGTCCTTTTGTATGGACACAGGAAGACAGTAGTAAATGCTATGTTTTAGTAACCTGGGAGTCATTTGACTCTGCATGGTATTTTCCTTCTGTGCATCTGATCTCTCAACCTAAGCCTCAGCTGCCCTTACTTCCTAGCACCCCCAAAGGCAGGGTCCTGACGACAGACGGGATGGACCCAGGGCAAGCGGTGAGTTATGTGCTACCCTGGCATGAGATGGGCCTGGCCAAAGTGCCTAATGCTTAACTATAAGTTAAGAGCTTGGTCGTGGACAAATGCTGTCATGATCCAAAAAGTAATAATAGGGGCTGGAGCGATAGCACAGTGGGTAGGGCGTTTGCCTTGCACACGGCCGACCCAGGTTCAATCCCCAGCATCCCATATGGTCCCCTGAGCACCGCCAGGAGTAATTCCTGAGTGAAGAGCCAGGAGTAACCCCTGAGCATCGCCAGGTGTGACCCAAAAAGCAAAAATAATAATAATAATAATAATAATAATAACTAGATTTGGACCCTGCTAGGGTTAGGAACGATTAATCTGGCCTGAGCGCTATAGGAGAGCTGCCCAACAAGCCTCAATGTATCTCTGTGTCCATAGAAGAATAACTAATATCTAATATTAAGATGTTAATTAAGATGCTCAGAGGAGAGGAATCCCCCAGCCCTGAGCCTGAGGGCAAACAGGAAGAGCTTTCTTATGCTCACTTTGCTACCAGACTGGGTGTAGCTGGGCCCATAGGGCAAGGAGTGGAGAGACAGTGGGGAGAGGCAGAAAAGGGGAGTCTGGGAATCGTTGGGAGAGAAGCAGTCAGAGTCAGAATCCAGAGAGAGAGCGCAGGCTGCGAGATGGAGCAGAGAAATGAGCGGGAGAGACAGGAGGAGCCGGAATGAGGGCAGAGTGAGACTAGAATGGGGAACTCAGAGAGACTGGGACAGGCGCGTGGAGAGAATGGAACAAACGGCAACTGACCAATCAACCCGCTTAGCCCTCCTTTCCTCTTCCGTCTGCCCCATGGCCCAGGCCGCCCCCAGCTGGGCGAGTAGCCCAGGACCACCCCCAAACCCGGGTGCCGATGGGGAGAGCCGCCTGGGCCCCCCAGGCTGCCCTGGGAGAGTGCTTGACAGGTGGAGGGATGGGTATTCGATAATTTTATGACTGAAATTCAATCATAAATGCTTTATAACTATCTCACAATGATTCAATCAAAGCTCCTAGAAACAATAGATTTGTATAAAGTGGCAGGTTAAAAAAAATCAATACCCAAAAGTCCATGGCTTTCCTATATGCAAATAATAAAAAAGAAAGTGTGAGGCTGGAGAAACAGCACAGCAGCTAAGGTGTTTGCCTTGCAGGCAGCTCACCCGGGTTCGATTCCAAGCATCCCGTATGGTTCCCTGAGCACTGCCAGGGGTAATTCCTGAGTGCAGAGCAGGAGTAACCCCTGTGCATCGCCAGGTGTGACCCAAAAAGAAAAAAAAAAACAGTGGTATTTTAAAAAAAACAACCCTGTTCACAACCATGCTTCAGAAAATCAAGTACCGCAGAATCAGCTTAACTATGGAGGTAAAGGAGCTGTACAAAGAAAACTACAAAACGCTACTTCAGGAAACAAAAGAGGGCATTCAGAAATGGAGATGCATCCCCTGCTCATGGACTGGGAGAATTAACATTGTCAAAATGGCAACACTCCCCAAAGCATTAAAGATTCAATGTAGTCCCTATAAGCATTACCTATGGCATTTTTTCAAAGAAATTGATCAAACACTCCTGAAATTCATAAGAAACAATAAGCGCCCACACAAGGCTAAAGCAATCCTTAAAAAAAAGATGGGAGGCATCACCTTCCCCAATTTCAAACTGTACTACAAAGTGGCAATAAGTAAAACAGCATAGTATTAGAATAAAGACAGACCAGCAGACCAATGAAATAAGAGTCGAATGTCCTGACATACATCCTCAAATATATGATCATTTAATCTTTGATAAGGGCGTAAGAATTATGAAGTGGAGCAAAGAAGCCTCTTTATCAAGTGGTGCTAAGAAAACTGGACAGCTACATGTAAAAAAAGAACTCAGACATCTATCTAACTCCATGCACAAAAGTCAGATCAAAATGGATTAAAGATCTCAACATCAGACCTCAATCCATAAAGTACATGGAAGAAAACATAAGCAAAACCATCCATGATATTGTAGCTCAAGGCATCTGCAAAGATGAAAGACTGCTGACCAAGCAAGTGGAAGCAAAGATAAACAAATGGGACTATATTAAACTAAGAAGCTTCTGCACCTCAAAAGAAAACAGTGACCAAGATACAAAAACAGCCCAGTAAATGGGAAAAGTTATTCATTCAATACCCTTCAAGTAAGAGGTTAATATCAAAAACAAGGCACTGGCAGAACTTTAAAAGAGAAAATATTCAACCCCATAAAAATGGGGAGAAGAAATGAACAGATACTTCCTCAAAGAGGAAATACAAATGGCCAAAAGGCACACGAAAATATGTGTGCATTAAAAATTAAAAATCAAAAGGACAATGAGATATCATCTTATACACAGAGACTGGCACACATCCAAAACAACAAGAACAACCAGTGCTGGCACATATGCGGGAGAAAGGAACTCTAATTCATTGCTAGTGGGAATGTCGACTGGTCCAGCCTTTTTGGAAAACAATATAGGCATTCCTCAAAAAACTAGAAATTGAGCTCTCATTTGACCCAGCAATATCACTTCTGGGAATATACCATGAGGGCCCAAAAACACACAGCAGGAACACCATCTGCACTCTTATGTTCACTGCCACACTACCACAATAGGCAGAATCTGGAATCAACCTGAGTGCCTGAGAACAGAAAACTGGATAAAGAAACTATGGCACATCTACACAATAGTATACTATGCAGATGTCAGGAAAAAAATGAAGTCTTGGAATCTGCCTATAAATGGATGGACATGGAGAGTATCGTGCTGAGTGAAATGAGTTAGAAGACAGGTAGAGGGGCTGGAGTGATAGCACGGCAGGTAGGGCATTTGCCTTGCACGCAGCCGACCCAGGTTTGATTCCCAGCATCCCATATGGTTCCCCAAGCACTGCCAGGAGTAATTCCTGAGTGCAAAGCCAGAAGTAACCCCTGAGCATCGCTGGGTGTGACCCAAAAAGCAAAAACAAACAAACAAACAAATAAATAAAAATTAAAAAATTAAAATCACTGATGGAGGAATTGGTGTGGTAGCTCTGCAATGTTAAAAAAAAACTTAAATCGGCGCATATGCTGCCTGAGCCCATGTGCTGCTTGTGCCCATGTGGCCAAGCACATGTGGTGCCCGAGCACATGTGTCGCCCGCATCTCCCCCCTTGAGATGTGTACTTTCATGCTTTTGTGTCCAGTGCTAGGATGTGTGTAAAGCTTCCTCCACCCTTGGAGAAGCCCGCGTTCTCCCTTGAGCGCGTTATTCTTACTATCTCTCTCTCTCACTTATCCCTTCCTCCCTCCCTCAGAAACCTCTGAATAAAATCTATTTACTTCAAAAAAAATAACTTAAATCATAAACTATGGATACCTCAATAAATTTAAAATTTAAATAACTAAAATAATGGGCTCGGGCTGGAGAGAGTACAGGGGTTAAGATCTTTGCCTTGCTGGACCAACCTTAGTCAGGACTGCAGTTCTATACCTGACACCACATGCTCCCCAGAGAACCACCGGGAGTGCAGAAGCATTCCTGAGTGCAGAAGCATTCCTGAACACAAAATCTGAAGTAGCCCCTGCGCACCAGGAGGTGTGGTCTACCTCCCAACCCCTGAAAAAAGAAACACTGGGCAGAACAGAGAAAATAGATGTATACATGACATGGTTCATAGCTATCAATTTGTGGTCTCTGGTTGACAGCAGCTAGAAAAAGTACCTTCAGTGGTTGGAGAGAGTATAGATTTTAAGGCACTTGCCTTGAATGCAGTCAACCCTTATTGAATCTTGCATGTGGTTCATTGAGCAAAAGGAGTAACTCCTGGGGAGGGGGAGAGCTAGTACAGAGGGTAGGGCGTTTGCCTTGCACATGGCTGACCCTGGTTCCAACCCCAACATTCCCTATGGGTCCCTGAGCACCGCCAGGCATTAATGCATTAATGCACCTCAATGCAGAGCCAGGAGTAAGCCAGAAGCATTGCCCTGTGTAGCCCAACACCCAAGCCTCCCACTAAAAAAATTAAGCAATCAACTTTGGCTGGGTCTCCTCTTGAAATGCCTTCTAAAAAATGTAGGGTCAAAAATACTGGTCCATGGTTGGAAACTTGCCACAAATAGGGGGGAGAGGGGAGAAGCAGGCAGTTAGGACAGAGAGGGACCACTATGACAATGATAGTTGGAAATGATCACTCTGGACAAGATCTGAGTGCTAAAAGGAAGTAAAGGGATATACATAATAACCTTTCAGTACCTGTATTGCAAACCATAATGCCCCAAAAAAAGGCAGACTGGAGTGGGGGGTGGCTGAAGAGAAACTGGGGACAATGGTGGTGGGAAATGTACACAGATGAAGGATCAGGTGTTGGAACATTGAATGACTGAAACCCAATCATGAGCAACTTTGTAACTGTGTATCTTATGGTGAATTAATTTTTAAAAACTTAAAAAAAATTTAAATCTTAAAAGTATAGATCTGGGGGCTGGAGCAATAGCACAGCGGGTAGGGCGTTTGCCTTGCATGCAGCCGACCCGAGTTCGATTCCCAGCATCCCATATGGTCCCCTGAGCACCGCCAGGGTTAATTCCTGAGTGTAGAGCCAGGAGTAACCCCTGTGCATTACCGGGTGTGACCCAAAAAGCAAAGAAAAAAAAAAGAATGGCACCCAGGTGCCTCCAGATGTCGCTCCCAAACAAAAAATAGTAACAATAAAGTAAAATACATTCAGTTAAAAAAAAAGTGTGGATCTGGAGCTCTCAGGGTAAGAGTCTGTCTACACATGATGCTTTAGGCCTATCCATGTACTTTTAGCTTTAAAATGTATCATTTAAAAATGATGGAAAGGCAGGACCAGGGTCACAGTACAGCAAGTAGAGTATTTGCCTTGCACATGCCCACCAGGATTTGATCCCTGCCTCGATCCCATATGGTCCCCAAAGCACTTCTAGGAGTAATTCCTGTGTGCAAAGTCAGGAGTCACACCTGAACATCACCAGGTGCGGCCAATGACACAACAAATGAATAAATTAAATGGAAATGTGGACTAGAGAGATAGTACAAGAGGTAGGGAATTTGCAACCAACCCAGTTTTGATTTCCAGCACCTTATCTGGCCTCCCAGAGTGAGGCAGTCAGAAGCAATCCCTAAGCAGAGTCAAGAGTAAGCGCTGTAGCTAGGTGTGGCCAAAATTACAAAAATAAGTAAGTACAAACGATGGAAAGCTCTCCGTATTACTCATGATCTGTGGTACTTTGAATTTCGTAAACAAGAACTATGTGGACCAAATGTTATAGCCTAAAGGATGACCAAGTGCTTTCTGATCCTTTACAGCATATCATAAAAAGAGAAAGAAGCAGGCAGGAAGAAAAATGTTTATTTCCAACAGGATAAAGCAATTATGGATCATACTCCCCCAGGTTATTAAAGAACTGAAGAATTTGCCTGGGGTTAAAGGGACAGTACAGGGGTCAGACGTGCTAATCCAGTGCACAGCCAACCTGGTTCAATTCCCAGGACCACACATGGTCCCCCAAGTCCCACCAGGAGTAATTCCTGTGGACAGTGTCAGGAGCCAGTCCTGATCACTACTGGGTGTGGCCCAAAAACCCAATTCCCCACCCACAGAATTTGTTAAGTATGTACTCTACCACTGAGCTACGTACCTAGCTATAGCTGTGATTTTTCAATTATGGTAACTCCTTAACCAGGCTGGCAACATTCTGTTGTGTTCTTAGTTGAATGTTTTGATAGTGAAACAAGTGCTAGAATTATAAACTGGATTTTCTGCATCAATTTACAATACATGGCTTTTTGGTTTTGAGCATGTTACTCTGACATGTCTATTATCAAACTGAGATGTCTAGTAAACAGTTGGATGCAAGAGTTTATAGAGTTCAGACGAAGTCAGAACTAAAGATAAAGAATGTGAACAGGGGCTGGAGCAATAGCACAGCGGGTAGGGCGTTTGCCTTGCACACGGCCGACCCGGGTTCGATTCCCAGCATCCCATATGGTCCCCTGAGCACCGCCAGGGGCGATTCCTGAGTGCAGAGCCAGGAGTAACCCCTATGCATTGCCAGGTGTGACCCAAAAAAAAAAAAAGAATGTGAACATACTCAGTATCACATGAAATTTAATGGCAAGAAACTTTTAATAAAAAACACCAAAGGAAGAAGTAAAACACAAAAAGGTAAGTGAAGGGCTGGGAAATAACACAGGGTTTAAGGTGCTGACCTTGCACACAGTCAACCTAGATTCAACTCCTAGTACCGCATGTGGTCCTTTGAGTCCTGCTAGGAGTGATCCCTGAGCAGAGTCCAGGGGCCAGTCCTGATCACTACTGGTTGTGGCCAAAAAAACTAACTCCCCACCACAAAAGAAAAATCTGGCTGAACTGGGCAGTGCCCCTTCTGAAAAACATAGCCGGTGACATTCTCTTACAAGTTAATAATATGCCTTCAGAAAGCAGTGAACCTGCTGGTTAATTACTCCAGAAAGAAAACTATAGCTAATTAATAATTAGGCCAAAACCAAAATAATCATTTATTCTGGCACAATAGAAAAAAACTATTATTTTTGGATATTTGATGGCTAATTTGAGGCTTTGAAATAAAAGTCTATCTAAACATTAAAAAACAGGGGCTGGAGCGATAGCACAGCGGGCAGGGCGTTTGCCTTGCACGCGGCCGACCCGGGTTCTAATCCCAGCATCCCATATGGTCCCCTGAGCACCGCCAGGGGTAATTCCTGAGTGAAGAGCCAGGAGTAACCCCTGTGCATCGCCGGGTGTGACCCAAAAACCAAATAAATAAATAAATAAATAAATAAACATTAAAAAACACTCCTAGAATATGCTACCAGAAAGAAAACACAGCAGGTTAGGTGCTTACAACGCACAAGGCACATCTGGTTTCAATCCCAGGCACTCCATGTGTTTCCTAAGCACAGAGACATGAGTAAATCATGAGCACTACCAAGTGTGCCTCTCCCTTAAAAGAACCCCACTCTTAGAACATCATGAACTTTTAAAAACTATAGGTATAGGCCTTTAGTATCTCCGGCCTACCCTCATCTTCCAACCCAAAGTTACCTGGCTAGGGGCCGGAGCGATAGCACAGCAGGTAGGGCGTTTGCTTTGCACGCGGCCGACCTGGATTCGATCCCCGGCATCCCATATGGTCCCCCAAGCACCGCCAGGAGTAATTCCTGAGTGCAAAGCCAGGAGTAACCCCTGAGCATCGCTGGGTGTGACCCAAAAAGCAAAAAAAAAAAAAAAAAAAAACAACAGTTACCTGGCTAGCCACTACACTGAATGGCAGTATTCTGGGGCTGAAATAAGGAAACACTTATTTAAGAATTTGAATAATACTGGGGTTGTTTGGGGGCAAAACCTGAAATCCTCAATTGTGCGTCTGTTTACCTTCAGACCTTCATCAGTCTACCTTCCTCAGTGAGGGACAGACAGGACCTTCCTCGTAAACAAAGTGCTGGATCCAGAGTACGGCAAAAGTTGGGTACTTGAGGGGCTGGGAGCAATATTACAGTGAGTGGTGCAGCTGCCTTGCACACAGCCCAGAGGGCAATTCCATACGGTCCCCCAAGCACCGCCAAGAGTAATCCCTGAGTGCAGAGCCAGGAGCATCAACCTCTGAGCATTACAGAGTACGACCCAAAAACAAACAAAAAAAATAAGTTGGGTACTGGCTTTGTATGTAGCCGTCTTGTATTCTTGCCCTGGTACTACATACAGTCCCCAGAGCTCTGCCAAGAATGATCCTAGAGCAGAAATCCAGGAATAAGCACTGAAAACCTCCAGGAGTAGTCCAAATATCTGTAAAAGGGAAAATACAAGTCTAAAAACAAACCGTGATGTTGGTGGCAGTTACAGTATTAATTCATTAAAAATAGTTATTTCATAACATTTTCCTATACACATCTTATAATTCACAAGTGTAGTAATTTGTTCGTTTTTATGGTGCAAGGGACGTAAACCCTGGGCCTCACTCACGGGAAACAAGTGCTCTACCACTGAGCCAAATTCCCAGGCACACAGATGGATGTAACCAGGCCCTCACTCATGGGAAGCAAGTGTTCCAACACTGGACCACATTCCCAGGCACAAGAGAAGTTTGAAGAGAGGTATTTAAGCACCTCAATGACCAGCAGAGATAATCTAGCATCAGAAGGTGGATGCAAAAGCCTAAGACAGAAAGACCGAGCAAAACCCAAACCGCAGGGGCTGGAGCGATAGCACAGCGGGTAGGGCAGGGCGTTCGCCTTGTACTCGGCCCACCTGGGTTCGATTCCCAGCATCCCATATGATCCTCCGAGCACCGCCAGGAGTAATTCCTGAGTTCAGAGCCAGGAGTAACCCCTGAGCATCGCCAGGTGTGACCCAAAAAACAAACCAAAAAAATCCAAACCACAAAAGCAACCACAGAACCCTACACGTAGCATAAGCATAAAATGTGGGTGTTTTGCAAGAGAATACTATGGAACTGCAAAGAACAATAAAATCGTGTAATTTGCTGCAACCTGTTTGGAACTGGATGATACACTGAGTGAAGGAAGTCAGAAGAAAAAATAAAAACCAGGACAATCTCACTTATCCATAGTATAAGAATATGTATGAGAAAATGTACTAAAGCAAGGATGCCCAGATAACCCTTGACCTAGTGTTTAGAGAAAAGGACAGAAAAGGAAAAAAATTCTGGGAGGAAGAAAAGAACGGGAAGTAAGGGGTGAACAGGCATCCGGGCTTCAGTAATGGAGATATGAGTGAGTGGTACAGCCATATATCCAAAACACAGACTTGGCAACACTGAAGGCATGAGACCTAAGCTGCAACCCCTGAAACTGCAGTGTGCCTGTCAAACTGATAGGCTGGGATGGGGCAGGGGTCGGGTGGGGACGGAATACAGGAACTTGGTTGAGGGAAGTTAGCACTGGTCATGGGATTGGTATCAATGATTGCTTACAACTCAACTATCATTAACATTGTAAATCTGAGTTAATTTTTTTTCTTTTTGCTTTTTGGGTCACACCCAGCAATGCTCAGGGGTTACTCCTGGCTCTGCACTCAGGAATTACTCCTGGCGGTGCTCAGGGGACCATATGGGATGCTGGGAATCGAACCCGGGTTGGCCGCGTGCAAGGCAAAGGCCCTACCCACTGTGCTATCGCTCCAGCTCCAGAGTTAATTTTTTTTTAAAAAAAATGTTTAAATGTAGGTGTTTTGTGCCTTTCCAGAAAACAATCCTAGACTTACAATTGTAGCCCACTGCCACAATCCACTGGATATGAAATTACACGTAGTTTTTTTTTTTTTTGGCTTTTTTGGTCATACCCGGCAATGCACAGGGGTTACTCCTGGCTCATACACTCAGGAATTACTCCTGGCGGTGCTCAGGGGACAATATGGGATGCTGGGAATTGAACCTGGGTCTGTCGCATGCAAGGCAAACGCCCTACCCTCTGTGCTATTGCTCCAGCCCCAAAATTACATGTAGTTTTAAAAACTGTACCATACTGTCATAACTACTTTAGCACTGTAAGTTTTGGAATCAGGTAACTGAGTCCTCCAGCTCTGATCTTTTTCAGATTTTCTGTGCCCTCTTCATTTCCATAAGAATCTTAGCTTACTAATTTTTACAAAATAGACCTTACTGATACCTTAATAGATACTGTACTAGAGTCTATAGAGCACATAATACTGCCAGCTCAACACTAATTCTTCCAAATGTGAACACAGGCTATTTTTCTGTCAATTTAAGCCTTTTGAACATTCTTCAACAGTATTTTATGGTTTTCAGTGGACAACTCTTACACTCCCTTGGATAAATTTCTTCCTAATTATTTTTGGTACTATCAAAAATGGAAACCATTAATTATTAGGTATAAAAATACAGTTGAATCCTGAATGATGGACTCTGCAATTTGGCTGCACACATTTATTATCTC
This sequence comes from Sorex araneus, assembly GCF_027595985.1. Lineage (NCBI taxonomy): Eukaryota > Metazoa > Chordata > Mammalia > Eulipotyphla > Soricidae > Sorex > Sorex araneus. The sequence goes on along the minus strand of NC_073313.1, from coordinate 139,916,640 downwards.
TAATCTGTTTTATCTTCGGTGCTTTTTCTGGGGGTTATCTAAATGTAAGGTCATGTCACCTACCAATGCCAATAGCTTTACTTTGCTTTCCCATCAGCATTCCTTTTTTTTCTGGTCAATTAATTTGGCTACAGCCTTTAATTAAAATGTTGAGACTAGCACATGTCAAAAATAGTGTAATAATCTGTGTTGACGAGATGTGGTGAAAAGAGATCTCTCTGATGATGATGATGATGATGATGATGATATATGCATATAAATACATCACAATTTCTTTATCCATTTTCTGTTGAAAATAAATAAATGCTTGGAACAGTAAAAAAAAAGGGATCTCTCATCCACTGCTGTTGGGAATGGTGTCTGATTCAACCCATATGGAAAACAGGATGGAGAATTCTCAGTAAATTCTCAGTAAGAACTGAGCTACCTTATGCAAGCAATTCCACTTATGGGTATGCACCCCCCAGGACACAAAAATATTCATTCCAAAGTATATATGCAGACCACTATTCATCGCTGCACTGAGTACAATAACTAAGATAATGTAATCCACTCCGGTTCAAGTTCCAGCACTGCAATATGGTCCCTGAGTGCCACAAGGCATTACCTGAGCAGTGACAGTTAAGGCCCCATAAGCCAAAAAAATTAGAAGAGAGAGCAGGCCCAGGGATGTGGCCCAGGAATGAAGTATATGCCTTTGCACACATGAGACTTGGGTTACATTCCCAGCACCATCAGAAAATGGGAGGAGGAAGCAGATGGCTGGCAGCAAGGTAGTGGATGAGAGTGGCAGAGAGAAAAGGTGAGCCACAAAGAGGATGGGCTTCAGAGCGGGTGGGGTTGCTACAACCTCTACTTCCTGCCTCTTGGTTCCAAAAAAGTCACCCCCTCAGACAACACCCTTTCTGAGATGAACAAAGAGGACCAAGCCTCTCTCCTTCACAAGGAACAGAACACTGGGCTTCAATAGGGGCGCTGGCCAAGGACTTCCTCTGTCCTTCCCAACGTAATGGCAGCTTATGGCAATCCAACTGGAGGGTCACAAAGACCCAGGGCGTGAGGGAGCTCGAGGGCAGGCAGACACACCCACCCACCTAGTGAGAACATTACAGCTCCGTTCTCTGTACATACAAAGAAATCAGCTCCCCTTTTCCAACCCTCACAAAGGATTGCCCCAGGGAACCAGGCCATTTGCACACCAGAAGGCTGTCTCCAGACAACCCATGCACTGCAGAGATGTCCTGGCCTATGAAAGCTAGAAATTTTATCTGCTATCCAGCAGGCTCAACTCCACTACACCTTCTCCAAAATCTAGCATTTGGCTTTGGAGAGGGGGCCTTTCCAAGTTTTCCCTTCCTTGGGTACTCACATGTAACCCAGGGGTACCATGTAGACTACTCATTCCTCAGTCACATATTGTAAGTACTTTCTTTCTTTTTTTTTTTTCTTTTTGGGTCACATCCGGCGATGCACAGGGGTCACTCCTGGCTCATGCACTCAGCAATCACCCCTGGCGGTGCTCAGGGGACCATATGGGACGCTGGGATTCGAACCCGGGTCGGCCGCGTGCAAGGCAAACGCCCTACCCGCTGTGCTATCGCTCCAGCCCTGTAAGTACTTTCTTATAATAAAGTCCAAGGTGTTTTGTTCTTTTGTTCTTATCTGAAGCACACCCAATGGTGCTCAATGATCACTCCTGGACCCTATACTATAGCACTGGCCTCCCGTTGTTCATCGATTTGCTTGAGCGGGCACCAGTAACGTCTCCATTGTGAGACTTCTTACTGTTATTGGCCTATCAGATACACCACGGGGAGCTGGCCAGGCTCTGCCCTGAGGGCGGGATACTCTCGGTAGCTTGCCGGGCTCTCCGAGAGGGGCGGAGGAATCGAACCCGGGTCAGCTGCATCCAACAAGGCAAACGCCCTATCCGCTGTGCTATCGCTCCAGTCCACCTGGACCCTATACAGTGCCAGGAATTGACCCAGGTTTGGCTGTGATCAAGGCAAGAGCTTTATACTCCTGTACTATCTCTCTGGGCCAAGTCTCCATTGTGTGTGTGTGTGTGTGTGTGTATGTGTGTGTGTCTGTGTCTGTGTCTGTGCTCAGGGGCTTACTCCAGAGATCATTCCTAGCAGAGCTCAGGGAACACATATGAGGTGTCAGGGTTTTGTGAAACCCTTGTCTGCTGCATGCAAGGCAAGTGTCTATCCAGTGTACTATCTTTCCAGCACCCCACCCCCAACAAAGTCCCCATCCTAATACTCTATAGTTTCTATTTCCTGCTTGGATCCAGAGCAACAAAGTAGTAAGAGAAAAATGTATGGACAGAGAGGTGTGTAGCTAACAGGGAAAAAGTGGACAACAGAAAGAAAATAGGTGATAAAGAGACACAGTGGATAGAGATGGTAGGTAACAAGAGAAGAGGTAACAGTAGAGTAAGGAGGATGACAGAAATGGTTGAATGGATAAGTGAATCTGTTGAAAAACTCAGGTATGCAGGTTTTGTGACCGAAACCTCCAGGCTCTTATAGAAGAGGGGATGGGAGACCTCCCCCCCAAAAAAAGCACTGCCAGGAATGACCTCTGAGCACAGAGTCAGGAGTAAGCTCTGAGCACTGCTGGATGTGACCAAAACAAAAAAATTCTTGTTTGGAAAAGGTGACATAATTAATCAATCATCTCAATTACTCCTTAGTACTACATTAAAACTGAAACAACTGCGCACCAGAAGATGATCAACAAAGTAAAATGGCAACCTATGAAACAGGAGAAAAGATTTGCAAATCGTGTATCTGATAAGGGGTTAATGTTCAGAATATATACAGAACTCCAGCAATTCAACAATAAAGGATGAATCACTCAATTCAAAAATGGGTAAAGGCAGCTGCGTTGGTGGTATAGTGGTGAGCATAGCTGCCTTCCAAAAATGGGTAAAGGCCTAGAACATTTTCCCAAAACAAACAAACGGCCAATAAACACATGAAAAGATGCTGAACATCACTAATCACTACAGAAATGCAAATCAAAATCAAGAGAGGCTGGAGAGATAGTGCAGTGGGTAGGGCACTTGCCTTGCACACAGTCAAGATAGATAGATCCCTAGTACTGTATAATGTCCTCCCAGCACCAGGAGAGATCCCTAAGTAGAAGCAGGAGTAACATAGAACCAAAGGAACTGAAAGAAGGAACTCAGGGATACTTGTCTACTCTTGTTCACAGCAGCACTATTCACAGTAGTTGAGAAATAGGGTAGCATTTCAGTGTCCATAAAAGGATTAAAAAATAATCCACAGGGGTTGGGGAGATAGTACAGCAGATAGAGTTCCTGCCTTGCATGGATGGTCAGGCACCTCCAGAGTCATTCCTGAGTGCACAACCAGGAGTCACCCCAGAGTACCACTGGGTGTGGCCCCAAAATAAAAGACATATACATACAATGGCACATTACTCAACATAAAAAGGACATTGGGACATTCTGTCACCTGACACTATGTAGTCCCCCTCACGAAGCATTTGAAATAGTTAAACTCAGAGACAGAAAGTAGAATGGGGGGGATGGAGAGATAGCACAGCGGGTAGGGCGTTTGCCTTGCACGCGGCTGACCCGGGTTCGATTCCCAGCATCCCATATGGTCCCCTGAGCACCGCCAGGTGTAATTCCTGAGTGCAGAGCCAGGAGTGGCCCCTGTGCATTGCCAGGTGTGACCCAAAAAAAGCCCAAAAAAAAAGAAAGTAGAATGGAAGCTACTAGAAGCTAGAGGGGAAAAAAATTAGTGTCTTAATCAGTTCAGAGTTTTAGTTTTGCAAGAGTTCTGAAAAGGGAGAGCAGTGATGGTTTGACAACGTCAACATATTTAACACTTAAGTGTACATTTAAAAATGGTTAAGATGGGGGGGCTGGAGAAATCACACAGGGGGGTAAGGCGCTTGCCTTGCAGGCAGCCGAGTTCCATCCCTGGCACCCCACATGGTCCCTTGGGACACGCCAGGAATGATTGCTCGGCTCAGAGGCAGGAGAAAGCCCAGCACAGCTGAGCGTGGCCCAAACACTGAAACAAAAAGCTCAAGCACCAGAAGAAATAAGTCATAAAAGTTAAACGCTCAGGGCTCCATCCCACATTACTGTACTCCTCACCCATAGCCAGCTGGTGAATCCTGCCTCCTTTTCCAACAGACTTCCAAAGTCCCTGGTACACGTCCCTTTTAACGGGCTCCTCCCTCCTCTAATGCCAATAACGCTTTGCTTATTTTTTTTTTTTAATTCTGCCAACACTCACCTTCTAGCACTCATCAAACTTGGGAGCTCCGGTTGTTTCACTCGTCCCTTTCAACTACTAGATTGCACGCAGTGTAGAGCAAGGCCCAACGTGCTCATCTGCCCCCCGTGCACCTGGGCAGGCTGGACAGTATCCAGTCCAGTCTGATCAACTTAAGTTCGTTGGCTAGGACGGATGGAGACGTTACTGAGACCGCCCGAGAAATTCCACGATCAACGGGATGATGATGACGATGATGAAGTTCGTTGGGAAGGGGGTGCCCAGACTGAAAGAGGAACTTCATGATGACGATGATGAAGTTCGTTGGGAAGGGGGTGCCCAGACTGAAAGAGGAACTTCATACATGGCGGCAGATCTATCCGTGTACCCCGCTAAGTGCTGCCACTTACAGAGCCGGGATCCGAGTCGGCACTCGGGGGGCTCCCCGGCGTGAACCGTCCGGCCCCACCGCGAGAACCCCGGAGTGAGCCTCGCTAGGCTCCGTGTCTGGCCCCCTAGGAGGACCCCCCCCCCACTCCCGGGCAGGTCCACGAGCCAGAGCGGCTCCATGGGCCAGACATACCTCAGGTAACGGGCAGCCTGCTCTGAGCTTAAGTCCTCGGCTCCCGCGAGCCGGCTGGGCGCCTCCATGACGGTCGCTCGGCAGGAATTGAATTTCGCTCGGCCCGCCCAGCGCATGCGCAAAGCGTCCTGGAGGCGGGGTCGGGCCAACCGTCGACCTGGATGCCACTCGTCCAATAAGCTGCGGCGTTCCCGTCACGCTCCGCGCCCGGAGGTCATGCGCCTGCGCCTTAGCGCACAGAATGTGGGCGGGGCTAGCCGCGGCCCGTGGCGGCCTGATTGGGTCTTCCTGTGTGTGTATCACTTTTCAGCGAATCGAAACCATGTAGCAAAACATTCCAGGGTTTCCGGACACGGTCCTGGTGAATTTCAGGCATCTCTGTAGTCCCCGAAAACACCTGGGAACAACGTCGAAGCTAATCCTCCCTTTCCTTTTTACGAGCTCCTGACGCAGCATGATTTGAAAGTAAACACCATGGGAGGCACATTCGCGGAGATTGCAACTCCTGTTGAATGGCACTCCTGCGTCAAACCGTGAATCTCACTTAAGACATAGATAATGCTTTGGACCAGAGACAATAGTGCAGCGTGGGGGGGGGGGAGCTGCCTTGCACACGCGGCCGACCAGGATTCCCCTGAGTCCTGCCTGGAGTGGTCCCTGAGTTCAGAGCCCCGAGCACAGCCAGGTGGGGCCCCAAAACAGACAAACCAAAAAATGGTAATGCTTTAGTGACGGTCACCATTTCAGAAGCACTCATGATTCAGTCGTGTTTTCAAAGGTAGAGCTCGGATAAAAGAAATGTAATTGACAAAGCGCCTTAGCGAGAGCAGCACAAAATAAACAGGAAGCTATGTGTCAAGACAAATTGACCTTGTATATTGTTAAGAGCTCAGATATGGACATATGATTCCTCAAGGCACTAATTAACATTGAGTAAAGTTTACCTTTTGTCTCATTTGAGACATCCTAGAGGATGTCCAGAAAAGGGTTGGGGACTACTGAGGGGGTTGTTTGTTTAGTTTGCTTTTTGTAAATTTCTAGTTGCTCGTTTTCCAAATGTGAAAACTGAGCGTCTGAGAAATCAAGTAATTTTTTTCTAAAATTCTACAACTGATGAAACATAATGAACACAAATCTGCTCCTTCTCGGTCACAGCTTATTGCTGGAAAGCAGAAAGGAAAAGTCAGAAATGAGATGATGAGGTTGTCTGTGACCAGTCTATTAAATAGCTCATTTATCCTACTGAGGTGTTTTATTGTTGTTTGGGGCCAAAACAGGTAAGGTGCTTGTGTTGCACTCAGCCTTTCTGCTTTCAATCACTGGCACTGCATGGGGTCCCCTGAGAACCTGGAGGATCCCTGAGCGCAGACTCAGGAGTAAGACCTGAGTACTACCAGATGTGGCCCAAAAAAAAAACCCAAATTCGAAAGATTTTCCCTGTGACAGACCCAAGTTAACTTTTATGTGTGCAGATAACTTTAGGTCAAAACAATTGGGAGAAATTGTATGTAACCTCCCAAAAGCCCCATGTTTTTTCTTCTCTCTCTCTCTCTCACTCTCTCTCTCCTCTCTCTCTTTCTCTCTCTCCACATCTCACATTTCTCTAAGTAAATTTCTTTAACTAAAATTACTGTATTACTGTGTTTTGTTGGGGACCACACCCTGCAGTGCTCAGGGCTTACCCTTGGCTCAAGGATCAGTTTTGGCAGAACGCAGTCAACTGTATGGGGTGCTGAGAAATTGAACTTGGGTTGGCTGCATGCAAAGCAAATGCCCTGCCCAAAGTAATATCTCTCTGGCCCCTAAAAGAACTATGTTTGCTTCACTATTTCATCCCCTTCTGAAATTCTTTTCTGCCAGCGAAAGCACATGCCCAAAACACCTGTGCTGAGGTTAAAACTGACTTTACTTATCCTGCAAAGAGTACTTCCTGGCACAAGCCTGAATCCACTGCTGCCCAAGGACTCAGATGATAGACCAGTCCCTACACCATGCCATGCAGAACAAGTAAACTTCAGGTGTAGCCAGAGAGCTGCCTCCTGGGGTTGGTGGCACACAAGTGTCTGTGTCTCGTAGGTACTCGTAGCACACTATGGTCCTGATCCACCTAGGCATTTTCCCAGGTTTCCCAGGTGGGTGGACCAGAGAGGTGGAAGCAAGGCTTCCCTGTTTTCTTAAGGGTACCTCCTCACTCCTCACCTTACCCAAGTTACCTGTAGTGCTTTGTTGTTGTCTCTGTTATCCTTGCATCTGATTACAAACACACACACATACACACACATCTGGTTGCAACATACTTAGTTCTGGGGATGGATTGCACTTAGCCTATGCACTCTACCATGCCACATACCAAAACTCCCACTGAATCACTTCCCGAAGGCAAGTTTGGATTGGAGTGGGTCAAGTGTCCAGGTTCACGCATACTCAAAGGATGAGCGTGGAAAGGAGAAGTTGGTAGGGAGAATTCCATCGTAGGAAAAAGCACAAAGGGGCATTTTTTTAAATTGCTTTTTGGGTCACACCCGGCGGTGCATAGGGGTTATTCCTGGCTCATGCACTCAGGAATCACCCCTGGCGGTGCTCAGAAGACCATATGGGATGCTGGGAATTGAACCCGGGTCGGCCGCGTGCAAGGCAAACGCCCTACCCGCTGTGCTATGGCTCCAGCCCCACGAAAGGGCATTTTGAATTGTGCTTTGGATCCATATTTCCTATCCCTGAAATCCTTGAACAGTTCAGAACTAAAGCAAAGCAGAAACCGAGTGACTGGTACATACTACTGTTCCCTCATGGGCTATGGAGAAAAACTTACAGGATGGTAGACTCACTGTTTCCCAACTGGCAATGATCCCCAAAACACAGGTCACTAGGAAGAAAGAACCAAACAAAGCTTTCGCACCTTGCTCGCCCCAATTACTAGATTATCTTGAATGTCATTTCCATAAAACTTGGACTCCACCAGCTTTAAACCCACTGAGTTTTTCTCTTTGATTTGTTTGTTTCGGGGTCGCACCATGCAGGGCTTACTTCTGGCTCTGCACTCCTGAATTGCTCCTGGTAGTGCTCAGGAGACCATACGTGACACTGGGGATCATACCCAGGTCTGTCATGTGCAAGGCAAGTACCCTACCCACTGTAGTATCTCTCCAGTCCCTAAACTCACTATGTTTTTCAGTGCGCAAGGTGCTCCTTAGTTTTGCAGTCACTGCTTCTCCTCTAGCCCCTTCTCAGGATTTCTGGAGTCCAGCTCCCTCGCTTGGATGCCAGGGAACTTAGCACCCCAATAGCTAGTCCTGCTTTGTAAGTAGTCAGCCAGTATCATCACAAATAAGAGAGAGGGGACCAGAGACCTAGCATCTTGGGTACTTGCAAGTCTAGGTTTGATCCCCAGCACCATCTACCGTTCACTCGAGTCTGGCCAAAAGTGATCCCTAAGCACAGAGCCCTGAAACTGCTGAGTGTGATGCTAAAAAGCAAAGCAAAATAATGTGGCTGGAGCAGTAGTGTCGTGGGTAAGCCTGGCACATAATTGCCCTGGGGTTGATCCCTGGCTTCCTAGATGGTTTCCCCCAAGCCTGCCAGCAGTGATCCCTGAGCACAGAGTCAAGAGTAAGACCCAAGCACTGCTGGTTGTGGCCTGAAAGCAAAAAAAAAATAGAATAAAATATAATTGGAATAATAGTGACTACTATAGCCCATTTGTCTGACTCTGTTTAAAGCCCTTATATTAACTCTCTTGACTGGTCCTCATTTCATGTGATCTTGAAATAAGGCCTTCTATCTCCCCAGCTTTTCTCAAGAGAACAGAATTTGAACTGTCACCCCTAAATATTTTTTTTTTACTTTTTAAGGGAAAAATTTAAAGGCCTTATCTTTTTGAAGTACATCATGGAATACTTTTAGGTAAAAATGATATGACATCTTGAATTCACACTAAAATCCTCTATTAGAGAGAAAAATAATGAACATAGATTAGCAAAATGTTGATAATTATTAAAGCTTGTTACAGAGGCTCATTATCCTCTTTTCTCCACTTTGCTCTATGTTTGAAATTTTCCATAATAAAATAATAGAATCTGCAAATTACACTGAGTCACCAGCACTCCGAGACCGGAAACAAGATAATGAGGCCTTGTGAGAGAGTTCAGAATTGGTAAATGGGTAAACGGAAGGCAGAATAAGAACAATAGTTATTAATACAGGACTTGAGTGACAAGTTTTGGAGTTTTTCATCCTCCCAAAAACCTTGTTAGGTCGTGTATACTACTAGTGTCCCCCCTTCGTTGGTAAGGAAACTGAGGCACAGAAAGAGTTAATGAGTTGTGCAAGGTTTTCTAGCTCGTGAGTGGTAAAACTGGCTCCAAACTCAGGCAGTGTGGCTTTTTAATTTAAGTTCCATGATTTACAATACTGTTCCTAGTAGGGTTTATGCATACATTGTTCCAACACCACACCCTTCATGGGCTTTGGAGAAAAACTTCCATAGCTACTTCCCTCCCCCATCATGGCCCCAGCTCCCCTCCCCCAGCACTCCAGGCTCACTATAGACCAGTTTCCAGGTTCTTTTTGCCTTTGCTCATTTGTTATTTCCTTATTATGTTTCTTTGTAGCCCACATACGAGGCAGCTCATTCTGTACCTGTTATTCTGCCTGACTAACTGCACACAGCATGACACTCTCCAGTTCCATCCACGTGGCAGCAAACTGCATGATTTTCTTAAAGCCATGTAGTGTTCCATTGTGCATGTGTACCATAGTTTCTTTACCCAGTCATTTGTTCTTGGACATTTGGGTTGTTTCCAGATTTGGGCTATTGTGGGCAGGGCTGCAATGAACATGGAAACACAGATGTCTTTTCTGAATAGACTTTTTGGGGTCCTTGGGGTAGGGAAGCCACAAGAAGCATAATTGCCTGGTCTGAGGTGTGGCTTTTGTTATTTAAATGTTAGAGTTGTAGAATTGTTTCTGTAATGGACCCATACCCAGCAGTGTTCAGGGGACCATGCAATTTCCAGTATTGAACCTGGACCTGCTGCATGTAAATCATGCACTCAGATCTTTGAGCTACCTCTCTGTACCCTGACCTTTTAGCCTTAAACACTATGCTAGTTGGATATAGAAAGCAACCAGTAGGTAAAAAGGATTCATTTATCCATCTGCTTATTCACTTACACAATAACGATGTGTTGAGACTCAGGAAAATTGATCCGCACAGTAGAGTTGTGAATGGCTAAAATGGAGGGGCATGGGGTCCTTGGAGGAAGGAGGTAGGTACATGGGTTATGGGTGTGCTGTTAGATTATGTGAATGGGAAACCATCACTGACAGTACTTAAATTACAGAACCTCAATCAATTTTTTAAAAATTTAAATATGCGTTGAGGGGCTGGAAATATATTCCAGTGGATACAGTACTTATATTGCGCACAGCCAATCTGGGTTCAATCCCTGGCATCCCATATGACTTCCTGAGCTTTCCAGGAGTGTTTTCTGAATGAAGAGCCAGGAGTAAACCCTGAGCACTGCCATAGCTCCCCAGATTAAAAAATAAATAAATAAAATGTGAGTGGCTAGAAAAATAGTACAGCAGAAAAGGCACTTGCAATGCAAGATACTGATCCTGGTTCAATCCCTAGTACCACATTTAGCACCACAATATGTGTACCACAATTCCTAAACACTGCCAGGATTGATCCCTGAATGCAAAGCCCGGAGTAAGCCCTGTTCACTGGTGGGTGTGGCCCCACAAATAAAGTTGAATATGAGGGAGGCTGTATAAGGAGATAGGTCAAGTGATAGAACATGTGCTAGCATATGTCAGACCTTGGGTTCGAGTTGACCCCCTACAAGCACCACTGAATGTAATCCCTTAAAAACTGAAATAATAATTTTTAAGGTTGATGGGGGGGGTGTGCAGACTTGAAACAATAATCAGGAAGCATGCAGAAAAGTTCAAACTGGAATGAGGGCACACAAGGAAAATTCTAGGGACTTTGATGAAGTACCTGACTCAGTCAGGAAGGGCTGAAAGGTTTCTCTAAAGAAGTACCATTTGAGCTGATAACTGAAGGAGAAGGAATTTTGCTAAACAGAAGCAGAGAAGAGCATGTCAGCAAAGGTAAGTGTGACCAAAGGTGCTGAGGCTTATGAGTGTGAAGCACTGAAGTGGCTAAGTTGGTTAGAGCAAAGAGTAGAGTAACAAGTAAGACATGGTACAGTGGGTAAGGTGCTTTGTAAAAAACTAAGGCACGCCGAAGGGCGGGGCGTGTGCACTCTCGGGCTCTCCGGGCGGTTCTGTCTCACTGCCCGCCTTCGGTGCTCTGGAACCGCTGTGTATGGGCTGGATCGGGACGGCCGTTGGCCAAGGACAGGCAAAGGAAGAACGAGGACCAAGCTGGTTGCTGATTAGTTACCGTTTATTCAATCTTCCATCTTTCTCACCTCCCACACTCCTGGCTCCTCTGGATCTACTGCAGCCTTCTCTGCCATCTCTCTCCTCCCTATTTCCTCTCTCGCCCTTGCCCCTAGGTTACACACTGCCAGGTAGCAAAATCAACATAAGAAAGCCCTTCCTGAGGGCTGTCAGGTTCAAAGGGAACACAACCTAGGGGCATTCCAAAGAGCTTCCTGACTGCCAGTAGGCAAAATACCTCTTAAAGGTTTTTTCTCCTCTCCTTATTCCAAACACTCATTAACATCTTAATACTAATTATTTTTGTATGGACATAGCAAGAGATGCATTAAGGCTTGCAAGGCAGCTCTCCTGGCAACATCTTGCCACAGACTCAGACTACAACACTCAGGCCAGATTAATCATTCCTCATCCTAGCAGGGTCCGAATCTAGTTATCACTGTCTGGATCATGACAACATTTGTCCATGATCAAGCTCTTAATTTATAGTTAAGCATTAGGCACTTTGGCCTGGCCCATCTCATGCCAGGGTAGCACATAACTCACCACTTGCCCTGGGTCCGTCTCATCCCTCGTCAGGACTGTGCTTTGGGGGGTGCTAGGAAGTAAGGGTAGCTGAGGCTTAGGTTGAGAGAACAAATGTCCAGGAGGAAAATATCATGTAGAGTCAAATGACTCCCACGTTACAAAACCATAGCATTTACTAAGTCTTCCTGTGTCCATACAAAAAGGACATGGCTCTGAATAAACTATGCAAAGGACTCAAGGAGAAGAGAAAAACAACATTTACAAGTTAACAGAACACTAAGAAAGAAGTTACAAATAAACAAAGAGGAATGGGAGCACTGTAACGGGAGTAACCCAATAAACCTAAACTGCCTAGGAGTATGTTATCCTACAGTGCTTAGTTTTTGCAAACAGTGAACTTGGGATCTATTCCCAGCATCCTACAGACAAGAAAGAAATAATCCCTGAGCACTGAACCTGGAGTAAACATGAGTGACTGTGGTTCAAAAGAAGAAAAAAAGGCCAAGAATAACCACTGGAGTGGGTATTATCGAGTCCAATGAATCCAAATACGAATTGGAAAGAGAATTCCATTGAGAAAAAAAAAAGGAAATGATTAGTCCAAGATTTCAGCATTAACTCAGTAGCAGACCAGGTACCGAAATCTAAATTTTAAGCCCCGGGCTCTTTCCAGCATCTACAAGGCTTTCCTCCATTGGAGGAGGAGGAGAGAGAGAGGGCCACTGGGTGTCAGCAAAATGCTGCGCTTAGGAACTGAGAGTTTTTTTTTTTATTTGTGTGTGTTTGTTTGTTTGTAGGTAGGTACAAATAATTCAGTAAAGCCCTCGTGGAAGAGGAGATCAAGGGTGGGTGTGGAGCAGGAAAAAGAAGGAACTGATTTACAAACAGATTCCTAGATGATGCTGAATTCGGTTTTTCTCCCCTATTTCTCCCCTAGGCTTAAAAGGGGGTAGATGCAGAGGTCAGAGAGGCTAGCTAGGGATAGGGGCTCAGTGGTGGAACACATTCTTCTTATACATGAGACTCTGGGTTCAATTCCCAGCCCCCAACAAACAAAGGTAAAATGGGTGGAGTTTGGTGGGGTGTGGGGAAGTCTGCGGTTTACATCCTAAACTCTTTTGAACGGAGAGAGTTCAATCCGCAGGAAAGCCGGAAAGGAGTGGGGAGAGGGATAGGAGGAAGTGTGCTTCCGCCAGGAGTGGTCTCCTTTTCTGCCAGCAGGGGGAGACAGAAACCGAATTGCTTGAGAATGGCAGCAGGCCAGGGCCCTAGGCTGGGTAAACCGTTAACTGAAAACTAGTCAAGTCATTCCAAGATGCTGTAAAAATGACAGGAAGTAAGGAGAAATTGGAGCCAAGAGCTAGGATTTTGCACAGGGTCTTTTGAGTTCAATTTTAGTGGTTGATGAGTGCTTCTAAACCCACCTTCCAGGGTTTGGGCTGAAGTTGGCACCAAAGGGTAGGGAATCCTTTAACCAGACAGTGGCTGCACAAAACAGCATCCTCCTTACCACGCCCAAGGACTCACTGTCTAGATGGCCAACTGGCTATGGGATAAGTTATACTGAAAGTTCAAATTCAACATGGCATTGAACTCACTTTTCCCTAGACTTTCTCTTCACTATTCCTCATCTTCATGAATAGCATGACCACCTCACCCTCACCCCTCAAACTGTCCAAGCGAGAAACTGGGAGGCATCTTCCGAATCCACCACTCAGTCCAGCTCAGTGGTGGATTGGAGAGTCGGTTGACTTGTATCACTTGTATCACTTGTCATCCCGTTGATCTTCGATTTGCTCAAGGGGGGGCGCCAGTAACGTCTCCATTTGTCCCTGTCGCGTGCTAGTGCAGCCCAATGATATCTGCTTGCTCCAGGCACAGGAAGAGCCTCAAATCATTCATTCAGGGATGTGGAAGTCGATGTGGAGGTCTCGTTCTGTTCAGCAGGGAGAACCCTTCGTGCTTTTGCTTGTCACTGCCCCCATTCTAGGCCCCAACACCATCTCTTGTCTGGATGGTTTCAGTAACATCCTGACTGACCATCCTGCTTTTTTTCTTTTTTTGCTTTTTGGGTCACACCTGGCGGTGCTCAGGGGTTACTCCTGGCTCTTCATCTCAGGAATTACTCCTGGCAGTGCTCGAGAGACCATATGGGATGCTGGGAATCGAACCCGGGTCGGCCGAGTGCAAGGCAAACACCCTAACCGCTCTGTTACTGCTCCAGCTCCACATCCTGCTTTTATTTACACCTTCTCCCTACTATAAACCAGGATTATCTTTCGCAAACACTCAACTGATCATGCCATAACCCTGCTGAAACCCCTCAAGGTCTCCTTTTACTCTCAAAGATCAAGTCCAGCCTCCTCTCAGTGATTTACCATGATTTATAGACACGCTCTTCAGTTTTTTGACACCTGTGGACTTATACCTCTCCTATTGACCCATCCAGATACAATCAAGGCTTTTCAGTCTTTCTGTCTATACCTGTGGACAACACTGGTCAATAGGCAAGTGGTTTGAAGAATGCTGGTTTACAATGCCTTAACTGTTTTACTGCTTTGTATCTACCTTCTTCACAATCTGTACCTACATACCAAACTTACTGATACAGACAGACACACATACACACACACACACATTCTCCAACTGAATCACTTCCAATTACTCATATCTTGCCTCCAGGCCCCTTCCCTTGCTGTTTTCTGTTTTCTCTGCCTGTACTTTGACCCATTAGCTCAGGTCTCCGTTCTTCCAAGGACACTCAGTGATTTTTTCCAACATTTGTCCTTGGTTACACAATGTGACACATTCTGCCTTTCTCACGAGATTTAGTCCCTGGAATGTGCTATCCTATCTCTCTGACTCCCCCTCTGAACTCTGGGAAGGACAGAGTTATCTTTTTCAGTTGCAGACTCAACAGCTCAGCATAGTACCTACGCACAGCAGCTGGTCAGTAAATGTTACATGAATAGTTGGGAGGGATTTTCAATTATCTAATCCTAAAAGGGAGCACTATGTTGGAGAACTAAAATGAAACCATCAGTAGAATGGATATATTCAAAGCAATAATGAGGACTAGGAACAGGAGAAGGAGGAAGGCCAGAGCATATGTATCCCAGTCACTCTTGCCAGATCTTGTGTCTCACCTGAGCCTCAAGACGGATTTCCCAAATCCAGCTCTGAGAAAATAGTCACCCAAGTTTTTCCACAAGATGGAGAGGCTTTCTACGTTGGTGGACTCTCCACAGATGTCCTGTCCCTGTGACTGTCACTGCTCTTTCTTTAATACCCCGTGATATTTATGGAGAGTCAGTGCAAATATCCTCTTTTGGGGGGGGGGGGGAATGCAGCCTGGCTCCAGGAAGGCCCCTGCAGGGCCAGAAAGCTAACAAAGGCTTTTCAAATTCTAACCATCTTCCCCTACCCCCAGAGGGAGGAAACAAAAGACTTTCAAATTCTAGCAGGCTCTCTCTCTCTCTCTCTCTCTCTCTCTCTCTCTCTCTCTCTCTCTCTCTCTCTCTCTCTCCTAGTTTACTTTATAACGACAAGGCACCAAACTGAGGTCACAGCTGCAGCCCCAAATCAGAAAGCTATAAAAACTTGCCTGCTTGGGGGCAAGACGAGATAGTACCGGGGTACGAGAAGTCACTTACCTTGCATGCTGCTGATTTCCTTGCATGCTGCTGATTGGGATTTGATCCGCGGAACTGCACAGGGTCCTGTGAGCACCACCAGGAGTGCTCCCTGAGCACAAAGCCAGGATTAAGCCCTGAGCACAATCTGGGTGTGGACCCCAATTTAAAAAATACACCTCTCCATGCGGATCTGAGTCAGGAACTGTATCTCTGGGAGAATCTGTTCTGAGCTTGCAGGGCCACATGGACTTTGTGGACTACTCTATTCAAATTAGCCCAGAAGGGAAAGGAAAGGATGGTGCCAGTGGAAGGTTTAGGTAGGCCTAGTTAGAGCCTGGCTTAACTAGGACTCCGAAGAGGGAAAGGCAAGATCTGTGAAATCTGGGCACATTGAAGGCCAAGCAAGTCAAACACGCCTTTCATACAAAGTTTGTCCTTTCCAGCATCCCTTTCAAGACAACTAATGGCTCTGTGAACAAAGACATTATGCCAGGCACTTGCCCCATGACAAGCTAAAAGTTATTGTTCTCCTTTACAAGTTGCAGGGACCAAGGTCCAGAGAGGTGAATTGCTTTCCACTAATTGGCCATGCAGCAAGTACACAGCCCATTCAAAGAGAAAGGGACAAGCTTCTTGGTAAATGGTTGCCCTGTTTGCCAGAAAATGCTTCCCTTTCAGTGAGCAGGTAGGAAACTCCAGGGCAGTGGCTGGGAGAAAAAAAACAGAAAAGCATGTTCCTTTGTGCTTAGGACAAGAGTTTGCTCCAGTTAAGAGAAAACATTTCTTTTTCTTTTTCTTCTTTTGAGCACCAGACCCAGCGGTATTCAGGGCTTGCTTTTGGCTCTGAGCTCAGCAGTGCGCAAGGCAAATACCCGACCCACTATACTATTGCTTCAGCCCCAGCAGAAAACATTTCTTTATCTCTGTGGTACAACTAAGCTCCAGGTAGTAGTAATGGATCCGGTGATAATGTCAGTATGCGCACATAAAAAAAAAATTTTTTTTTGGTGGAGACGAGAATAGACTCATCTAAGGTCTCTCGTAAAAGAGAGTGCGAGAACAGTTCAGATACATGAGCCGGTCGAAGAAGCCAGACAGATCCACAGGAGGAAAACTGACAAGGCATCCCCTCGCCCCTAAAATCCTCGTGGCTGAAGAGATATTGCAGAGCTTAAGGCAATTGCTTTGCATGGGGCTGACTCGGCTTCAGTTCCCAGCCCTGCACGTGGCCATCGGGCTAGCAGTGATCCTTGAACACAGAACCAGGAAGAATCCCTGAGCATGGACTGGTGTGGCCCAACCCCAGCCACAAAAAAAGGGAAATAAAAATAAAATCTCCACAGCTATGAATATTCACATGGATTAAAGAACTAATCCTCAAGCATAGTTGCTAGAGTTCAAGGGCCAATGAAAGTGGGTCAATAAAGATCTTGGGGATCTTTATTGTGCCTATTTTTTTTTCTTTGGTTTGGTTTGGTTTGGTTTGGTGACCAGACATGGTGGTGCACTCTAGGCAGGTATTAGATGCTTCATGTCTTTTTTTTCTGGTGAGGCGGTCACTCCCAGTGATGCTCAGGGGTTACTCCTGGCTCTGAACTCCGGAACTACTCCTGTTCCTGCTCAGGGGACCATATGGGATACCAGGAATCTAACCCATATTAGTCTAATGCAAGGCAAATGCCCTATCCCATATACTATCGCTCTGGCCCCTGCTGCAACTCTTTAAGCTATTGCACTACCCTACCCACTGTACCAGAAGTTTTCGACCCTTGATTATGTTAGAATCACTGGGTACCATTTAGTTTCTCTCCCCTCCCGGGGGCGGGGTGTGTATCTTTTAAACAATAATTATATTCATAGTACATGTATCTGATGAAGGACTGGCATTTCTTTTTTTTGTTTCTTTCATGTTATTTTATTTTCTCATTTTATTTTTATTTTTTTAATTTGATTTTATAAGGTAGTTCACAATATTTGATTAGATTTAATATTCAAACACCAATCCCACCAATCCCATTACATCTTCCCACCCCCATATTTGGTATGTTTCCATCCCAAGCCCCAATCTCTGTCCCAAAACACAATCGAAATAATATATTTTGTATTGTTTGTTATGAAAAACTTCTGACAATGCTACAAAAAAGTAGCCATAGAGGAAATAGTGTGAAGAGTGTTCTATTTTGGCAGGGACCATTAAGACCTTCTTTAGGATATCACAAACATGTTAGTTAAAGGTTGAGTGATGCGAACTTTTGTGTATATATATATATATATATATACATATCTGAAAAAATATATGCACACACATATATATACATATATATATTTCCCTATATGATTGGTTGCCTACTATTTGAATCCCATCAAATGTGGTGTGGTACTCTTAGAGAATAGGTAGGGAGTGTCTTATGATGGGTTGTGCTGCCTCAAATGTGGCTGTATGGTCCAGGAATAGGTTCATTCGTGTGAGGCTTGGCCCAAGCATGTGGGGAGCGGACTTGAGCACGTCGGTGGTTAGGTAGTGGAGTTTTTTGGCTGCCGAAGCTGAGTCCCTTGGGGCGAGAAGGGCTCTCACCCACACCCCTCTGAGGCGTCCCAAGTGAAACAGCCTGGCACGGGGTCCCGTGGCATGGCTATGGCAGGCGTCATATTGCTCCCCTCCAGAAGAGAAAACAGTGTGATCTGGATGATGGCCGGTGATGAAATTATCTGGTGCTGGCAAGAGGTGGCTTATGGGCGTGCCTGTCACCAGAGACAGGGGGAAACAGGCAGAGGATCTCCACTTCAGAGGACTGGTCTTTCAAATATAATAAGAACCACTACAAGTCAATAGTAAAATGACAAACAACACATATGGGCAAACATGGAACAGGCACCTCGTGAAAGAGAATCTATGAATAGTTGATAAATATACGAAAATGGAATCAAGATACTCATTAGAAAAGTGCAATTTCAAACTAGGATGAAGGATTGGAGAGATAGCACAGCGGGTGGGATGTTTGCCTTGCACTTGATCACCAGGGTTCAATCCCTGGCACTGCATATGGTCCCCCAAACACCACCAGGAGCGACCTCTAAGCACAGATCCAGTAGTAAACCATGAGTGCTGCTGGATATGCACCCCACCCCCACCTATACCCAATAAAATTAAAATGCCACTATGTACCACAAGGATGACTATAGTTTAAAGAACAGAAAATAATGGGCTGGAGAAATAGTAAAGGAGTTAAGGCATTTGCCTTGGATGCAGTGAATCCAAGTTAGATCCCCAGCACTTCATACAGCCCCCTAAACACCACCAGAAATGATCCCTGAGCACAGAGCCAGGAGTAAACTCAAAAAACACAAGAGAAAAACATAGAAACAAAATAAAACAGAAAAGAAAGCATTGGCAAAGATGTGGTGCAACTGTTACTCTTGTATTTTGCTGAGAAGTGTGAGAATTAACACAAAACTTTGGAAAACTGGCAGTTCCAAGTAAGTTCAATGTGATTCCAGTTATTTTATCCCAAGAGAACTGAGTGCTTATGTCCACAGAAAGACTTATGTAAGAATGTGATGGGTTTATTGCAAATAGCCAGAAATGGAGAACAATTCAAATGTCCCTGGATGGATGAATAGATAAACAAAATTCGTTATATCCATACAAAGGAATGCCACTCAGCAATGAAAAGGAATGAACTACATTCGCTACAACAATTTGGATGATTCATATGTCAAGGCATCTTGCTAAGTGAAAGAAGACTATCTCAAAATGTTACATACTGATTGATTCCACTTACACACAGTTCAAGATCAAAATGAAGCTAACAGAAATAATTTGCAAATGCCTTAGGCAAGGCAGGGAGCACTGACTAAAAGCAAAAGAAGTTTTCTGTTTTTATTGGGTGGTATTTACACAGGGGACCACAATTTTCACAATTCACGGAGCCAAACAATTAAGATTTCTGCATTCTAGCGTCTAAATTATACAATGATTTTAAAAGTCATGCCCAGGGCCCAACTAACTAATTAAATCAAAAATCTCTGCTAGAAATTTGGATGAAGCTCTTATAATCCAAAAGATCATAAACAAGTGTTCATCTGCGATTGTTTCCTTGATTTCCCTTTCCTCCAACTTACTATTTGCATACAGAATTACAAGAGACTGTAGGTGCACTGACTTTCATCCTGCTGTTTAACTGAATGCCTGATCATTTCTAATAGTTTTTTTTCAGTGAAGTCTTTAAGGCTATGTATATAATTGTGTATTTCACAAATAGCAATTATTTTCCTTCTTTTCCAGTCTGCTCTCCTTTTATCTCTTTTTCTTGCCTAATTTCTCCAGCTTGGTCTTCCAAAATTAGGTTGAAAACTAATAGTGAGAATGGATGTTCTTATTTTGTTACAGTTTTTTTTTCTTTTTTTTGCTTTTTGGGTCACACCCAGCGATGCTCAGGGGTTACTCCTGGCGGTGCTTGGGGGACCATATGGGATGCCAAGGATCGAACCCGGGGTGGCCGCGTGCAAGGCAAACGCCCTACCCTCTGTGCTATCGCTCCGGCCCCCTTGTTACGGGTTTTGTTACAGGTCTCTAAAGAAAAGCTTTAAGTTTTTCACCATTGAGAATGATTTAATTGTTGATTTGTCACATTATGATGAACTGTATTCCGTTTCTCCCCATTTTTAAATTTTTTTATCATAGCTGTTGAATTTTGTCAAATGCTTTTTCAGTATCTATATAATCATGCAATTTTAATCTTTGATAAATTATGCTGATTGATTTGTGAATGTTTAATTTTCCTGTATCCCTGGGCTGAATTCTACTTGGTTTTTCACTTGATACATTATCTTATTTGACCTTCCAAGATTTTTTTGAGGATTTTTTCGTCTATGTTCATCAGAGGTAACAGTTGTTTAGTTTTCTTTATGCTGACTGTTCTTTTTTGGGTTCAGAAATTAGAGTGATATTGATCTCGTGGAATGTGTTCAGAGTTTTCCTCCTCTTTGAGTTTTTGGAAGTTTGAGCAAGATGGGTATCATTTCTTTTTTGAAACTTTTATAACATTCACTGGTTATAGCCATATGGGTCTGGGGCTTTGTTCTTTTGACTGCTGTTTTAATTTCTGTACTTGTGATTGTTCTGGTAGAGTTTTCTATTTCTTTCTGATTCAGTCTTGAAAGGTTGTATAATTCTAAAATGCACCCATTTCTTCTAGACCGTCCACTTTTGGGGTACATACATGTTCATTGTATTCTCTTCAGATCCTTTGCATTTCTGTACTCCCGTTTTCTTTTTTTCCTCTCTCTCTCTCTCTCTTTGTTTTTGGCTTATACCCAGTTGTGCTCAGGGCTTACTCCTGGATCTGCTCTTAAGAATCATTCCTGGCAGTGCTCAAGAGACCATATAAAGATGCTGGCGATTAAACCTGGGTCAGCCACATGCAAGGCAAGCACCCTACCCACTGTACAATCTCTCCTGCCCCAAATTTTGTTTTTTCTCTTGGGCCTAGCAAGGGGTTTATCAATTTTATTAATACAAAGAACCAGCTCTTGGTTTCATTAATTTTTCACATCATCCTTTTGGTTTCTGTTTCATTTATTTCTACTATAATTGTTATTATTATTATTATTATTATTATTATTATTATTTTATTATTTTTGCTTTTTTGGGTCACACCCAGCAATGCACAGGGGTTACTCCTGGCTCTGCACTCAGGAATCACTCCTGGCGTTGTTCAGGGGACCATATGGGATGCTGGAAATCAAACCCGGGTCGGCCGTGTGCAAGCCCTACCCGCTGTGCTTTCACTCCAGCCCCCTACTATAATTCTTTTTTATTTTATTTTGCTTGTTTTGGGTGCCCATACCCAGTGGCACTCAGGGGCTATTTTGGGTTCTAGGATCTGAAGTTACCTGGGTAGTGCTCAGGGAGGGTCCATATGTGGTGCCAGGTTGGCAGAGTGCAAGAAAAATGCCTTAAACCTTGTCCTACCTCTTCAGTTTTTCAGTAATCTCATTTTGTTAATTTTCTTCAGTTTTTCGGTAATCTCCTTTTGTTAATGCTTAACAATCTCCTTTTGTTAAGCTTCAGACCACTACAATCATAAAAGATGCTTGATATGACTTCAATTTCCATTTGTCAGTTAAGGCTTCTTTTGTATCCCAACATGTGATCTTTCCTGGAGGATGTTCCCTGTCCACTTGAGAAGAACATGTATTCATTTTTTTTGCGGTGGAAATTTCTGTATGAGTCTACTCAGTTCATCTCTTTAACTATTTCTCTCAATGTCATTATTTACTTCTTCATATTTTGTCTGAACTTTTCCAAAGCTGTAAGTGTTGTGCTGAGTTGCCCTACAGTTATTATGCTACTTTAAATACATCTCCTGAGGTCAGTTGATAATGAGATTGTATGTTTGGGAATTCCTGTGTTGGGTGAATAAATATTAATGACCATTATTATTATGGTTTTTGGGCCACACCTGGCAATGCTCAGGGCTTACTCCTAGCTCTGCACTCAAGAATTACTCCTGGTAGTGCTCGGTGGACCATATGGGCTGCTGGGAATTGAATCTGGGTCTGTCACGTGCAAGGCAAGTGCCTGATGACTGTACTATTGTTATAGGCCCTATTGGTGACCATTATATTCTCTTGCTTGCTTTATCCTTTGACCTACATGTAACGCCCATTACTTGTTTCTTTGTCTGGGGGCCACACCCAGTGGTACTCAGGGTTTACTCTTGATTGCACTCAGGAATCACTCTGAGCATGACTCAGGGATATGGAACCAAGAATTGAGCCTGGGTCAGCCGTGGACAAGCTAAGCACCATACCTGCTGTACTATTGCTCTAGTCCCCATTATTGGTTTTTTATTGTCTTTTTTTAAATGAAAATCTATTTTATCAGATACAAGAATAGTAGTTTTCTTTCTTTTATATTTTGGATTTTGGCACCATACTTGGTGGTGCTCAGGATTTACTCCTGGCTCTGCTTCTAGGAATCACTCCTGCCAGAGCTCAGTGGATCATATATGGTGCCAGAATCTAACATGTGCAAAACAAGTGCCCTACCCACTGTATTATCTCTACCACCTCCTCCTCAATTATTTTTTCCTTCTCTCACCCCCACACTCATTGGTGATGCTGTTGTGATGACCAGGTTTACTACACACACGTGGTTGTACTGCTTATATATTTAGTTGTTGTGCTCACTGGGAGTGACACATACAGTTTGGATGTGAACACACTGATTATAGTACTTTATTTACTGAGGTTTTCTCTCTCTCTGCATATTGGGGTGAAGGGGCGGGTGGGAAACACCCAGTAGTGTTCAGGGCTTACTCCTGGCTCTGCACTGAGGGGTAACTCTTGGCAGGACTTGATGAATTATACGTGGTGCCAGGGATTGAGCCCAGGTTGGCCCTGTGCAAGGGAAGCACCTTATCTGCTTACCTGATGTATTGTCTCTCCACCCCCTACACTCTTTTTAGTTGTGGTGCTTGCACATGTGCTCAACACGAATCGTTTGCCAGGGGATGCACCCCTTTGTGGTGCTTACACACCTCTCACTGTAGTGCAGTTGTAAATTGTTTGCAGCCCTCGGAACTGTGGTGCTCACACAACAGAATTGCCAGGGTTGCACTTGTGCATATGGAGGTGCCAGAGCAAGGGGTTGAATGGTGGTCATTGACATGCAAGGCATGAGTTCTAAGTCACTGAGCTATTTCTCCAGGACTCCGTAGTCATTTGAATAAGCCACTCCTTTGCTTAAGATTTTTTCGTGAAAGTCTGGAGAGATACACAAGGGTTAAGGCACTTGCTTTGCATGCCACTAACTTGAGTTCATTCTCTGGCACTGCATATAGTCCCCGAGCACTTCCAGGAGTGATCCTGGAGCACAGAATCAGGAGTAACCTTTCAGTGAATTTATTTATTTAATTTATTTTTCTCCTTTCAGTGAATTTATAAAACAGTGAAATATTACCCAAACTTTTCTTTTTTGTTTTGGGGTCACACCCACCTGTGCTCAGGGTTCACTCCTTTCTCTGGGCTCAGGGATCACGCCTGATGGGCTTTGGGGGACCATAAACAATGCTAGTGATCAAACCTGGATCAACCACATGAAAGGCAAGTGCCATACCTGCTGTACTATCTGTCCAGTCACACACAAACTTCTTACTGTGAATTGCAATTCTCTCATGAACTGGTTGGTTTGAATTTCAACGTTTGTTAGTTTACTCCAACCACATCCGCTGTCTTTTAACAACCAAGCCTATTTCCAATAGAAACTGTACATTTGCTAATCTTTCAGCAGGAACCTCCTCCCCCAATCCTAGTAAATTCTTCTTACCAGATCTCAGTCAAGTCTCCAAAAAGACCTTTCTCTCCCATTTCTCTAAAGTAGCTGCCCCCAACTCCCTTATCCTGTTTCTATCCTATAGACCCTTACTACTATTTAAAACCAGTTCCCTGGGGCTGGAGCAATAGCACAGCGGGTAGGGCATTTGCCTTGCATGCGGCCGACCCGGGTTTGATTCCCAGCATCCCATATGGTCCCCTGAGCACCACCAGGAGTAACTCCTGAGTGCAGAGCCAGGAGGTAACCCCTGTGCATTGCCGGGTGTGACCCAAAAAGAAAACATAAATAAATTAAAAAACAGTTCCTTTCTCTGTTCACTTCATATTTTCAGTTCCTCCTCTAGAACATTTGCTACCTTAGCTACATATCTGTATCTCTATTACCCACTATAGTTTGGTGCATAGTAGGTGATTAAAAGATATTGGGGGGGGCAGAGAGATAGCTCAAGGGCTGCTTTGCATGCAGGAGACCTGGGTTCCATCTCCAGTATCACACAATCCTCCAAGCACCGAGCCAAGAGTGGCTCTTGAGCACTGATAGGTGTGACCCCCCAAATAACAACAACAAAAATTAATTTGAAATATACCTGGAAGAAATGAACAGTTTGACAGTGCTGTCTTATTTTCAAAACCTTCTAACCAGGACCTCAGATTTTAGAGGGAGGGGGCGATTGGAGAAGAAGAGGCTATTATTCAACTCCTTGAAGGGGATAAAACTAATTTTGTGGCTCTCCCCAACAGTGTTGGGGCCTTCAATGGAACATTACTAGGAATATCAATCCAGGGTTCCAAATGGCGCTCCAGTCCTTTGAGCTGTCTCCCTGGTCCAAGAAAACGGATTCGAGGAACTTGAAGTCTGCAGAGTATCCAAACAATTAGCAAAAAAGGGCTTTATCTATTCACTAACTAAAACTCTCCTTGGAAACCTGGTAGAGCCTCCTTTGAATTCTCTTGCGTCATTGCAGGCAATAAAACAGCCGTTCTTTGTCAATATTCTCTGCTTCAAATTTGTCACTAATTCCAGCTGGCCTGAATCCAGCCAAATCTGAATGACCGAAAGGCAGAGTGAACAAAATTTAATCAGTTGCTCTGCCCCCGCAGGATGAGCTGGCGGTGTCCCAGTGGGCCTCGTCGCTAAAAGGTGTTCCAGGGGCTGTGATTTTGCAGGGCATAAAGGAGAGCCAGTAAGAGCCCACTCTTCTCGGGAGGGGTGGGGGAGGAGTCGGCAGGCAGTAGCTCAGGTCAGTGGCAAGGGGGATTTGGGGACCCTAAGAAAGGCAGGAGGTGGTCTGGGGAAGTGAAAAAGAAGACGACACGGAGGAAAAGGAATTGACTGACAGCCAGCCCTGGCCTTCAGTTTTAGAACAAGATCCAGGGCTTGATCTCATTTCCTCCCACAACAGTATCCGTGCGAGTTATTATTCCCATATTACCAACAGGGAAACCGAGGCTCAGAGTCTTCGGCTCCCTGCAGCGAGGTGCCCTCGCCCTTGCTCACTGTCTCCCTGTCTCAGTGCCCGCGCTCCCCCCCCGCCCCCCCCCCCGCCTGATTTCCTGCAGTCAAGGAGCCCTGCGGCCCGGCCGTTGCTATGGCATTTCTGGAGTGTCACAAGTGCCCAGGAAGCATACAAATTGACCTGCTTGAGACACAGCCCTGTTCAAAACAACTTCCAATTTATTCATAATAATTACCACCTCCTGATAATCGCCTGTACCCAGGCAGTGTGGAGAGCTTGATGGGGGGAAGGAAAGAGAGGAGAGGAGGGAGCGAGGCAGGGCACACCAAGCAGACGGCTGCCATGTCAAGACTGAGATTTGTGGCGAGCAGGGAGCAGAGGGGGGCGGGGCGTCTTTTAGAAGGCACTAGGTACTGAGGCAGGCAGGCAGGGCCCTGTTTGTGAAAATTGGAATGCTATTTCCTTTGATTAAGTATGTATGCTAGGCAGCCTTGATAAGCACTTTGGCATTGGGGATTAAAAAGGCAGTTGCTGTAGTGGCAGGCTTCAGAGTCCACTGACAGACAAAAATAAAATAAAATAAAATAAAATAGGGTCCGCATCCACAGTGCAGGCACTGGCCGCTAAGGTATTTGCTTTGCACGCAGCCCTGATCTGGGGTTTGGTCTGGGTACCACATATGGTCTCCAAAACCAGGTGTGAGCCCCCCCACATAACAAAAATTAATTAATAAAATAATAAAATGAAAGGGAACACAGACACAAGGTACAATTATAAGAGCCATCATTCATTCAACAAATATTTATTAAACACCAACTATATGCTGGGCACTGTGCCAAGGATAAAGCAGTGAACAAAACAGACAGAAACCTCTGCCCTCATGAAGTTTATGTTGGAATGAAAGGACAAAACAAAATAAAACAAAAATTTACCCTTTGTCTGAGCCAAAATTTTTGAAATTTTATTTTATTTATGCATGTATTTATTTATTTATGGTTTGGCAGCCACACACGGCTATGCTCAGAGCTAACTCCTGGCTCTGCATTCAGGGGTCACTACTGGAGTTGCTGGGGAATGGGTGGGCTTACGAGGGGGGGCCAGGAATTGAAGCAAAATGAACCATTACAGAGGTAAGGGATGTGGCTCACAGTTGGTGATGAATTAAAACAAGAGAGAAAAATTAAACAGGAGGCAGGAGGGTAGGGATGGTGTTACAAATTTATACAGAGGAAAGTATCATTTGAATGAAAGCTGGAGAGAAGGAAGACAACATGCCATGGAGATTTGCAAGAAAGTTTCAGGCTGGAGAAACAGTAGATAAGACAGCCTTGAGGCAAGATGTGCCTGCAATGTTGAAGGAACAATGGTGAATCTAGTACGGGCAGAGCAGAGTGAGCTAGGGACAGTGGGCTAGGTCGGAAAGAGGCAGAGACACCTGCACATAGGCTATGTAGGCCTGTAAATGAAGGCTATATAATCTGGGGGACACGTATGTCACACGCATGAAGTTCTGGATTTGATCCCCAGGACCAAACTTACAAAATGAAAAAAAAATGCCTATTGCAAATAAAATGAAAGTCACAGGAGGATTTGGGGTGGAAAATTGACACAATTTGATTTGTGCTTTTTATTTATTTTATTTGGGGCTTTGAGACTTCTCCTAGCTATGTGTAGTGATCCTTCTCAGTAGCGCTTGAGGGATCAAACTGGAGTTGATCACAGGCAAATAAAATGCTTTGACTTCTGTTCTATCTCTCCAGCCTATGGCTTTTTAAAAAATATTTGTATTGAGTGATTGGAGGTCATGTGGGGGAAAGATGATGCGGGCCCAATATAGACTAGAGACTGAACACAATGGCCACTCAACACCTTTATTGCAAAACACAACACCTAATCAGAAAGAGAGAACAAAAGGGAATACCCTGCCATAGTGGCAGTGTGGGGTTGGGGGAGACGGGACTGGGGAGGGGGGAGAGGGATGTTGGGTTTACTGGTGGTGGAGAATGGGCACTGGTGAAGGGATGGGTTATCAAACTTTGTAAGGGAGAAACATGAGCACAAAAATGTATAAATCTGTAACTGTACCCTCACGTTGACTCACTAATTAAAAATAAAATATTAAATTAAAAAAAATATTTGTATTGAGCCATCGTGAGATACAGTTACAAAGCTTTCATGATTTTGAGTTTCAGTCATACAATGATGGAACACCCGTCCCTCCACCAGTGCACATTTTCCACCACCAATGTCCCAGTATCCTCCCGCAACCCCCACCCCAGCCCACCCCCTGACTCTGTTGCAGGTACCTTCCTTCTTACTCAATCTCCACTTTTGGGCATTACAGTTTGCAATACAGATACTGAGAGGCCATCATATTTGGTCCTTAGTCTACTTTCATCCAGCCCAGGACTTGTATCTTTTAACAATATCCCCTTGCTTTCTGTGTGATTAGTAGATCCTGGGGGAGCAGGATTATAGCAATTAGGAGCACAGTTAGGCCAAAAGGGAAGACACTCTTACAGTAATCCCTGTGAAAGATGATCAGAATTTAGACCAATATGACACCTGTGCATATGATGAGACATGGTGAGTTCTGGACATATTTTGAAGGTCAAGAAAACAGAATTTGCTGATGGATTGGACTTGGGTTAGGATAAAAGTAAGGAGAGTCTTTGAAGATGAATCAGGAGGCCCATGTCTTGGGTCAGACTGTGTGGTATGAACTGGAGAATATTCAAGTTCACAGGGATATGGGAGTTAAATTGAGCTTCACCCCTGCCTTCTTCACAATGTGAGACCTGGGGCCTGTTGTTTTCCACTTCTTTTCTTTTAAATTTTATACTCTTTTTATTACTTCCCCTGCGATATTCTGGAGGTCTGGAACTATGTGTTCTCTTATTCTTTTAACATATATTTTTTAAGAAACATCTCCTGACCCATGAGAGATTAGATTTAAAGAGCAAAATGGAAAAAAATAAACGCTTCTAACTGTCCAATTTTTTTTTATTTGTTCTTGGACCACACCCGATGATGCTCAAGGGCCATTTTTGGCTCTGCACTGGGGAGTAATCCCTGGCTGTGCTCAGAGAACCATATGTGGTCCTGGGGTTCAAGCCAGGGTTGTGGCGGACACAGCTGCACACAAGCAAATGCACAAATGTACTATCTCTTCAGCCCCTACTATTCAATTTTGATCAGATCTTACTTTTGAATATCATCTCCACTGACTTTTATTGCAGATTTTTGAAAAAATGAGTTTATTCATTTTAACTTAAAAAAATTTAAATTGAATCATTGTGAATTACAAAGTTGGAAAGTTATTGATGATTGAGTTTCAGGCACACAATATTCCAACGCCAATCTTTTCACCAGTGGAGTTTTATTTTTTTAATTGAGATATCCAGCAGTGAAACCCAGGCATGTGGGACCCGTGGCTGAGAAATCCAAGCCTGCTCATATCAGGACTGGGCCTCCTCCACCCAGATCTCCAGTTTTCCAGTAGCTTGGCGCCCCCTCCCCAACGCCATGTTATCTCATCAATAGCCAAGATCCAGAGACTATAAAACAAAGCTCCCAGAAGAGAGCGGAGCAATTTTTCCTGGAGATTTTTTTCCCCACACAGCAGAGCCTGGCAAGCTACCCATGGCATATTCAATATGCCCAAAACAGTAACAATGATGGGCCTCATTCCCCTGACCGTGAACGCGACAGCGATGAATGGAGACATTACTGGCACCCGCTTGAGCAAATTGATGAACAACGGGACGACAGTGGTACAGTGATACAGTGAATTGAGATATAATTCATGATAGTATTGAAGTTATTATTTTATAGAGCAGAGGACCACACCAATTCCTCCATTGGTAATTCCCACTTCTGAACCCAGGTATCCTTACCTGTACAACTTTGTAGTGCTTCTGTGAAGACTGACCTCAGTAACCCTTGGAGAATCCCCAGCTCTTCAGCTGGATCAGAGTAGGTGCTCCCTGAGCACTTGACACTGATCTTCATTTTCTGAGATGTTCAAGTAGCTTCACAGTGGAGACAAAATGAGAGAGATCCCAGGCATGGGTGGGGAGTTTTAGGGATAAAAGAGAATTAAAGATGGACACATCCTTCATATAGGCCCAGGGGAATGAAACCAATGGCCATCCAGGCCTTAGTGGAAGTCTGGAGGCAGGGAACTTTGAAGGAGGATAGGAAATATGGAGAGAGTGTGCAAGGAAAGGGGATCCCCATGGAAGACCAACAGAAGAGATGGAAGGCCAACCTCCTGCCTCCCTGGTTATGCCTTGGACCAACCTCAGCCCCATGCACCTCTAAAACCTCCTCCATTGCGGTATGAAGCCAATTGCAACGATGGTCTTCAAGGTCCCAGTACTTGGAAAAGTCCCTGAGCTTTGTGACATTTGGAGCCATACAACCCCTGGCTTGCCCACTGGACAGAATAGCCCTCCACCTCAGACACATAAACACTGATTTTAAACATATGCTCCCACCAAGGAGGGAAATTTTCAAAAGACCTTGAGAACCACATCTATGTTGTGGCTGGAATCACCAGCCTCTAGTACCCCTTATTCATTGCACAAATGCATGAATTCTCCACACATAGGACACGAGACGAAGGCTCAGAACTCTCCTCCAGAATCAACACTCTTCATGAGAGTTCTGATTACAGACAATCTGGGTTGCTGACCACCCTATCTATACCAATTGTGCGAAACTGGGTCAGGTTCCTGACCTCTTTGAGCCTTCCCCTCATCACTATGAATCAAAATGCAAATAACACCTCCTTCTTAGTTTGGTGAAAGGTTCAAATGGGGCTGGAGAGATTGTGCATGAAGTAAGGCACTTACTTGCCTTGCATATGGCTGCTGTTGTTAACGCTGCTTGAATCACTGGCACTGCATATGGTCCCCTGAGCAACACCAGGGGTCATTCCTGAGCACAGAGCTAGGAATAACAGCAGACCTGCCAGGTGTGGCCCCCAAACAAAAAATAACAATATGAATAAATAAAATAATAGTCTTAGTTTCAAGACTATGGCTCAGAGGCTTTAAGTACTGAAAAGAATGTGGGTTCACTGTACCTCAGTCTCCAACCTGACCTCACACTGAGTACTCCCACTGACATGTAGTTCAAGGTAAAAAATTATACTGAGCTATCAAAAAAAGGGAATGAAAATCCAACAAAGTTCTGATTTTTCCTTGTGATTACTTTGATGCAGTTCTTTGAAATACCAGCCATCATATTCTTTTCCCAAAACCTTTTGTTGTTGCCCCTTCTTGATGAATTCTCTAAGCATTTTTATTGAGCAAATTGTAGAGAGTACAGACTTGGAAACTGCAATGGGTCAGACACATTCCTCTGGGTGAGGGTCAGCTAAAACTTAATAAAGTACCTGCCAGGGAATGTTCTAGTTCATTTTCTTCTCACAACAAAACTTATGGTGTGGGTACAACTATTCCCTTTTATAGATAGAAAGCTGAGAATGGGGCAAAAGGTGAATTAACATGCTCAACATCAAAAAGCTGCTGAATGTTGAGGGAAATTTGGGACAGAGGCATGCTTGCTGCAAAGGCCATATGTTCAACCACTACTCTATATTGTCTCATCTCTTCAAATGGTTGGATCAAACCCTGTCACAAGTATATGAGAGTCTTGTATTCTCTCTGGGGGTGAGGGAAGAGCTGGGAAAATTGAGAGTGGAATTACCTTTTAATGGCTTTCCCTGTGCCCATAGATCCAGCTGCAGGCCCACATCCTTGCTACAAAATGCATAAGGGATCAAATTGGCAAAGGTGCTATCCAGTGTACTTCTCTGGGCTGGTACCTGTAAGTGAAAGGTTTAAACCAAGCATCTTCCTAAGAGCCTTTCAATGCCAGGAGTTGAGGTCTTGGTTCTCTTTGAGGCTTATAGCTGCATAGCTGTCTCCTTTGATAAGACAAGCAGACCCACTGCAATTCCTGGCATTCCTCTCTCCCCACGCCCAGCCGTCCTCCACCAAACTGTGGTGTGCATCAGCCTTGGTTTTCTTGGCACGCCTGAGCGCAATCTCCTCCCTCTACCTCTGCCATCACTGTCTTTACCCTGAATCCAGTTGTATACCTCTCCTCTGAGATACAGAATTGTTTCCTCCACTGCCTCCTATTTCCTCCTCCTTAGAGTTTCTCAGGGATCTCATGCTCCACCTGCATGTGAACTTCACAGTGTCTTCTTCCCTCGGAACTGCCTCCTCCTTCTGTACTCCTCTTTTGGGGGAATGGTTTTGCAATTTATTCATCTGCATAAACCACAACCTCAAGGATGTTCCTCCAGCTTTCCCTGCCCTCACTCCCCACATCCCATCAGGCACCGGGCCTGTCAGCACAATCTTATACATCTTTCAAGAGCTCACTCCCTTCTCCCCTTCTCTTCATCTCCAACCCTATCTCTCTAGTTTATGCCACAATCAATGGAGCGTTGAAGTAAAAGACAAAATGTCTTCCCTGGGGGCCAGAATGATAGTACAGCAGGTAGGGCATTTGCCTTGTAAGCAGCTGACGCAGGTTTAATCCCCAGCATCCCCTACGGTCCCCCAAGCACCGCCAGGAGTAATTTCTGAGTACAGAGCCAGGAGTAACCCCTGAGCATCGCTGGGTGTAACCCAAAAAGCTAAAAAAAAAATTCTTTCCTGGACCTTTCTGCCTCTCTTCCATTCTTCAACTTGCAGCCAATATAAACTTTATATTCATTTTAATTTATATATATTTGAATTAACATGGTCAATATAAAAAACTGCTGAATGTTGAGGGTACATGCAACACACACATATATAGTTTTTACGCCACACGTGACTGTGTTCAAGGTTTACTCCTGGCTCTGTGCTCGGGGATCAGTACTGGTGGGGCTCAGAGGACCATATGTGGTGCCTGGGATGGAAGCTAGGTCGGCTGCATGCAAGGCAAGTGCCTTGTCCACAGTACTCTTGTTCTGAATCCAGCATTTGAAAAAAAATCTAGTCATCTCGTTCTTGCACCAAATTCTTCAATGGCTTTCTTTCTCACAGGATTAGGTTTCAATTCCTAGACACATGTGATCAGGTGCCCATGGGCAAGTCATTTTCTGGAATGGGTCTTGAAGTCCATATTAAACCTCGATTCTGATGCCTTATCTAGTGGCTTATCTTCTACATAATAGTCAACAGGACTTGGCAGTACATTCTCTTGGCGTGGTGGTGTGGGGGGGGGTTGTCCCCAGCTGTGCACAGAAGTCACTCCTGGTGACACTGGGCCTGGCAATTCCAAACCCAAAGGTCAGGTGTTTAGGCTCAGTAATGCAGTATTGCTTAGACCGGCATTGACGGGGGCCACCAGGACCATCCCAGTAGTGTTCAGAGAACACCATGCTAGGGTGGGGTCATGCAATATGGGCGCTCAAACTCAGGGTCTCTTGCATTCAAGACATGTGCTCCATCTCTTTGATCTATTACTGCATTCCTCTTAGCACACTTCGACTTTTTAAGTGTGTGTGTTGGCTCTGGGCTGGGGAGCACCTTGTGATGCTCAGGGCGACTATGTGGTGCTTCAGATCTGGAGTTCCTGCATGCAAAACACATGCTCCAGCCCACTGATCCATCTCCTCAAACCATCATTATCCCTTCTTGTTGTTGTTGTTGTTGTTTGGGTCACCCTTGGAGGTGCTCCAGTCTTTCTTCTGACTTTGTGCACAGGGATCACTCCTGGGGTTCCAGGGACCATAGGAGATGCTAGGGATCAAACCCGGGTCAGCCGCATGCAAGGGAAGAGCCCTACCCGCTGTAATATCTCTTCTTCACATCAGTATTCTTTTAAACCTCTCTAACCTTCAACTTTCTCATCTGTAAAGTAGAACAATAATAATACCTACCTGCAATGACTGCATTGAGCCCTGCACAGGTATGCTTGTACCATTTGCCACTAGCAATACTCTGACTATGGAGTTATCAGTACCAGTCATATAAATCATAATTGATTTAGTCAATTAATGATTAATAACATTATGGAACTTGTTACATTGTGTTATAGGTTGCCATTGTGTTCATGTAGACTTGCTCTTTTTCTCCAGCTCACCTCTCACAACATCCCTTTCTCCTTGCCTTTCATTGTCACACAATTTTTTTTGAGAAGGGGTTTGGGCCTTCCCTGGCTGTGCTCAGGGTTTACTTCTGGCTCTGTATTCAGTGCTCACTCCTGGTGATGCTCGAGGACCGTATGCAGCACCAGGGATTGAACCCAGGTTGGCTGTGACAAGCACCTTATCCACTCTCCTATCTCTCTGGTCCTTTTCCACACACTTTCACAATCCCCTTCATACTTTGTATCCCTGGAAATTCTTTCTCTCCATGTGGTTCCTTCCTCTAGTTCCTTTTTATCTTGCTAAGTCTCTTTTAGTATCAGTTCAGGGACGGATTCCTCTGTGTATCTTCCCCGATGCTATCCAAATCAGTGTGATGGCTTTTCCATGGGCCCCCAGAACACTCCACACTTCCCTGAGCAGAACATAATATCAATCACACCAGACTGGTAACAATTTGCTCTTCAGACTCCTGAAATAAGGCCATCAGCTTGCCCAAGACCTCAGTGTCTTACCACCAAGCTCTTAGCATTGTTGGGCACATAATAGTTGCCCAGTGAGTGTTTGATGAATGATCAAGAAACCAAGCTGGCAGCAATTCTCCTCCACTCAACCCAGTGCATCTTTTCGGGGTATGGGGGGTGTCCAAGACCATGAGGTAAAACCTCTTTTAAAATAAAAAATCTAAAAATAAAATGGACAAAACAACTTCTGGGGTATAGAAATTTAAAAGTTACAAAGGCGAAGCTATAAAGAAGGGAAAATCTGCAAACCAAAAATGTTTTGGGTAAAAGATTATTCACATGGCCCAGACTCTGAAAGTATAACATAGTTTATATTTACAGTAATTTTCTCTATGGCAAGTGTATTTGCTTCACTCTGTTATGACCCCTTTTAAGAGGAAATAGTCATATCTGAATTGGGAAGCCATTTCTGAAAAGAGTGGGGACTGAAAAAAAATTAAAAAAATTTAAAAGTCTACTGGTTGAGCACAGATAAGATTGAACTAACACTGGAGAGAAAACCACCTGGTCACACCAAGAACTTCCTGTGCGGGCTGGAGAGATAGTATAGGGGTTAATGTACTTCCTTTGTACTTTCTGGTTCAACTCTATAGTGCATATGGTCTCCTGAGCACTTCCAGGAGTGATGCCTGAGCATAGAGTCAGGAGTAAGCCCCGGGCACTGCTAGATATGTCCCCAATACAAATGAACAAAACAAAACAAGAAAGCCAGTGAAGAGATAGTATAGCAGGTAGAGCATTTTCCTGCACATAGGTGACCTGTGCTTGATCCTGAGCATAACATATGGTCCCCTGAGCCTACCAGGAGTAATCCCTGAGCACAGAGACACGAGTGAGCGCTGGACATACCTGGGTGTGGCCCCAAAACAAAAACAAAAAACCAAAAAACAAAAAACAAAAAACAAAACAAAAAAAAAGAAAAAGAACTTCCTGTCCATGTACAGGATAGATAGTAGAGGAAGTGAGGCCATCCTCAATTTGACAGGTTTGATCCCCAGCACTGCAGATGGTCTCCTGAGAACTCCCAGGAGTGAGCCCTGAGCATAGCCTACTGTGATACAAATATAAAAAAATAAAAATAAGTACTTCCTGTCTCTGCTTAGAAGTATTTCTCTCCTGACTCACCTCCCTAAGTGACTCATCTTTATTTTCTTTCATCATCTGTAAAATAAAAATAAGATGTACTTCAGGTGTGTGTATTGGGGGGATGGAAAATCACTGAAATAACACATAGTTGTTTTTGTAAGCTGCAAAACATGTAGCACTTAATGATGATCAAACATAGAAAATGTGCTGCTCTTTGATTCTTTTAAAAATCCCTTGTAGACAAGGGCCCTCCTGTTTATACAGCAGTATCTCTAGCAATCAGGTTAGAATTGATTGGCATTATTGTATTCTTTGTATTTGGCAGATTCCCAGCCTGTGGCAACATGCTGGTCACCATAGAGACACGAGAAGCACCCTTGGCTCATTGGTACCACATTTACGAACCAACCCTTAAAGTTGATTATTTTGCAGATGGCTTGTCTTGTCTATTCAATGTTGATTCTATTAGTTCCAATTTCCAAAGGTTACATGTTCCAACCTTGTCCCTTCAAGCATAAGCCAAAACTATGCTTTAAAAAATAAGTGAGTACAAGATGTACTTGGGGAACACTGAGGAGCCCAGACAGATGGATGGGTGGGGGGTTGTCGGAGATCCTTAGGATATACTTCTCATTCATTCTTTCTTTCTTCGGGGGGGTGGGATTTAGAACTACACCTGGCAGTGCTCAAGACTCATTTCTAGCTCTGTACGCAGGGCTTACTCCTGGCTCAATGCTCAGGGATCACTCCTAGGGTGCTTAGGGGAGCATATGTGGTGCCAGGGATTTGAACCGGAGTTGGCAGTGTGCAAAGCAAGCACCTTGCTTCCAGTTCTATCTCTCTGGCCCTCACTCATTCATTCATTCATTCATTCATTCATTTTTTAAATTTAGTATTTGGCACCCACCATGAGTCAGTAACTCGGCTAGATACTGGGGATACAGTGGCAAGCAAGATGAGTCTATAGATGCCATAGTCTCCTGGGGAAGACAGGCAGTAGGAGACTCTTCTTATTGCGTGTTTAATTCTACGGGTGTGAGTGTGGATGGGGGAGAATAGAAACGGTACGATGGGCCCCTCTCCTTTCCAGAAACTTTCGAGGTCTCCTAGCAAGGTCACCTGCAAGGACTGGTGAGTGTCAGCCACACAAACACTTAGGGATAGGAAGGTAAGCATGAAGTAGAATAAAAGTGATCCTGGAGGGAGGTGCCAGAATGATAATATAGCGGGTATGGCACTTGCCTTGCATGTAGCAAACCCAGGTTCAATCCTCGACACTCCATATGATCCCCTGAGCCCCGCCAAGAGTGATCGTTGAGCAGAGCCAGGAGTCAGCCCTGAGCACCGCCGGGTGTGACCCAAGAACAACAACAAAAAGGTGGTCCTGGAAGGAAAAATGTATCAAAGAATATGAAGGGACAGGGCCCTGGGTAAATTTGAGGTTTGAACAAAAAATCAGGGAGTATGGTAATAAAGCACTTGGGGAGAGGAAAATAAGTTCTATTTACAACATGCTGGATTTGAGGTATCTGGAGACCATGCAAAAAAGGATTGGGTCCGGTGGCAAGAGGATTTGTGGGTCTGACATGTCACAAGGTAGTCATGAAAGATGTGGCTAATGAACAAATAGCTTCACACCACTCTGCTGGGGTGTTTGCGAGACCGTGCAGCAGTGTGGCGCTTATTTGCACCAGTTGTTTCGAAGAGAAACTAACACAGTTCAGAATGGATCGTAGGGATCAGGAAGCCGTGTGTGGAGGAGCTGGCTCAGCGCTCAGTGATCACTCTCGATCATGCTTGGGGAACTCTATGTGGTTACAGGGACCAGACCAAATTTCAGCGCTCAGTGATCACTCTCGATCATGCTTGGGGAACTCTATGTGGTTACAGGGACCAGACCAAATTTGGCTGCATGCAAAGTAAGTGCATGAACCACTGAACTATGTTTCTGGCCCCTGTAAACTTCCCTGGATCTCACTTATATCAATAAAATTTATAATAGACCTATGTGCCATTTTCCAGAGTTACAAACACACAATCAAGTATGCACATTCACCATTGTTACAAAAGCTGAGGAAAAAACACACAGCACCTTCTACATGAGTATATCCCTAGGAATGTACCTGGGAAAAAACTAAAGAGAAAAATGCTGGGAAGCTTTAATTTTCGGGTGGTATTAAAGGCTGTTTATTGTTTTTTGGGAATATTCTTTTGTTACTGCCATTGTTAATTGTCCAAACAGTAAAACATTCTCAGTAGTCAAAATGATAGATAAGTGATAGATAAAATTCACTAACAAATCGGACCTTTTCTATCCTTTTTTTCTGGGGGGTGGGCTAACAGGTCTCCACAAGGGTGCCAGCTAGTATCTGATAGCACTAGGGAGGCCACCTAGCATGTCATACTGTGATAGAACCTGGAGTCCTGCGCATATTAGGCATGTGCACTAGTCATTGGCATGCTCTCCCAGACTCTCAAACTTCTTGTTTTCTCTTTAGATTTCGGTTTGATGAAGAGTTCAGGCCCGAGAACCAGGGGAGTAAGAGTGGATCCCCCTAATTGGAAATGGAAAAGTTTAAGCAGAGAAGAGAATATCTTTTTTTTTTATCCTTTTACACTTTATTTTTAACTAAGACCACAGACTATCGGAGAAGCTATAGGAATATATTTTAATATAGGAATGAGATTTTAGGATCATTCAAACTGCAGTATATTTTGACAGACTTAAACTTAGATCCTACCATGAATACAAGAAGAAAAGTAATTTATAAAAACAGAAGAGTACAGAAATCTTTTCTGACTAAGTCTTAGTCTTAATTTGATTCTTTCCTGTATTAAAGTGAATGTGATACATCTCAATTATTCCTCAATTATTTTCTTTTTTTTTAATTTATTTATTTTTAATTAGAGAATCACCGTGAGGGTACAGTTACAGATTTATACACTTTTGTGCTTATACTTTCCTCATACAAAGTTTGGGAACCCATCCCTTCACCAGTGCCCATTCTCCACCACCCGTAAACCCAGTGTCCCTCCCACCCTCCCCAATCCCATCTCCCCCCCACCCCACCCTGCCACTGTGGCAAGGCATTCCCTTCTGTTTTCTCTCTCTAATTAGCTGTTGTGGTTTGCAATAAAGGTGTTGAGTGGCCGCTGTGCTCAGTCTCTAGCCCTCATTCAGCCCGCAACTCCCTTCCCCCACATGGCCTTCGACTACAATGTAGTTGGTGATCGCTTCTCTGAGTTGACCTTTCCCCGGAACGTGAGGCCAGCCTCGAAGCCATGGAGTCAACCTCCTGGTACTTATTTCTACAGTTCTTGGGTGTTAGTCTCCCACTCTGTTATTCTATATACCATAGATGAGTGCAATCTTTCTATGTCTGTCTCTCTCTTTCTGACTCATTTCACTCAGCATGAAACTTTTCATGCCCATCCACTTGACTACAAAATTCTTGACAAGAGAATATCTTTTTTGAGGGGACACCGTTAGTGCTCAAGATTTACTTCTGGCTCTGCAACTTAGGGATCACACCTGGTGGTTTCAGGGATGGTGGAGATCATATCCGGGTCTGTCACCCGGGTCTGTCATGTGCAAGGCAAGTCACCCTATCCTTTGGACTATCTCTCTAGCACTGATAGTATCTTTTTTGAATATTTGATTTATACCCAAGATACCATGAAAATGAACTTATTTTTTTCTTTTTGGGTCACACCCGGCGATGCACAGGGGTTAGTCCTGCTCTGCACTCAGGAATTACTTCTGGCTCAGGGGACCATATGGGACTGGGATGCTGGGAAGCGAACCCAAATCGGCCGCATGCAAGGCAAATGCCCTACCTGCTGTGCTATTGCTCCAGCCCCGAAAATGAACTATTTTTTTCTTTTTGGGTCACACCCGGCGATGCACAGGGGTTACTCCTGGCTCATGCACTCAGGAATTACTCCTGGTGGTGCTCGGGGGACCATATGGGATTCTGGGAATCGAACCTGGGTCGGCCGCATGCAAGGCAAATGCCCTACCCATGTGCTATTGCTCCAGCCCCCGAAAATGAACTTTTTAAGTGGAGTCCCTGAGAGCCAGAGATTCTTAACATCAAGAACAGAAGATCACTAGGTCATTGCAAATTGCGACTTTGTTTTTGAATTGTGGGAAAGGAATCACATCCAGTACCTCACACATGTACAGAGTACTAGCCCATGGTCCCTCCCTTGCTCCCTCACTCCCTTCCTCCCTCACTCCCTTCCTCCCTCACTCCCTTCCTTCCTTCCTTCCTTCCTTCCTTCCTTCCTTCCTTCCTTCCTTCCTTCCTTCCTTCCTTCCTTCCTTCCTTCCTTCCTTCCTTCCTTCCTCCCTCCCTCCCTCCCTCCCTCCCTCCCTTCCTTCCTTCCTCCCTCCCTCCCTCTCTCCCTTCCTTCTTTCTTTCCTCCCTCCCTCCCTTCCTTCTTTCTTTCTTTCCTCCCTCCCTCCCTTCCTCCCTCCCTCCCTCCCTCCCTCCCTCCCTCCCTCCCTCCCTCCCTCCCTCCCTCCCTTCCTTTCTTCCTTCCTTCCTTCCTTCCTTCCTTCCTTCCTTCCTTCCTTCCTTCCTTCCTTCCTTCCTTCCTTCCTTCCTCCCTCCCTCCCTCCCTCCCTCCCTCCCTCCCTCCTGCTTTCCTGCCTTCCTTCCTTCCATCCTGCCTGCCTGCCTTCCTGCCTTCCTTTCTGCCTTCCTTCCTCTCATTTTTGGGCTACACCTGGCTGTGCTCAGGGATTGCTCTTGGCTCTGTGCTCAGGATCACTCCTGGAGGGCTCAGGGCACCATGTGGCGCCAGGGATCGAACCTAGGTTAGCTGCATGCAAGGCTAGTACTCTCTCTGGCCTGCTTTTTCTTTCTTTTACCCAGTGGAGTTAACACTTAACTCCAGCTAAGTGTTCAGGGATTGTTCTTGGTGGAACTCAGGGAACCAATTTGAACTGGAAATGGAATTTAGGGCTCCTGCATGCAAACACACCAAGTTGTCTCTCCAGCCTCACACACTTTTCATTGTAATGGTACACATGTGCTTACCAGAAGTCTCATTCACTGAGATGTGGTGCTCATCAGGGGCCTCTCATTTTAGTTGCTTTGTTCACATCTACCTGGCTCTGATGCACCAGAGAGATCACACACTGGTGAGGCGATTCAAGCCATAACTGGCTATGCACAGGACTTACTCCAGGCTTGGTGCTCAGAATCACTCCTGATTGTGCTCGAGGATACTCTATGGGGTGCTGGATATTTAACTGGTTTCGGTCATGTGCAAGGCAAGGATCCTAACCACTGTACTATCTTTCCAGTCCGACATGTATTTTTTTTAACGAACAGAGACTATGTAAGTTCATGATGCTGATAAATAATATAGTACTATAAAATTCTTTTTTTTTTTGCAGGGGAGGCATACAAGCAGTGCTCAGAGGATCTGAGGGGGCCACTACAAGTGATACTTGGCCAACAGGACAGGTGGTTCAGTGCTCGAATCTGAAGATATGGTGCTACTGAGGTGCCCATTATCAGCAGGACCGTGCCAACTGTGCGTGGGGGGCCTTCAGGGCCCCACCTTGTG
Source organism: Sorex araneus (assembly GCF_027595985.1). Taxonomy (NCBI): domain Eukaryota; kingdom Metazoa; phylum Chordata; class Mammalia; order Eulipotyphla; family Soricidae; genus Sorex; species Sorex araneus. Next base: position 139,876,142 of record NC_073313.1, on the reverse strand, counting down.
ATACTCAAAAGGCCATGTGGTGCTAGGAATTAAATCTATGTCAACGTAAATATGCTTTATATTATCTCTCCAGTCCCTCCTTTTGATTTCCTTAATAACATTTTCTTTTGCCTATTACTATAAAATATATTAATATTATGTACATAATATACAAAATATGTGCTAATCTACAGTTTAAGTTTTAGCATTTACATTTTCTCGATTTCATAGGAAAATCTGTATTGAGCTGGAAAGAGTACTATGGATAAGACTTCTGGTTAATAGCAGGATAATAATTAAGTAAACTTGAGGGTGTTAAAAATTATACACATGACAGTAGTTGCACACCTGCCTGAGACAACATATTCAATCCCTAGTACTGTCTGAAAATTTCTGAGTGTGGGGCTAGAGAGCTACTATAGGGGTTAAGGCTTGTACTCTAGTATGATTACTGGCACCATACATTCCCTGATCAGCACTTAGGAGCAATCTCCAAGCATGGAGCCAGGAGTAGCTCTAAGCACCACTAGGTATGGCTACAAAACAAAGCAAAATTGCTGAGTGTGTATATATACACAATGGAATACTATGCGGCTATTGGAAAAGATGAAGTCATGAAGCTGGCTGATAAAGGAATGGATCTGGAGGGTAGCAGGCTGAATGAAATGAGTCAATAGGAGAGGGACAGATACAGAATGATCTCACTCATTTGTGGGATATAAAGAAACATAGTATGGGTCTAGAGCAATAAATAGTACAGTGGGTAAGGCCTTGCATGTGGCCAACCTGGGTTCAATTTCCAACATCTAATATGGTCCTCCAAGCACAGCCAGGAGTAATTCCTGAGTGAAGAGCCAGAGGTAACCCCTGAGCATCATCAGGTGTGACACAAAAAAAGAAAAAGAAACATAGTAGGGAAATAAGAATAGCCAAAGACAACAGAAATGAAGGGTAGGAGAACTGTGACAGAGTTCCCATTTAGGACACTTGCCACAGAGGGGATAGGGGGAGGAGAGAACAGGGAAGTGACCACTATGACAAAGAGGGAAGTGATCATTCTGGACAGGAACTGGGTGCTGGAAGGAGGTAAATTAATATGCATGGTACCTTCTCAGTAACAGCATTACAAGCCACAGTGCCTAAAAGAAAAAAGAAAAAGAAAAGAAAAGCCTCTGTTTACAATAGCCAGAATTTAGAAAAAACCCAAGTGCCCGAGAACAGATGACTGGTTAAAGAAACTTTGGTACATCTACACAATGGAATACTATGCAGCTGTTAAAAAAAATGAAGTCATGAACTTTGCATATAAGTGGATCAACATGGAAAGTATCATGCTAAGTGAAATGAGTCAGAGAGAGACAGACATAGAAAGATTGCACTCATCTGCGGAATATAAAAAAACAGAATGGGAGACTAACACCCAAGAATAATAGAAATAAGTACCAGGAAGTTTGCTCCATGGCTTGGAAGCTGGTCTCACATGCTGGAGGAAAAGGCAGCTCAGATAGAGAAGGGAACACCAAGTAAAGCGTGGCTGAAGGGCCCGCTCGGGATGGGAGATGCGTGCTGAAAGCAGACACGATGAAGGCAAAGGCAAGGCAAACGTGTGAGGCAAACGCCCTACCTGCTGTGCTATCCCTCCAGCCCCTGTTTTTTCTTTTCTTTTCTTTTTTTTTTTTTTTTTGCTTTTTGGGTCACACCTGGTGATGCACAGGGGTTACTCCTGGCTCATGCACTCAGGAATCACCCCTGGGTGCTCAGGGGACCATATGGGATGCTGGGATTCGAACCCGGGTCGGCCGCGTGCAAGGCAAACGCCCTACCCGCTGTCTATTGCTCCAGCCCTGTTTTTTCTTTTTTAAATGGAATCACCGTGAGATACACAGTTACAAGGTTGTTCAGGATCAGGTTTCGGTTACACTGTTCCAACACATCCTCCACCAGTGTGTAACAACTTTGTAAAGGGGCCTTTGTAATAAAACACTTTTTTTTAAATGTGGGAGATATTATGCTTTACAATAGTTGTAATGGTAACATTTCAGGAATACAGTGTTGCTACAAGGCACCCACCACCAGAATGCCAGCATCCCAGACCAGTGTACTCCTTTCTCCCTGGTCTATCTTAGCAAATTCATTTCTTTTTGCTACTCCTGGCATTGCACAGGGTTTCTGTCTCGATCTCTGCTCATGTGTCACTCCTGGAAGGGCAAGGGGGACCCTATGGGGTGTCAAGGATTGAAACCAGGTCAGCGACCAGGCAAGCACACTACCTGCTTTACTATCACTTTTGTCCCAGCAATCTCACTTCTTTTAAATTTTAATTTTAAATTATTTATTTATTTATTTATTTATTGAATCACCATGAGATACAGTTACAAAGTTTTTTTCATGCTTGGGTTTCAGTCATACATGCTCCAACATCCATCCTCTCACCAGTGTACATTTCCCATCACCAGTGTCCCCAGTCACCCTCCCGATCCCTCTCTCTCCAGCCTGCTGCCCCTATGGGTAAGTCCTTCTCTCTCTCCCTCTCTCTTTCTCTCTCCTCTCCCTGTCCTTTGGGCATTATGGTTTGCAATACAGGTACTGAAAGCTTATCATGTTTGTCCCTTTATCTACTTTTAACACTCAGTTCATGTCCAGAGTGATCATTTCCAACTATCATTGTCATAGTGGGCTGGAGCGATAGCACAGCGGTAGGGTGTTCACCTTTCATGTGGCCGACCCATGTTCGATTCCTCCACCCCTCTCAGAGAGCCTGGTAAGCTACTGAGAGTATCGCGCCTGCACGGCAGAGCCTGGCAAGCTATCCGTGGCGCACTGGATATGCCAAAAACAGTAACAATAAGTCTCACAATGAGAGACGTTACTGGTGCCCGCTCGAACAAATTGATGAGCAACGGGATGACGGTGACAGTGACAATGATTGGCATAGTGGTCTTATCTCTATCCCAACTGCCCTCCCCCACATTTGTGGCAGGTTTCCAACAGTGGACCAGTCCTGTTGGCTCGTTTCTACTGTCTTAGGAGCAATTTCACTTGTCAGCAAACTCTCATCATCTGTTTTTGTTGGCCACTGCTTATGTCCTCAGTATGTTTCCTTATACCTTACAATCTGAGTAATATTTTCCAATATTTGTCCTTGCCCCTGTAACTCACACTGCTCAAAACGAGACCCTCCAATTCCATCCAAGGTGCAGCAAACTGCAGGATTTCATCCTTCCTTATAGCTGAGTAATATCCCATTGTGAACATATATCACATCTTTTAAAATTTGGGGGTGGGGGGGTTAGGGAGTGCCAGAGCCATAGAACAATGGATAGGGTGCTTGCCTTACATGCAGCTGATATGGGTATGATCCCTGGCACTACACGTGGTCCCCTGAGTCCCACAAGAAGTGATCCCTGAGTGCAAAGCCAGGAGTAAGTCCTGAGCGCTGCCAGATGTGTCCCAAATACAAACAAACAAAATATTCGGGAGGGATGTGGGTCATACCCAGTGGTCCGGGCTGCGTGCTCAGTGCTGCGTGCTCAGTGCTAAAAATGATTTCAGGAGGTGCCTAGAAACTGCAAACTCACCAATTTCTCAGCTGTGCCAGATGATTGAGCAGCCATGTAGCATCTAAGAACCCATGAAATTTGCAGACAGACCCAACTTTGAGGTCTCCCATTCATTCCCCCTCTTTGATAAAAACAAAAATGTCCACCATTTGCTGGGACTCGGAACAAGCAGAACAAGCTGAGAGAGAAGAAAAGTATAAAAAGTAAAGCCAAGAGGTGGTGAGATTTACACGAGTCCTTTAACACTCTGAGAACCTCTCCTCTGGATGTTCAAGGTCTCACCTACTTGCTCTCTCAAAAGTATATTTGGGGGGCTGGAGAGATAGCACAGCGGGTAGGGTGTTTGCCTTGCAAGCGGCCAACCCGGGTTCAAATCCCAGCATCCCATATGGTCCCCTGAGCATGACCAGGGGTAATTCCTGAGTGCAAAACCAGGAGTAACCCTTTGCATTGCCAGGTGTGACCCAAAAAGCAAAAAAACAAAACAAAACAAAAAAGTATATTTGGGAAATATAGCCCTTGAGCACAACCAACAATCCTGACACAAAGGAACCTGAATCAACTTGAGTCGTTTTGCAATCCTCTCCTACCAATTTGGCTGAACCTGATTCTTGCCATCTTTCCCCCGTGAGCAGAGATCCTGAGACCCTATTCAGCTATGCTTTGAGAGAAAGGTAAAGGAAAGGCAGAGGAATCCTGTGAAAAGGCAAAGTGTTGTGGGGTCAAAGCTGGGATTAGTTTGGGCATTGCTCAGTTCTTTCCCAACACTGTGGCTCTAAACCTAAGCCAGGTCCTGGACTTCTGATAACTCCCAGTTAAAGATGCAATAACTTTAACAGGTTCATCTTCAGATGGAGGCAAATATCCCAAACTGTTTTCCTTCCCAAACCTGTCACACTGGGATTATTATTGAACTTTGAGTGGTCTGTAGATAAACATATTAAGTGAAGGTAATGGTGACACAGCAGTCTTTGCAGAGCAATTTGCTTCCTAGGGGGCATTGCATAATGTCTAGAGTCCCTTTAGGTTATCAAAAACAGTGCAGATGGGGTGCTGAAACACGAGGGTAGAGGGCATGGATGCTATAATACACATAACACTAAGTTATTTGGACAGCAGCTGAGAAGATCTACTATGGGAGGCAAAGGTGGTGTTTGCTTTTTAAGCAGGAAGATAACACTATTTGGCAACAAAAGACCAGGTTCACTGCACAAGGGCAGGCTAATATTGCTGGAAAGATATACACAACTAGGTACTAAAAGATGGTCTCCTGTGGTAGGGGCACCTCGGTTTGAGATTGACAAAACTGATACATAACCCAGCACAAAGAATAAACATTTTCTACATGGTTTTAGGGCCTCACGGGGCTGTGCTCAGGGTTTACTCCTTGCTCTGCACTTAGGGATTGCTCCTGGCAGTGCTCAGGGGACCAGATGGGAGTGCTGAGGATCAAACCCAGGATGGCTACTGTACTCTCCAACCCTTTCGTCTTAAGGAACCAAGTCGAGTTCAGTGGCAGCTAGAAAATGATAGGCTATATATCCAGGTCAGCCACATGCACGGCAAGGGCCTTACCAGGGCACTTTATATCTGCAATTATCAATAAGCATAGCTAGATTTTCACCCTACATCTGCCAAGTTGGGAGGGGAATAGGAAAAGCACATACATTAGCCAGTTAAACTTAGGGATAAGCTAATGCAATCTTTCTCGAAGTGGGTAACACAGCCCTAGTAGGGTGCTGAAAAATATCCAGGGGGCCACTGAGTGACTTTCTTGCAGTAGGCTCAATTTGGGAACTCCTGAACCAGTGCAATCGTGACCAGAGAAAAGCAGGCACTAATCTTAAGTATAAAGAATCAAATAGGGGGCTGGAGCAATAGCATAGCAGGTAGGGCCTTGCACGTGACCAACCGGGTTCAATTCCTAGCATCCCATATAGTCCCCTTAGCACTGCCAGGTATGACCCAAAAAGCCAAAAAAAAAAAGAATCAAATAGGAAAGAGACCACATCAGGCAGATTGTTTCAGCCAAGCTCAGAGGCTCAGCATGCTCCTGTCTGAAGCCAATGTCTTTCCATGTCTCTTATGCCCATGTAAGACACAGGAAGATCAACACCACAGCACATGTAAACCTGTGTCATGTATGCTGTTGGCTAGACCAATAGTAGAAGAGCAAATAGAAAACACCAAGAGGCCATGAATTATACTTTATTGGCTTTATTTAAGCATAGGATTCACCATCCAACTTTGCCCTTGAAAATGCCTTTTCAGCCACTGCTCTGCTTGGCTGCCAGTCTTTTGTCTCTCTCTTCAGCAATGGTGAGGCGGATGCCTTTTCCTCGGGGAAGAGAAATCCATGGTTTGTTGCCCTGACGAAAACAATCATCAATTAAAAATCACCACAGACCAATGTGATAGAATCATCATGCCTAACATCTGTCATACAAAGGACATACTCAATCCTGCCTAGATCTCTAAGCTCTGAGAAGTAGCTGCCCTTAAAGGGCAACCCAAACTCACCTTGCCAATCACAAAAATGTTGGAGAGGCGGGTGGCAAAGCTATTGCCATTGGCATCTTTCACATGGACGACATCAAAAGAACCAGGATGTCTCTCTCTATTGGTGATCACACCAATTCTTCCCAAATTAGCACCTCCAGTCACCATGCACAGGTTACCTGGGGAGGAAGGACAGAATTTGCTCAGAGAAAGACATCAACTCATAATGCAACTGCAGAAAAATGCATAACTGAATTGCAGAAACTGATCTGAAAGAAGCCCAGTCATTCTTTTTCACCCACCTGAGTTTTACTAATCACATCATGACTCTCCAGGCCTTTCAGGAACTGATTTCCTCAATCCCCTTCTACACACCTACCAAATGTCTACAGCAGCTCACTCTTTCCCAGACTACTGCCATTCCTGAATCAAAGTCCAAATTCATGATGTGACTGACATGTGTGCACATCAGACCCCCCTCGATGGCTTTAAAGAAATACAAACCAGTAGAACTCACAACACTTGTTTGCAGGCTTACAAAGCCAAAGAACACTTCGCAGAGGCAGGCAGAGATGCTTACCAGTGTCAAACTTGATGAAATCTGTGATCTTGCCAGTTTCCAAATCAATCTGAATGGTGTCATTAACCTTAATGAGGGGATCCGGGTAGCGAATGGTGCGAGCATCGTGTGTCACCAAGTGAGGGATTCCTTTGGTGCCCACAAAGATCTTCCTCACTTTGCACAACTTGTACTAGAAACACATGTTAGCCACAATCAGTTTAGCTCACAAGCATCATACTCCACAACCCCAGAGGGGTGTTCCTGATTTTCCAGAGCCTCCATTACTTTCTTGGACCAGAATCCTCTCTAGCCTAGACTGCATTTAATTTATACCTCCCTGTAGGTATAAATTCCAATTCATATATTAAGTACTTATATTTCTCCATTTCCCAGGCAGTAAGGGTGCTGAGAATTCTCTCAAAGATCCCCTCACACAAAGAGCTCAACGGCTCACTCTCCATCACCATTGTGCTTGTCTCAGGAGCTGACAACTGCATTGCTTGTTCATCCAATCAACAAAAACCTCAAACAGGATTTCAACCCATGTTGACATCCTAAGTGAAAATTCAATCACCCTGATGCCATTGGACTTGCCCTCCAGCCTGCTGATAACAAGGCAGCTAAGGAAATTAGGATCTGAATAACCCTATTAAATTAACCTTCATTTCCAGCCAATAACACAAGCCCCAAATGTTTGTGCAAAACTGGCACAACAAACTGGATTAAATGCTTGCAATCTCTTTAAAGCGATTTCAAACCAGTGCCAGAGGGTTAGCAGTCTTCACTAATGAAGCCTTGGGTGCTAAGTACTGTTTTCTGCAAAGGGGACAATAGGCCCATTAAGTTTGGGACTGTATAGACTAGATGCTTTCTAGTTCCCTTATCCTTGAAAGACCTATATACACCTCAGGCCCTCATAAATATCCCTGAAAACCACTTTCCTTGCTTCTCAGAGACAACCAGTTACGTCTTCCAAACTAGGACTCATTTCTGTCGCAATAGCAGAGAACTCTCAACTACTTCCAAACGTAACTTGTCTGAAAGGACCTCATTTCAAGGCAGAAACTCATCTACTTAATTGGGGCTTGAGCACCTGGTACTTGTTAAGTCTGCCCTCAACACTCACTTTAGCCTCCTCAGGAGTAATGCGATGAACAGCAAAGCGTCCCTTGGTGTCATAGATCAGCCGGAAATTCTCTCCCGTCTTATCAATACTGATGACATCTGAGAGCAAAGAGTAACAAAGGTTACTATTACAACCCTCCACTATCCAATGCGGAGTCACCACTCCAAGGAGATCCCCCAGCTTCCATTTCTGTCAGGATTCCTGAAGATGGGTAACTAGAGAATCTGTCATGTCTTAGCAATTGGTTTTCACAGAGACACAATTTTAACTTTAAAAAAAGGGGGGGGAGGGGGAAGGCTTGCTTTGTGACCGAAAAATGCCAAGTCTCTATTCATTGCAAGTATTGTTTGAGATGACCCAAGGGTCATGTGGCCACCACTAAGCACTTACCCATAAAACCTGCCGGGTAGGTTATATCAGTTCGGACCTTGCCATCAATCTTAATGAATCGCTGCATGCAGATCTTCTTCACCTCGTCTCCTGTCAGAGCATACTTAAGCCTGTTCCTTAGGAAAATGATGAGTGGAAGACACTCTCTCAGTTTGTGGGGGCCAGTGGATGGACGAGGAGCCTGAAAAACAAAATAGTCTTAACTGTTGGGATTCACGGTAGCACTCAAACCCTCTGAAAGTCCGACTGACATTTAAGCTGACCAGCCCCATCGCCCCCCATTTGGGAGGGCACGCAAGCTTAGAAAACGACACTACGCCAGGCCTTAAAGCTTGACATACCAACGCCACCGGCCACCCGCCGCTGCCCCGCCCCCGAGACCCATTAAGTGCTACCATATGAAGCAAAGCATATTCTGTGGAAGTGAAACAAACAAACTAAAAAAATCAGGAGGCAGGATGCAAACTACTGTGTTTAAAAGCAGAGGGAACTATGCATATTATTGCCCTACTCCGGGTCCCAGAAATGAACCAGGACTTTGAGAAAGTTTCCTGGATACTGTAACAATCGCGTTACTCTATATACAAACTATCTCAAGGTGTTATATACTAAGTATACTTAGAGCTGCTTCCAACTTATACAATGTTTATAACCATACTTACAAACACCCCTGTCAGTTTGTCAAGCATCCAATGCTTTGGAGCTGCCACGCGCTTCAGGTGCTTCTTGGGACCACGAGCCTGCAAAAGGTTTCCGCGTATTCAAATTAGCAGCTGGCCAAAGAACTTCAAGGACCAAGTCTCATCGCGAAGAGCAATTCACCACCTCGCTCCCCAGCAATTAAGAGACTCCCTGCTGGTTCAAACGGCCAGAGAGGCTGGGCCTCGTGGCCGTCAGACATCAGAAATGGTTCCGAACCCCATCTGCACGATTTGCAAACGAGCATGCGGCCACAACTGAAGAACCAACTTGGTCCCCTGATTTCTGGGTCGACAGGAATCTGATCTCGGCACACGCATGAGCCCGTAGCGGACACCAGATTTCCCATTCCAAGTATCAGACTTTAAAACACTGTCCAAGTGCTTAGGGGGCCACCCAGCCTAACGTCAGGCTTTGCCCTCCAAAATAAAAAAAATGACAGGGCAAAGAAAACTCTTTTCTGCTGGGGATACCGGGCACCCGACTAGCTCCAGCCTCAGAGACCCGCTTTTCCCAGGATCACAGGCTGCGAGTCCAGATGTGAGGCAGAGCGAGGCCTCCCAGCCAGCAGTACCCCATTCCCACCCCCTCCAAGGGCCCCCACGTCTGGTCTCGCTCTGGAGCCGTCTCGGGGCGACCCTGCAGGACGCGTTCCCTTCGCCTCCACCCGGTAACCCCGTGCGGGAGCTCCGAGGGCAGCAGCGGCCTCGGCAGGGAGAGGATGGGGGCCGATGCAGCTCGGGAGCTCGCCAAGAAGCCACCTTACCATGGTTGCGCTAGGCAAGCAAAGAGGACCGCCTCTTCCGGCGTGCAGGGAAAAAACGGGTTAGAGGATGCGCGCGCCGGCGCTTTGACGGCTCCGCCCAGCCCTGACGGTTTTCCGGAGCTCAGGATTTGATCTTGCCACCTGCTGGTGGGAGGTCGGCAGCTGAGAAGCACGCTTCCTCGGAAGAGGTGTTGCTTGAGAGTCATTTTCACCTTCCCATCTCTGCTGCTGGATCTGAGTCTGTGCTAGGTGCTGGAAATCCGAGGATGCGCTGTGCCTTCCAGGAGACTGTAGCAGGAGCATATTTTGACTCGCATGCAACTGGGTATTTACCATGTAGCCAATAGAGTAAATAGCCTTTCTTTTGCTTTGGTCATGGGGCCACATCCCGCGGGGATGGGGCTGGAGTGGACTCCCAGTTCCGCAGGGGTCGCCTTGCCTGCTTGTTCTGGCCGGTGCTCAGGCACCACGCAATGCCAGGATCGAACCCAGGGCTCCTGCATACAAAGCATGCTTTCCAGTCCTTTCAGCCATCTGCCTGGTCCAAAAAAATTCCTTTTTTTTTAATAAGTCAGTGGTGTTTATTTTTATTTATAAGCATCAGTATTTTTTTCCCTTTCTTTTTTAAAAGTTTTATTAGTGAATCACCGTGAGGTACAGTTACAAACTTAGGTACTTTCATGTTTGCATTTCGTTCACATCCCCCCACCAGTGCCCATTCTCCTCCACCAATGCTCCCAGGATCCCTCCCACCACGCCCACCCCAACCCCCACCACCTCACCCTGCCTCTGCAGCAGGGCATTCCCTTTTGTTCTCTCTCCTGTTGGATGTTGTAGTTTGCAATAGAGGTATTGAGTGGCCATTTTCATTGGGGGGGGGTGCTCGGTGACACCTGCAGGCACTCGGGGTCTACTCTTGACTCTGTGCTCAGGGATCACTCTTGCCAGCGTTTGGGGGGACATCAGGGGTGGCTGGGATCAAGCCCAGTCAGCCACTTGCAAGGCAAGTGACTTAAAACCTCTGTAATATCTCTCAGGACCCAAGTAAGATTTTTTTTAATTAATTAATTTATTTTTAAATTCGTGAATCACTGTGAGGGTACAGTTACAGATTTACACATTTTCGTGCTTGTGTTTCCCTCATACAATCTTCGAGAACCCATCCCTCCACCAGTGCCCATTCTCCACCACCAAAAAACCCAGTATCCCTCCCACCCCCAATCCCATCTCCCCCCACCCCACCCTGCCTCTGTGGCAGGGTATTCCGTTTTGCTCTCTCTCTCTCTCTAATTGGGTGCTGTGGTTTGCAATAGGGGTATTGCGTGGCCATTGTGCTCAGTCTCTAGTCTACTTTCAGTACGCATCTCCCTTCCCACGTGTGGTGTCCAACCACATTTTACTTGGCGTTCCCTTCTCTATCTGAGCTGCCTTTTTCCCCAGCATGTGAGACCAGCTTCCAAGCCATGGAGCCAACCTCCTGGTACTTATTTCTACTATTCTTAGGACCCAAATAAGATTTTTAGAAACATTTTTTCATCCCTTCCTGGATCCCTCAAGACAGCTAGCCTGCAAGATCTACAGACCTTTTCCCTTCTTTCTTGCTTCCCTGTAGATCTTCTCAGAGGTGGGAGGCAAGTGGTAGGAGGATATGATCCCTGCTTTCACCTTGGCACCCTGCCCCTTGCTTCATGTTCAAGGAATTTGGCACTTCACACAAAGTCTCCGGGAAGAACAGGGACATTTAAAGAGCATCATGGGCCAGAGAGATAGCATAGCAGGTTGGGCGCTTGCCTTTCTTGAAGCCAATGGGGTTTGATCTCTGGCACCACATATGGTTCCTGCCAGGAATGATCCTTGAACACAGAGCCAAGAGTAAGCTGCCTGTGACCTGCCAGGAATGATCCTTGAACACAGAGCCAAGAGTAAGCCCTGAGCACATCATGATGTGCCTCCCTCCCCACGAAAGATAATCATTTTTTTTAAACTAAAGCTTGTATTTGATCATGACCCTCAAACTGGAGTACACTCCAGTTTGCTCTCCACCAAGTAAAACCTCAAAGTTTAAGCTCTTTTATGGCTCTGAGAAAGCTGGGTCCATCAAATCTTCTGCCTATGTACAGCTGATTCATTAGCCTGGGACAGGCACGAGCAGCCCAACGCCCTTTCTGTGCACCTATTTCCTCTCTCCTTCTCTTCCCTCTCCGGCATACACATATAGCTCAACTCTGTCTGACCCCCAGTTCTGTATGCAGGGTACATCCCACTCAAGTCCTGCTCCAAGTTATCTTTTCAAACTCTACTTAACACTTTGGAGTATAATGATTAGTTTTCCTCTTTATTCTCCATCATCTGTTAGGCTTTGAGCATCTCTGTGAGAGCCTGGCCTCATTCATCAGGGCAGGGAATTTGTATCGTACCTAGCACTTGGTAAATATTTGTTGAATGAATAAATTGAGGCAATATCCCATTCATATACTTGCCTTGGGAGTATGAAACCTATGTTTGAACTCCTGTCATTGGGCCAAGCACCCAACTCAAGAGGTTCCTTTTTATAATCTTGTCTCCATTCTCCCCTTCCCTTCCCCACTCAGCAAGCTGCAGAGGAGCCAGAACAAAAACAATGGCCTCTTCTCAATCAGTATTTATCTAGGAGGGTAGGGACACTATGTCAAATATAAAGTTCATGATAAAATATGATGTAAATAATTATTAGAAAGAAGAGGGGATTGCACTCATCTGGGGGATATAAAGTAACAGAATGGGAGACTAACACCCAAGAATAGCAGAGATAAGGACCAGGAGGTCTACCCCGTGGTTTGGAAACCGGCCTCAAATGCTGGGGGAAAAGGCAGCTCCGATAGCGAAGGGAACACCAAGTAAAGGGTATTTGGAGGACCAGCTCGGGTTGGGAGATGCAAGCCAAACTAGACTATAGATCGAACACAATGGCCACTCATTGCCTCTAGTGCAAACTACAACACCCAAAAGGAAAGAGAGAACAAAAGGGAATGAATGCCCTCCACAGAGGTGGGGTAGGGTGGGGGGAGGGGATGGAGGGGTGGGAGATACTGAGATCATGGTGGTGGAGAATGGGCACTGGTGGAGGGATGGGTACTCGATCATTGTATGACTGAAATGCAAGCATGAAAGTTTTTAAGTCTGTAACTGTACCCCACGGTGATTCACTAATAAAAAATTTTTTTAAAAATAAAGAAGAGGGGATATGTGGGGAGAGAGAGACAGAAAGAGACAGAGTCAGAGACAGAGAGGATAAAAACGATGAAAGGCTGGGGGCTGGAGCGATAGCACAGCGGGTAGGGCGTTTGCCTTGCACGGGGCCCACCCGGTTTCGATTCCCAGCATCCCATATGGTCCCCTGAGCATGGGCAGGGGTAATTCCTGAGTACAGAGCCAAGAGTGACCCCTGAGCATCACTGGGTGTGACTCAAAAAGCAAAAAAAAAAAAACGATGAAAGGCAAATTCTGGGGTACGGTGCTTGCCTTGCACATGGCCAACTTGAGTTTGTTACCTGGCACCCCATTTAGTCCCCTTAGCCCTGCCAGGAGTGACTCCTGAGCGCAGAGCCAGGAATAAGCCCTGAGCACCTCTGGGTACAGGCCCCAAACCAAATAAACCCCAAATAAACCCCAAGGAGAAGGAGGGCCTGAGAAATAGTCCGTAGGTAAGGTTTTTGCCTTGCTCAGCCCAATCCCTTTCTGGCACAAGCCTGGCCAGGACTAAGCCTGGTATGGCCAAAAAAAAAGGAAAATAAATAACGAGAGTTGATTTGGAAGTGAGTGATGACCATGAGTATTTTAGCTAGAGGGGATGGGAGAGATGACTGGTTCATGTGGCAGATTTTATTTAATCATGATCACACGGCTAGTTGGAGGTGGGGAGTGGAGTAGGAAGATTGGTTTCTTGTCTCCTTGGTCAGTGGTTTGTTTCTTTTTTGTACCAACAGCTTGTTGGAGAATTAGAAGGAATCAAAGCACCTTTTTAAGAATATTTTTTCTCTGACAAATTTGTATTTATGTACAAATGTCGTTCTAACGACAATAAAAGGAATTTTGAAAGTGATGTGAAAATTAAAAAAAAAACAGTACCTCACCAACCCCTTTAAAGACATCATCTGTATTCATTTGTTCTTGTTCCTGTTCTCATTTTGATTGATTTGTGTGCATGCATACTTTTACATAATTTTAGTCCTAGCATACAGGCTATTTTGTATTCTGCTTTAATTATATTGTAAACACTTTCTGAGTTGCCACATAATCTTCATAATTATTATTTTAACAGCTGCATCATATTCCATTAAATGGATGGCCTTAATTAATAATAATTCTCTATTGAACATCTAGTTCTTTTTCACCATTTCTTGATTATGAATGCTGCTACAGTGAAAAATTTACTTCATATGGCTTCTTTCTTCAATTTGAATGAATTGGTTCCTTCACCCGGCATTTGTTGCCTGCTCTGTGTCAAATTCTGTATTATGAGCAGGGCTTGCAGACATGATTAAGATATAGTTTCTGTTTTCAAAGAATTCACCTTACAATAGGGAAGGCAGACTGGAAGGAGGGGATAAGAGCCAGGAGAAGCTCATTAGAGAAAAGAGGCAGGTTGGAACACAGAGGTCTGTTAAATCTTAAGGTTCTTAGACTTTGTTCCTTAGGTAGTTGAAAGATTTTAAGGAGTATGCACACAATCAGTTTTGTATTTTAAAAAGATAAATTCCACTGCTCCCTGGAGAATGGTTTAAGGGAAGTGTAAGTGGTTTAGGGGAGATAGGTTAGGGCTATTTGAACAATACAAACAAGAAACAGAAGGGTGAGACCCCCATCTGTCTGTGACTATTGGACTATGGAAGAGGGTTAGGGAGATTAAAAAGGCATTGTAGGGGCGGGAGCAACAGCACAGTGGGGAGGGCATTTGCCTTGCAGGCGGCTGACCTGGGTTCGATTCCCAGAATCCCTTATGGTCCCCTGAGCACTGCCAGGAGTAATTCCTGAGTGCAAAATCAGGAGTAGTAACCCCTGTGCATCGCCAGATGTGACCCAAAAAGGAAAAAAAGGCATTTTAGTTGGAATACTGACAGAATCTGGCTGGGAAGTGATGAATATGTAGAGGTGAAGGACAAGGAGGTCATTGGAATAACTACCTTTTTTTTTTTTGGTGACTCTGTGGTCCATTCACTTGGAAACAAAGAGGAGGCATACTTGGTCTGAGGCATCTGGGTTGAGCAAATGTTGGGGGTGAGCAATCAACTGAATGTACCTTATAGGTAAAGGTCTGAGCTTAGGTGCATGATCTGCAATAGAGCTTCTCATTGGAGAGAGCTGGTTTACCTGTGCTCAGTTCATGGAAAGGACTGGCAGTAGCTGTTGGAAATGAACATAGTCAAGAGTCTGAACATTTGACAGCACATATGCATATCATCAGAAACTTTCCTCAGGGGTCCCTTGCAAATTTACTTTATTTCTACCAGGCAGATCATTATTCTTTTATACTTCTAACTAGTGAAATAGTTTTGCTCTATTTCATTTGCTCTTGAAAAAACCTCTAGCAGGGGCAAGGAAGATAACTCAAAGGGCTGGAGCATATACCCTACATGCAGGAGCCCCAGGTTTAACCCTCAGCACAGCGTCACAAGTGACCTTCATCAGCACTGCAGTGTGTTGGTGAACGTTTTGCCATTTGTCTGCTTACTCATTCCATTTCCTCTCCTGTCAAATGTCATCTCCAATTAACCTTAAAGAACATGTTTTTCTGATCAATCAAATTCTGAATGCTTAATAGATAATAGAAATCAATAAAATAAAATAATAGATAATAGTTCATTCTTTATCATTTGTGAGACCAACATTTTTACCAACTGTTATATTCTTTTTTGGTTTTATTTCTCTCCATATCAAGTTTCAAAATTTTATATAGCCAAATATGTTGATCTTTTCCTGTAATTTCTCTTGTGAATCCAAAATTTAGGAAGCTGCTATCAGTTCAAAGGTCTGCAAAATAATAGCTTCAATTTAATTGGAAAATTTGATGGTAATCTTGAGATTGGTAAGGATAAATAGAATAAATAAACAGAAAGGACTATTTTTCTTTTGCATTTTGGGTCACACCTGGCGATGCACAGGGGTTACTCCTGGCTTTGCACTCAGGAATTACTCCTGGCGGTGCTCAGGGGACCATATGGAATGCTGGGATTTGAACCTGAGTTGGCTGCGTGCAAGGCAAATGCCCTACCCGCTATGCTATCGATCCAGCCGCCAGAAAGGACTATTTTTTAAAGTTTTATTAGTGAATTACCGTGAGGTACAGTTACAGACTTACAAACTTTTGTGCTTGCATTTCAGTCATACAATGATCGAGTACCCATCCCTCCACCAGTGCCCATTCTCCACCACCAATGGTCCCAGTATCCCTCCCACCACCCCACCCCACCCCCTACACCGCCTCTGTGGCAGGGCATCATTCCCTTTTGCTCTCTCTCGCCTTTTGGGTGTTGGGTTTGAAATGAGGTATTACATGCCCATCCTGTTCAGTCTATGGTCTACTTTCAGCACGCATCTCCCATCTTGAGTGGGCCCTCCTAGCATCCTTTACTGGATGGTCCCTTCTCTATCTGAGCTGCCTTTTCCCCAGCATTCAAGGCTGGCTTATAAGCTGTGGAAGCTCTTGGTATTTATCTCTACTATTCTTGGGTATTAGTCTCCCATTTTGTGATTTTATATTCCACAAATGAGTGCAATCTTTCTATGTCTGTTCCTCTCTTTCTGACTAATTTCACTTAAGATGATTCTTTCCATGTTGATCCACCTATATACAAATTTCATGACTTTATCTTTTCTAACAGCTGCATAGTATTTCATTGTGTAGATGTGCCAAAGTTTCTTTAACAAGTCATCTGTTCTTGGGCACTGGGTTTTTTCCAGATTCTGGCTATTGTAAACAGTGCTGCAATGAACATGTAAGTGCAGATGTCATTTCGACTATACTTTTTTGCATCTCTGGGATATATTCCCAGAAGTGGTATTGCTGGGTCAAATGGGAGCTCAATTTCTAATTTTTTGAGAAGCGTCCATACTGTTTTCCAAAAGGGCTGGACTAGTCGGCATTCCCACCAGCAGTGAAGGAGAGTCCCTTTCTCCCCACATCCGCACCAACACCGGTTGCTTTTTTTCTTTTGGATGTGGGCCGGTCTCTGTGGTGTGAGATGATATCTCATTGTTGTTTTGATCTGCATCTCCTGGATGATTAATAATGAAGAGAATTTTTTCATGTGCCTTTTGGCCATTTGGATTTCTTCTTTGAGAAAATTTCTGTTCATTTCATCTCCCCATTTTCTGAAGAAATGACTATTTTTTTTTGCTTTTTGGGTCACACCTAGCAATGTACACCTGGCTCTGCACTCAGGAATTACCCCTGGCTGTCCTCAGGGGACCATATGGGATGCTGGGATTTGAACCCCGGTCGGCCGCGTGCAAGGCAAACGCCCTACCCGCTGTGCTATCTCTCCAGCCCCAGAAATGACTATTTTTTAAGTAACCAACCAATCTTTATAATACATTACGTTGAATGATCTTTTACTCTACTATTTTGTAAGAATCACTTTACCATATAGTAAGTGAAATCATACAATACGTGGTTCTATTTATGCAAGTGTGGGCCTGGGACATGAACTCCATGATAGAAACAGGTGACATACCTTCCCAGCATCCTGTTCCTGATTACCAGAAGGAAGGGACATAGATAATTGCTAGACTGTCATATGTCATGCCATGAGTGGAATAACCCACGTTCCTCACTCATCACCTAAAAGAGTAGCCCTGCAAGCCAGACTGGGAAGATCGTACAGCAGGAAATGTTACATATGGTCCCCAAAACACTACCTGAAGTGATTTCTGGGCACAGAGCCATGAGTAAGCCTTGAGCACAGCTGGGTATGTCTCATCCCCATCCCCACCCCCAAAAGAGTAGCCCCTGCTGACCTGATCAATTTACTATTAGCAATCAATGACCAAAACAGTTTTTTTGTTTGCTCTGGGGCCACATCTGGTGATGCTCATGGGGTTTCTCCTGGCTCCACACTCAGAAATCACTTCAGGCAGAGCTCAGGAGACCATATGCGATGCCAGGGACCGAACCCCAGTTGACTGTGTGCAAAACAAGCTCCCTACCATGTTGTACTGTCTCTCCACCTCCCCGAACCAACATAATTTACTTTCACATCTGTCACATTACTCTGAGGTTGAATGGGAACAGGACAATTTAAATGAATTTGCCCCCCGCCTCAGCACTTGCACACACTTTCCCTTTGGAGTTGTCATTTTGGTGCAATGAGAGTCACACATGTAAAGGAATCACAGGAGCATAAGAGCATAATCAGGGATCGTAAAGGATGATGTAGATTGGAGCAAAGGATGGAATTGGAGACCTCAGGCATGAGAGACAGGCTAAGAACCTACTGTGTGCCCTTGATACAATGAGTCACAGGATCCTTCTCTGGAAAATAATGATAGTAATACTCATCTGTTGAAAGAATCAGAGGGATGTATCAAATGCACAGACATATTAGTGTCGCAGTTGCTGCATTAAGTGCAATTTCCTCCCGGCAACATCTGGTTATTCTCTTTTTAAATTTAGTTTTTGTGGCCTTTCTTACTTTTACTTCTTTGGGGCCTCTCCAGCAGTGCTCAGAGGCCTGGGGCGATGCCTGATGATGCTTGGCTGAGATGTGCATGCCTAATGCTTTTGAGTGCTTGGCCCAGCCAATGCCCCGCTGCTTGATTCAGAGGTGCTGAGAGCCACCAGGAACACCACACCCAGCAGTGTTCAGATTTAAATTTCTTTATTTATATTTTATCTTGGCTTCTGGGTCACATACAGTAGCACTCAGGGACTACTCTTTTTTTTTTTCAATTTTTTATTAGTGAATCACTGTGAGGTACAGCTACAGACTTACAAACTTCCGTGCTTGCGTTTCCGTCATATAATGATCGAGTATCCATTCCTCCACCAGTGCCCATTTTTTACCACCAATGGTCCCAGCATCCCTCCCACCACCCCTACCCCGTCCCCTCCACCCCACCCCACCTCTGTGGCAGGGCATTCTCAGGGCCTACTCTTGGCTTTGTGCTGGGGGTTGCTCGGATGAGCCCGCAGTGCAGGAGATGAAATACGGGCTTCCTGTACTCAAAGCAGGGGTCAGTCCTAGCACTGCTTTGGGGACCATATGCAGCACCAGGGATTGAACTAGGGCTGGCCAAATGCAAGTCAAAACCCTCAACCCCAGCCTATAATCTTATTTTTAATTGATTAAGTTAACTGATTTATTTGCAGGAGGCGCACCTGGCAGTGCTCAGTAGGTACTTCTGCCTCTGTGCTGAGTACGGATACTTGGAAGAGCTTGCGGGACCATATGTGGTGCCAGGAATGGAATCAGGATAATGGCTGCCACAACTGCATACAGAGCAAGTATATTATTTCCTATACTATTGCTGGTACTATAGTACCAGTCCTGAACTCACTTTAAAAGAAGCTTTATTGAGGAATGTTGGAATTGAGAAATGCTGACATATGATAAAATGTCACATATTTAAATATGTTCAGGGCTTAGGAGAGAGGTCAAAGGACTGTAGTACATGATTTGCATGCAGGACCCATGAGTTTGTTCCCTGCACACCCTATCACCAATTATCACCAAGTCTGACACATTTTGATATATGTGTACATTCAATAAAAACATCAACACAACAAAGGTAATTGACCTCTAAAATTTCCTCATGCCCATTTGTTATTTTCTTTCGGGGGCACACCTGAAGATGCTCAGGGGTATTCGGGAGGGCTGAGCTCAGGAATGCTCAGGAGAGCATGTGTTTCTAGAGAACAAACCAGGGTCAGCTACACACAAGGCATACATACAACTTATTCTTTAGGGGGATGAGAATAGAAAAGTTTACTGGAAAGTAGAAGGGAAGGGGAAAGAAATACCCCATCCGGGAGAAACTAAGGATAAGACTAAATTAAGGCATAAGGCATATATCTTAATCCCTGTACTATCTGTTCGGCCTTAGAAGGTTGTTCTGCATATTGCTGAGAAGTATCCTATTGTATGGAAATGTTGCCAAGTAATTTATCCATTCTCCTGTGCTCGAAAGACATTTGTATTTTTTCTAGTTTGGGGCAATTACAAATACAGCTGTTATGAACTTTTCTCTACAAGTCTTTTTGTTGACAAATGTTGACTTCACTTGGCAAACTCATAGGAATGGAATGACTAGGTCATGCGTTAAGTGTACTTCGAACATTTTAAATCATTGCCAAGCTGTTTCACCAAGATGATAGTCTTATTCGACATTACTATTATCAGTGTATAAGAATTCCACTTCGAAGTTTTTGCCAACACGTGTTTAGGTTTTTGTCTTTAATATTTAAGTTATCTTTTGGTGCTGGAGATCAAACCTAGGACCTTACATAAGGTTCTACTGCTGAACTACATCTCCTGTCTAATTTAATTTTCACTGTAGTGAAATATATAAAACATAAATGTTATCATTTAACTCTTCCTCTGGTGGCAAATGAGCCACACCTGAAGGTGTGTGGGGCCACTCTCAGCAGTGCCTAGAGGACTGTGCAGTGCCCTTCAATCATCTCTCTGATTTCATTTTTGCTCTTTCTTTCATTTTTTTTTTGCTTTTTTGGGTCACACCCAGTGATGCACAGGGGTCACTCCTGGCTCTGTACTCAGGAATTACCCCTGGCGGTGCTCAGGGGACCATATGGGATGCTGGGAATCAACCCGGCTCAACCATGTGCAAGGCAAACACCCTACCCGCTGTGTTATCGCTCCAACCTCTGCTCTTTCTCTTTTTTTGATAGGGTTCTTAGGTCACATCTGGCATTGCTCTGGAGCAGCTCTTTGCTCTCTGCTTGGGGATCACTCCTAGCACTCCTAGTGGTGCCCGGGGGAACATGTGATGCCGGAATCTAAGTAGGGTCAGCCTCATGCAAGGCAAATGTCTTAGCCCTTTTACTCCCTCCAGCCCCCATTTGACTCCTAAAGTGTGAAATTAAGGAGAGGAGAGAGGGGAGCGTCTAGGCTGCCAGGATGCAATACAGGAACATAAATGGATGGTCTCAAGCACATGGGTGGTGCTAAGGGAGGTCACAACCTAAACCGTAGCTTCCAGAGAACAAATAATGGGAACAGTGGTTGGAGAGAGGGAACGTTGGACTGGAGTGGATATGACGATGGTAGGAGCATTATGGGCAGTTAGGTGGTGGGGGTGGGCAGTAACTTCACACATCAAGACCAGAAACTTGAACACTATTGTAATCCTTTCGCCTAAAGTATAATACAAATTTTAAATAATGATTCATAGATGACCCACACATTGTTAAAATACTGGAATGGCAGTTTCTAGTTCTGTATATCCATAGTAAGAATCATCCATTTACTTAACATTGAGGTCATGGACCATAACATCCTGTACTTAAAAGGAAATTTTTTAAAAAGCACACTACATTTTAAAAATAGAAATGATTTTGCCATCTTTATAAAAGAGTATACAATTAAGTAGCATGAAGTATATTCAAAATGTTATGCAATTATCATCAGTATTTATTTTCACAGCTCTTTCATCTTTCCAAACGGAAACTGTATCCATTAAACAATCACTTCTCATTCCTCTCTCTCTTACCCAGTCCCTGGAAATCTTTATTTTACTTTCTGTCCTTATGTGAATTTGCCTATTCCAGATATCTTATATTGGCACAATCTTACAGTATTTGTCCTTTTGCATCTGGCTAATTTCATTTAGCACAATGTTCTCAAGTTTTGCCCACGTTTTAGCAAGTATCACAATTCCACTTGTTTTAAAATCTGTGTATTGGGTTGTGGATATGAATCAGTGGTAGGATGCCATCCTCACAGGCATAAGTCCCTGAGTTTTATCTCTGGCACAAACCTCCCCCCCCAAACCCTACATAACTAATGAAACTAAATAGAAATGGAGACTGGAGAAACAGGATACCATAGTCAATTTATCGATTCATCTGTTGGTGGACATGGGTGGTTTTCATCTTTGGGCTATTGTGAATACTGCTGCTATGAACATTATTGTAAATGTTCATAAGTAATTTGAGGTAGCTGTGTGTATCTAGGAGTAGAATTTGTGGATTATATGGTAATTCTATGCCCATCTTGAGAACAATTTTTTGTGTATATATCCTGTATCATTTTATATATCACTAGCAGTGCACTGGGGTTCCAAATTCTTCCACAATTTCTTCCGCAATTGCCATTTTCCATGATGGAAAACAATAGCCATCCTAGGTGATGTGAAGAGGTAAGTTCATTGTGATTTTGATTTCTATTTCTCTAAAGGCAAGTGATGTTGAGCATCTCCTCTGTATTAACAAGACCATTTTTTGATAATTTTCAATTACCATGAATTACAGAGTTACAAAGTTATACATTAAGTTTTAGGAATACAATGTTCCAACACCAATTCCTTCACCAGTCTCCACTTCCTTCCATCACTGTCCTCAATTTCCCTCTCATCCCCCAGACTCCCTCTATAACAGACACTCTTCCCCTCCACCATTGTCCTAGTGTTCCTTTTGCTAATTTTATTTTATTTTTAAATTTAAATTTTGTGTTATTGTTTTGTATTAAATCGCGGTTGCAAAATTGTTCAGGATTGAGTTTCAGTCATACAATGTTCCCTCACTTGTCTCTTCACCAGTGGTAGCCACACCTTTCGGTGCTGGGTATCGAACTCCAGGGTCTCAAACATGTAAGGTCTAAGCTTTACCACTTGATTTATCACTCCATATGCACACTCATTTAAAGCATGAGGTACCAGACAGGTTTTTTCTATTTCAATTATATTTATTGATTATTCCCTTTTATTTCTGTCGGAATAAGCAGAGGTTGTGAACACTTTCCTGTGTTGCTCACACACTTGATTGCAGCGCTCCCTGGGGGTTGCACACGTGACCTTGGTGCATACAAACTTTGATGTCACTGGGGATTCCAAACAGCAGAACAACTCGGATCACACTCAGATTTTTGACGAGGTACCAGGAATTGGACTCACAGTCTAGCTGGCTTCAACATAGCAAGGCACGTATTTTTGCTAAAGAGTCATCCTCCACCTATTTTGCATTTTCCTGTTAGCTAATGATGCCTAATTATCATTAGTTTTCTTTTGCCATCCACAAGGCATACTTCTTTGGAGATATCCTCATTTAAATGCCCATTTTTTAAAAAATTAGACTATTTGTTTTCTTATTTATTGTGTTAAGAATTCATTATATATTTGGGTGTAAATCACTTATCAGGTATTGTGATTTGTAAATAATTTCTCAAGAGCTGTCATTTTCTTTTCATTTGCAGGAATGGGATTTAGGGGAGGGAAGGGGTCCAGGGTTAAGTCATACCTGGTGATGCTTGGGGCCAATTCCTGTCTCTGTGCTTGGATGTTGTTTCTGGTGGTGCTCAGGGGATGTGTGATACTTGGAATTGAACTCAGGGCTCCTGTATGCAAAACATGAGCTTAGTCCTTGAAACTACAATCCCAGTACTGCCTTTTCTTTCTTTTTTGTTTGTTTTGTTTTGGGCCACATTAGGCAGTGCTCAGGGCTTATTCCTGACTGCACTCAGGGATTACTACTGGCAGTGCTTGAGGGATCATATGTGGTACTAGGGATAGACTCCAGTCAGCCTCATGTAAGTACTTACCCACTTTAGTATCTGTCCAGCACTGGCCTTTTCATTTTTTTAACAGAATCTCTGAAAAAGCAGAAGTGCTTAATTATAATGAGGTCCAAGTTATCCATTCTTCTAGTTTGGATTAAATTTTTGGTATTATATCTAAGAGGGCAGAATCTCCTGCCCCTGTGCAGAATCTCTTGCCCCCGTGCCAGGCTGTCTTCACCCAGGCCCCCTTGGAGGGGGCGGGTTGAGTTTCCCTCCCCACCCGAAGTGAAGCCCAGGCAGCTGAAAACCTCCAGAACTCAGCCATAGCCATGCTCAAGGCCACTCTCCACATGCTCGGACGAGCCTCACCCATGAAGGAACCGACAGCGGAACCCAGGTATGCGGGACCCGTGGCTGAGATCTCCATGCCTGCTTGGATCTCCTCCATCCAGATCTCTAGTTTTCCAGTAGCTTCACAGTCATACCCACAGACTCCCCTGGGCGCCATGTAATCTCATCAATGGCCAAGATCCAGAGACTATAAAACAAAGCTCCCAGAAGAGAGCAGCACAATTTTTCCCCCTGCATGGAAGAGTCTGGAAAGCTACCCATGATGTATTTAATATGCTAAAAACAGTAACAGTGCTCTTCATGTTCCTGGAGCGAGCAAACTCCATTGGGTTACACTAGCACGTGACAGAGACAAATGAAGACGTTACTGCTGCCCGCTCGAGCAAATCGATGAGCAACAGGATGACAGTGATATACAGTGATATATAGACAGTGATATCTAAGAAATCTTTGTCTAAAACAGTTTTTTGTCTATGCTTTTTTCTAGAAATCAAACAATTATTTTAGAATTTTATGTATCTATTATTTACTTTTGGGAGGAGCACATCCAGCAGTGTTTAGGGATTATTTCTGGCTCTATGTTCAGGGATCACTCATGAAAGGGCGCTTGGGAGCACATATGGTGACAGGGATTAAATACACATCAACTATGCATAAGCCAGTTTTCTGCTTTACTCTCTCTCTGACTCTGAGAAATTAAACAGGTTAAGTTTAGGTCTATGATCCATTTTTTACAGCCTTTGTGTAAGACACAAAATATAATAGAATTTCATTTTATTGATTACATATATCCACTTGTTCCTTGATCATTTTTAAAGGATAATTCTTTATTAATTAATGTAAAATTAATATGTTCTTAATAAAAAGAACTTTGGGGGGAGGGCTGGGCTACATCCAGTGGTGGTCAGGTCGTACCCTTGACTCTGTGCTCAGGGATCACAAATGACGTGCTCAGAGGACCTTGTGGGTACTGGGAATTGAACCCCAGTTGACCACATACAAGACAAGCCTCCTGGCTGCTGTACTATCTCCAAACCCCTTTCAATTTTTTTTTCTGATACAGAAAAATTCCCCATAATTTGACCTAAAGAGGCCTTACCCTTACCAAAAGGAAGTCACCCTTTTGATGTAGTTTTCTTTGTAGTCATCCTCTAAATATAACTTTATATGTTACCTTGGTCATTGGGCTGGAGTGATAGCACAGGGGGTAGGGCATTTGCCTTGCAGGTAGCCGGCCCAGATTCAATTCCTCCACCCCTCTCGGAGAGTCTGGCAAGCTACTGAGAGTATCTCACCTGCATGGCAGAGCCTGACAAGCTACCTGCGGCGTATCTGATATGCCAAAAACAGTAACAAGTCTCACAATGGAGACGTTACTGGTGCCTGCTTTGAGCAAATTGATGAACAATGGGTCGACAGTGCTATAATTCTTCATTTTTTATTGAATCAACATGAGATACAGTTACAAAGCTTTCATGTTTGAGTTTCAGTCATACAATGATTGAACACCCATCCCTCCACCAGTACACATTTTCCACCACCAATATCCAGTATCCACCCCCATCCCACAAAGATAATTCTTTTAGATGGTTCCTAGCTACTTCCTCATTAAAGTTAGATAATTTGTTTTTATTTTTTTCAATTATTTGAGTCTTTATTAACATGCAAGTGCCATTTGCAATATATAGTTTTTTCTAATTTTCATTTCTAGTCCAGTGTTTTATTTTTTTTCTTTTTGGGTCACAACTGGCAATGCACAGGGGTTACTTCTGGCTCTGCACTCAGGAATCACCCCTGGCGGTGCTCAGAGGACCATATGGGATGCTGGGAATCGAACCCGGATCGGCCGCGTACAAGGCAAACACCCTAACTGCTGTGCTATCGCTCCAGCCCCATCTAGTCCAGTGTTTTAAACCTATAGTCACTTCTGAATCTAACACACAAAGTAACCCATTAAAGTTGGTCAAAGTTAAATAAGCTTTATTTCTAGCTATCACCTTAACCATTAAGATGGTAGTTTAGATTTATAATTGGCATTTTTTGTCACCAGATAGTAGAATGTAGCTTTAAAACTTGGCAATCTTTTATAATAAAATATGTACCTGTATGTCTTATGAAGTTACAAAAATATACACAGTTAACCTGTAAATTTGACTGTCACTGTCATCCCATTGTTCATTGATTTGCTCGAGCGGGCACCAGTAACGTCTCCATTTTGAGACTTGTTGTTACTGTTTTTGGCATATTGAATACCCCACGGTGGCTTGCCAGGCTCTGCCGTGCAGGCGAGATAATCTTGGTAGCTTGCTGGGCACTCTGAGAGGGGCGGGAGAATCGAACCCGGGTCAGCTGCGTGCAAGGCAAATGCCCTATCACTGTGCTATCGCTCCAGCCAGTATATTTGACTACCTTCAATAAACTAAAAAATACAGCGTTAGGTCTTTAAGAGAAGAATCTAATTTTAAAAATCTTAGTTCATTTTTTAAAAATTATCTAAAATTTCTATAACCTTGCTCTGGATGGAGCAAGGCAAGGTCTCAAGCTGTTTCATAATGTTCTCGCAAGCACTTTAGGAATGTACAGGGTCACCCCAGACCCAGGCACGCAGGAAGTTTGCAGATAGGCAATTTATTTTTAATCTCTAAGTCATAGATAAATACATTTTCTTTGTTAAATTTAAAAATGATTTAACCACTTTCATACTGCTTTTCCCCACAGTCCTCACCAGATAACACTTCTAACACTTGTAAACAATACCAATTTGAGGTTGCATATGTATAAGATATATGTGTCTGTGTATGGTGGTATAGTAATATACTTAATGATATTACTTTTTGTTTTGTTCAGACAGTATCATCTTATGTCTAGCTTATTTGTTTGCTTGTTTGGGGGTCACACCTGGCAGAACTTGGGGGCTATTTCCAACTCTATGATTGGGGATTGTTCCTGGTGGTGTTTGATGGGATCATGTGGAAGCAGAGATGGGGACCCCGGAGTCCTGCATGCAAAGTATGTGCTGAGCCCATTTGAGCCCTCTCTCCAGGTCCAATAGCCCAGATTTTATCCTTGTCTTACAGCTGAAAAAACAAAGACACCCAGAAGTTAAATAACTTACCAAATATCTCACAGATATTTAACAGCTGGGTCAAGACTTAAACTCAGTTTGGGTCAGAGTTGAGTCTCCTAGGTTGTAAAGCCTTTACCATTATATTTTTTACACTAAAATTTAAATAAAATTACCCCTTCTATTGTTGTGATGATTAGGGCTGCACACAATCATGATGCACTTAGATCTGGTTTTGAATTTTTGATTTTTGGGCCACCTCTAGTGGTGTGGGGAAGAAGATTACTCCCAGCTCTTACTAGTGGTGCTAGGGGACCATGGGGTACCAGGAATCCAACTAGGGCTTCCTGATATGCAAATTATTTGCTCTAGCCCTTTGACCTATCTCCCTGATGCCAAATACTCATATACATGGTTGTGGTGCTCACACACAATTGAGACCTTGAACTTGGTTTATGGACCACACCTGGTGGTGCTCAGGGCTGACTCTTGCCTTTGTGCTCAGGGATCACTCCTGGTGGGCTTAGGTGATGCTGGGAATTGAACTTTGGTCACCCACATGCAAGGCAAATGCCTTTCTTTCTGTATTATTGCTCCAGTATCAGAGATCTTGAACTTTGTTATGGCATTGAGGATAGCATCTGGGCATATGGCATGGTGCAATGAATCAAGCTTGTTACCTCACAGTTGCAAAGCAGTTCATTTACCACTGAGACATGACTTGGCACAGAATTTTCAGATATTAGTTTGTATATGTGTATTTGTATCTTAAAATTTCCCACCAGGTTAATCTTTGAAGAGACTGTATTAATTGTACTCTCACATGTAGTATGTGAGTATTCATTGCCAGTTACCCTAATATATTTAAATCTTTTGAAGAACAGCATCATTTTCTAATTATTAAACTGTTACAATCAGTGTTTTAAAAGCACAGTATATTCTAGCACTGTGGTAACCACTTTTTCTTTCTCTTCTATCATCTACCTCACTTTACTTTTTGTTTTTTTTTTGGTTTTTTGGGTTTTTTTTTTTTTGCTTTTTGGGTCACACCCAACGATGCTCAGGGGTTACTACTGGCTTTGCACTCAGGAATTACTCCTGGCAGTGCTTGGGGGACCATATGGGATGCCAGGGATCGAACCCGGGTCAGCTGCATGCAAAGCAAAAGCCCTACCTGCTGTGCTATCGCTCCGGCCCCTCACTTTACTTTTTCTCAAAGTAAAATCTCTGCTAATATATATTAGTTAGTGTTTGTTTATGCCCTGCCCCCAATAAATGTTAACTTTGAAGACAAAAATTTTATATCGTTCACTTCTGTCCTCAGCACCTGTGTGTTGGCTTACTGACTGATTGAATAAATGAATGAAAGCCATTTTATGTGCAAAGGAATAAGAAAATCTGGGAGACTAAGCAACTCACCTAGCTCTTGCTAGTACTGGGGAGAGCTGGGTGTATAGAACAATCTAATTTCAGGGCTTGTTTGTGTTCTTAATGGTTTAACTTTCAGTGACTTGCTTTCATTTATATAATTATGCTATTTCATGGATTTTATTTGCATGGAATCAACTAGAGATTAAATTTTTATTCCATATTCTTCCCTTATGTTTATACAAGTTGTCTATTCTTTTTTATTGATAAATGATATTTCACAGTTTGGGAAGGCTGCTGCTGGCATAGAGCACATCTGGGTGATTTTCTGGTTTCCACTTTAGGGCTCTTAGGAATGAACCTGCTAGAAACATTTATGTGTAAGCTTTTGTGTGAACATAAATTTTTGTTTCTCTAGGGCAAATGCTCAGGAATGCAATTGCTGTGTTATATGGTTAATGTATATCTACTTTGATTAAAAATGATCATATTCTATGCCACAGTGGCTGTGTCATTTTACATTCTCACCAGCTGTGTGTGAATCATCCAGTTTCTCTGCATCCATGTCAGCATTTTGGTGTGTGTGCGTGTGTGTGTGTGTTTGTGTGTCTGTGTGTGGTGCTGGGGATCAGTAGAGTGAGGTATTCTATCTCTCTGCCATTGAGCTACATCTCTGGCTCCACTTTTTAAAAGTTTAACAATTCTTATAGGAGTTTGGTGATATCTCATTGCGGTGTTATGTTATTTAATAATTAGGTGATGCTGAACAACTTTTATTCCTTTTTAAAAATAAGATACTTTATGGAGCAGCTGGGGGTTGTTCAGGGGACCATGCTGTACTGGGAACTGAACCTGGGCCTCCTTCATGCAAAGCATGTGCTTCAGCTCTTTGCCATATCCACGTATCCTGAACATCTTTCTGGTTTATTTCTTTTGGGAGGTCACACCCAGCGATGCTCAGGGGTTACTCCTGATCTGCACTCAGGAATTACGCCTGGCTGTGCTAGGGGGATCATATGGGATCTTGGGGGTTGAACCCAGGACAAGACAAAATTCCTACCCATTGTGTTATCACTCCGGCACCTCGTGAACATCTTTGCCTGCATATCCTCTTTGGAAAAATGTCCATGCATGTATTTTTCCCATTTTCTAATAGACTGTTTTGAGTTTAGATATTTTACTTGTTTTGTAGTCAAACCTGATTGTTCTCAGAGGTTTTTCCTTGCTCTGTGCTTAGGGATCACTCCTAGAATTGCTGGAGGTACCATATATGGTGCTGGAAATTAAACCCAAGTCCATCATACTCAAGACAAGCTCCTTAATCTCAAACTATCTCTCAGGTCCAGAGTTTGGAGAATGGTTTACCTATGCTCATTCTGAGTGATCTATGTATTCTTGATAAAAGTCCTTTGTTGAACCTGTGATTTGGAAGTATTTTTCCACTCTATTACATATTTTCATCCCCTTCACATAGGCTTTCACAAAACAAAAGCTTTACATTTTGGCAAAGTCAACGTTAATTTATTTTTAATTTTATGGATTGTAGCTTTGAAATTAAGATGAAGAATTCCTTTTCATTTGTTTTTCGGGCCACACCTGACTGTGCTCAGGACTTATTTATGTCTCTGTACTCATGGGTCACTCCTGGCATGGTGATGCTCAAAGGACCATATGCGGTATTAGGAATCAAAGCCAGGTCAGTCACTTATAAGGAAACTGTCTTACGTATTGTACTATCTCTCTGGCTAAGACTAAGAATTCTTTACCCAACCCTAGGTTTTTATGATTTTCTCCTTCTTGTCTGTTTTGTGGTATTGGGGATGGAATCTGGACTTCACATACATATGTGAGGCATAAGCTATACCACTGAGCTATGTCCTAGACTTCTGCCAAACTTTAAAAGAATAAGTTTTGAAGTTTTTATTCTACAGTTAGATCTGTGTCTTAGATAACACTTGTGTGTGTTTGCACACACACACACATGCTGGGGACTAAACCCAAGGCCTCATACTTTCAAGGTATGTGTATGCTCTACCACTAAACTACATCCCAGTTGTTAACATTTTAAGCAATTTTTTAATATGATGTAAGGTTGAGGTAAAAAGTCATCATATGTAATTAATCAATAGAGTTTGGGGGCCATACCCAGCAGTGTTCAGGGTTTGCTCCTGGCTCTGTGCTCTGGGATCACTCCTGCAGGTCTCAGAGGATCATATTTGGTGCTGGAAAGTATTTATTTTTAACTATAAATTTTAAATTTATCTATTCTTTCAAAAGAACGAATTTTTAAAAAAAATTTTTATTGAGTCACCATGTGGAAAGTTACAAAGTTTTCAGGTTTAAATCTCAGTTATACAATGCTCGAATACCCATCCCTTCACCAGTGCACATATTCCACCACCAAGAATCCCAGTATAGCTCCACCCCGGACCCCCACACCCCTAACCCCCCCACACCCCTAGCCCCCCACCCTTAGCCCCCTCCACCTGTGTAACTAATAAATTTCACTTTACTTTCACTTTGATTGCATACAATATTGCAACAAAACTCACTATTATTGTTTGGAGAGTCTCTCCCCTAAAGTCAGACCTGCTGAAAAGGAAGCATTAGATAATTTGTTTTCCATTGCTGAGGATGAAGAGGTATGAGGTCGAGTGACCACACTTAGCGGCCTCTCGGTTTTGGGTTTCTGTATTTTAGTATTTTAGTAACTAAGTCCAGAGAGATATCTGCCAGAAGTTGCATCATTGCCAACTTGTACTTCTCAGTTACATTATATTCCACATATGAGTGCAATCTTTCTATGTCTGTCTCTTTCTTTCTGACTCATTTCACTCAACATGATACTTTCCATGTTGATCCATTTATATGCAAATTTCATGACTTCTCAAAAGAACGAATTTTTAAACAGCCTGTTCCTCCTCCTTTAACTTGCTTTTGTACTTCTTCCAAAAGCCATTTGAGAATATTTGTGTGAGTCTGTCTCTGAGTTATCTACATATCCTATTATATATTGATCTTTGTATCTCTCCTTCCACCAATACCACACTGCATAAATTATTGTAACTAAGCAGTAAGATTTCTTTTCTTTTCTTTAGTTTATTTTAATCGAATCACCATGAGATACAGAATTACAAAATTGTTCACGATTGGGTTCCATCCATACAATGTTCCAACATCTGTCCCTTCATCAGTGTACATTTTCCACCACCGATGTCCCAGTTTCCCTCCTGCCATGCCCCTAGTCTCCCTCTACAGCAGGCTCTTCTCTTCTCTCTCTCTCTGAGTAGTAAACTTTAAAGTGATTCTTCCCAATTCATTCCTCCAACAAAATTGCTTCAGCCATTCTGGTTCCTTTGCCTGTTCCATATAAATTTTACAATATGTGTGAACATGTCTACCAAAACAGCCTTGCTGAGATTTGGACAAAAATTGTATTAGACTTGGGGCCAGAGAGATAATAGAGCAGGTAAGCTGCTTTCCTTACACTCAATTAACCTAGGTTCGCTCCTGAGACCATATATGATACTCTGAGCACCACAGAGAACAGAGCCAAGAGTAAGTCCAGAGCATAGCTGCGTGTGGACTAACAACCAAAATAGAAATCGCATTAGATTTTTTACTTCTTTCATCAGCATTTTGTAAATTTTAGCATATACACATTCATTTCAGGTTTTCTTTTATAAGTACATATATATATATATATATATATATATATATATATATATATATATATATATATATATATGTACCAAGCTGGCCAGTATGGGGATCAAACCAGCGACCTTGGCATTATCAGCACCCCGCTGTAACCAACTGAACTAACTGGCCAGAACTGGATTGGGCTGGAGCGATAGCACAGCGGGTAGGGCTTTCACCTTGCATGAGGCCCACCTGGGTTCTATTCCTCCACCCCTCTCAGAGACTCAGAGAGCCCAGCAAGCTACCGAGAGTATCTTGCCTGCACGGCAGAGCCTGGCAAGCTACCCATGGCATATTCAATA
The DNA here is from genome assembly GCF_027595985.1 of Sorex araneus. Classification (NCBI taxonomy): domain Eukaryota; kingdom Metazoa; phylum Chordata; class Mammalia; order Eulipotyphla; family Soricidae; genus Sorex; species Sorex araneus. The sequence continues at coordinate 139,844,065 of NC_073313.1, read as the reverse complement.
TGCGAAAAACAGTAACAAGTCTCACAATGGAGACGTTACTGGTGCCCATTCGAGCAAATCGCTGAGCACCGGGATGACAGTGATACAGTGATACAGTGATATATGTACTGTGTTTACTTGCTAATTCAAATTTTTAGTATTTGCTGTTCTAGGGCTTGAATGTAGTTCTAGTGTATGCAAGGCATGTGCTTTCTCATGGAGTCACATCCCAACCTAATAATTTGTATTGTTTTAAATTTTAGTTTAAATTTAAAATTTTTCACTAATATAAAAATACATTTACTTCTTTTCTGTTGACATTGTAAATTTTGTTGTAATTGACATTGTAAAAACTTACTGAACTCTCTTCATTCAGAAGTTTTATTTATTTGTGTGTGTGTTAGGGGGCTGTTGGATCACACCTGACAATGTTTAGGGAACCATATGAGGTGCCAGTGATCGAAAAAGAGTTGGCCACATGCAAGGAAAATGCTATAAAACCTACTAGGTCTTCGGCCGCAGGAGTTTATTTAACTGATCTATCATTAGTCTACAAGACTTATGGTTGTGAGCTGATGGTGTGGTGCTGGAGATTGGACCCGAGTTGGCCACATGCAGGTCAAAATGTCTTGTCTGCTGTGCTCTCTCTCTTGCCCACATTATATCTTCTTGCTGGAGTGACTGCTCAGTTATTTAAAAATATTCATCTTTGTATCTTATTCATCCATTGGTTGAAAGTCAATTTTAAAATATTTGAGAATACTGTACTGTGTCCTTTCCCCTGTATTATGGCTCAGAATACCTTGTTCCAGCCTCTCACTCTCAGCATGTTTGTGTTCCTCCCTCCCTCCCTCCTTCCCTTCCTTCCTTTCTTCCTTTCTTCCTCTATCTCTTTTTCTTTCTCTTACTTCTTCCACACCTGGCAGGGCTCAGGTGCTCAAGGGACCATGAGGTGCCATTGGATCAAACCCAGGCTTCCCAGCTGCAAAGTATGTGCTCTAGCCCTTTGAGCTATTTCTCCAGACCTTATGTTTACCTTTAGATCAGATGTATCTCATATGCATAGTACTGATGAGTCCTGCTTTTTATTTTTAAGGCTTTTTGCTTTTCTTTTTGTTTTGGGACCACACCCCGTGTTGCTCAGGAGTTACTCCTGGCTCTATGCTTAGGAATAATTCCTGGCAGTTCTCACGGGACCATATAGGATGCTGGGGATTGAAGCCAGGTCCGCTGTATGGAAGGCAAATGCCCTACCCACTGCACTATCTCTTCAGCCTCTGAATCCTGATTTTAATTCACCTAATCACTCTGTTTTTTTTTTTATTGGTAAGTTCATACCACCCACATTTGAGGCCATTTTTGATATGTGGGGCTTACTACAACTCTATGCTTTTTTAAATGGTTGTTTTATATTTTTATTGTTCCTTTTTCAATGTGCTTCTATTTGCCCTTTCATTTGGATGATTTTGCTTGTGTTCTTCTCCATTTCCATATTTTTTTTCTTCAAAGCGTCTCTGCTCCAAGACTTTTTTGTAGTTATTATTAGGACTCTCCCTCCATATATATATAAAGGGAGAGTCCAAATAATATATAATATATAATATGTATAATAATATATTATGTATATGTATGTATCCAAGAGAGTCTTCTTTGAGCTGGTATTGATTGGCTGTTTTTAAACTAAGTAGATTCTGTCCTGTTCTTCCTCCCCTTTGATATTCTTTTGTAGATTAATTTTATTCCTGTTCGTGTTTTTGATTCTGTATAAATAACGTCATCACCATGTTCAAGGTTTAATGTTCTTTTCCCTTTCCTAAACAAGGATTCCTTTCAGTATTTCTTTTGGTCCAGATCTGATGGTGGTAAAATCCATTAGTTTCTTTTCATCTGGGAAAGGTTTTTTTTCTCTATCTTTTTAAAATTCTGGTCATAGTATCTTTTGCAGTACAGAAACTTCTTAATTTGATGTAGTACCATTTGTTTAACTTTGTTTCTCTTTGCTTGGCCAATAGCAATGAATCATTAAAGATATCTCTAGATAAATAAAACACCAGTAAATCTTAAGAAAAAACAAGAAACCCCATTAAAAACGGAAAGAAGGAGCTGAAGGGATAGTACAGTGGATATGTTCTTGCCTTGCACACAGCCAACCTGAGTTCATTCCCTGGCACTCTAGATTGTCCTTTGAGCCCCTTTAGGAGTCATCCCTGGATGCAGAGCTAGAAAAAAGCCCTGAGTATACCAGATGTGGCAAAAAAAGGTGGGAAGAAGAGATGAACAAAAGTATCCTCAAAGAAGATACACAGATGGCCAAGAGGTATATAAAAAGTGCTCTTTATCACTTACCGTCTGAGCAGAGTGCAAATCAAAGCAACAGTGAGCTATCACTTAACACCAGCACGACTGGCACACACAGTAGAGAATGAAAACAGCCAATATTGGTGTGGATGTGGGGAAAAAAGAAACCTTCATTCATTGCTGGTGGGAAAGCCAACTGGTTTAATCTCTTTGGGAAATAATATTAATCTTTTGGGAAACAATTTGACTCTTCCCTGCAGGATTTCTGATGAGAATTCCGATGATAGCTTGATTGCCTTCTTATGTTTCCTTACTCTTGTGGGCTACACCCAGCAATGCCCAGGGTTTATTCCTGACTCTGTGCTCAAGGATCACTCCTGGAGGGCTCAGGGGACCATTTGTGGTCCAAGAATAGAACCTGGTTTGGCTGTGTGGAAGGCAAGTGCCCAGTCACTGTACTATCTTGCCAGCCCTCTTTGTTTTTTTTCCCTAAGGAATATTTTTCTTTATTATTAACTTTTAATAATTTATAAATGATGTGTCTTAGTGTATCACATTTTGCACTTAAAATTTTGGCTTTTCTCACAGCTTCCTGTGCTTCTATGGTTATCTCTTTCCTTAAAAAGAGATCCCAGCTATTATTTCTTTGAGTAGGCATTTTGTCCCCCTATTTTACCTTTGGTATTCCCTGTATCCTTATAATATTACTTCTATTGTAGCCTGATATTTGTCAAAGGTTGTCTTCATTTTTCCCTAAATCTTTTTTTCTCTCTCTTCTTTAATTTGACAGGCAGTGGAATTTTATCTTTGAATTCACTTATTCTTTACAAGATTGATACTATTTGTCATGCTTTAAATGGAGGCTTTCATTTCAGTCATTGTGTTTTTCATATCAGTATCCATGTTTGTAGCTTTTTTATAGTTTCAATTTCTATGGTGAAAAACTCCCACTACTCCTGTGTTTCCTTCTTTAAAATACACAGAGAACAAGACACTTTCATAATTTTATTTCTAGAGCCTCAAAAATAAATAAGAATTTTCAGTTGCCCTGTTTACAATACATCTAAAAAAGTTGCAATATTCACAGTTACATTTAATATGTACATTGTTTTTCATTAACATTCCAATTTGTGTGAGTGTCCTGTGACACATTTTTTGATTTTTTAATAACAATTATTTTTAAATCCCTATTCTGTGACATTCAGCTTAAGATTGTTTTTCCAAAAAGAATTTTTTTTCATTTTTATTGTTGTGATGGACTGGATCGATAGCATAGCAGGTAGGGTGCTTGCCTTGCATGCTGCTGACCCGGGTTCGATTTCTCCGCCCCTCTTGGAGAGCCCAGCAAGCTACCGAGAGTATCCCACTGGCACGGCAGAGCCTGGCAAGCTACCCATGGTGTATTCGATATGCCAAAAACAGTAACAACAAGTCTCACAATGGAGACATTACTGTTGCCCGCTTGAGCAAATTGATGAACAACAGATGACAGTGCTACCACAGTGTGACAGTGCTACAGTGCTTTCTTTTATCAATGGGGCCAAACCATTGAATACAACTTCGAGGTTAACATCACACAGGTCTATCTATGTTTTCTTTGCTATATTTTATGGGTTTGGGTCTAATATCTAGGTGTCTAATCCATTTTGAATTAAATTTTGTGTAGGATATGAGGTAAGGGTCTTTTTCTTTTCTTTCTTTTTTTTTTTTTTTTTGCTTTTTGGGTCACACCTGGCGATGCACAGGGGTTACTCCTGGCTCTGCACTCAGGAATTACCGCTGGCCGTGCTCAGGGGACCATATGGGATGCTGGGATTTGAACCCGGGTCGGCCGCGTGCTAGGCAAACGCCCTACCCGCTGTGCTATCTCTCCAGCCCCGGTAAGGGTCTTTTTCTTTCCTTCCTTCCTTCCTTCCTTCCTTCCTTCCTTCCTTCCTTCCTTCCTTCCTTCCTTCCTTCCTTCCTTCCTTCCTTCCTTCCTTCCTTCCTTCCTTCCTTCCTTCCCTCCTTCCTTCCCTCCTTCCCTCTCTCTTTCCTTCCTTCCTTCCTTCCTTCCTTCCTTCCTTTCTTTCTTTCTTTCTTTCTTTCTTTCTTTCTTTCTTTCTTTCTTTCTTTCTTTCTTTCTTTCTTTCTTTCTTTCTTTCTTTCTTTCTTTCTTTCTTTCTTCCTTCCTTCCTTCCTTCCTTCCTTCCTTCCTTCCTTCCTTCCTTCCTTCCTTCCTTTCTTTCTTTCTTTCTTTCTTTCTTTCTTTCTTTCTTTCTTTCTTTTCTCGTTCTCTTTCTCTCTCTCTCTTTCTTTCTTTCTTTCTTTCTTTCTTTCTTTCTTTCTTTCTTTCTTTCTTTCTTTCTTTCTTTCTTTCTTTCTTTCTTTCTTTCTCTTTCTCTCTTTCTCTCTCTTTCTCTCTTTCTCTCTTTCTCTCTCTCTCTCTTTCTTCCTTTCTTTCGTTCTTCCTTCCTTCCTTTCGTTCTTCCTTTCTTTCTTTCTTTCTTTCTTTCTTTCTTTCTTTCTTTCTTTCTTTCTTTCTTTCTTTCTTTCTTTCTTTCTTTCTTTCTTTCTTTCTTTCTTTCTTTCTTTCTTTCTTTCTTTCTTTCTTTCTTTCTTTCATGAGACTAGCCAGTTTTTCCAACAAAGTTTGTTGAAGAGTCTCCTTTTCTCTCCTTTATGGTTTTGGCTCCTTCATTGTAAATTGATGCTCCATATAGCTGAGAGTTTACTTCAGGGCTTTCAATTCTATTCTATCGGTCTGAGAGACAGCTTTTATTCCAGTACCGCGTGGCTTAGGTTACTATTGCTTTGGTTTAAAGTCAGGGAATGAGAGGCCCTCCATCTTTTTTTCCCCTCAGAATTGCTTTGGCTATTCAGGGAGTTTTATGGTTCTACAGAAATTTAAGTACTGTTTGTACTACGTGGGATCTCCTTTATTCTAGGTATCAGCTGGAGCTCTGGTCCCTCTCTCCTTATTTTGCCTAACCCACTGTACTACCTTTCCAGGCCACATTTTTAAAAAATTTCCCTTGAAAATTTATTTTTTTACCCATAAGTTATTTAGAAACACATTGTACAATTTCTAAGTATTTGAAGTATTTGAGCTTTACACCTTATTTTTTTTTTTTTTTTTTGCTTTTTGGGTCACAGCCGGTGATGCACAGGGGTTACTCCTGGCTCTGCACTCAGGAATTACTCCTGGCGGTGCTCAGGGGACCATATGGGATGCTGGGAATCGAACCCGGGTCGACCGTGTGCAAGGCAAACGCTCTACCTGCTGTGCTATTGCTCCAGCCCCTACACCTTATATTTGTTATTGATTTCTAGTTTGCTTTCATTATAGCCAGGAAAAATACCCAGTGTGATTTGAGTTTTTTACATATGTTATTATTCGTTTTCCAGGAGAATGTCTATTTTTGTCAATAGTCCATGAGCACTTGAATAAGAGTGTATTATTCTGAAGTTGAGAGAAGCAGTCTATACATCTTCAATAGAACTTGTTGGTTCATAGGATTATTGAGTTCTTTTATACCTTTGTAGCTTTTTTAAAATTTCCAACAATTGCTCAGAATGGGTATTGAACTATGCAACTCTAATTGCTATTTATTTTGCTCTTCAGCTGTCTAAGTTTATGCTTCCTGTGTTTTTGTTTGTTAAACATCCTGTGGTGCCCGGAGGCTACTCCTGTCTTGATGCTTGGAGGTGGTGCTTGGGGGACCTTATGGCTTTCTGGGATCAAACCCAAATTGACCAAGTGCAAAGCATCCTCCCTACCCTCTGCACTGTTTCTCCAGCCCCAGGATTGAGCCTTTCAAAAATGGGGTTTTTGTTCATTTTTTTTGTGGGTTTGACTATGCTTAGGGTTTTTTCCTGGTTCTGCTAGCAGTGGTCACTCCTGGCAGTACTTCTGGATCCATATGCTGTGCCAGAGATAGAACCAGGTAAGGAAAGCACTTTATACCTGCAGTCTAGTAGATTTCTCCAGTCCAGTAGATTGATCCTTTTGACATTAAATAAAGTCTCTCTCTGTCCTGGTAACTTTCTTTGTTTCGATGCCTAATTTGTAATGACTTTAGCAGAGTCACTTCTGCATTTAATTTTTATTTTAGTTGGTAGTGTGTTTGGCCCACACCCAGTGGTACTCAGTGGTTCTTCTCGGCTCTTTGCTCAGGGATCACTCCTGATACTGTTCAGGGACAGAACTGGTGTCGGCCACACGCAAAACACTTGTCTTACCTCCTATATTATCCTCTGGCTCAAGTCACTCTGGATTTTTAAACATTGTCATGTTTCATGATATGTATTTTCTAGCCTTTTCTTTAAAAGTTTCTATAGTTTAGTAAGTTGTCTTCAATAGCATTGATTTTTTTGGTTCTGATGTTATCACCAAAGTGCCTCTTCCACTCCACTGCAGAATTAAATTTTTTAAAGTATCATAGTTTAGGTGATATGATTACACTAGTGTTGAAATTTATGGTATAGTGTACATGGTTACACCTCACCTTACCACCACTGAAGTTCCCAAGACCCTCCATCAACGGCTTTGTGTTATTTCTAGTCCACTTAATTGTTCCCCCCTCTCCACTTTGCCCCTAACCTTGTATTCTCTGTTCTTTAATCCAGTGCCTAGGGTTTGTTATACATTTATATTGTATACCCTTGATTTGTTTCTCTATATAACACAAATGTGTGAGATCACTGGTCTTCTCCCTCTGGCTTATTTCACTCAACATGATACCCTCTATGTTCTATTCAAGTTGCAGCAAACAGCAAAGTTTCTTTTTTATGTGGCTTCATAGTGCTCCATTATGAATATATACCACATATTCTTTATTCATTCATTTATGTTGTATATTTGGGTTTTCATATTCCATCAATTTATTCCAAATGATGCTAGGAAGATAGATGTATATAGGAGCCAGGGGTGATAGTACAGCAGGTAGAATGTTTGCTTTGCAAATGCCTGACCTGGGTTCAATACCTAGCACCCAATGTGGTTCCCCAAGCCTACCAGGAGTGATCCCTGAGTATAGACCCAGAAATTAGTCCTGAGCATTACTGGATGTGGCCCAAAATCACCAAAAAAAGACAAGTGTGCACATTACTTTTTGAACTAATGTTTTTTGTGTCTGGGGAATAGATCCCAAGAAGTGGAATAGCTGGATCATATGGAGTTCTACTATTATTATTATTTGGAAAGGGGTCACACCCCATGATGCACAGAGTTTACTCCTGGCTCTGCACTCAGGAATTACTCCTGGCGGTGCTTGGGGACCATATGGGATGCTGGGAATCGAACTCATGTTAGCAGCCTGCAAAGCAAACGCCCTACCCGCTGTACTATTGCTCCAGTCCCTCTCTTAATATTTTTTTGAGAAGTCTCCATATTGTTTTCCACAGATACATTACCAGACAACATTCCCCCCAACAGTGAATAAAGGTTCCTTTTTCACCACATCCTTTCCAACACTAATTGTTTCTAAGGTTTTTTTTAATATATGCCAGTTTCACTGGTGAGATGATACCTCACTGTTGTTTAACTTGCATTTCCCTGATACTGAATGATGACAAGCACTTTTTCATATGATTAGCCATCTATATGTTCTCCATGGAAGTGTCTACTCATTTATTTTCCCCATTTTTGGTGGAGTTATTGGATTTTTCTTCTTTTTGTTTTTGTGCCACATCAGGTGGTGCTCAGGGCTTACTCCCTGCTCAGCACTCAGAGATTGCTCCCAATGGTCTCAGGGGACCATATTGGGTGCCAGGGATCTAACTCAGGACAATCATGTACAAGGGAAGCACATTACCTGTGGTACTATTGCACTGGCCCCAGTTGTTTGATTTTTCTACGTTGAGTTTTATCACGTTCATCCTTTGATTTTCAACTTATATGCTATATTTGAAGTAAATTTCTTGTAGATAGGGTATACTAATGTCATGTTATTTTAACCTACTTCTGTCTTTATTATATAAGTAATGTACATTTAAGGTGATTTTACTGATATGTCAGGGTATCCATGTTTTGTTTTTATTTTTTGTGTTGCACTTTGTGGTGTTCAGGGCTTACTCCTGGCTCTGTGCTCAGGGATCACTCCTTATAGGCTCAGGGACCATAGAGAGTGCTGGGGATAGAATCCAGGTCAGCCACATCTAAGACAAGTACCTTACCCACTATATTATCTCTCTGGACAAAATGTACCATTTTATTATTTCTTTCCTGATTTTCATTCTATGTATTTTTGCATGCATTCCTATGGGTTGCTTAATCATATTTTAGTGTTGTGTTTGCATTTATTTATAACGATTCTGAGTGTATCATGTTTATAATTTGTGCACCTTTGTTTTGTTTGGGGCAATGTGTAGTGATTCTCAGGGCTTACTCCTAGCTCTGCCCTCAAGGATCACTCTTGGCCAGCTCAGGGGACCATCTGGGGTGCTCGAGATTGAACCTGGGTTGGCTGTGTGCAAGGCAAGCACCCTGTATTATCACTCCAGCCTCTTATTTCGGTGTTTTTGGAGGGATGCATACCAGTGGTATTCAGGGGTGATTCCCGGTGGTGCCAAGGATTGAAACTGGGTTCCTGCATGCAAAACACATGTTAAGCCGTTTGAGATAGTACCTCAGCCCCAATAATTTCACTTAGCTCCTTATCTTTTTTTAACAAATAAAAAATTTATTTTTTTCATAATAAAGAATTATACTTAGGAAACAATATTTGAATTGTACATAAAAAGTATTAGAACATATTAACTTAAGGTATAAAAAACAAAAAATATTGCATGGCATTTGTAAAACATCATTTTCTTTTTTTAAAATTTTATTTCATTATATTGAATCACCGTGAAAAAATATACAAAGCTTTCAGGTATAAGTCTCAGTCATATAATGATTGAAACCCCATCCCTTCACCTGTGCACATGTTCCACCACCAAGAACCACAATATACCCCCCTCCCACCCAGCCCCCCACCTAAATAGCTAATGATCTTCATTTTATTCTCTATACTTTGAATACACTTATTATTTCAATAGAGAACTCACTATTATTGTTTGGAATTTTCCCCCAACAATCAGGCCTGCTGAAAAGGCATCATTTAATAATTTCTTTTCATTGCTGAGAATGAAGATTCTATGAGCTCCCGCGGCCGCGCAGTTTTAGATTTCTGATATTTTAGTTCAGTTCACAGTCTAGATGCATTTCTGTAATAAGGCTCTCTGGGTGCCAAAATGGGCTAGAAGACTATGACCTCTTGGATCATAGTCTTTAGGAGCAGAGGGTCTGTTTCGAGAGCAGCAGCTCCGGATCTTATCTGGGCCAAGGTTGTGCCGGTACCGCCCCGTTCCCATGATCACCTATGAGCCACAACATTGCAAAGTTCCTACCTCTGGGTGGAAGTCTTAGGGGGTGGCTCTCGCCACGTGGATGATGCCGCCGCCACCATTTTCCACGCAGAAAAACAGGGTGGAGAGGGAAAATCCCTCCCCGGGCGGCACATAGTCGTAGTACAGCTCACAGTCTAGATGCATTTCTGTAAGAAGACGCTCTGGGTGCCAAAATGGGTTAGAAGACCTCTTGGATCATAGTCTTTAGGAGCAGAGGGTCTCTTAGCTCCTTATCCTATTTATTTTTGCTTTTTAAGGTGCTGGGGATTGAATCTCAGGGCCTCCTACATAAGAGCATATACTATACCATTGAGCTACATCCCCAGATTTATTTATTTAGTAATTTCTAATTCTTTGCATGAATTTTAAATTTTTTGCCTATTTCAAGTGAGTTTACAATTACTTGTTCGGTGCGTTGTGTGTGTGTATGGCTCATTTAAAAACGCTATCATGGGGCTGAAACAGTTTTACAGTGGTTAGGGTACTTGCCTTACATGCAGCTAACCCAGTTTCAATCTGTAGCACCCCAAATACCCTGGGCCCACCAGGAGTGATCCCTGAGTGCAGAGACAGAAGTAAGCCCCCAAACAACTAAAAAATACCCTTCTCAAGGCCTGGGGCTGTGGCTCAGTGGTACAGTGTCTGCCTTATAGGCACAAGACCTCAAGTTCAATCCCTGGCACCATCCCCACATGCCAAGTGTGATCCTAGAGACACTGCCAGTTTGGTTCTCCAGAACCACACAATGTGGGTGGTGTCCAGCACACCAGAAACGAGTGTTTGACCCTCAGTCCTCACAACAACAACAAAAAAACAACAAAGGGAAGGGAATGGGAAAATAAATAGCTATAAATAAAAGCAAAACAAAAATATACCCTGTCACTTAATTACAACATCTGATTCATCTTGGTATTGGTGCCTGTAGACTGCTTTTCTCATTTCCCTTATGGTTTCCTGGCTCTTGATGTGAGGAGTGATTTTCACTTCTATCCTGGACATTTTCACAGTGTTAGGAGACTTTTGAACCCATTTTAGTCTTCTGCTTTAGCTGACAATCCCCTTGTTTAGGTTTCGTAAGCTCTGATATGCTTCTGTAGTTGCATTTCTAATGAAAATTGTCTTCTAAATCCCAGTCCTGTTATTTTGGTCTAATCATTTTTCTGTTGTCCTTGGGCCTCCACTCAATGAATGTGTGTTTTTGCTGGGTGACCCTGGGACAGGGGAGTTGCCGAAGCCACTGTGCCTGAGTCCAGGTCTTATGCCACAGGGATAAGGGCAGGGAGATAATGTGGCTTTGCTCCTGCTACATTGAAACCAAGTAAGGCTGCCTGCTAGTGTCCCAGTTTTGGAGCGAGGACTGAGACAGCCCAAGGCTCTGCTATTGTGAGCAAATCAGAGGACTCTCTGATTTGATTGAGAGCCTTTTATTGAGGAGCAGGGCTTAGTTCCCTGCAGACCCCTACCCCTAGGTCTTTTTTAAAAATCTATTTTTATTTATTTATTTTGCTTTTTGCGTCACACACCCAGCGATGCACAGGGGTTACTCCTGGCTCTGCGCTCAGGAATTACTCCTGGCAGTGCTCAGGGGACCATATGGGATGCTTGGAATCAAACCCGGGTCAACTGCATGCAAGGCAAACACCCTATCCGCTATACTGTCGCTCCAGCTCCAGCCGCCCCCCCCCCTACCCCTAGGTCTTTTGATATCAGTTGTGCTTCTATTCCAGTCTATGTAACTTTGGGTGGTTCCATATTGGCTGTAGTGGTGTATGGAATACTTAAAAACAACACAAACAGGGACCGGAGCAATAATGCAACAGGTAAGGCATTTGACTGCACATGGCTGACTGGGGTTTCATCCCCGGAATCCCATATGGTCCCCTGAGCAATGCCAGGCGTAGTTCCTGAGTGCAGAACCAGGAGTAACCCCTGAACATCGCTGGATTTGACCAACAAAGCCAAAAGTAAACCCCGATAACACTACAAACAAAATAGGGATATTTCTCATGCTGTCATCCCTCAAGCTCTAAGGTGTCTAACAAATTCCTCTTCCTCTTCCTTTGAAAGATTTTTTTCTTTGTTTTGTTTGATTTGGAGGCCACACTTGGCAGTGCTCAGGACTTACTCCTGCACTCAGGAATCACTCCTGTGGGACCATATGGGGTGCTGGGCTGGAGCGATAGCACAGCGGTAGGGCGTTCGCCTCGCAAGCAGCTGACCCGGGTTCGATTCCTCTGCCCCTCTCAGACAGTCTGACAAGCTACCATGAGTATCGCACATGCACAGCAGAGCCTGGCAAGCTACCCGTCGTGTATTCGATATGCCAAAAACAATAACAATAAGTCTCACAATGAAATGTTACTGGTGCCCGCTCAAGCAAATTGATGAGCAATGGGAAGACTGTGACTATGACTGTGATACGGGGTGCTGTCGGTATACAAGGCAAACACTCTACCCACTTTACTATTCCTCTGGCCCCTAGAGTTTTCTCATTCTTGTATGTTGAACAATTTGGGGCTATATAGTTGTATCTAAAGGAAAGGAGGAGGGAAAAGTGAGTCTATATCACACTATGGAACTAGGAACACTAATTTGCTAGTGTTTCAAATACCTTTCTTCTGGAGCTCGAGTGGCAATACAGTGTGTAGGGCACAACTTGACTTGCACACGGCCAACCTGAGTTCAATCCCCCATGCCATTTATGTCCCCTTAGCCCTACCAAGAATAACCTCTGAGTATTCTGGGTGTGCACCCCCCAAAACAAACATGTTGTTTGTTACTTCTCTTATTTATTTTGAAGTAAAAATTTTATTTGTATTTGGCCAGTTGTTATTTCCTTACTATATTTCTTAATATATAAGGGAGTCACTGTCACTGTCACCATCACTGTCATCCCATTGCTCATCGATTTGCTCGAATGGGCACCAGTAACGTCTCCATTGTGAGACTTGTTACTGTTTTTGGCATATCGAATATGCCACGGGTAGCTTGCCAGGCTCTGCCATGCGGGCAAGATAATCTCGGTAGCTTGCCAGGACTCTCCGAGAGGGGCGGAGGAATCGAACCCAGATCGGCCAAGTGCAAGGCAAACGCCCTGCCGCTGTGTTATCACTCCAGCCCCCATATGAGGGAGATCATTCTCTATCTGACCCCTCCTCTGATGGCCCTCTACAGATCCATGCATCTAAAAGCAAATTGCATTCCATAGTGTATATATACCACAATTTCTTTTTTGTCTTTTAGTTTATTTTTATTGATTGAGGTTCTGTGATTTACATTACTGTTAATGATGGCTTTCCATGAATATAATTTTAACATCACACTCATCTCCAGTGTATACACTCCCCTTTCCCCAAATCCTTGATACCTATTCTTTCTTTTTTTTTCTTTTTTTTTCTTTTTGAGTCACGCCTGGCGTTGCACAGGGGTCACTCCTGGCTCATGCACTCAGGAATTACTCCTGGCGGTGCTCAGGGGACCCTACGGGATGCTGGGATTCGAACCCGGGTCAGCCGCGTGCAAGGCAAACGCCCTACCTGCTGTGCTATCTCTCCAGCCCAATACCTCTTCTTTTCCATACCTCGCTAACTCAGTTGTGAGGATCAGTCCTTCCATTGTACCACAGTTTTTTTTGGTTCAGTCATCTGTTCTTGGACACTTGGGTTACTTCTAGATTTTGGCTATTGAATACATTTCTTTTAGCATAAGTAAAGTTAAGATTCTTTGGATAAGTTTTTAACCATGTACATATATCTTTACACATTGAATTTTGATGTTATTTGATATTATCATCTATTTTTAATATTGGGCTGTGTCCCTTTACATATTGATTTGTATGAGTTGGTTTTTTTTTGTTTGTGTTTGTTTTTTGTTTTTTGGGTCACACTCAGTGATGCACAGGGGTTACTCCTGGCTCATGCACTCAGGAATTACCCCTGGCGGTTCTCAGGGGACCATATGGGATGCTGGGAATCTAACCCGGGTCGGCCGTGTGCAGGGCAAATGCCCTACCCGCTGTACTATCACTCCAGCCCCTGTATGAATTGTTTTTATATTCAACATGAGCTGCAGATATTTTCCCCAGCACATTGTTCATCTTTTTGAATTTTTTTTCTTTTTGGGTAACACCCGGTGATGCACAGGGGTTACTCCTGGCTCATGCACTCAGGAATTGCTCCTGGCTGTGCTCAGGGGATCCTATGTGATGCTGGTAATCAAACCAAGGTCGGCCATGTGCAAGGCAAACACCCTACCTGCTGTGCTATTGTTCCAGCCCCTCATCTTTTGATTTGGTATTTTAGATGGTATTTTTGCGGAAGTTGCTTTAGAGATTGATACATTTTATTACATTAAAAACCTGCATAGCGGGGTTGGAGCGATGGCAGGTAGGGCGTTTGCCCTGCATGTGGCCGACCTGGGTTCGATTCCTCCGCCCTTCTCGGAGAGCCCGGCAAGCTACCGAGAGTATCTCACCCGCACGGCCGAGCCTGGCAAGCTACCTGTGGCGTATTCGATATGCCAAAAACAGTAACAACAAGTCTCACAATGGAGGTGTTACTGGTGCCCAGCTGAAAAAAAATCAAGCAACAGGACTACAGTGATACAGTGATACATTTTTGCTATGCAAGGTTTTTTTTTTGTTTTTTTTTTGGGGGGGGGGATGCCACACCTGGCGATGCACAGGGGTTACTCCTGGCTCTGCACTCAGGAATTACGCCAGGCATTGTTCAGGAGACCATATGGGATGCTGGGAATCAAACCGGGTCAGCTGTGTGCAAGGCAGATGCCCTATCCGCTGTGCTATAGCTCCAGGCCCGCTATGCAGGTTTTTAATGTAATAAAATGTATCAATCTCTAAAGCAACTTCTGAATTTTGTGTCATTTGTAGAAATGCACCATTATTCAAGATTTTCATTTAAAGGCCTTGAATATGTCCTCCTAGTACTTTCACATTTTATTTTCAAGACTTCGGTTCATCTGAAGTTCATTTTGTTATAAAGTATTAGATTATGTATCCGGTTGTTCCATAATATTTACTGACTCCAGGTTTACTTTCCTCCTTCCCACCAACATGACTCCTTGACAGATACATCTTTAAATTTAATTATTGTTGTTTGGGTCCTAGGAGTGTTGGGTTTAAATAAATAGAGGTACCTAATCTCTCTCTATACCACAGATTTGTCCAAGGCCTGTGTTACTTCCAAGTGATGAGTCTTTCACCCTATGTTGCTTCCAAGACCTCCTCTTCTTGCTTATCCCCCTCACCATATATCTCCTTCCATATACCCAATATTAGTGAGACCTTCTGGTATTTGTTCTTGTCTTTCTGACTTTACATGGACTGGAGAGATAGCACATCGGGTGTGGCCCTTGCCTTGCTCGCGGCCGACCCGGGTTCGATTCCTCCGCCCCTCTCGGAGAACCTGGCAAGCTACAGAGAGTTATCCCACCCACATGGCAGAGCCTGGCAAGCTACCCATGGTGTATTCGATATGCCAAAAACAGTAAAAACAAGTCTCACAATGGAGATGTTACTGGTGCCTGCTCAAACAAATCGATGAGCAACAGGATGACAGTGAGAGTGACAGTGACTTTACATAATATGAGATCCTCCAGTTCCATCCAGGTTGGAGTAAATTGCATGATTTCATCTTTCCTTGTGACTGCATAGCATTTCATTGTGTATATATACCACAACTTTATTATCTACTCTTTTGTCGTTAAACACCTTGGTTGTTGCTATATCCTGGCTATTGTACTAAGGCACTCTGTATATATTAAGCACTACAATGAACATAACTGTGCATATATCTTTTGGGTTTTCTTTGTCATGCCTGGAAATGCTCAGGACTTACTCCTGGCTCTGTGCGCAGGGATCACTCCTGGCAGGGTTTAGGGATCCATAGGTGTGACGAGGATTGAATCAGGGAAGATCACATGCAATGAAAACTCCCAACACACTTTACTATCTCTTCAGCCCTTACCTGTATCTTTTCAAATGAATGTCTTTCTGTTGTGGGTGGGGGGAGATATCAAGAATTGGGGTCAGTGGGTCATGTGAGCTCTATTTTAAAGGAACCTCCATAATGTTTCCCATAAGGACTTCCAGACAACAGTCTCATGACCAGCGCATCAGGGTTCCTTTTTCACCACATCACCACCAGCACGGGTTGTTCTAGACTTTTTGATGCATGACATTCTCACCAGGGTTAGATGATATCTCATTGTAGTCTTAATTTGGATTTCTCTAATAATAAGTGATGATGAACATGTTTTCATATGCCTACTGGTTATCCATCTATCTTCTCCAGAGAAGTGTCTCTCCATTTCCTCTCCCCATCTTTTATGGTGATATATTGATGTTGATATTGGTGAATATTTTGTATATCTTGGGTATTAGCCCTTTATCTGACATATTGTGAGCAAATTTTTTTCCCATTCAGTAAAGTGTCTTTTCATTTTAGCTTGTGTTTCTTTTGCCATGCATAAACTATTTTGTTGTTGTTTTGGGCCACCCCTGGTGGTGCTCAGGGGTTAACTCTGCACTCAAGAATCACTTCTGGTGGATGCTGTGGACCATATGGGATGCTGGGTATGGAATCTGGGTTAGCCAGGTGCAAGGCTTACCTGCTGTGCTATTGTTCAGGCCCTGCCACGCAGAAACTTTTTAATTTGCTGTAGTTCTTTGTTTGTCTAAATTTGTTTGTTTATTTTGTTTCTGTTGTCTTTGCCAATGGAGTCTTTTCGTGAGATCTCCTTTGAGAAGGAGCCAAATTGGAAATGAAGAAGTCAAAATATCACTATTTGCAGATGACATGCATTGAAAACCCAAAAAACTCTCAGAAGTGAAAAATCAAAACAGTAATGTAACAGATCACAAAATTAGAACACAAAAATCCATGTCATTCCTATACACAAATAATAAACTTGAATGAACAGAAAAAAACATCAGCAGAACTCTCCAGGAAATTGATTGCAGAGGGGAGGGGAAGGCAGATAGAGAAAGATTCTAGCTTACATTCTGTCTGCCTTTTAAAAACTGATTTGTTGGGGGAGGAGCGATAGCACAGCGGGAAGGGCGTTTGCCTTGCACGCGGCTGGCTGACCCAGGTTCGATTCCCAGCATCCCATATGGTCCCCTGAGCACCGCCAAGAGTGGTTCCTGAGTGCAGAACCAGGAGTAATCCCTGTGCATCGCCAGGTGTAACCCAAGAAGCAAAAAAAAAAAAAGCCAGCTGATTTGTTTTCCAATTGCTCTCTGTGCCCTCCTCTCTCTCTCATCCCCTGATGGCATTGCTGCTTTATGGAAATCCAACTCATCCTCAGGACAATGGTGGTCTTCTCTATTGGACTGTGAGATTCATTAGAGCATGGACAAGGTTTCTCTAATTTGTCCCCTCCCCCGGGAGCAAATCCTGGGCTTTTGATCTTGGGCAACAGCAGACTGCACCAGGCATTCAAGGCCAGCACCTCACCCCCTATACCATCTCTCAGGCTATTGTTCCTTTTTTGTTTCTTTGGGCCCCACCCCAGGGTGCTGGTGCTCCTGCGGGCTTACTCCTGGCTCTACACTCAGGGATTTCCCTGGAGGGCTCCGGGGATCATATGGGGTATCTGGGGTCAATCCATATAGAACGCATGCAAGGCAAGCACCCTACCTGCTGTACGATGGCTCCAGACCCTCTCCCATTCTTGGGTGCCTTATCTGTGTGTAACTGTGCACCTTTCCTCCCCCACAACCCCGCCCCAGAGCCTTGCCTGGGCCACACACTTGTTGCTTCCGGAATCTCGTAATAACTTCACGGAGGTGTGTGGTTTGGCTGAGAGAGGTCTGGTTCTGAAGCAGCAGAGCAGAGCGGGGAGGCGTGTTTACCTTTCCCCAGCTCTTCTCTGTCAAATCCCCACACTCCTCTCCTCTCGCAATCGATCCTGCTCCCTCCTCCTCCCTGCTCCCTCCTCGCTCTGAGGCAAGCCCTGAGTGTCCTTGCAGGCTGCTTCTGCTTCGCTCTCCCCTCTTAGCTCACACTCTGGCCCACAGGCGTGGGAAGCAGGCCGGGGCCCAGCCATGTTCTTGCTTTTCCTCCTTGCAGGATGCCCAGACCGTTTCCTGAAGCACCTGCTCCCTGGCTTCCCCTTGCCGGCTCCATTGTCCCAGGCAGCTAGCCCCCAGCCCATGGGGAAACTGGCCTGGGGATCAAGCATTTCCTCATACCAAAGGAATCTTACATCCCGACGCTCCAGAATTCACAAAGCTCAGAAATGGCAAGCTGAGGACCAAGTGCCCAATTCAAGCTGTTTTGTTCTATGGGGAAAACAAGTCCTTTGTAAAAGACCCAGGAGGTGAGGGACTCAAAGGCTCCAGCCTTTTAAGATGTAAACTCTTTCGATAGCCTGCCTTTGTGCTCTAGACCCTCTCCTGAGCCAACAACATACCTTGTGACTCTAGAGCCACAAAGATGCTGGCGCCTACCTTTGAGCACAACTTCTCTCCTGCCCTTCACTTCCTTCCTCCCCAAATCCGTTGTTATTCTCACACAGACTTGAGGTGCCCAGAGCAAGCTGCCTCAGATTCAGTTGTTTTCATTTCTCTCTCTCTTTTTTTTTCTTTTTGGGTCACACCCGGCGATGCACAGGGGTTACTCCTGGCTTTGCACTCAGGAATTACTCCTGGTGGTGCTCAGGGGACCATAAGGGATGCTGGGAATCGAACCTGGGTGGGCCACGTGCAAGGCAAACACCTTACCTGCTGTGCTATCACTCCAGCCCCTGTTCCTTGTTTTTATTGATATTCTAATGACGAGGGGTCACACACCTGGGCTGTAGTGCTCACACATTTGGCCATGGTGCTCACCAAAGGTTGTACTCCTTTACCTGGGGTGCTGGCACAAACGCTCAGCAGCAGTCACTGCGGGGCTCATGTACACATGCTAGCCGGGGGTCACACTTCCTGACCATGATTATTGCACATCTTTCACTGGTGTTTGCCTGGGGGTTCACGTCTCTTCAGCTGTGATGGTGGTGTACCTGGCGATCACAGACAGCAGTGCTGCCAGGATTGCACTGGGCTCATGTGGCACTGGGGGTTGCTTCATGCTTGCAAGGTGGGTGCTCTAACCCAGCGTTCTCTATGGACCAGCACCAGTCTAGACTGGCAATTTGTGTGGGGAGAGGGGGAGGGCTTGGGCCACATCCCATAGTGCTCAGGGCTTAGTCCTGACAGTGATTGGGGACCATATGTAAAGACTACTGCTCTAACCCACTGCGTCATCCACAGGGACCCCTGCCAGAGGCTTTTTTTAAAAAGGGCTTACTATAGGGCAGGCCTGATGCCAGCTAGTCCGAAGAAGCCAATTACAGTCACTTTCAGAGTCCAAGAAACTCTGGAGTTTGAAATGTGGGTAGATGGCTCTACAAGTCTCCAGGCCCTTGCGCTGGCTTGGCACCCTCATCCCTGAGGCCAGGATCTAGCTCAGTGTTAACATCTGTCATGTGATGTGCCTCTGAAGACACTGCCTGCCTGGCAGTTCATTTGAGCGCAAGGGCTACACTGGCAACTGCATAGCTTGTCAGACCCAGGGTTCCCCTGCATTTCTGTAACACAGGGGCTGTTCCCATATATATATAGGCCAGGGAGGCAGGAGATACATACACCAGCTCAGAGTGTCCCAAGCTTGGAGAGATGTCAGCAACTCAGACAACCTTGAACTCACGTTCCATGTGGGAAATCTGTAGCTTCTTTGATTTTCTTTGATGTAGGAAAATTTGAGCTCCTACATCAGACCCCTGAGGCCCCACCTACTGTCCACACACAAACGGGCAGCGAAGCAGCCTTCCTGGGCCAAATGGCTTGGGGTTGCAGAGGAGGAGGAGCCCTTTAGATTCCGCCATATAAACGGTATGGATGCCACAGAAGGAACTTGGCCTTCTATTATTGTATTTCATTAACTTTGTTAAAAAAATTTTCAACATGCAATGTTCCAACATCACACCCTCCCACAATGCCTTCCCCCCTACCCTCAAAGTTGGACTTCGGAGCCATCAGGAACGGTGACAGTGGCTGCCAGAATTCTGGTACTCCACTGACTCTAAGCTAAGCTTCTCACCCATCCCACCCATCTCCTTCCCAGCTATAAACCCCTCCCACCCCGAACCCACCATATCATTAGTAGTTGAAAGGATGTCAGCCCATACAACACACCTTTCCGCCGCAAGGAAGAACACCACTACTACTTGGCCCATCACTTTGCAGGTAACTTTTATTTTTATTTACATCAGTATGGGTGGTTTCATTCTTCCACCGTTAGGGGCATTTGGCCATTAGCAGCAGGTTGGGAAATCCGAGGTGAAATCAAACTCATTCTGGCCCAGCCACAGCTCAGGAAGCTCATTGGCTTGGTCGAGACCCAATTCCACCACCAGCGACATTAGCACCTCCTCATCTACTGGGTCTGAATCAATGACAGGATTCTGGGCATCATTAGGAGGAGGTGACTGTGCCCCTTCAGCCAGATCCCCAAGAGGCCACAGGGGTTCTTCCTCCTCAGGCTCTCCGGGGGTGACCACAGTCACCCCATGATAGTGGTTATTAAGCTTCTGCAGCTGCATGCTGGCCAGCAGGTGAGGGGAAGCAAGCAGGTTAAAGGGCTGGGGCTTATTGGGAAAGCTGGTGGCAGAAGAGTCTATCAGTATCGGAGACGGAGGGCCGGAGGAGATGGCAAGGCCCCCACTGGACTTGGCTCCACTTGTGACTATCCCCGGGTAGTGCAGGATGGTCACTGCCTTGCGATCCTTCGTCCCCACGTTAGGGTAGGTCAGAGAATTCTTCTCCGAGTCGGCCTCCTGCAAGACAGAGAAAGGCAGAGAGTTCAGCAACCCTACCTCCTGGCTCGTCACCATTCGTTGAGCTCCAGATAGTGCCTATACTGTACTTGATTTGGGGAAGTGATGAGAAGGTAGCAAGAGGCCCCTGGGAAGTTAGGCTTCCAGCGCGAGGGTGCTTGGGCTACCATGCCTTGAAGCACGGAGCTCATACTTGAGTAATCATGCAGAATGCCTGCCATCCTAAGTTACTTTGTTGCTTTCACCTTCATCCCGAGCCTCTCCACCTTGCCATTCCTTAAGGACAGCATCCCATAGTACCTCTTCTGAGACTCGGCCTAACCTTGTTAGTGGTATGGTCCCATTCCATTCTTGTTCCTTGTTTTCTTGCTTGGCACCTTTTCAACACCCCTACAAGGTGCATGGCGAGCTCTGCTCATTCTCCGCAAGTAAGAGCCTGAGGCTGCCTGTCTGTCCAAGGGTACTAGATCCTACACCTGGACCCCAGGTGAGTTCACCTTGTCATGCCTCAGGGTATCCATATGTAAAAGAGCTAGTTACCTCCTTTGTGGTTGGGGAGCTACCTTTGACATCATGTGCAGGTCTTGACATAGCTGGCATTTCAGAGCCTTGGCAGAAGTTGGGTAAACAGCTGGAACTGCTGACCTGTACGTTCAAAAGAAGAGCAAATATGGGGCCAGAGGCTTCACTGATTAAGAAAGCTCAGGCCAGGTTCAGAGCAAGGCTGTTTTGTGTAACTAAAAGGCAAGGATGCTGACAGCACTTAAGATGAGAGACCAGCACCCAACCAAGCAGAGTAAGGCTTGGAAACTTTGGCCAGAGGCAGGGCAGATGCTAGATTCAGCTAGATACTGCCTAGGCATCCTGCTACCCCTACCACCAATGCGACTATCTCCTCATGCAATTGATTTCAAAGCCCCTGTGTGGGGAAGGGGGCAGCACTGCCTCTGATCCTGAAATCAGGAATGTCCAAGTAAGAAGCACCTTGCCAAAGTGGGTCACCCTTATCCAGCTGGAGAGCTGGAAGTGGGAAAAAAAAAGAGTTAAAAAAAATTTCTGCAAACCAAGAAATCTCTGAAAACTCAAGTAATTTTCCTGAAAGTTTGTCAATCTTTGTAGGATGAATTAAAGCTGTCGCATTTCGTATTTCTAAATAGCTCTGGCTCCAAGAATCTCCAGGTCTTTACCAAGAGTCTCTGGATCAGGGATGCAGCACACTGGTAAAGCAGTTTTTGATCTGTGAGGGCCCTGGGTTCTATCTCGCATCAAAAAAAAAAAGTCTCTAATCTTTCTAACAACGTTAGAATTCTCCATGACGCCACCTGCGTCCCAGCCTCCCTTCCTACAAGTGGTCATTAAGAATCTGCTCAGACACTTCTAGAAAAGTGGCCAATTACTACCTCTTTTTATGTCTTTGCACCACTTACATGGTGGTGAGGGAGGAAAGAGAAAAAACGGGGGGGGGGGGAATCAGTTGCCGGCATTGCAACCTTCCTGCTTCATCTGAGCCCTGTTCCTGGGTTTAGGGAATCTGAGAATTTATCAGGGCAATGGTCACAAGCTAAGGCGTTCAATCCGTGTGGTCTTTTAAATAAGTCCAGGCACCCCCCCTACCACCCCGGACCAGGTCATTTTCATGCCCTAAGGGGGAAAAAGGGGGGGGGCGCTGCCATCTCTTTCCGCTTTTATCCAGCTTTCCTTCGCCTTTCTGCCCCCTGCAATCCGAACGTAAAAAAAAAAAAAAAAAAGAAAAACACGCGAAAAGAAAAGGAAGAAAGAAAAGCAAAACAGATTTCGCAAAGAGCCGCGGAGAGAAGCGGGGAGAAGAGGAGACAGGATGAAAGGAGAGAACAGGAGACAAAAAGTATCAGTGTCTCGGTTCCGACAGCTTGTTTTCCAAGGGAGATGGTTGGGACCAAGTCTCCCCCATCACACTGGGGGCTCCCCGGGCAGCACCCAGTTTCCCTTCGGCTCCCATCCGCCCCCCCCACCACTCACCCAGACCCCCGCCCACCCCCCCCCCGCCCACCCCGAGTCTCTGCTCCGTGAGGCGCCCTGAGTGAGATCCGTCTCCAGACGCAATCGCTTCCCGACCGGAACCGCAGCCTTTTGCTACGCAGATTGCTCGGCCCGCCTCTCCCCTGCACCCTGGTCCCCGGGCCATCAAGCCCATTCGAAGGCAAAACTTGGCAGCGCGGAAATCACCCATTCAACAATTCAAGCTGCAAGGCGGCTTGGGCAGCCCTGGCTGCAACAAGTGCCTCCTCCTCGCCCGCCCGCTGCTGCCTCGCGGCTCGGCCAGCGGCTCCGGGGCTGCGGGTTCGGGGTGTGTGTGTGTGGGGGGTGGGGGGCCAGGAGCCCCCTCCCTCCTCCCGAGGGCGGCGAAGGGGAGGAAGAAGGAAAAAGGGGAAGAGACGCAGGTGGGGAGGGGAGCGTCTTGGACCTGTTGACGGACCAAAAGTTAAGATGGCACCAAGCGGATCGCTCCATCTGGATGGCTACGTTCTCACTCAGAAGGAGAAATGGGGGGTGGAGGGGTGGGGGGGTGGGGGGGAGAAAAAAAAAAGCCAAACGCTGCCGCCGCGGCTGGGCTCGGACGCGCTCGAGCCAGGCGAGTCGGTGTCGCCACCTGAAAATCCAATCCCCGTTTGTTCGCCGCCTGCCCCGCTTCCCTCCCCGCCGCATCCCAGGTGCAGCCGCCGGAGCCGGGGCCGGCCCGGCGCATCCATCCCTGCGCAGTGCGCGGGAAGCCGCGGACCTGCAGGGCCCCGGGCGCTCCGTTCGCTCGCGGAGCGCCCAGAAGGATGCGGGGGCCGCCGGGGGGCCGCGGGGGGCTAGGCCTCCGCCGCGACTTGGCTGGCCGGAGCGGGGGAGGTTCCGTGCATCGGGGGGCTGCGCCCCCCACCCCCAAGGCTGCCCGCCGCCCGCTCCCGCGCCTCCCGGCACTTCACGGAGCGCCCTCGGGCTCTTTCCCAGAAAGCCTAGAAAGCCACGCCGCCCGTGGGCAGTGCGAACAGCCCGCCGCGAAAGAGAGAAGGGAGACGGAGAGAGAGAGCGAGAGAGAGAGCGAGAGAGAGGTTCGGTTCGGAGAGATTCTGTAACTTGCCCAAGGTCACCGCGCTCGCAAGTGCCGGAGCCGCGATCCTCAGCCGCCGTCTGCCCGTCCGCCCCGAGTCCGGCGCTCCTCGACGCTGGGAACTCAGTGCGCCGCCTGGCCGCGTCGCCTGCATTTATAGGGAGAGGGGTGTGCGCGTGGGTGTGTGCGTGCGTGTGGGCGTGCGTGCGGGGGGGGGGCCGAGGTCGATTGGATAGTAAAGGCAACTTGCCCGGATTCGCTAACTTCCAGCCCGCATTTCTGCCCAGCGCGGCCGAAAAGCCCCCCCACTCACTTCCAGTCGCCCCAGGAAACCCGAGCTGTGTGCAAACCCCCTCCCCACCTCCCCACCCCACCCCACCCCCGCCCCCAGAGCTAGAGCCAGATGCGGTCCAGGCCATTCGCAAAGTCCAGAGCAGCCGAGGCGGAGAAAGCGCGGGCGCGGGGCGGAGAAGGTGCTGTCGCCTTCCCGGGAGAAGCGGGAGCCCGGCCGACTCGGCCGGCTCGCGGACTCCCCTGCCAAGCCATCCGGATCGCCGGCAAGCAAGGCGAGCCCTGGCCCCTCCGGGTGCCAGCGGGGCAGCTTGCGAACAGGAAGCAAGTACCCCAGAGTCCCTTCCCCACCCGGGCTGCCGCCCAGCCCGCCTTACCTCCCCGACCGCCTGCCCCGGGGAGAGAAGCTCCCAGCCCCGAGAGCCCCGGCCCCTGGCAAGCCACGCAGTTGACCGGAGCCGATTACGCTCAGTGCCACCCGACCCCGGGGCGTCTGGGAGAAACCCGCACAGCTGCGCCGCCGCACCGCACCGCACCGAGTCAGGCAGTTCCCGGCCCGCGCCGGTGCCGCCTGCCCGCAGCTTCAGCGCCTGACTCCGGGGCGGTGCTGTTGGCGGCCACCGCGCTCCCTGCTCAGCGCGGGGGACACGGCTCTCAAGCCCTCATTGTCGCCAGGGGGTCCTGACGCACATGCACACGGCCCGAGGGCTGCTTTTAGGCTAGCCATCCCAAGGAGGACAGACCCTCGCCCCTCCACTTCCCCTCGCCGCCCCCCTTGCCCAATTTCCACGTCTTTATAACCAGCTTAGGGCATTATTCGCACATGTCCTGGATCGTGGGCGAGTTGATGGCAAAATGTGAACTGGATGCTCACCGAGGGCCAGAGCTGGTGCCGTGCCTTCCTTGGCCCTCTTGCTCCTCGCCGGTTGACTGCGGGCGGCCGGCCGGGCAGACCGAGCCTCCTCTTGGCGGCTCAGTGGTGCCCCTTCTGCAGCTGTGCCGCTGGGAACATTTTATAGCGGTGACGGGCGTGCGTGGCCCTTTAAAGACGCTCAAGCTGGTGCAGTCACCGCGGATCGTGTGAAAGCGAAGGGCCGGCTGGGGAACGGAGTCCGAGTGGCCCCGCGGGTCCCGCGGCGCCAGAGATGGGCTGCGGCTCCTAGGCTAGGGCAAGCGACGCAAGGCCATGGGCACCCCGACCCCTGAGCACTGGCCCGCGCCCGCGCTTTTAAAGCTGGGGGCGCGGGGAAGGGGGGGAGGCGAGGAAGGCTGGGGTCCCAGACACGGTCTCTCCCCACCGGCCGGCATGGACTTGCCCAATACATTTCACTTAGTAATTTCGGTGAGGAAGGAAGCGCTGTTAGTGTCTGTTTTCTGACTTAAATCTAGCGGATGGCCAGAGGGGACTTCAGGTGTGGGAGACAGTTAAGGCCTCGGGGAACCACGCTCCCGGAGGGAGGGGGACGCTTATGGGTCGGGTCCCTTAGGGGCATGATCGATCGATTTGGTTGTTTATTTTTCTGGGTTTGCAGGGCTTCCTCCGAGCTGGTCTGCTCACTTGAGTTTGCAGCATCTCCCCGGACTGAGGTTGAGCTTCCTATTTTCCCCTTCAAGTTGCCAGCGTCACGACAGAACCTATCCATCAGGGATGGTTTCGCTAGGAGGCCTAAGCTGGGGGTGCTGGGACGGGTGGAGGGGTTCTCTTGTCGTCATCCTGGGCGGAAGAAGGCTGGAGGGATGCGACGTGAAGTGTTGCTCTCCCGGCTTGTTGCACTCCAGGTGCAATTCACTAGGCTTGCTGAAAAGCCACAGGAACAGGCAGCTGGGCTCGAAGAACTTGCCCCGTGCTTCTGGGGATTACTCCTGCCTTTCTACGATGCCAGGTTATTTTATTATGATTGTGTAATCATTCCCATCTAGCAATAATAATGTTTTGCATATGGAGCACATCTTTTTTGAGCCAGTATTAGCTTACAAGTTACTGGAAAGAGGCCCTCATCTTCTCCAACTCAGTATTTCTTTTTTACTTTTCTTTTTTATTTTCTTTTTTTTATCCAACTCTGTTTTTCTTGTGGCCAGCAAACCCTTTACAGGGAGATCCTCAAGATTACCTCTCCATTAACCTCTCCGTTAACCTCCCTTTTGAGACCACGCACCCCCTGAGCAACAACTTACTTCATAAACACTCTTTATAAAGTATTCTCTTTTAGAAGAGACATAATGTTAAGAAAAAGGTTGTGTGTGGGGGGGGGTCATGAAGTTATTTTCAATGTGTTGTCTTAATTGAATTTGAAGAGCCAAAGGTCTATTTTCTTTTGCCTGTTTTTTTTTTTTTTTTTTTTTTTACTTTTTGCTTTTAAGTATCCTCAAGTACCCTACATTTACTGCGGGAACAAAGTTCTGTTTGTTGATGGACTAACTAGCAAACTGACAAAAAGATGGAGAACAAACAGAGGGATGATCAAGTCCTAGAAACTGGATGATTCTGGGGCCAAGGGCTCTGGACTCCAGGCTAACCCATTACTAGCTTCTTTGCACATCTTCATTCCTTTCGCTCACCTTGCCTCACCACGAAGGCCACATACCACACATCATGGAGTAACACACACACATCCTACACTATCTGTACACTTTTCTCACTTTGCTCAAGGCTCGTGGGTCCCTCCCGATGTCCCTGTCCCAAAGCCTCGCAAGGTTTACTTGGAAATATACCCTCAAGTTCCCTTGGTTGCAGAGGTGAGCCGGTTTGGGCTTTCAAACTGTGCATTGCTAATTTGGATTTCCATCTTACCATCCCCCCTAACTCTCCACCTTTCACCCCACCCCCACCCTTTCTGTTCCTTGGAGCTGTTTGGGAAACCCCCGGCAGTTGCAGGCTCCGGATCCGAGAGGTGGTGAATCCGCCCTCCATCTATTGGATGGCTCCCAGGTCAATTGTTAGAAAGAGGCATATGTTCATCTCGGTTTCTGGAGTGTCTCCGAAGCAGTTGCTCCACAGCCAGCCCCCTCCCCCATCCGGATCTTTGAAGGGCAGCAAAAGGAGCGCCCTCCGCCGCCACATTTCTCGAGGCTCACGTTCTAGAACGGGTCTCCCCCACTGGAGTCTTCCTCTCATCTCCTCTTGTCCACCTTCTGGGGAGGACAGGAAAGAGAGGACCTCCCAGCGCTCAGCTTTGGCGCACAAAACTCATGCCTTCCTTTTGGAGGGAGATGGGAGAGGAGAGGAGTTGCCGAGGCTGCAAGAGAGCCAAGGAGACATTTGCATTTCTCTGCAAATATGTCCTGGATCACTGACTTCCCCGTCGCTCCCGCAGAGCTCAGGGCTCTCCGCTGAACTTCTTATCTTCAACTTGTCAACGAGATCACGCGCTCGGGCAGCAAAGAGAGGACAGGAATGGGGTCCCCAGGAAGAGTCTTCTGGGTGCCAGCACTGGCCGGACATGGTCCTATTCATCACCTCTTTTCATTTCCACGACAGCCTTATGAGGTAGAGTTTCCCAAAGGCGAAAGGAGTTGGAGACTTGCCCAACTTGGCATAGCCAGGAGACCCGGTTTTAGAATCCTGGTCAGGCTGACAATCTTATCCTGACCATGCCCCTCCCCCCGCCTTCTACCTTGGAGGCTAGGAAGCCCAGAGTCTGTGACCCAGAATTCATGCCCATGTCCTCCTGGCTTTACATTTCTCCTTTGGGATTTACTGTGTGTGATCTTAGGCGCATGATTTTTTTTTCTTTGGGCCTTGGTTTTCCCATCTGTTAAATGGCAATAATAGTGGTTCCAACTCGGAGGTTGTTGCAAGAGAACAAGGAAACTAACTGGCTGGTACTTGCTGAGTCAGTAATGGTCAGTAAATGCCGTTAATTGGGCACTCTGGTTGTTCTCCTCTGCCCCCTAGGCCTTCCTGTCTAAAAACACATGCCTTAGGAACTGGGAAGATAGCTCACATAATAAGGCCTATGCTTGGCATGTGCTAGACCCTGGGTTCTAGCCCCTGCACTCCCGCATGCCCCCAACCCACCTCAGGGCATTCAGACCCCTCAGGCACTCACTGAGCTGAGAATCCCCTGGGCATACACTTATGTTTTGGAAAAAGCTGAGGAAATGAAGAAAGTCTATAAACTCAGGAAGGTAAGGAGAAGAACATGAATAAAGGACTATGTAAGCCTTACGACAGCAAATTAGGAATGAATAAAAAAATGATCACTTTTGGGGCCGGAGCGATAGCACAGTGGGTAGGGCGTTTGCCTTGCACGCGGTCAACCCGAGTTCGATCCCCGGCATCCCA
The DNA here is from genome assembly GCF_027595985.1 of Sorex araneus. NCBI lineage: Eukaryota > Metazoa > Chordata > Mammalia > Eulipotyphla > Soricidae > Sorex > Sorex araneus. The sequence continues at coordinate 139,815,926 of NC_073313.1, read as the reverse complement.
TATGGTCCTCCAAGCACTGCCAGGAGCAATTCCTGAGTGCAAATCCAGGAGTAACCCCTAAGCATCGCTGGGTGTGACCCAAAAAGCAAAAAAAAAAATGATCACTTTTTACAGGGTAGCCTGTAAACTTAGAGGGGGCTACAGAACCATACTCAGTATGTATGTGGGAAAGTTTAAGACTTCAAGTCTTTGTTCAAATGATGTTTAGAGCCCAGTTGCTTACTATAGTGAAAACTGTAAAACAAGCTAAAATGTTCTTGAGAAGGAAATGTTCCTTAGCACCCAGATATGAAAACAAAAGCCTTGAGTTCAAACATTTCCATGGGAAAATGCGCACAAAAATATTAGGTTAAGAAATACTGGTGAAGGGGCTGGAGCGATAGCACAGCAGGTAGGGCGTTTGCCTTGCACGCGGCAGACCTGGGTTCGATTTCCAGCATCCCATATGGTCCCTTGAGCACCGCCAGGAGTAATTCCTGAGTGCAGAACCAGGAATAACCCCTGTGCAACACCGGATGTGACCCAAAAAGCAAAAATTAAAAAAAAAGAAATACTGGTGAAGGCCAGAGCAATAATACAGTGGGTATACTATTTGCCTTACACATGACTGACCCAGAATTGATCCTCGGTATCCCATACGGTCCCCAAAACACTGCCAGGAATAATTCCTGAGTGCAGAGATATGAGTAACCCCTGAGCATCATTGGGCATGACAATACCCACATTGTCCCCCCCCAAAAAAAACCCCATGCTGGGTAACAGTTGCATAAATATAATATCAAGTTGCAAAGAACACAAAGAATAGAAAATTAAATACTATGCTTTCAACCATGTTTGAGTAATGGTAATGAAGATCTGAAAAACACAAAACCTGTCACCGTGTCAGTAGGGTGGTAACATTATAAGTAACTTTTTTCTCTTTACTCCAGGTTATGCAATATTATCATATTATTCTTATAATTAACTAAGTTTATTGTTAATAGGCTACATAAACAGCATGCTCCCACTTGTGTTAAAATTATATGTTCATAGAAACAATATTGGAAGTAATGACACCAAAATGTTACCAGTGATTATAATTGAATAGTGGGATTAAGAGGAATATTTTCTTTTCTTTTTTCTTATTTTTCTGCACTATGCTTATTTTGTTTTCTTAGAGTTAAAATTGATTCATCATTTTAAAGGTACATAATTAGTGAAGTCCTACTTATGTTAAATGTATGTATGCGGAGATTGGAGCACTAATAGTACGGGGTTAATGTGCCAGTCTTGCATGTGCCCAACCTTGGTTTGATCCCCAGCACCACTTGTGTCTTCAGAATCACTGGGTGCAGCCCTAAAGGCCCCTACAGCACTGGCCTTGGGTCCTAGCATGGAGCCATCCTCATGGTTAGCTAAAAATTACAAGGTGATTCCTGCATCCCTTGATCACTGCTTGGAAGCCTCCCAAAAGTATATATATTATATATATATTATGTATATTTTGTTTTGGGGACACATCGGCTGTGCTCAGGGCTTACTCCTGGCTCTGTGCTCAGGGATTCCTCCCCGTGGTGCTTGGGGACCACATGTGGTGGCAGAGATGGAACCTTGATCTGCTGTGTGAAAGGCAAGGAACTCAACCACTGTACTCTCTCTCTGGCCCAACATGTAAATTTTTAGACATAGGAAAGAAATAAAATATTAATAGGTTTTATATTAGGTGGTGAGGGATTATGGATAATTTCCCTTCTTTTCCTGATCTTTCTATTTTATTATCTTTATAATAAAAATATAATGATACCTATAAATAGCATATATAGTAGCATTTCCCACTTTTGTTAAAAATGTATGTGTGCAGGTTTTCTTTTTTCTGCTCTGAAGAAGCCTGTGTTCTCTCTTGAATACATACTCCTCTCTCTTTCCCCCTCTTCTCATTTCTCTAAGCATATTTTCCAAACAAACTATTTTACTTCAAAAATGTATATGTGCAAAAAAAAAAGAAGAAGAAGTAAAAATAACCAGCTTCGGTGTGGATGTAGAGCCCTCATCCACTGTTGGTGGGGATGTTGACTGGTTGATTCAACCTCTTTGGAAAATAATAAGGGCGCTTTTCTTTAAAAATTGAGCCTCCATACAACCCAACAATTTCACCACTAGGTATCTGCCCTAAGGGCCCCAAAACACTACAAAAAATAAACCATTTGTGCTCCTATGTTGATGTGCAGCACTATTCACAATAGCCAAGATTTGGAAACAATTCAGGTTGTCCAAGATGAGATGACTGAACAAAGAAACTATATATATATATATATGTATATATGTATATATATATTCAATGGAATAGTACTTGACTATAAGATGAAATCTTGCAGTTTGCTACTCCATGGATGGAACTAGAGGGGATCATGCTGGGTAAAGTCAGTGAGAAAAATAGGAAGAAATACAGAATGACCTCTCTGTAAAGTGGATATAAAGAAACATAGTAAGGGAGTAACAAATGGTCAAAGGTAGCAAAACCTCTGAGTTGGTCTCCAGAACTGAGATTGCCTGGGTTGGTGGTGAGTGGGAGTGAGGGGCATCCTTGGGGCACTGATGGAGGGAAGTTGGTGGTGGGTGTGGTGGCAGAACAATCTATGCATGAAACCCTATCATCAATAGTATTGTAAATCATGGTGTTGCAAAAAGTACTAAGAATATATATGTGCAGAAACAAAAGAACAAAGTCTTCTCAATGTGTTTATCTTGGCATGGTCAGTTTAGATGAAATTTCTGTTTTTTCCCTTTTAAAACATTTATTTCCCAAGTTTATTAAATTCACTATATATTAATTTTTAGTGGTTAAAAAGTATTAAAAATTCAACAATGAAGTTTTAAATGGTATATCAGGCACCAGAGCAATAGGATAGTAGGTAAAGTGTTTTCCTTGCATGCAGTGACCTGGGTTCCATCCCAGGAAACACATATAGTCCCCTGAGTCCTGATAGGAATGATCCTTGAGTGCAGAGCCAGGTATAAGCCCTGAGCATCACTGGCTGTGACCCCCAAACTAAAACAATTTGAAAGTAAAAACAGCATGTTTAGAATTTGCTGTAAAATATTGGGAGTATTAGAGATGGGGATAAAGAGGGTGGAGATACAGATAAAATAATTGCTGAAGATGGATACATGACTCTTTCCTCTTTGGAAAATAATAAGGGCACTTCTTTAAAAAATTGAGCCTCCATACAACCCAGCAATTTCACCATTTTATTTTATTTTAGTTATTTATACATAACTCTTCCTTATGTTTATTTGTAATGTTTATTTTTTTCCTTATGTTTATTTTGCAATTTGATAGTAATTATTTTGGGGTCCTCTCAAGAAATGCTTAGGGGCCTGGGGGTAACTCCTGGCTGTACTTGGTAGACTATACAGTGCTAGAGATCAAACCTAGGGCTAGCACCGAAGTCTGCGCACAAGTCCATTGAGCATCTTCTGGTCCTCACAGGACTTTTTGTTTATTCATTTTGTCTTTGCAGCAGTGCTTATATACTGTTTCTGGTTCCGTGTTTGGGGATTACTTTGGGCAATGGGGGACCAGGTCATGGTGGGTATCAAATCTGGGCCTCCTATGTGTAAAGCATGCATGCCAGCCTTTTGAGCTATCTCTCCAATCCCCCTATATTAAAAAAAAAGCATTTTACACATTATTTTCTTTTAATCTTATACCAATACTCTAAGAAGTGATTTTCTCTAATTTATAGGAAAGATTTTTTTTTAAATTTTGATTTTGAGGTTATAGAGCTAGGATGTGAGGAAGTGACCGGAAGTAGGGGGGTGGGGAAGGATCCTCATAGAAGCAGCCCAGGTCTACTCACCACACCTCAGTTGCTTATTTTTTGTGTTTTAGGTGCCACCCCTGGTAGTGCTCAGGGATTACTCCTGGTTCTTTGCTCAGGGATCACTCCTGGCTGGGATTTGGGCTTACATGGGAAGCTGGGGATCAAACTCAGGCCAGCCATGTGCAAGGAAAATGCCTACCCACTGTAATATCTCTCTGCCCAGTACCCCCCCACAACTGTGGCTTCCTTTTCATAATTAAAAACAATGAACAGTCTCGGTATAAACATGTTAATTGTTCATAGCACAGAATTTAGAAGTAACCATAAAAGCAGCAGGAGGAAAATATCATACTCCAACAGGATCACGATTAACTCTTTGGTCATGAAAACCAAATTTGACCATGCCGATTTTATCTCTCTGCTCTTACTCCAGAAGTAATTTACTCGGCAAACATTTCCTCAGAGTGATGAGTCATTCCCCCCCAGGTTGCAGCTGCAGGGCATCATGGTGGGTCCAGTCACCATCCTTCCATTCTTCTCCAGTGCCATAGTGCCATCTGTTGTTTTTGGTTTTGTTTTTGTTTTCATGTCGCATTCAGCAGTGCTCAGGGCTCACTCCTGGCTCTGTGCTCAGGGATCACTCTAAGCTTGCAGGGTGACAGGGATCAAACCTGGATTGACTGTGTGGAAGGCAAGCACCCGATCCACTGTGTCTGACTCCTTCCCCACCGCTGTATGTCCTGCATTGTTCCTGCCCCAATCTCAAGGAAAGGAAATCCAGGTGGAGAAATCCAGGGGGCTCATGTTCCCTTACTCCATGGAAGTTCGTACCCCAAAACCCTTGGGAGCTTATGAGTTTTCACCACACCAAATGAGGCCGTGCCTCCATTTCCCCAGGTGGAAGGAGCTGGTGAGAACAGCAGACAGATTGGCCCCTGCCAGGGAGTGATGAGCTGTCTGTAGTACTTTCCAGCCCATTGGAGCAAGGCACCCGAGAGTCCCCAGCTCTGTGCTTGCTCTTGCCAGCCCCAGGAGCGCCTGGTCTGGTGGGCCTGCTTCGGGGAGCGGCCACGTTCCTCTGCCTCAGGCCACGGGCTCGAACAGGAACTAGCTTCAGCTACTGTGTGAAAAATTAAAATGGGCAAGCAGGAAGAGGACAAACAAGGGAGAGAGGATGAAGAAAAGGGAGCCGGAGATTAGGACGGGTAAGGCCTTGAGAAAGAACACAGAGGGGAGCAGAGATAACGGAGTCCAGCGCCACTGCAATCAGCTTAGCGATGGTAGCCTTGCTTTCCTGTTTACACAGAGGGGTCGGGGGAAGCTTAGAAGGGGCCCCAAATTGGGCACAGTTGAATTGATTCCCTACTTGATTTCCTGTTATTTATACATAATGGGGAAACCACAACTAAACAAACAGCTCTGGCCACCCAGTCTCTCATATCCCTGGAGACTGTTTCATGGCTCTGCCCACTCTAAGCCTTTAGGGATGCAATCCCGGGTGCATGGCCTTTTGTTTGGGGGCCACACCTATCCATGCTCAGGGCTTACTCCTGACTCTGCACTCAAAGATCACTCCTGGCAGTGCTTGGGAGACCATATAGGATGCCCAGAACTGAACCCAGGTTGGGTGCGTGCACGTCAAGCACTCTCCCTTTTGTACTATCGCTCCTGCTCTGGGTACATGACTGTTTTTGTGTCCTCTTCTAGCATTGAGCTTCACCGGAACCCTAGAAAGTCGACACTACTATCCTGACTTTAGAGAAGCCATCTGGGTACAGAGAGCCCCAGAGCACACCGTGGGCTGGAGTGATAGTACAGTAGGTAGGGCGCTTGCCTTGCACGCAGCCAATCCTGGTTCAAACCCTGGCATCCCACATGGTCACCCAAATACCATCAGGAGTAATTCCTGAGTGCAGAGCCAGGAGTAATCCCTGAACACCACTGGGTATGGCAATGAAAAAAAAATCATACCACTAGTAAGCTGGAACTCACAGCCTGGACTGACTCATGACTAAAGCCAAACTCTCCACATTTAAGTCTGGGCACTTAAATTTTTTTATAGTACATGCAGCACCATCTATGTTGTGCTTTCTCGTTTTGTTTTAGCCACACTCATAGATCACTTCTGGCAGTAAGTGAGGGACCATAGATTTGGTGGGGATTGAACTTGACCAGCTCTGTGCAACGCAGGTGCCCTGCTCGCTGTCCTACCACTCTGGCCCCTGTATATCCTTTCTATAGAACGAGAGCATTTTTGTTGCTGTCTTTTGAGCCATACCTTGCAGAGCTCAGAGCTTATTCCTGGTTCTGTGCTCAAAGATCACTCCTGACAGTACTCAGGGAACCCTAGTGGTGTATTATGTCTCAGCCCCCACCTGTGTTGTCTGAAGTAACCAGTGAGTGTGGACAGAATGTCTGCATGGTGCTGGAGCAATAGCACAGCGGGTAGGGCGTTTGCCTTGCACACTGCCTACCCGGGTTCGATTCCCAGCATCCCTTATGGTCCCCCGAGCACCGCCAGGAGTAATTTCTGAGAGCAGAGCCAGGAGTAACCCCTGTGCATCGCCGGGTGTGACCCAAAAAGAAAAAAAAAACCTCAAGCCTAGCAGCTCAGAGGTGTCGGGGCAAACTTTGCTTGTAACTATCTCACAGTGATTCAATAAAATTAAAAAATAAGAATATCTGCATGGCTCAGATTGAGTGAGAGACTCTAAAGTGAGTTAAGCTAGGAAAGGTGGCAGGAACCTCCAGGGGTGAGGCACGGGGTAGAAGAGGGTTGCAACCCAGCAATACTGAAAACTGAAAAAAATGACTCAGGGAAGAGCACAGGATTCCAAAGCAGGGAGGGAGAAAGATGCTTATGCGGGTGAGAAAGAAGCAGTTAGGCCGGCCAAGCCCTGGGCCCTTCAGATGTCAGCAGCAAAACTGGTGGCTTGGGAAGGTATAAGGCTATGTGGGGGATGAGAAACTCGGCTTTAGGCATGTTTAGTTTAAGCTGTTGGCAGAACATCCAAGTGGAAATAGCTTACACACAGCCAGGAATATAGGACTGGAAAGAAAGTGTGAGGTTGTGTCAAAGAGAGCAATCAGAGGGATGACTTTTGGCCAAACCATGGGGAACTTTCCCCTGCCACTCTCCACAGGCACAGAGGGGCTTTCTCCTCAGGATCTGGACATTGGTTTGTCTCTGCACTCACCTCTCCTCTCCCTGCCTGGCCGTCCAGTCCAGAGCACTCATGGACACATGCTTCAAATCCCGAAATGGCAGTGTGAGGGGAATCTTAGTCCATAAATTTCCTCACACCAGGGACGGATAGTGCTTCGTCTCACTTTGCTAAATACATGTTGGCTAAGCCAGGAGGATGCCAGTTCTTCCTTAGTTTCTCTTCAATTTCTTTGCTTTACATTTTTCTTCGCTTTACATTTTCCTCATCTCCCTTCACTGTTGTGGTGAGTGGGAGTTTTTCACAGGCCTGGCATGGTGCTGAGGGTCACATGTCCATGTGAATGCTTTGATATGGGGCTCACTGGGGAGTGCTGTGCCCCTTTTGCCATGGTACTTGAATGCATGCACAACTGGCGTAGTGCTCTTAGTTGGGGTATCCAAGTTATGGTGCTCACAAGTGATCACTGTGACACTCAACACACAGGATCACTGAAGGTAGCACGACTGAGCCGTAGTCCTTATGCATATATATACATTTTGGGGAATGTTGGGACCACCACCGGCAATGCTCATGGGTTATTCCTGGCTCTGCACTTAGGAATTTCTCCTGATAGTTCTCAGGGGATCATATGGGATGTTGAGGATCGGACCCGGTCGACTGCATGCAAGGTTAAGTGCCTTATCCGCTGTACTAACTCTCTAGGACCTCCTTACAACACATCTTTTAAGCTTCATTGATCACCTAAGATTCCCCCTTTTGATTCCACACCTGGCTGTGGCATGCTTGGAAAGCACTTAAGGCAACAAGGATGACAACCAGCAGAGTTGTGAGAATCACACAGTAGAGCTGCCAGGATCATGCTTGGTACATATGGAACACCAGAGATTTGAAGCTGTGACTGTACACATACAAGGTAGGCACTTTTAGTCTGTGGGCTATTTTCAAGGGCCCATGTCTTCAGTTTGTACAATACAAGCCATTGGGTGTTGTTTTTTGGATCACACCCGGTGATACACAGTGGTTACTGCTGGCTCTGCACTCAGGAATTACCCCTGGCGGTGCTCAGGGGACCATATAGGATGCCGGGAATTGAACCCTGGTTGGCTGCATGCAAGGCAAACGCCCTACCCGCTGTGCTATCGCTCCAGCCCAAGCCCTTGGGTGTCTTGTTGGTGCTTCTGCCACCACTCTTAGGCCAGGACATTGTCTCTCAGCTTACTTTGTCCTTAAGAAAAGGTGAGGTCAGGACTGGATAGATAGTCCAGGAGGTAAGGCATTTAATTTGCATGTGCTGTGGAGGTTTAGACGCTGGTTCGAATCCCCAGCACCATGTAACATATGATCTTCTGAGCATGGCCAGGATCACTCTTTTTTTGGGCCAGGGATCACTCTTAAGCACAGCACAGGAATAGCCTCTGAGTGCCACATGGTATGCCTCTCTCCACCTCTGCCCTCAAAAGAGAGAGGTGAGGCCATGCCTCCTGGCCCTGCCTCCTGCAGTGTTGGACTGAAGCTACTCCCCTTACCTGACCCTCCTCAGAGGATGTGCAGACCCTTTGATCCCAACTCATTTTTATGATTCAGCATTTTCCTGTACTCACCGCTCTTGAGATCTGGAACCTGGCCTCTGAGCTCCCAATGCTGTGGCATTTGAGGCCTCAAACTTCTGGACCTTATTTTCTTTCATTCAGAGCCCCTTTTAAGGGCCAGAGAGATAGTAAAGCAGATAGGTCACTTGCCTTGCACCCGGCCAACCCGGGTTCGATTCCTGGCATCCCCTATGGTTCCCTGAGCACTGCAGAGCCAGGAGTATCCCAAAAGCATTACTGGGTGTGCCCCCTCTTAAATAAAAAAACAAGGATCTCCTGCTGCTAGCCTGAAGACATTGAGCAACTAGTTTGGGACAGTAGCCCTATTTTTCTCTTGATCCTGAAATCTGGGCCTGGGGTCAGTTTAGACAAACTTGGCTGTGTACATTGGTTAGGATTCATTTAGTGTTTGCAGCCTGGGGAGCTGGAAATATTCTCATGGAACCCCACAGCCACAGCCCCTTTGGTCCTGTGGGGATCAGTGATCAGAGCTGGAGATGGATCAAAGTGCCTCAGGGGGTAAGACTGTTGCCAGCTGTAAGGAGGAATGAGATGAGGTCTCCTTCCTGCCTTCACACAGACAAGGCCCCTCAGCAAGACCTACATCCCCCCTGGTTTTCATCACAAAAGCACACTGCCTAGGCGTTGGAGAGATAGTACAGTGGCTAAGATGTGCTTTGAACCCAGACAACCTGGATTTGATCCCTTGTACTGCGCATGGTCCCCTGAGCTCCATCAGGAGCCACCGCTGTGCCAGGAGTACTACCAGGGCATAGAATCATGAGTAAGCCTTGGGCACTGCTTGGTCTTGCCCCCAAATCCTAAGCTTTCCCCTCCCCCACAAAAACATTTCCTTGGGAGCTGGAACAATAGTACAGCGGGTAGGGTGTTTGCCTTGCACACGGTCGATCCTAGTTCAATCCCTGGCATCCATCCCATATGGTCCCCTGAACCCGCTAAGAGTAATTCCTGAGCACAGAGCCAGGAGTAATCCCTGAACATCACAGGGTATGTCCCCCAAACCAAACCAAACAAAACATAACAAAGGAAAGCATTTCCCAGAGAGGCCCCCCCCATTAGCAACAGGTACTAAGCTCTCAGGCTTTACCCAGCCCTCCCCCAGAACACACAGTTGTGCTAGAGGAATGAGTCGTGGGCATCCTAGTGTAGAGTGCAACACGCACCTGCAAACTTGGAAAGCCTGCAAAGAGATGAGGCTGAGTCACCACATGGATTAGATTTCTCCCAGACCCAGATGCTTAGGAACACCACGTAGGGAAATTTCATTCCTGCTAGCTATGCTTAATAACATTAGTGGCAACATTTCCTGAGCACTTCTGAGGTGACAGTCCCTCATTGTTCTTAGCGTGCCATGCTTATTCTCTCATCTAATGCACAACACAAACAACTTGGGGGGTTGGACCAAAACTGGGATTACATCATCATTCTCCTACTGATAGTGAATTTGACACACTGGTATGTTAGCTGCTTGCTAAGTTTCTGTAACTTCTGTGTTTTCTGTTTTGCTTTGGTTTGCTTTGGTTTTTTGTTATGAGGGCCACAACTGGCTGTGCTCAGGGGTTATTCCTGGCTCAGGGATCACTCCTGGGAGGTTCAGGGGACTATATTGGATCCTGGGGATTGAACCCAATAGGCCACTTGCAAGGCAAACATTCTTTTTTTTTTTTTTTTTTTGCTTTTTGGGTCACACCCGGCGATGCACAGGGGTCACTCCTGGCTCATGCACTCAGGAATCACCCCTGGCGGTGCTCAGGGGACCATATGGGATGCTGGCATTCGAACCCGGGTCGGCCGCGTGCAAGGCAAACGCCCTACCCGCTGTGCTATCACTCCAGCCCCAACATTCTTTTTTTTAAAAAAAAATTTTAAATTTTATTGAATTACCGTGAGATAGTTACAAGCTTTCATGTTTGGGTTACAATCTCACAATGATCAAACACCCATCCCTCCACCAGGGCATATTCCCCACCACCAATATCCCGGGTATACCCCCCTTTCCCACCCTCCCCCTGCCTCTATGGCAGACAATATTCCCCATACTCTCTCTCTACTTTTGGGCATTATGGCTTGCAACACAGACACTGAGAGGTCATCATGTTTGGTCCATTATCTACTTTCAGCATGCATCTCCCATCCCAAATGGTTCCTCCAGCCATCATTCTCTTAGTGATCCCTTCTCTATCCCATCTGCCTTCTCCCCTCCGCTCATGAAGCAGGCTTCCAGCTATGGGGCAATCCTCCTGGCCCTTGTATCTACTGTCCTTGGGTCAGGCAAGGCAAACATTCTACAAGCTCTGTCTCTTCAGCCCCACATTCTCTCTGTTTTGGATTGAAGATTTGAACCAGATTTGGCCCCAGACAGAGCCTCAGCGAGTGACGGCTGGGTCTCACTGCCTCCTAAGCCTGCTACTGGGACTTGGCCCTTAGAGTTCATAGCTGCATTTCCGGTCAGTTCCCAGCTCCCCTCCCGGTGCTAAGTGAAGTTGTTACTGTGTTGTCGGTCTTATTTCAGAGATGAAGCCAGGAGGCTCAGGGAGCTGAGGCAACCTCGCTGAGGTCACGCAGCCAGCAAATGGGGCTGCCGGCCTTTGAATTCAGTTCTGTCAGGTTTCATCTCCTTTCCCTACTCTCTCCACATTCCTCTTCCCCCAGCGCCTTCCCTCTTCTCAAAACAATGTCAGGGCTGGTGGCCTGGAGAGAGCATCTCACCGGAGCCTCTCACCGTTAGAGATAAGCAAGGGAGTACTGGCTTGACGACGGCGTAAGTGGCTCGTTCAGTTGGGCTACCTTAAAGTGAAGGGAAGAGAGCCAGGCTGAGCAGAAAGGAAAGTATTCAGTGGAGGGAGAAGAAAGCAATGGAAAGGAGAGAAAGAGCAAAAGCGGCCGAAAGCACGAGTGCCTGGGAAGCAAACAAGGCAAGGGAAAGAAATCAAACGCGAGAGAAAAAGGCACTTAGTGGGGTGAAGGAGTAAGTGACCGGCCATCTGGAAGCAGTGCGGAGCTCGGCGGGGGGGTGTGTTTGTAAGGCAGGGGGGTGAGTCCAACAGGTGCGAGGGCCCGGCTGCTACCAGCCAAGAACTGTCTGGGCCCAGCGCCCAACCGGAAAGAAGGCATGCATCCCCCCCAGCGCCCCCCACGAGAAACTTCTCCAGGGGGCTTTCAGCTGCAAGAATGGAGGGGGGGGGAAGCTGTCCTCCCCCGGCCCTGGTGGGGCTTGTCTCGTAAGAGCTTGGGAGGAAGACTTGTTTTGCATGTTTGCATGTTCCCAAGCCTGTCCCAACTGATACCTTTGGCGTCTTGCATATGGACCGTTCCCTGCCTTATCTGGCTCCCCGGCTGCAGAACCCCGGGCCTCGCCTGTCTGAGGGGCTGAGGAAGTGCCAGGTTGTGCTGCCATCAGCTGGGCCACAGTAGGCCTCGCCGTGAGGGCAGTGCCCAGATGTGCCTTCCCATGCCCAGAGAAAATGACCTCATGCGGTAGAGCACGGGCTCTGCCTTCAGACTGACTTTGGTCCCAGCCCCAAGGAGGCCCTTCCTTGCTTCCTTGCTCTGTGACTTGTAGGCAAGGGACTTTGGCACGTTCAGCCTCAGTTTCCTAAAAATGTGAAATGGGTGGCGGGGGGGCGCTGAGAAGACCCACTTCGGGAGGCCATGCCAGGGTTGAGATAATGTCTGTGGCTACAAACACAAATTCTGTACAGGTGTGAGTAATTACTCTTCCCTGACCCCTGTTCCCCGCCGCTCGGGGGATATGTCCGCCTTCCAATCTGCGGCCAGTTCCAAGCCTGACTTCACCTCCTTGGCCCTGTTTTCCTCATTGTCACACATGACTGTGTGGGAAGCTGGGCCTCCAAACCCACCCGGGTGGGCTTTGGGCTGGCTGTTATTCCTGCGCAGTTGTCCGTTCCGTCTTACGTATCAACTACGCCCCTGCTCAGTCGTGACTCAGTGCCCGAGACCACAGTGCCCCTTGGTCCTTTAAAGCATTCCCAGGAGAAGAGAGTAGCAGAAAGAAAAACACGTATTCACCCAATCAAGTGGGACCTAGGGGGAGGTAATGTTCATGCTTGAAGGTCAGCTTTTGTCAGGTACTGGGAACAGTGTGAACAAAGGCCTTGATGGGAACTGAGAGAACAGAACAGAATGAGGCTGGCCAGGTCACTGTGGTCAGACTTGGATGCCACGTGAAGAATTCAGCCTTGATATTTTATTCACTGAAGGTGGTGTGGGCAGATACGCGCAGATCCTGGTACAGCTTGTTACTCACTAAAGCATGCTCATTGCTTCGACCTTCTGCATGCACCCTCCGCCCCCACCAGCAAGCAATCAAGCAATCAAAGCAAGCTCTCAGCTCCCGGGAGAGAGCTCAATCCGCTCTCTCTTGAACTGGGCCAAACAAGGTACTTGATCACCTGTCCATCTTGCCACCCCCACCAGCCCTTCTCCCCCAAGCTCGAGAAACAGCACCCTCTGTTTCTTGGTCCAAATCTCGCTAGCGTATTTCTCTTTCCCTCTCCTGCCGTATCCTACTGCTGCAGAAATCCAGTCAGCTCTTTCTAAAATATTTCTAGGATTCAAAGCACTTCTCATTGCTTCCAGAACGAACGTTCTTCTCCAAGCCACTGCCATTGCAATAGTGTCACTAACTGGTCTTTTTGACTCCCCAGGCCTTCTGCTCAAAGGTAACAGAAACCACTGGCTCTCCATGCCATCCAAGGCAATCGTCAATGTCCTTACAGTGGCCTATGCCAGCAGGGACATATGGTCTTGCTGGGGCCCCCTACGATACTCCAAGCGGGGGCCACCAGTGAAAACCATGTAAGCAAGGAGGCCATGACAGGAGACTAGGGGGCCAACAATAAGAGAGTACGGATATAGGAAGAAAACAAGGTTAGAAGGCGGCCACACTGGGGAAAACGTTGAGAATCACTGTTCAAAGGTAGGGGAGCTTGAGGGCTAGAGCCATTCTACAGCATTTGCCCTGCAGGCGGCCGATCTGAGTTTGATCCCCAGCATACCTGAGCTCAGAGCCAGGAGTAACTCCTGGGCACAACAACAGCAGCAACAACAACAACAACAACAACAACAACAACAACAACAACAACAGCAACAACAACAACAACAACAACAACAACATGGAACTCTTTGTTGCAGTGATATTTGGTTTGTTTGTTTTGGGGTCCCGCCTGACAGTGGCCATGGCTTACTCCAGGCTCTGTGTTCAGAGATCCCTCCTGGTAGGGATGCCAACCTGGCAAGCCTGTTGTACTGTCTCTCTGGCCCACAGGAAAAATGGATTTTTTAAGGCAAAATTCAAATAACATAAAATGAACCCTTTTCAACCCAGCAATTCAGTGGCATATGAGACATTCACTCAGCTACAGAATACTTTCATTCCCTCAAATGAAATCCATACTCAGTTAACAGTTTGCCCTCATTTCCCCGTCTGCTCAGGCCATGACAACAACTGATCTGCCTTCGGACTTTACAGTTTTATTTATTATTCTTTTTTTTTTCCAATGGGCTTTTGGGCCATACCCAGCTGTGCTCAGGATTTACTCTTGACTCTGTGATTTGGGGTCCTTCCTGACGGGCTCCAGAGACCATATGGGAAAGCAGGGATGAAACCCAGGTGGGTCACATACTAGAGAAGTGGCTTAAACTGCTTACTATCTCTCCAATTCCTATCATTTCCTTTATCATGGATGTTTCCTGAAAATGTAATCATTGTGACTTTTTGTACTTGTCTTCTTTTACTCAGCAGGATTTTTGAATATTCCATTTCCGTTTGTCCACTATAAGCATGTGTCAGAATGTGTTTATCCCATCACACATTGGTGGGCATTTGAGTTGTTCCCCCACGCCCCCCCCCTTTTGGGAAGGGTCACATCTGGTGAAGCTTAGAGGCTACACCAGCAGTGGTAGGGGACCATATGTGGTAGTAGAATTCAAACTACCATTGTGGCAGTAGCTGCTTGCAAGGCAAGTGTTTTAACCTCTGTACCATCTCTCCGACCCTCTTTCCACTGTTTTTGCAAGTATTAATAGTGCTGCTGTGAGCATTCATATACAAGTATTTGAACACCTGTTTTTAATTTATCCCCCTCCTTCCCTTTCCTTTTGTTCTTGCTGCCATGACTAGTGCTTGCACATACTTGGTTGTCGTTCTTGCAGCTTGGCTAAGGGGCTTGCACACTTTACTTGTGGCTTTGGGGATCCCAAGTGGTAATGCTGCCTGAAATGTACTTGGAATGTGGGATTGTGCCAGGAATCAAACCCAGGACCTTGTGCTGGCAAGGCAGGCACAGCAGGCTCTCTACCACTGAGCTATTCCCAGGCCCTGTTTTCAATTCTTTGGGGGTATATACCTAGGATTGCAACTGGTTGTTCATGTGATAATTCTGTGTTTTACTTATTAAACAAAAAATAACCACCAAAAGATTTTCCACAGTGGCTGCATCATTTTACATTCCCTCAGCAATGTGTGAGGTTTCCAATTCTCTATATCCTCACAGACTCCTGTAATCTTTTGCTTTCTTTTTGATTACAGTCATCCAAGTAGGAATAAACTGGCAACTTATTGTGGTTTTGATTTGAATTTCCCTAATGACTAATGATGTTGAGCATCTTTGCTTGTGCTTGTCTATTTGCATGACTTTGGAGAAATAGCTAATAAAATTCTTTGACATTTTAAAACTTGTGTGTTTTTTGTTGTTGAGTTACTTGTATACGTGGGCACTATCAGTTCTTTCTATGCTATATATTACATAGAGACTATCAGTTCTACAATTTGCAGATATCTTCACCCATTCAGTAGGCTGTCTTTCCTCTTTCTTGATGATGCCCTTTGTAGCACAAAATTTTTACATTTCGATGAAGTCCCAATTTGCCTATTCTCACTTTTGTTACTTCTGCATTTGGTATCATATCTAAGAATCCACTGCCAAATCCTATATCATAAAGATTTACCCTTAAGTTTTCTTCTAAAAGTTTTATGACTTTAGCTCTTATATTTAAGCCTATGATCCATTTTGAATTTCTTTTTGTAAATGATGTGATTGGAGATATAATGTTGTTCTTTTACATGTGGTAATGCAGTTGTCCTACTAACCATTGTTGAAGAAAATTTTCATTCCCCCCACCCTCACCCAACCCCACTTGATTGGACTTGGCACCTTGCCCAAAATCAATTGGCTGTAGATGTATGGGCTTATTTCTATTCTCAATTCTGCCCCATTATGACTAATATATCTGTAATTATGCCAGCAACACACTATTTTGATTATGGTAGCTGTGAAATCAGGAAGTATGAAACCTCCAACTTTGTATTTCTTTTTCAAATTGCTCTGGCTATTTGGGGGTCTCTTGAGAGTTCATATAAATTTCAGGATGGATTTTTTTACTTCTGCAAAAAAGTAGTGCATTGAATCTTTGGATTACTCTATTAGTGATACTATAGCAAAATTGCCTTCCATCTGTGAATATAATATTTTTCTACTTATTTGTTTCTTCTTTAATTTATTTTAGTAACATTTTGTAGTTTTCAGTAGACAAGTTTTCATCTCTGTTTAAGTTTATTCCTATGCATTTTATTGGATACTATTTTAAGTACTGTTTTCTTAATTTCTTTTTTTTTCTTTTTGGGTCACACTCAGCGATGCACAGGGCTTACTCTTGGCTCTGCGCTCGGGAGTCACTCCTGGTGGTGCTCATGGATGCTGGGGATTGAACAGCATACAAGGCAAACACCCTACCCACTGTACTATCACTCCAGCCCTGTTTTCTTAATTCCTGTTTCAGATTGATCATTGGAATACAAATACACACACACAAGAAATAGAAACTCAGCTGATTTTTGTTTGCTGGCCTTGTTCCCTGCAACTTTTTTGAATTTGTTTATCAGCGCTAGTGGTTTGTTTTTTTTTTTTTGGGGGGGAAGGGAGTTGCTATAGTTACACAGTGTATTTATTTATATGGGAAAAATGAGAAAATTCTGCATGTTCAGCATTAGGGAACAAGTTAAAAAAATTTTGGAGCATTCATGCAGTGTAACTATTTTAAGGGTTTGCATGTGCCATACAATTTGTATGTCTAAAATATGTTGTAAAAAAGATTAGGGGCTGAAGAGCTAGCATAGCAAGTAGCTGTCCCAGGTTAATTCCTGGAACTTCATAGAGTCTCTCAAGTACAACTAGTGATCCCTGAGGAGGAGCCAGGGATAAACTCTGAACACAGCTGGGTGTGCCCCCCCAACAAAAAAACAAAACAAAACAAAAGATGTATAAGGAGGCTCTTTGTTGAGTGATATGAAAAGCTGTCCATAGCAAATAACTAAGAAAGTCAAGTTACTAAACAGTTCAATTTTATACAAGTAAAAGTTAAATGGTATAAAGCCCTAATGACAGCTTCAAGGAGATGGGATTGTTGTTTCTTTTGTCCACAGATGCAATCCCAGTGATTGGAACACTGTATGGTACATAGTAGGAACTCAATATATTGTTGGGGGGAATAAATAGAAAAAAGTTTGGGAAGATAAACACCAAACTTCTAGTAATGATTATTGCTGAGGTGTAGAGTTACAAGAGTTCCATTATTGTTTAAATGTTATTTTTTGGGCTGTGGGTTTGGGTCACACCCTGATGTACAGCTATACTCAGTTTACTCCAAGCTGTATGCTAAGGGATCACTCCTGGCCACCATATGCTGTGCTGGGAATCAAACCAGGGTCTGCTGTATCCAAGGCAAACGCCTTACCTACTCTACTATCTTTCTGGCCTCTGTTTAAATCTTTTATCTTTACCTCAAGTATATATCACAAAAAATAAAGTATTTTTATTAAACATTCTCCCTCTGTGTCTATCTGTCTCTCTCGCACAGAAACAGACACACAAATACAGTCAAAGTGAAATGGGTGCTAAGAAGAAAGGCACCGTAGGCCAAGGGAGGATGGCACCGGAACTTTGAGGTGATCACTTTTTTCATAGACAGCCGATTTTTGGAGCTGACAGGACAGTCCCGCCTTCTGTCATCCACTGAACTGCTAAAGTGGTCTTTTTAAAATGCAAATCTGATCAGACTAGCCTTTCAAATAAAACTCTTTGATTGCTCCCTTACCTGCAAGATCAAGTCCAGCTTCTTTCACTTGACACCGGAAGCCCTTTGTGATCTGCAATTTTACTTCTTGTCACTCATTAATACATATCTTAACTTTTTTATTATGGAAATTTGAAAGCACAAAAAATAGAAGAAAGAAAGTAAATTCAACCTCCACAAGTCCATCAAGCCAACTTCAACAATGAAATTGTTCCATTGATTTCCACCTACCACCCACTCACAGCACACACACACACACACATACACCCACTCTCTCTCTCTCTCTCTCTCTCTCTCTCTCTCTCTCTCTCTCTCTCTCTCTCTTTCTCTCCTCTGGAGTATTTTGAAATAAATCCAATAATTTCACTTGTAAACACTATTGTATTCTTAACTGATAAGGATTTTTGTTTTGTTTTGTTTTGGGGGCCATACCTAGGGGTACTCAGGGTTTACTCCTGGCTCTGTGCTCAGGGATCGATCCTGGAGGAACTCAGGGTGGTGTCTGGGATTGAACGTGAATCAACCCCACGGGAGGCAAGCATTCTATAGGCTTTACTATCTCTCCAGAATCCTGGTAAGAATTTAAGTAAATATAATTGTGGAAATCATTCCTCTCCCCAAAACCCCAAGGTTGGGATATTCTCCTGGATAAAACAGTTCCGGTCTTAGAACATAATTGACTAAGCAAAAATGCACCCAGGAAAGTATAGAATAGATAACAGGGCCAACAAAAATGCGCCCAGGAAAGATAAAACAGTTTAAAGTCTTTTAGATGTAGAGGGCAGCATAGGCAAAAATAGAATAGGAAATTGCTGTGACTTTACTCCATTGTTTAAGAGTGCCTGCTGATTGCTTTCCCGAAGTCCCCCAGCCCCTTTTCTTCAAGGACCTATTGAAATTTGATGTGCTTACTAACTGTCCTTAATGTCTCTGTCAACTTAAACAATGGCTCACTTGTGGGGAGCGAGTCTGCGAGCTGCCCAGGTAACTCTAAAGCTTAGGCAGTATTTGTGAATTTGCCTCTTTGTTTTGCGCCTGACCTCTGCTGGATGGAGATTGGTGCGAAGCCAATTGGCTTTAGTATAGTCATTTGCCGCACACAATTTATTATACTTAACATTATCAATAACTTCTTAACATCACCTGATCTGTTAAAATTTCCCTGATGTCTTAAATTTTTTTTCTTCAGGAGGGGGTGATAGCACAGCCGGCTGGAGCACCGGCTTTGCATGTGGGAGGGTGGGGTTTAATCCCTGGCACCACATGGTCCCCTGACACTGCCAGGTGTGGCTTCAAAACTAAGTGAAAAACTTCCAGATGCTAGACAGATAGTACCCGGCACTGCATACTGTCCCCTGAGAACTGTCAGGAGTGACCAGGACAGTGACCAGCACAGAGCCAGGAATTGTGCCTGACTACTGCTGGAGTGGTTCAAACTTCCCCAAACCCTAGCTTTTTACAGTTCTTTTCCTTGAATAATATCTAATAATAAGTGTTCTGAAAAGACACTGAATGACTTGAAGTTTCCCGAAATTTCATGTGTGGTGGCTTGCAATTCCCACTGTTGATGTGTGACCCAAGATTAGCATGAGTGTAATCTGCTCATAGCCTAATTGCCCAAATCTAGATGACCTGTCTTTCCCTATGTGCCACAATACCCAGGATATAAGGCATTTCTTTGTCGTATACTATTGCACAGGTATGTATTGAGGAATTCTGGTACCAGGTACTTTACCAAGCACTGGGGATGCAGCAATGAAACTGCTGAAATTTTCACCTTTCTTATGTGTGTGTGTTTGTGTGTGTGTACAAAGAAGAAGAAAATAATAATTATCTTATTTATTTTACATATATTCATTTGCTTATATGGTTAGGTATTTAAATATTTATTTTTAAAATTATTTTTTAAATCAAATCCCCAAGAATTTACAAAGTTACAAAGATATTTGTGATTGAGTTACAGGTGTACAATGTTCTAACATCAATCCCTTCAGCAGTGTCCACTACCCTCCATTAATATCCCCTGTTTTCCTCCCACCCCCAGCCTGCCTATGTGGTGGGAACATTTTCCTTCTGCAATTGTCCTTACTGTTCCCTTTCCTAACTTATTCCCCCATTCCTACCCATGTGGCAAGCTCCCTACTGAAGACTAGTTCTGCTTCTCTTTATTTCTATTGCCTTTGGGCATTTGATATTCCCCTAGGAAGTTTCTTTATATCCCACATATGAGGGAGACCATTCTGAGTCTGTTCCTTTCCCTCCCTCCGATTTCACTCTGAATGATACTCTCCAGATCCATCCATGTAGCAGCATTACTGTTCCAGGAGTTTTGGGAAGTTATTTTAGTTATTATTTTATTCATCATTTATAATAAAGGATCATCACCATCATCATCATCATCATCATCATCATCATCATCCCGTTGATCATTGATTTTCTCGAGTGGTCTCAGTAACGTCTCCACTCGTCCTAGCCCTGAGATTTTAGAAGCTTCTCTTTACTCGTCCTTCCCAATGGTGCCTCATATAATAATAAAGGATATCAAAACAAACGGTATTTTGAAACACATAGGGCAACGTGACTAGGGTATTTTCCTGTGAGTGAGTGAGTGAGAATTGAATGAGGATGAGACAGTGTGGAGAGGATCTGCTCATTCCTGGAGGGTTTCCTGCACAGAATGGCTTCACATTTTTGGGCTGAAGCAAGCAGTGTCTACTACTAATACCTGGTATGTATTCTTTCAGGGAAATGCTTTCTTTCTTTGATCCCTCGAAACCACCCCATGAGGTAAGCATGGATTTATCTCAAAATTATTTGTATTTCATAGATGAGGAAAACATGAGACTCAGGAAAGGCAGTTAGCTGATCAACGTCACACAGGTTTGCTTTTGGTTTGGGGCCACATCCGTGGGTGCTCAGGGCTTACTCCTGGGTCTGTGCTCAGGGATCACTTCTGAGGGGCTCAGGGGACCTTATGAGGTGTTTGGGACTGAACCTGGGTTGGCCACATGCAAGGCAAATTCCTTACCCACTCTCCTATTACTCTGGCCCTCAAGGTCACATAGTTAATGAGTGACAGAGGGGCCTTCAACACAGATAGTCTGAGGCTGAAGTGCATCTCGTGCATTCAGTACGGCCTAGGCACTGCTGGTCACTGTGGGCTCCAGCCCTGACCAAGTGGTTTTGGGACTGGTTCTCAGCCAAGGGAGGGGGAAAGAGGTATCAGGGCTTGATCCAAAAATTGTATTTGCTGTGTAAGGGATCTAACCCAGAGCCTCACCCATGAAAGGCCAGTGTTCTGCCCCTGAGCTCCATCCCGGGTTGTGCGGGAACTTTTTGTAGATGCTTAGAATGGCAAAACCTGCTTGGTCCACTTGGCTGTTTGCACTCCCCCCTTTTCTTTTTTATTTTTTTAACTTTAATTTTTTATTAGAGAATCACTGTGATGTACAATTACAAACTTAAGAACTTTTCTGTTTCCATTTCACTCATACAGTGATCGTTTACCCATCCCTCCACCAGTGCCCATTCTCCTCCACCAATGATCCCAGTATCCCTCTCACCACCCCCACCCCACCCACCCCCCACCACCCCACCCTGCCTCTGCGGCAGGGCATTCCCTTTTGTTCTCTCTCCTTTTGGGTGTTGTAGTTTGCAATAAAGGTATTGAGTGGCCTTCATGTTCAGTCTATAGTCTACTTTTAGTTTGCATCTTCCAACCGGAATGGGTCCTCCCAACCTCCTGTACTTGGTGTTCCCTTCTCTATCTCTGCTGCCTTTTCCCCCCAGCATATGAGGCCAGTTTCCAGGCTGTGGGGCAGACCTCCTGGTCCTTATCTCTGCAACCTTTGGGTGTTAGTCTCCCACTCTGTTATTTTTTATTCCACAGATGACACTCCCCACTTTTCTTCCTCTTTCTGATCCCTATTTGTTTCAATTTTTAAAATTTATTTATCTTTTCATTGAATCACAGTGAGAAACACAGTAACAAAGTTGTTCATGATTGGGTTTCAGTGATACAATGTTCCAATACCTATCCCTTCACCAGAGTATATTTCCCACCACTAACTTCCCCAGTTTCCCTCCTGCCCCCGCTGCTCTATGTAAGGCACGTTTCTTCTTTCCTCTTTCCTCTTTCCTCTTCCTCATCCACCTCTTCCTTCTCCGCCTCCTCCTTCTTTCTTCTCATTATGGTTTGTAATACAGATACTGGAAGGTTATCAGGTATATCCCCTTACCTACGTTCAACACTCAGTTCCTGTTCAAAGTGATCATTTCCAACTATTATTGTCATACTGGCCCCTTCTCTATTCTAACTGCCCTTCGTTCCCCACACACTAGTCCTCCTGGTTCTGGTCCCTATTTTATCTCTTCTTCCTTCCTTTTTTTGGTTGAATGACAATTACTCGATTTTCTTCTATTGAAGTCTTTCTGTTTTAGAAGGCATTTCTTAAATATAGGATTGGAAAAATACCGCTCTTTGAAAGCTCACAGAAAATGCTACAGATGTAGAGCCAGCCTCTGAAAGGGAAACTGGTTTGAGATTCTTTCTTGTTGGCTTTAAAGAGTTTTGTTTGGATTTCTTGAATTTTGCTTATTTTTATTACAATTATTTTGGGGTCTGGGGGCCATGTCTTGCAATGCTCAGGGATTACTCCTGGCTCTGTGCTCTAGAAATATTTTTGGTGAAATTCACAGGACCATAGGTTATGCTTTATCTGTTGCACTATCTCTTCGGCCCCTTTGAAAAATTTTATTTCTTCTCCCCCTATCCTTTCTCTTTGCTGCTGCTAATGGTTTTTTGTTGGTTTGTTTCTTTTTCAGTTTAGGGGACAAACATGTTGGTGCTCAGGGGTTACTCTTGGCTCTGTGCTCAGGGATCACCCCTGGTGGGCTCAGGGTACCATATGCAGTACCAGGGATCAAACAGGGTTGTATTATCTCTCAGACCCTGATATGGTTGTTGATGTTGCTATGACCATGTGTGCACATATGTCTGGTTGTGGCACTTGCACATGATTTTGGTTGAGGTTATTACTGAGATGGAGGGTGGCTCATACCAGGTTGTGGTGCTTGCATACTTGGCCATGATGCTCAGCAAGGTTTGCAGTCCTTTCCTTGTGGTGCTCGCACACATTGCAGATATGCTTGACGGGGCTGGTACTCTTGGTTGGCTCACACAGGTTGTGGCTGGGGTGCACCTTGGGGATCGCTTGCTCACCTACTTGCCAGAAGTTGCACCTCCTGGCTGTGGCACTGACTTAACACTTTAGTTACTGTGTTTATTGTGGGTGACACGTTTTTTGGTGGTGCTTACACAGACATGACTGGCAAACATTGCTTATAGCACCAAAGATCACAGACAGCAGAGCTACAGGATCACCCTTGGCACATGTGGGACACTGGAGATTTGAACTCGTGACTATATACTTGCAAAGCAGGTGATTTAAGCTATTGGGTTATTTCTCTAGGCCCTATCATTGGCTTTCAAAATTTTTAGTTTTTAATTATCAAATGCTTCCTTGGTAGTAGGGCTGTCTTTCTTGGGGGGAAACTCCAACAACAATAGTGAGTTTTGTGTTGAAATATGGAACGTAATCAAGGTAAAGAGAAAATGAAGTGAAATTTATCAGTTATACAGTTGGGGGTGGGGGGGCGTGGGCGGGGGATATACTGGGGTTTTTGGTGGTGGAATATGGGCACTAGTGAAGGGATGGGTGTTTGAATATTGTATAACTGAGACATAAACCTGAGAACTTTGTAACTTTGCACATGGTGATTCAATAAAAATTTAAAAACAACAACAACAACAACAAAATTTTTAGTTTATCTGACATTGGACCAAACGTGGCCATACTTGGAAGCTTGTCCTCGCTCAGTGCTTGGGGGTTACTCCTGGTGCTCCTCTGGGATCATGCAGTCCTGAGAATCAAACCTGAGGACTCACACATCCATGATAAGTGCTCAATCACTGAGTCACATCCATGATCCTGAATGAAAATTTAAAATAATTTTAGGAACTAGGAATGCAGCTCAGTGGTGAAGTACATGTCTTACACGTGTAAAGCCCTGGGTCTGATCCTTAGCACTGGAAAAAAAATAATTTTTACTAGTTTTGGACCAGGTAACATACTCACATAGTCTAAAAACTCCCCTGTTACCTACACTTCTTTCTGCTTGGAGGTCACTGAGGTGCCCTTCTCTTGTGTATCTTTCCAAGACCTTTTATGTAAATAGATGGATATCTGAACTATTCCTCCTCCACCTCCTCCTCCTTCTGTTTTTGGGCCATACCTGGCTGGGCTCAGGGCTTATTCCTGGCTCTGTCTTCAGGGATTTCTTCTGGAAGTGCTCAGGGAACTATATAGGGTGCAAGGGATCAAACCTGGGAGGGCCACAAGCACGAAAAGTGGGGTTACTCTCTATACTATCTCTCTGGCCTATGAATGGTTTTCTTAACCCTTGAGTTGCAAGCACAATGTAAGCTTTTCTCTCAGTACCAGACTCCTGTGAGCGCCTTTCTGAGGCTGGACATCTGGGGGCTTTGGAGAACACTTGGTTTTATTCAGAGGCCAGCCTCTCTAAGTCCATTTTCTTGGTAGCTGCTCTTATGCACTCACTGTGCCTTCGATTTTTTCAAATTCCTTTTATCTGTTATAATTTGTCAAGCACTCAAAATAGCTCAGGAAGTGTAAGAGTGATTTGCCCCATGTTACAGGTAAGGAAACCACCAGAAAGGTTGAATAATTTGCTGAAAAGTGCACAAGTCATTCACAGTGCTTGGGAGCAGTGGCTTGGGCCAGCATGGACTTTGGAAGCTGTAAGAAAGCTGTTTACTCCAAAGTCACAGTTTAAAAATATTTTAATGGCACTAGGTGGGGGGCAGTGGAAAAAGGAAGAGAATTTGCAGTTCCCGCTGGGATTGCACTCTGGCTCTGCCAATTAAGGCTGGTCAAATTGCCTCAAATTTTGTAATGTCTCAGAGCCAGAGAGATAGTATAGTTTAATCCCCAGCATCCGATATAGTCCCTTGAGCACCGTCAGGAGTAATTCCTGACTGCAAAGCCAGGAGTAACCTCTGAGCACTGTTGGGTGTGGGCCCTAAACCAAAAGAGTTTTATAAATTAAAAAAAAATTTTGTACTCTCATAGAAAGACAGACATAGAAAGATCGCACTCATCTGTGGAATATAAAATAACAGAGTAGGAGACTAATATCCAAGAATAGTAGTATATAATACCAGGAGGTTGGCTCCATAGCTTGCAGGCTGGCCTCACATGCTGGAGGAAAGTCATCCCAGATAGAGAAGGGAACACCAAGTAAAATGTGATTGGAAATCCCGTGTGGGGAGGGAGATGCATGCTGAAAGTAGACTAGAGACTGAACATGATGGCCACTCAATACCCCTACTGCAAACCACAACACCCAAAAGGATAGAGAGGAAACAAACTGGAATGCCCTGCCACAGAGGCAGGGTGGGATGGGGGGATGGGATTGGGGGATGGGAGGGATACTGGGTTCATTGGTGGTGGAGAATGGACACTGTTGGCGGGATGGGCTCTCGAACATTGCATGAGGGAAAAACAAGCAGGAAAAGGTGTGAATCTGTAACTGTACCCTCACTGAGACTCACTAATTAAAAAATAAATTAATTTAAAAAAGTTTGTAGTCTCAGTTTGCTAATCTGTGAAATAGGGGTGATAACATCCACCTAAGAGTGCAGATAAATTACACATACTATAAAAGGGATTTATAAAATGGATTTTTTCTTTGGGGTGCTAATGAATTCTTTTTTTTCCCTGGGGTGGGGCTCACCTGGCAGTGTTTAGGGCTGACTTTCTGGCACTGCTCAAGGCCCACTCCTTCCTGATAGTGCTCCGGAGCCATATGCGGTAGTGGGGGTTGAGTGCGTCAACTGCATGCAAGACAAATGTTTTACCCACTCTTCCTTCCCCTCTCCTCCATGGATCTTTTGCATGCTGCATTATTATTATGGATGGGCAACTGTAGCTGCAAGAGCAGCTGAGGGAAAGGCAGGCTCACATAGAGTGCAAAGTTCACTTCTGCCTTCAAATCAACTTATTTAAATAATTTATTTAAAGACCCCCTGTGACCTATGGAATTGTAAATAAGGAACCAGGCAGCAAGATGGTTTTCAGGACTTGCTTATGACCTCTTTGGCAGTAGAACAACCTCGGGCCTGAACAGAGAATGTCCCTCCTTGGATGTCTTAAATTTACTTTATTTTTTTGTTTTGGGGCCACCCCCCCCCGTCGTGCTCAGGGCTTACTTCTGAGGGGACCTTACGGAATCCAGGTCGGCCACACACAAGGCAAGCTCTGTCGGCTGCTCACGGCCCTTGAGTTTACTTTAATCTGCAAATTTCAGATTGAGTTTTTGTTTGTTTGTTCTGAGGCCACATTTGGCTGTGCTCAGGGCTTACTCCTGGCTAGGTACTCAAGGATCACCTCTGGCAGGCTCAGGGGACCATTTATGGTGCCAGGCAACAAACCCAGGTCGGCTGTCTGCAAGGCAAGTGCCCTACCTATTGTTCTATTGCGCCAAGCCAGATCATTAATTTTTTTTTCTTATTCTAAATCTAGACCATGCTTACTTGAGAAAACTTGGAAAATCTTGAAAGACAGAAACGGGCTGGGGAGATAGTAGAGCAGGTAAGGCTTGCAGATGGATAATCCTGGGTTTGATCCCGTCCCAGAACCCTGACAGAAGTGATCCCTGAGCACAGAGCCAGGTGTAAGCCCTGGGCACCTCAATAACACTAGGATAAGGCCAAAAAAAGGGAAAAAGGTAGAAACAACAAAATAAAACCATCTTTGTAGCTTCCTTCTTCACTCAAGCCTTCTTCAGTTAATACGCCCTCCAGCCTCTCCCCTGACCCCCCATCCCTACACTTAGGAGAGTTATTTTTGTGTGTTTGTTTTATGCTTTTGGATCACACCTGGCTGTGCTCAGAGCTCACTCCTGGCTTTGTACTCAGGAATCACTCCTGGAGGTGCTTGCGAGACTATATGGGGTGTTTGAGCTGGCCAGGTGCAAAGCTGTATTATCTTTCTGGCCTTGCATGTAAGACAATTCTTAACAGTGTAACTCCTTTATAACCTTGTTGAGCTACAATTTGTACAATTCAAGGACTTTGACTAATCAGGGAAACTCTGCCTTGCTTGTTTTGGGCAAACTGTGCATGTAATCACAGAAATATGTGTTAGTATTTTTAATTTTAGGACTCGCCATTCCTTCTCTTCCATTGTTTTTTGAAGATGACAGTGAGATCATATGACATTCATTGTCGTGATTGTGCTTATCTGACTGTGGTACACAAGAGATTTTGTGCTCTGTTGCAGTCCCGTGGGTTCCAAACAGCAGATTCTCTGAGACCAAACTCGGCTCGGATGGTAGGTACTGGGGATCAAACTTGTAGTCTCATGTTTGCAAGGCAGTGCTTTTGCTAGCGAGCCATCTCCTGGGCCTCAACCTTACTATCTGAGTCTGGGGATATAGCCTAGTTGTTGAAAATATGTTTTTTAAGCTGCACATGGCTATGTTCAAGTGTTACTCCTGGCTCTGCACTCATGAATTACTTCTGGTAGTGTTCAGGGGATCCTATGGGATACTGGGGATTGAACCTGGGTTGGCCGTGTGCAAGGCAAGCTCCTACCCATTGTACTATCGCTCTGGCCCCTGAATGCATGTTTAACATATATATATGTATATAAGTTGGGGTTTTATACACACACACACATATATGTATATATATATATATGTATGTGTGTGTGTGTTTGGGTTTCAATCCCCAGCATGACAAAAACACCTGAAGATTATTCTTAGTTCCATTTATGAACATTTTAAGGCTATATTTTGGGGGCCATATCAGATAGTGTTTGAGAACTAACTACTCTGGCTTGGTGCTGGGGTACCACATGGTATAGAGAATCAAACCCAGGCTCCTGCATGTAAAGCCCGAGGCCCAGACCTTTGAGCTACCTCTTTGGCCCAGGTGAATATGGTTTTTTTTGGGGGGGATGGGCCACATCCAGCAGTGCTAAAGGCTCACTCCTGGCTCTGTGCTCAGAGATCACTCTTTGTGGAGCTCAGGGGACCATATGGCGGTCTGGGTACAGAACCTACATGCAAGGAAACCACCTTAACCTCTGTTCTAGTTCTTTTTTTTTTGCTTTTTGGGTCACACCTGGCAATGCACAGGGGTTACTCCTGAATCAGGAATCACTCAGGAATCACCCCCGGTGGTCCTCAGAGGACCATATGGGATGCTGGGAATCGAACCCGGGTCGGCCACGTGCAAGGCAAACACCCTACCCACTGTACTATTGCTCCAACCCCTGTTCTAGTTCTTTGAATACCAGCCAATTTATTTAAGCAATAACCAAAGGCAAAGGAATCCTTATGGCCCTTGAGAGGAAAATGGGGCGTTCATTTGTAATTCAGTTAATCACTTGCTTAATCAGGTGATTACCTCTAGAAGCTGAGGCCCACATCCAAATTTAGGTGACAAACTTTGGCGGCGGGTCCCTTAGAAGGAATAGGGTTAGAGGAGCAGAACACAGGCTAAGCACATCTTTGTGACTCCAAATCTCTTATTCGAGTTCCTGTTTTCCAGTCTTTGCTTTCCCCCAACCCAAAGATCCCCCCATTCAGGGTATTTCTGCTAGTCTTCTTCCTTTCTCTACCTCACTGGGGGTCTAGTTTAAATGGTCTGTATATCGAGAGTGTAGAATTAGAATAGGGAGCATTGGAAGTGACTGATTTTTCTAGTTACCCAGGTGCTGGGATGCTGTTTAATAAAAGCTTGGCTAGTACTACTCCAGGGCTTGTTCGAGGCTTTCCCTCACTTTTCTTCAGAATGCTTACCCCTGCTCAGGTGCTTGAAGTAACATAACTCACCCTACAACACCCTACTCAAATCTATTGCTCCAGGGCTGGGAAGATAGTACAGGGGTTAAGACACTTGTCTTGCACCCACAGACCCCATTTCAAATCTCCTGCATCACATATCATCTCCCAAGCACTGCTATTGCTCCCTACTGAGCACTGAGCCAGGAGTAGCCCTGAACACTGCTGGATGTAGCCTTCAACACCCTAACCCCCTCCCTCCCCCAAACCCCCTAACTTATTGCCTGGAAGGTTTGGAATACCACCATTGCAAAGGAAGTGCTCAGTCCCTGGTTTCCACCCTCTGCATTCATGCTAGTAGCCAAGTGCGAATCATCAGTCTGGTTCCTTTCTCTTCCTTTGCTAACCAGGAGTTCCTTGATGGCCAGGACTAGGGGCTGTGTCCTTGTCTCCTTCCTTGGCATGAAGAAATTTCGTAACTACTGTGAACTGAATGACAAAATCATGACACTTGGCTGTCCCTTTGACTCCCTATCTACTCTCTACCCCTCACCCAACCTCTATTTTGCCAGCTTGCTTTCTCCCCCAGGTAAGGCACAGTAACCAGTCACAACTAGATCTCATTTCTTCTTCTTCCTTTTTTTTTAAAAAAAGAATTTTTATTTGATAAAGAACCAAGAAACATGACTTATGGATCTCATTTTCTTAGGTGAACTAATGGTGTTACATTTGACAGTTACCCTCAAATTCCATGCAACTGCCTCTTCCATCTGATAGGCCATCTGCCCTATGCTCCCAGAATTTGTCCCCAGCAGGGAGAACTTCTCTTGGTTGCTGTGCCTATGTTTCTATGAGCCCTGGACAGATCTCTATGTCAGACAGAGCTTGAAGTTGTGCGCCTAGCACTTAGGCTACAGACTAAGGTATCAGCACTCAGAATTGCCTTCCAGACTCAATCTAAGCAGAACACAGAAGCCACGGGATTATTCTGGAAACTTCTAGGAAGAGAAATGTTAAGAATGGTGTGGTACTTTGTAATGAGGACAATGGGACAAACATGTCTGTTTTCAAAGATTTTAGTATAAAACAAAATAGATCCGTAATTCTAAAAACAGTACAAGTGGCTTTTTCTGTACTTCTCATTCTGTTGCCCTCCCCTCAGGACTCCCCTGGGTTGTCCTGGGGCCCCAAACCTACCATCAGATACCCCAAACTTCATAAGCTGGTGATCACAAATCATAAATCCCCCTCCGACATCTGATCAGTTTTCCTTAGGAAAATAATAACTTTCAAAGGTTAAAAATGACATGTGTATGTGTTTTTAAAAAATAAGCACTTTAAAATGTTGGAAATCTCCTTCTTCCCCTAGGCTGACTTGAGGCCTCTGGGGTGTCTGCCTTCCTCACCCCAGGAGGCCAGCGGCCACTTGGTGTCCCTTGTAAATTTTCAGGAAGTAATTTCTTCCAAATTTCCCCTGCAGTCACAAATTCCACACTCTGCTCACATAAACACGCTGTCTTCATTACAGGCACTGCTCCTCGAAGCTCGAAACCTGATCTCTTTTTGTCAACTAGACCACATGCTTCAGATTCCCTGCAAACAGAAGAGAAAACAAAATTCAAATTCAGGTAACATATGTGCATTATACCCCCCCAAAGCTGTTAAAGGAAGGACTTGCATTTGGGGGATCTTGCTGCTCTTAGGAACCCTGAGAGCGCCAAGTATGGATGAACCCAGACTAGTCTGCTAGATGGTTAGAGACATAGAGCTCAGTTTCCCCAGCAACCACCAGCCACCCAGCTGACCTGTCTTTGACAGCCAGCTGACTGCAATGCTGGGTGAATCAGCCAAAACCAGCAGAAGAACTGGCCAGCTTGCTCCAGCCCAATTGCAAATTCACCGAGTCGTGTGCTAAGGAAACGGTTGTTTTAAGTCCCCTCACCCCTCACACACACACAACTGGGCGAGACTTTAGAGTTCACATTTCACTAATTGCATCAAATCTTGCCCCACCCAAAATGTTTCACCCCAGTATTAGCGAGACACAACCCTCCTAACATTATCTCTTCTGAGAACCTAAGAAATATTAAATAGGGGCTGTCCCCTGCCCTTAGGTCTAGAGTCTCTGAAGGAAAAGAGATTGCTTGAAATCCTAAAGAACTGGAATCTAGGAACCAGAAGTTTGCTCATTTGCTATCACCAGAGTTTATCATTTCCACACTTCCCCAAGCAGAAGACATTAGGCTCCAAACTCTACTGATAATTTCTCTTCTGACACAGGAAGAAGACTGTACAAATCTAAGGACCTGAGCCGTCTCAATTTCATTGGATCTCAAGTCTAACACAGTGCCTCCCACAGAGTGAATATTCAAAAAATGGCTGAATAACTAAAACGAAGCAAAGAAAAATCAAAGAAAGATGTATACATATATACATGTTTACCTTAGTATTATTTTTTATTTTGAAATTGACCGATAGGAAGATTACATTTCTTGTATGTACCGTTCTGTGACTTTTAACACATATTAAAAATTCATGAGCCAGAACAGTCCATTATCTTTCCCGATTCTTTGTGCTATCCTTTAGCCAGTTATGGCCCCCTCCACCATCTGACCACCTGGCAACCAGTGTGACCTATTCTCAAGAGCTACGTGGTTTCTTTTTGAGAATGCCATAGAAATGGAATCAAACTCAGTATGCAACCTTTTAATACTGGCTTCTTTCATGCAGTGTAATGCTTTTGAGTTCCATGCAAATGTTTAGGTGTTTCAAAAGTTCAAACCACTTTTTTGGGGTGCTTAACTTTTTAAATTATAGGCTAACAGAAAGTGGTCAAAAATAGTACTTGAGGGGAACTTTCACCAAGTTTCTCTGAGTGGCAAAAGCTTACATGGTTGTTCTTGAACATCAAAAGCAAGAAATTGACATTATATCAATCCACTGACCTTATGAATATTTCACAGTTTTATAAGCTGTCATTTGTGTGTGTATGTGATTGTATAGTTATTTTTTTTTTCATGAGTTTTGGGCCACACCCAGTGGTGCTCAGGGCTGACTCCTGGCTCTGCACTCAGGGATCACTCTGGCATAGTTTGGGGAACCTATATGGTGTAGGGGATGGAACTCAGGGTGGTCACATGAAAGTCAAGTGCTCTGCCTGCTGTACTATTGCGCTGGAATCTGTGATTATATAGTTCTGTGCCATTTTATTAGATGTATACGTTTGTGTAACATTCATCACAAGATCTAGAACTATTTCAGTATTTCTCATGCTACTTTGTTATTGCACACCCCACCCCCAACGTTCCCCAATCCCCAAATGCTGACAATTGTTAATCTGCTCTTCATCTCTATAATTTTGTCATACTGAGAATGTATGTAAATAGAATCTAACAGTGAATAACTTTTTTTTTTCTTTTTGGGTCATAACCGGCAATGCACAGGGGTTAATTCCTGGCTCTGCACTCAGGAATTACCGCTGGCAGTGCTCAGGGGACCATATGGGATGCTGGGAATCAAACCCAGGTCTGCTGTGTGCAAAGCAAGGACCCTACCCTCTGTGTTATCACTCCAGCCCTGTGAATAACCTTTTGAGATTGGCTTTTATCCCATCTAGCATACTGCCCTTAAGATCCATCCAAGATGCTGTTTGCATTTACTTGGTTCCTGTGATGTGTATGGAACAGTTTGTTTAACCATTTACCCAATGACGAATACCTGGGTTGTTTTCAATTTCTGGCTGAAAGCTTTAATTAATAAAGCTTTTAGAAAATTCAGATCGACCTTTCCGGCGGTGACAGCCTCCCCACGAGAACATGCCTCTCGCCAAGGACCTCCTTCACCCCTCGCCTAAGGAGGAGAAGTGGAAGCACAAGAAGAAGCGGCTGGTGCAGAGCCCCAACTCCTACTTCATGGACGTCAAGTGCCCGGGATGCTATAAGATCACCACTGTCTTCAGCCATGCACAGACCGTGGTTCTGTGTGTCGGCTGCTCCACGGTCCTCTGCCAGCCCACGGGCGGGAAGGCAAGGCTTACAGAAGGATGCTCCTTCAGATGGAAGCAGCACTAAAAGCTCCCTGAATCAGATGAACGGGAAACCATCCCAATAAACACATTTTGGATTAAAAAAAAAAAAGAAAATTCAGATCGATTTCTCATTTCTCTGGGATATCTGTCTTTTCCTTTTCTCCCTCCCTCCCTCCCTCCCTCCCTCCCTCCCTCCCTCCCTCCCTCCCTCCCTGCAGGCCTCCCTGTAGGATAACATTGGGTTTTTCCTTTCAGCCTTGCCAAAGGGAACTTAGTTTACCTTAAAGCAATGTCCTTTCTGTATGGACACAGGAAGACAGTTAATATTATGCTTTATAACTTGGGAGCTGATTAACTCCAATAATATTTACTCCTGGGCATTTGCTTTCTCATTTCCCATTCATCTGACTCAGTTGCCCTTAGATCCTAGCACCCCAAAAGCAGGGTCCTGAGAAGGGATGGAATGGACCCAGGGTAAGCTGTGAGCTACCCTGGCATTGAAATGGGCCAGGTCAAAGAGCCACAATACCCAACTATGAGTTGAGAGCATGGTCATGGACAAATGAGTCATGATCCAAAAGTAACGATTAGACTAGGGCCCTGCTGGGATTAGGAAGACTAACCTGACCTGAGGACTGTGTTCTAGAAAATATAGTGAGATGTACTCAGGAAGAACCAAACTTTAAGTTTGATACATCTCTTATTGTGCTCATACAGAATGACATCCCTAGAAGTATTAGAAGTATATTTACTACAACTATTTAAGTGGATTATTAGCTGAGGAAAGAAGAGAGTGACACACCCTGGATAGTATTCTGCCCTTAAGCAGATCTCCTAGTAATCTGGAGTAATCTCCTTAGATGAGATTTGGTCCTTGGTCCTTTGGTCCTGGAGGAGTGGTCTTACACCTCTTTGTTGATTTGTTAAGGTTCAACCCACCTTTGTGTCACCACCCTATGTGATTGCTATATAAACTAAGACTGTAAGAGCGAAGGGGGGTCAGAGTCAGAAGAGAGAGATAGAATCAGAATTGAGAGCGAGACAGAATTGGGTCAGAGTCAGAAGTAAGGGTCAGAGTCAGAAGTGAGAGGTTGTGGGGCTCTCAAGAGAGAGAAGCAGAAGGGCTCCGGAGAGAGAGATTGAAAGAAGAGAGATCAGAAGAGACTAGAGGAGAGATGACAGAGACAGAGTCAGACATAGAGAGATAGAAGAGAGCACAGCGGCACACACAGAAGCAGAGCACAAAGGAAGAGCCATCCCAATCTGGTCCAAACACAGTGGCTCTAGAGCACCGAACGTGAGCGGCGAGAGAGAGAGAGGGGGGGGGGAGAGAACCGCCCCAAGAGCCCACAAACACACATCATTGCACCCCTTCTGCGCATGCGCGTTTGTATTTCTTCTCCCTCCCTCCCTCCCTCCCTCCCTCCCTCCCTCCCTTCCTTCCTTCCTTCCTTCCTTCCTTCCTTCCTTCCTTCCTTCCTTCCTTCCTTCCTTCCTTCCTTCCTTCCTTCTTTCCTTCCTTCTTTCCTTCTTTTGTTTGTGGGCCATACCCAGTGGTGCTCATGTCTGACTTCTGGCCCTATGCTCAGGGATCACTCCTGGCAGACCTTGGAGACCATATGGGGTGTCAGGAATTGAACCTGGCTCAGATATGTGCATGGCAAGTGCTTTACCTGCTGCATTTTTGCTCAGGTCCCTATTCTCTCCTTTCGATTACACTATCTCCACCTTAGTTTTATTCTCATTACTCAGGCCACTGCTACATTTTCTTAACTGGTGTTCCAGCCTTCAAAGCTGCTCCCAACAGAATTTATATCAGTGATTACATGTGCCCCTTGGTCCAAAAACACTTGAGCAATTCTCAGCTGCCTAGGCAGTCTAACAAATATCCTGTTCCGGGAACTGGTAGATAGCCCAGCACCACATAGCCCTCCCATAGCACCTAACACTTCTGCCTATAGAATCTGTCAGATTATTGGTGGAAGTGGCATACAGCCAATTCCAGACTCTGCTGGGAAGGCCCCCTCAAATTGAAAAAATGTTTTTGGACCACACCCTGGAGTGCTTGGGGTTTACTCCCAGTTTTATGCTCAGGTGTGATTCTTATGTGTTGTCTGAGATCAAACTTGAGCTTCCTGCATGTAAAGCATAAGCTCAAGTCATTGAGCTATCCAGTTCTATTTTGTAATGCTTATATTTTCCAAAATCTATACCTCTTCTTATGTTGTCTTTTTTTTTGCTTTTTTTTGGGTCACACCTGGCGATGCACAGGGGTTACTACCAGCTCATACACTCAGGAATCACTCCTGGTGGTGCTCAGAGGACCATATGGGATGCTGAGAATCAAACCCGGGTTGGCCGTGTGCAAGGCAAACACCCTATCCACTGTGCTATTGCTCCAGCCCCATTGTCTTTTTTGAGAGGGGGTTTTCAAGTGGTTCTCAGGAGGTCTAGGGGCCCAAGTGGCAATTCTCAGTCAAACAGACTGTGTCAGTTCAGTACAAAGGCCTGAGAATGTGATGGTGCTAAGGCCCTGTAGCGCCGGGGATACTGGGGCCACCCTATTGTGGAACCAAGTTGTGCTGGGAATCAAACCTGGGTCAGGCACATGCCAAATACGCAGCCTAACTGCCCTATCATCTCCTGGCCACTTATGTTGTTGTCCTTGTTGAGGGAAAGTTGAGAAAGTCATGACCTTCAGTATAGCCAGAGTTTGGTGGGTACCTGGATGAACCAAAGTCTCTGTCCAAGTGTTCCAACAACACTTGTTCATGGAAAGGAAAAGTGAGCATGGTATGCTCCGCTGCTCTGCCTTAGGTTACATTTGGGGGCAATTAAGAGAAACAACAGAAACATTTTCTACTCAAAGTTGATGGTAAATTTAGGTAACAATAAATAATGTATCCTTCAATAATCTCCAGTTGTTTACCTCTCACATATAACTTTTCCACAGTGGATGGCAACTGAGAAAACCCTGAAGGCCAGCAGGTTCTGGGGCATGGAGAGATGTGGAATATAGAATGGAGGAGGCAAACTCAAATACCCATAAGAATTCAAGCAGGTATCACCTGTGAGTAAAGCAGAATGGGAAGCAGACATATGCAACCATCTCGATCCTTTTATTACTTTCTCACTTTGAATCATGATGTGTACTCAAGGTATGATAAATCCTGATAGCAAACCTCATTTTATTGTACTTTATGTTATTGTGCTTCACAGATGTGTGCTTTGTTTGTATAGTTTTGCTTGGGGGCACACACCTGGCTGTGCTCAGGGCCTACTCCTGGCTCTATGCTCAGGGATCATTCCTGGCGGAGCTCAGGGAACCATATGGGGAATCAAATTCAGGTCGGTGCATGCAAGGCAAGTGGACTATCTGCTCGACTACTGCTCTGGCCCTCCTAGAAGCTCACATTTTATTTATTTATTCTTTGGTTTTTGAGTCACACTTGGCGATGCTCATGGGTTACTTCTGGCTCTGCACTTATGATTCCCTCTTGGCAGTGCTTGCGGGACATTATGAGATGCCAGAGATTGAACCCAGGTCTGTTGCATGCAAGGCAAGCTCCCTACCTGTTTTACTATCTCTCTGGCCCCAGAAATTCACATAATTTTTGAGGGCCATACTTCATGGTATGCAGGCTGAATCCTGGCTCTGTGCTCAGGGATCACTTCTGGTGGAGCTTGGGGGACCTGGTCCGAATCAAACCCTGGTAAGTCACATATAAGACAAGTCCCTACAAGTACTCTGGTTCTGGCCCCAGAGGTTCACATTTAATGCAAAATTTCCATGCTGTTAAATGTAGATAAATGATTTAATTTTGAAAAGAATATTTGTGTGTGAAGCGTGGAGAATATTGTATAAGCCAATGATGTGGTCAGTGGTAGAACAGCAGAGTACTCACATGTATGAGGCCCTGGGTTGAGCCCCAGCACCACAAAGAAAGAAAGTAAAAGAAAAACTACTGCGTGGGTATTAATATGTAAGACTATATGTAAAACTACATCTATTAATATGTAAGACTACAGAAAATAATTTGGTAGGAATAAGTATAAATTATAGGTTTCCAATTTGTGATCTTGAAAATTTTTTCTGGGTCGGTCCTGACTTACAGGACTAGCATCCCATTTAGCTCTTAAGTATTTTGATTTGGACAATAAGTTATCCTGTCACCCTACTTATGATATCAAAGAAGGTATAAGTAAGTGGGGCTCAGAAGGCCTGGGTTTTATTGACTCATCCACCAACTACTTCATTTCTTCATCCATTTCCCAATTAACATTTATGGAGGATCTATTCTGTGGTAGGTACTAATTCTGTGCTAGGTGAAATCTCTCTTTAGTCATTTTTAAATAAACAGGCTTCAAGTTTTGAGCATTTTTTGTTTATAAGAAAACTGAGCACAAAATATAAAGAACTCTCTTATTTCTCCTTTCTCTCTAGGCAGGCAGTTCCCCCTGTTCTTATCCTTTATTTACACATGTTACATTCGTTAGTTAGCTATTGAATGGATATTGATACATTATTTTTTTTTTAATTTATTTATTTTTAATTAGAGAATCACCGTGAGGGTACAGTTACAGATTTATACACTTTTGTGCTTATACTTCCCTCATACAAAGTTTGGAACCCATCCCTTCACCAGTGCCCATTCTCCACCACCCGTAAACCCAGTGTCCCTCCCACCCTCCCCAATCCCATCTCCCCCCCACCCCACCCTGCCACTGTGGCAAGGCATTCCCTTCTGTTTTCTCTCTCTAATTAGCTGTTGTGGTTTGCAATAAAGGTGTTGAGTGGCCGCTGTGCTCAGTCTCTAGCCCTCATTCAGCCCGCAACTCCCTTCCCCCACATGGCCTTCGACTACAATGTAGTTGGTGATCGCTTCTCTGAGTTGACCTTTCCCCGGAACGTGAGGCCAGCCTCGAAGCCATGGAGTCAACCTCCTGGTACTTATTTCTACAGTTCTTGGGTGTTAGTCTCCCACTCTGTTATTCTATATACCATAGATGAGTGCAATCTTTCTATGTCTGTCTCTCTCTTTCTGACTCATTTCACTCAGCATGAAACTTTTCATGCCCATCCACTTAACTACAAAATTCTTGACTTCCTTTTTTCTAACAGCTGCATAGTATTCCATTGTATAGATGTACCAAAGTTTCCTCAACCAGTCATCCGTTCTGGGGCATTCGGGTTTTTTCCAGATTCTGGCTATTGTAAACAGTGCTGCGATGAACATACATGTGCAGATGTTGTTTCGATTGTACTTTTTTGCCTCTCTGGGATATATTCCCAGCAGTGGTATTGCTGGGTCAAATGGGAATTCAATATCTAATTTTTTGAGAGTCGTCCAAATTGTTTTCCAGAAGGGCTGAACCAGTCGGCATTCCCACCAGCAGTGAAGAAGGGTCCCTTTCTCCCCACATCCTCTCCAACAGCGGTTGCTTTTGTTCTTTTGGATGTGTGCTAGTCTCTGTGGTGTGAGGTGGTATCTCATGGTTGTTTTGATCTGCATCTCTCTGATGATTAGTGATGTAGAGCACTTTTTCATGTGCCTTTTGGCCATTCGTATTTCTTCCTTGGTAAAGTTTCTGTTCATTTCTTTGCCCCATTTTTTGATGGGGTTGGATGTTTTCTTCTTGTAGAGCTCAACCAGTGCTTTATATACCATTGATATCAACCCCTTATCTGATGGGTATTGTGTAAATATCCTTTCCCATTCTGTGGATAGTCTTTGTATTCTGGTCACTGTATCTCTTGCGGTGCAGAAGCTTTTTAGTTTAATGTAGTCCCATTTGTTGATCTCTGTTTTTACTAGATTGCTTAGTTCCGTGTCACGTTTGAAGATACCTTTATCTTCAATATCGTGGAGGGTTTCGCCGACCTTGTCTTCAATGTACCTTATGGTTTGTGGTCTAATGTTGAGGTCTTTAATCCATTTTGATCTGACTTTTGTGCATGGTGTCAGGTCAAGGTCTACGCCCATTTTTTTGCATGTGGTTGTCCAGTTGTGCCAGCACCATTTGTTAAAGAGGCTTTCCTTGCTCCACTTCACATCTCTTGCTCCCTTATCAAAGATTAGATGGTCATACATTTGGGGTTGTGTTGATACATTATTTTTAAGTACCGCCCAGAATTCACATCAGGATCCCTTCTCAGTGGTGTACAGTTCTGAGTGTGTATAAGCATATAATGCTGATCTGTCGTCATAGTATCTTTACCATCACAGTATCATTCAGAATTGTTCACAGCATCATCCATTCATCTCCTCCTTCCCCCAAAGTCCTGGCCACTATGATTTTTTTTTTTTTGCTTTTTTGGGTCACACCCAGCGATGCACAGGGGTCACTCCTGGCTCATGCACTCAGGAATTACTCCTGGCGGTGCTCGGGGGACCATATGGGATGCTGGGATTCGAACCCGGGTCGGCCGCGTGCAAGGCAAACGCCCTACCCGCTGTGCTATCACTCCAGCCCCCTGGCCACTATGATCTTTTAACCATTTCTATCATTTGCCTTTTACAGAATGTCATATGATTAGAACCAATCAGCATGGAGTCTTTTCAGATCTACTTGTTTCATTTAGAAATGTGTGTGTGAAAGGGCGGGGGGAACAGTCTGTTCTGCACATAAAGAGGGAGGTGGGGTCAGCTGCTAATGACTATGCCTGGGTGCTTGTAGCTCCCATCATTGGGCAGGTAGTTGAGGATGATGATGGGGATCTTGTGGGCCTTAAGGTCCTTCATGATGACAGCAGGAGGTCATCATGGTGGCACACATTGTGAGCGGTGACGCTCATCCTTATACCAAGATACCAAGGTGGCATCTGGTTGGCCTGCAGATGCTTGTGGGAGGGAAAAATCTCCACATTCTCCTGGACCTCTTCCTCAGTGTTCTCCAAGTCATCAAGCCCTTTACCCCCCTCCATCAAAGCTGTCCTTGCTGTCAGACATGACACCCGCTCTGGACCCATGACCCATGCTGAGACCCACAAACTGGGTACCCTGATCTCTCTCAATGTCGTGACCATGGGCACTCTCTAGCAATATGTATTTAAGTTTTTACATGTCTTACATTTCTCATTTTTGGGCCATCCCTGGTGATGTTCAATGATTACTCCTTGCTTTGTGCTCAGGGATCATTCCTGGCATTGCTCATGCTCAAGAGACCATATGCTGTGTCAGGGATCCAAATAGGGTAGTTGCAGTGCCCAGCAAATGCCTTAACCATTGTACTAGCTTTTAGCCCGCTACATGTCATTTTTTAAAAAAGCTGGATAGTACATTCCTTTTTATCCTCTCTCCTTTTCCTTCCTTTTGTTGTTGTCATTATGAGGACAGGATCACATAACCCCCTGACTGTGGTGTCTGTACACTTAGTTGTGATGCTCTGGGGATTGGGGGGTGTCACAATCAAATTGTGGTGCTCACATTCTAAGCCATATTGCACACCAGAGGTCATGCTCCTTTTAGTTGTGGGATTGCACTCCCTCTTTCTTCTGTAAAATTTGTACTCCTTTTGTACATTCTGGTAGTACAAACTAGAGGTAGCCACAGTGGTTACACACATGCTCACTACAGGTCACACTTTTGGGCACTGGTGCTAGGACAGGTTGTGGAGTTGTGCCACTTTTAGTTGTTTTTAAACAGAACTGACTGTGGACATCACTTGTGGTTTTGGACATCACAGACAATAGAGCTGCCAGATACAACAGCATCATGTTAAATGCATGTGCTGGCACCAGGACCTTATGTCTGCAAGGTGTGCAATCTAAGTCACTGATCTGTGGTTCCAGGCCTGTGCTGAAAAATATTCCACTGTTTGGATGTACCACAGTTTGTTTATCCATCACTCCCTGAATTACATCTTGGTTGCTTCTACATTTTGGCAATTATGAACAAAGCTGCTATAAACATTCATCTACAGGCTTTTGTGTGGGCATGAGATTTCAATTTATTGCAGTAAATATCAAGGAATACATTTGCTGGATCATATGTTGAAAGTATATTTAGCTTTGAAAGAAACTGCCAAAGTATCTTCCAAATTCGTCATACAATTTTGTCTTCCTACCAGCAATGAATGAGAGTTCCTGTTTCTCCACATTATTTCTTTGCCAGCATTTGTTGTCAGTATCTTGAAATTTAACTATGCTACTCTGTAGTAGTATCTCATTATTTAAATTTGCAATTTCTTATGAATAAGATAGTGAACATACCTTTATATACTTTCTTTGGTGAGGTATCTGTTGATATCTTTTTAAATTTTTAATTTTTTATTGAATCACCATAAGATTCAGTTACAAACTTTCATGTTTAAGTTTCAGTCATACAATGATCGAGCACCCATCCCTCTACCAGTGCACATTTTCCACTACCAATGTTCCCAGTATTCCTCCTGCTACCCCCACCCCATCCTATCCCCTGCCTCAATGGCAGGTACCTTCCTTCTTACTCTAGCTCTACTTTTGGGCATTATGGTTTGCAA
The DNA here is from genome assembly GCF_027595985.1 of Sorex araneus. Classification (NCBI taxonomy): domain Eukaryota; kingdom Metazoa; phylum Chordata; class Mammalia; order Eulipotyphla; family Soricidae; genus Sorex; species Sorex araneus. The sequence continues at coordinate 139,774,876 of NC_073313.1, read as the reverse complement.
TACATATACTAAGAGGCCATCATGTTTGGTCCTTAGTCTACTTTCAGCACGCATCTCCCATCCCGAGTGATCCCTCCAACCATCATTTACTTAGTGGTCTCTTCTCCATCCCAACTTCCTTTTCCCCTAATACATGAGACCTGCTTCCAAACAGTGGAGTGATCCCTGCCCCCCAGGGAACCAGCCCCAACAGCCAAAAACATCCAGACCTTAACTACCACCATGCTCACATCCACTTTCCACACACTCAGGCTGAGCCTCAACAACGAGTGAACCCCCAGAAAACCCAGGTATGCGGGATTTTTTGATTGAGAACTCTGGGTTCAAAAGGACTGGGAATGAAGATATTCTGCCCATAGCCCCCTGTCTTTGGCAACTCAGCAGTCACACCCATAAGTCACCCCTGGCTGGCGCCAGGTAATCTCGTCATTGGCCACCATTCAGATCTCATGTACTTCTCTCCCAGAAGGGAATATACATGATGCTTGCCATAACCATGCCACCGGACACCATGCCAGGCTGTTTCACCTGGTGCGATCCAAAGGGGTATGGGTAAGACTCCTCTCTACCCCAAGGGACCCAGTCCCGGCAGCCAAAAACCTCAAGAACTCAATCGCTACCATGCTCATGGCCACTCTCCACACGCTCGAGCTGAGCCTCACGCACGAGTGAATCTTTTCCTGGACTACACGGCCGTATTTGTGGCCATGCAACACTTCAAAGGATACCCTACCCATACTCCAAGAGTACTGCACCACATTTGATAGGTTCAAATAGGAGGCGACCAATCTTAGAGGGAAATATTATATTATTTATGTTCTGCTTTGGGACAGGGATTGGGGTTTGGAAGGCAAACACCCGAAATATGGTGGTGGTAAGGTGTAATGGTGTTGGGATTGGTGTTTGAATATTAAATGTAATCAAATATTGTGAACTACTTTATAAAATAAAATATTAAAAAACCCCAAACAAACAGTGGAGTGAGGGGCTGGAGCGATAGCACAGCAGGTAGGGCGTTTTCCCTGCACACGGCCGACCCGGGTTCGATTCCCAGCATCCCTTATGGTCCCCTGAGCACCGCCAGGGGTAATTCCTGAGTGCAGAACCAGGAGTGACCCCTGCATAATGCTGGGTGTGACCTAAAAAGAAAAAGCAAACAAACAAAAAAAACAGTGGAGTGATCCTCCTGGCCCTTATCTCTATTCTCCTTAGGTGTTAGTCTTGTATTATGTTATTTTATATTTCACAAATGAGTGCAGTAATTCTATGTCTGTCTGTCTCTTTCTGACTAATTTCACTTAACATGATACTCTCTAGCTGCATATTATTCCATTGTGTAGATGTACCAAAGTTTCTTCAATCAGTCACTTGTTCTCGAGCACTTGGGTTTTTTTCTAGATTCTGGCTATTGTGAACAATGCTGCAATAAACACACAAGTGCAGATATCATTTCTACTGTGTTTTTTTCATCCCTCGGATATATTCCCAGAAGTGCTATTGCTGGGTCCTATGGGAGCTCAATTTCTAGTTTTTGGAGCAATGTCCATATTGTTTTCCAAAAAGGCTGGACCTGTCTGTATTCCCACTGATGATGAATGAGATTCCCTTTCTCCCCACATGCACGCCAGCACTAGTTGTTTTTGTTCTTTTTGATGTGTGTTCTTTTTTCTGTGGTGTAAGATGATATCTCAATGTTGTTTTGATTTGTATCTCCCTGATGGTTAGCAATGTAGAGTATTTTTTCATGTGACTTTTGGCCATTTGAAGTTTTTGAGGAAGTTTCTATTCATTTCTTCTTCTCATTTTTTGATGGGACTGGAGGTTTTTTCTTGTAAAGTTCTACCAGTGTCTTGTATATCCTGGATATTAAACCCCTATCTGATGAATATTGGGTAAATATTTTTCCCATTCCGAGGCCTCTCTCTGTATTTGGTCACTGTTTCTTTTGTGGTATAGAAGCTTTTTATTTTATTTTAATGTAGTCCCATTTGTTTTTGTTTGTTTCCACTTGCTTGTTCTGTGGTGTTTCATCCTTGAATATCCCTTTAGCTTCAATATTACGGAGGGTTCTGCCTACATTTTCCTACATGTACCTTATGGATTCAGGTCTGATGTCTTTTGCTCTTTTTATTTGCAGCCTTTTATTTCCCCCTTCCATTTTCTTTGGTGCTTTGTTGCGATGTCTGGCAGTTGCATACTTGGTTGCAGTATTCACATACTTACTTGGTTGTGGTGCTCACTGGGGTTGCAGTGTGCCAGGGATTGCACTGGGGATCAAACTGGCAGAGCTATATCTGATGACATGAGGTGGTGCTGGGGATTAAACCTGTGACCTCACAAATGCAAAGTGTGTGCTCTACTACTAAGATATATCCCTGGGCCCCATCTTTAGTCTTTAACATAGAGCAGCATTCTTCAATAGAATTTTCTGGAATGACGCCCATGTTCTATATCTATGTTGCCCAATACGGTAGCCTGTAGTTACATGTTGTTACTGAGCACTTGAAATGTGGCCCGTGTGACTGAATTTATCAAATTTTATTATTTAACTTAAACTAAATGTTAACTTAAACTAAATGCCGCTTCCAGGAGAGTGGTCTTATAGTCTCGGATGTTGGCCGTTGGGTGTGGCTGCCAAACTACTGGAAAATGGGGGGTCTGGGTGGATAAGGCCCAGTCCCAATCTGAGCAGGCTTGGAGATCTCAGCCCCGGGTCCCGCACACCTGGCTTCCTCTGCTTGCCCCTTCACGCATGAAGCTTGTCCAAACGACATCTAATAGCCTTGTTCTCCCTCTTAGAGAACCTGACAAGCTACCAAGAGTCTATTGCCCGGAGAGCCTTGCAAGCTTCCCATGGCGTATTCATATCCCAAATACAGAAAAAGATATATACATAACTCTTGGAAAGCCTGGCAAGCTACTGAGAGTATTCTGCCCACATGGCAGAAACTAGCAAGCTACTCGTGGCATATTCGATATGCCAAAAACAATAATGATAGGTCTCATTCCCCTGACCCTGAAAGAGCCTCCAACTGTTGGGAAAGATGAGTAAGGAGAGGCTGCTAAAATCTCAGGGCTGAGTGTAATAGAGATGTTACTGGTGCTCGCTCGAGTAAATCGACGAACAACGGGATGACAGTGACATTGATACAGTGAACTTAAACTAAAATTGTCACATGTGGGTAGTATTGGACATTTCACAGACTAGATACAAAAGTGTTCCGTTATGCTTTATTTTCCTTTATGATGTTGACTTGGGGGAGGAGGGTCTTGCTTACTTTCTCCTTCATTTATAGCTATTGTTTTTTATTTTGAGCCACAGCCAGAGGTGCTCTGGGATTATTCCTGGCAAGCTTAGAGGGTATAGGGTGCTGGGGATCAAACCCAATCTGTCACAGGCAAGGAAAACAACCTGCCTGCTGTACTATCTTTCTGGCCCCTATCTCCAACCTTTCAATTTACTACTAAATCCTGAGAAATCTACCACAATAGGGGCCGGAGCGATAGCACAGCGGGTAGGGCGTTTGCCTTGCACACGGCCAACCCGGGTTCGATTCCCGATATCCCATATGGTCCCCCAAGCACTGCCAGGAGTAATTCCTGAGTGCAAAGCCAGGAGTAACCCCTGAGCATCACTGGGTGTGACCCAAAAAGAAAAAAAAGAAATCTACCACAATATTCCACATCCTTTCACTCCTTTCCATGCTTTATTCCCCAGCCTTTACATGGATAACCCTCATAACCTCAAATCTAGTCTCTTTGTTAAGGAGATTATGCTAAATGAGATGAATCAGAGGAGAAAGACAAATACTGTGTGATTTTACTCATTTGAGGAATATAAACAAAGCAAATGAACAAACAAAACAAAAACAGAACCTTTAGACTGACAGTGTGATAGTGGTTGCATTACCAGAGGGGAGCAGGGGAACTAGAACAGGTAGATGGGGTTGACTGGTTGAATGGCTGAACATTTAAGTGGTAATCATAGCACGGTACATGCAGTGGTTGTAGTGAGAAACTAGGTACCTGGAACTGATGGGGTATTTTTAACTGATGTTAACTTAAATAACAAAAAAAAATGATGGTTGGAGAGAAAGTACAAAGGTTAAGGCTTGCTTAGTATGTGACTGTGGCTGTTTTGCCACTTAGAATCCCAGTATTGTCCCCAGAGCACTGCTAAGTGTGTGCCCTTAGCACCAAGCCATGTGTGACCCTTGAACACTAGCAGGTATGGTCTTCTAAACAAAAGCAGAACAAAGTAGGCCACCTGTGTCCATTTGTATTCCCTACAACCTGTTCTCTATATAGTACCACATCACCCCTATACTAAAAAATCTCTATATGACTTCCTGTCACATCTAGAGCAAAAGTCAAATTACTTAAACTAACAAGCCTTGCCAGATCTGGCCCTATGTTCCAACTTTTATCACTTTTTTTTCCTTTCTCTGTTCTAGCCACACTGGGTTTCTTTGTGTTGCTGGAACATGTGAATGCTTTTTCTTTCCTCTGAGGGAAAGATATGTCTGCTTTCTTTGCACTTGCTCTTCCTTTTGCCTGAATTATCTTACCATGGATATTCCTATTTCTGATTCTTTACATTATTCAGGTCTCAAATTAAAAGTCACCTCGGAGAGACCTTAAGGCCGGCCAATCTAAGTGACCATCTTCCAGTCACTCATTGGGTGTGAGTGATTGATTCCCTACGTAATCCTATTTCAAAATTTTCAGTGTACTTAGAACACTCTGCCATGTGGGGCACGATACTTTTGGTAGCTTGCTGGGCTCTCCGAGAGGGGTGGAGGAATCGAACATGGGTCAGCTACCCGTGGTGTATTCGATATGCCAAAAACAGTAACAATAAGTCTCACAATGAAACGTTACTGGTGCCCGCTTGAGCAAATCGATGAGCAACGGGATGATTGTGACTGTGACTGTGACTTACTAGAAACATCTTAAGTGTCTACTTGCTCGCTGTCTGTCTGCTTTCACAAGCTTGGCAATAATAGTTGTTCAAAAACCATTCACTGAAGGAAGGGCTTGCTCTCTCAAGCTTGTGTTCTCCCCTAGAACACATATCTTTGCTTGCTGGCTTTTTCCATTCTGGAAAAGCCCATGTTCTTTTTTTTTTCTTTTCGGGTCACACCCGGCGATGCACAGGGGTTACTCCTGGCTTTGCACTCAGGAATTACTCCTGGCAGTGCTCATGGGACCATATGGGATGTTGGGATTGGAACCCGGGTTGGCCGCGTGCAAGGCAAACGCCCTATCCGCTATGCTATCGCTCCAGCCCCAAAAGCCCATGTTCTTTTTTGAACACACATCCTCTCTTTCTCTTCCCTCATGTCTTTCTGAAAAATTTTGTTCAACAAAGACTGTTACACACACATGCACACACACACAAACACACACAAATTAACTGAAGGAAGGAATGAACATCTGCATACCAGGCACATGATGAAGCACTTCCTCATTCAATCTCCTGAGGTTTATAAAGGAACAGTGCCTTACAATGTGGTTGATGTGTGCAAACTGATGCTTATAAAACACCATCTAGGGGCTGGAGACATAGTAAATGGATTAAAGCACTTGCTGCACTCTCAGCCAACCTCACATTGAATCTTTAGCACTGTATGTGCATATATGGTCTCCTGAGCACTGCCAGGAGTGATTCCTGATCAAAGAGCCAAGAGTAAGGCCTGAGCATTGAAGAAATATTGGGGGTGACCCCAGAACCTCTTGGAGGTTGAGTGACACCTCTGAACAACAGAAAAAACTTAGGGTTTTCCCCCCTCCCACCAGCACTGTTCACCCACATTTGGACAGTTCATTGTTGATCACTGTACATGTACAGATCACAGAGTTATACTTACAAAGGAAACTGGGGAGACCTCGGCTGCCCATGCTGATGGGAGCAAGGTAGTGTGGGATGTCCATGGGGGACCCGCCAGGATACCCACGCATTTGTAAAATTTGGTTCAAAGTCCAAAGAACAAAAAGAAAGCACTGCTTGGCCCCACCTCACTATCCTCGTGGCATGGTTGATGGGGGTGCCAGGAGGGGTGCACACTGCCAGGGCCTGGCATCAAGGGGGACCTGGTCCAAGAAGAGGCCATGGGCAGGAGGAATCTGGCAGTAAGTGGAACCAGAGCCAAGAAAGGGCCATGGGCAGGAGGTAGAGCTCAGCACCAGCATGGCTGGGCCAGTCTCCTGCGGGGCTGGCTTCTGGGTTCTCAAGTGGCTCCATCACTATGGCTGACCAGGTGGTCACTTGGGAATGGGAGGAAGCAGCTCTGGGTTGCTCACTCTCAGGTCAGGGAGATAAGATACCAAGAATAGGCACTTGACTGATGGACATTTAGTATGTTTCTAAGACGTCCAACACAGAAGTACTCCCTATGGGGATGTTGTCATATTTACTTTTTTTTTCTGGTTTTTGGGTCACACCCGGCGATGCACAGGGGTTACTCCTATCTCTTCACTCAGGAATTACCCCTGGCAGTGCTCAGGGTACCATATGGGATGCTGGGATTCGAACCCGGGTTGGCCGCGTGCAAGGCAAACGCCCTACCCGCTGTGCTATCGCTCCAGCCCCTGTTGTCAAATTTACTTAACAGCTATACTAATAGTAACAATATTTATCCTTATATCAACTCAAAATGAAAATTTGGTAGGGAGGCTCCCCAATGGTGCTCAGGTGGTTGGAGGGTACCACCAGCAATTCTCTGCCAACTGGGCTGGTGGTTGAGGATGCAGTGCTGTGGGGCTGAGAATATACCTGGATCACCACGGTGCGACTGGGGACCTCCAGGGTATACCAGAGATGCTCGGGGTGACCATGTGGTACCAGGAATCAAAGCCAAGTTGAGTGCATGCTAGGTCATCACTGTACTGTCTCCCAGTCCCTCAAAAAATTTAATTTGACTTCATCTATGCTAAATAATTTTAAACTATGTATCATCAATAATGAAACAGGCAAAACACTTCATGGTTGAACCTAGATGCATCTTTAATGACATTGCCATTGGGCAAGCAAACAGAAGCAAAGATAAGCAAATGGGACCTTATTAAATCAAGGAGCTTCTACACCACAAAGGAAACAATGACCACAATAATAAATGGCACCCCACAGGCTGCAAGAGAATTGCCCACCTCTCATACTAACAAAGGGTTAGTATCCAAGATATATAAAGTGCTTGTAAATGTTAACAAGAAAAAATTCAGCCCCATCAAAAACTGTGGGAGAACAGACACTTCCTCAAAGAATACTTTCAGATGGCCAATAAGTATATGAAAAATCCTCTGCATCACTGATCATTAGGGAAATGCAAATCAAAACAACAATGAAATGTCGCCTTACATTAGTGAGTGTGACACACATCACAATGGATTAAAATGACAATTAGAGTTTCCCCAGCACCACTTGTTTAAGAGGTTTGCCTTGCTCACTTCATATTTATTGCTCCTTTATCAAAGACTAGCATGATATATATTTGATCATATACTGAGGGTCTGTTGTCAGGATATTCAACTCTATTCCATTGGTCTGTAGGTCTGTCTTTATTCCAATATCATGCTGTTTTAATTATTACCACTTCGTGTACTATGTGAAGTTGGGTAGGTGATGCTTCCCATCTTCTTTTCTCCAAGGATTGCTTTAGCTATTCGTGGGGCTTTCTTGTTTCATGTGACTTTCCGGAGTGTTTTTAATGCCAGGCAAAATGTCAGGTCAAAGTGGACTAAAGACCTCAATATCAGACCTGATAGGATGCATGGAGAAAAATTTACCCTCCATGACACTGAAGCTAAAGGCATCTTCAAAGATGAAACACCACTGACCAAGTAAGTGGAAACAAATGAGACTACATTAAACTAAGAAGCTTCTGCACCTCAAAAAAAAAAAAACCAGTGACATATATACAAAGATCGCCCACAGATTGAGAAACATTATTTACGTAATACCCATCAACAAAGGTGTTAATATCCAAGATATATAAGGCACTGGTGGAACTTTACAAGAAAAAAATACAACCCCATCAGAAACTGGGGAGAATAAATGAATAGAAACTTCCTCAAAGAAGAAATACAAATGGCCCAAAGACACAGGAAAAAATGCTCTACATCACTAATCATCAGGGAGATGCAAATCAAAGCAACGAGACATCATCTCACACCACAGAGACTGGCACACATCAAACAGCAAGAGAGGGCCGGAGTGATAGCACATTGGGTGGGGCATTTGCCTTGCATGTGGCTGACCTGGGTTCAATCCCCAGCATCCCATATGGTCCCCCATGCACCTCCAGGAATAATTCCTGAGTGCAGAGCCAGGAGTAACCCCTGAGCAATGCTGGGTGTGACCCCCAAAAAAGAAAAAAAAAGAGCAAGAGCAACCAGTGCTGGTGTGGATGAGGGGTGAAAGGAACTCTCTTGGGTATGCCAACTTATTCAGGTTTTTTTGAAAACAATATGGGCATTCCTCAAAAAGCTAGAAATTGAGCATCTATCCCATCAATATCAATTCTGATAGTATACCTGTGGGCACAAAAAACACACAGCAGAAATGCTATCTGCACTGATTCCTGAGCAGAGAGCCAGGACTAATCCTGAGTATTGCTGGGTGTGACCCAAAAGGCGAAAGCCAATAAATAAAGAAAGAAACTATGATACAATGAAATACAACTTGGCTATAATATAAGAAAAAATCATGCAATTTGTCACTACATGGATGGACTGGAGAGAATCATGCTGAGTGAAGTCAGACAGAGAAGGACAGGTACAGAATGATTTCTCTCTCATGTGAGCTATAATGAAACATAGTAAAAGAGTAACAAAATGCCGAGATCTAGTCTATAGAACTGTTTACCATGGCAGTGAGATGTGGGTGGAGGAGGTGGGTGTTGAGTGGTGGGGGGGACGACTGAGGTGGTGCTGAGACAATGTTGGAGGTAAATGGACACCTTTGGTAGGAGGTGTGGTGTGGAAATGTTGCATTCATGAAATAATATTATCGACATTATTGTAAAATTACAAATCATATGACTAAAAATTTAACACCTATTTGGCCTTTTCTATGCTAAATGATGATGTTAATAAAAACATGAATGGATATGCTTGGTATATCTAAGAATACATTAAAATAAATATGACTATATCGTTACAAAATACATGACCTCAAATGGTCTCTCACAGACTACAAATGCCGCTGATGCTGGGTTCTGGGGTCAAAGAAAAGAAGAAGATGGTTGTGGCATTCAAGGAACTCTTACACTTTCAAGAAAGCATAATGAAGTGAAATACATCATCATCCAAAACATCAAGGCAATAAATGGTCAGTCTTTCCAGAGTGTCAAGGATATCAAAAGAATGGGCATGGAAGACTTCCCAGAGGAGGTGACATCATGAAAGGCAAGTGGGAATGTTGCAGATGGCAGGAACAAAGCAGACTGTCTATTGGGAACTGCAAAGGTTTTGTGGCCATAGCACAGGGCCAGGGTTTGGGATGGGGACAATTAAATTGAACAGATGGCCAGAGGACTGATCATCAAGAGCCTCAAAGTCTTATCCTGGAGGCCTTAGGGAGTCACTGAAGGATTTTTAGGAGGGAGAAGGCCCATCTAGTGGGTTCCTGGGCAAATTTCCCAGCTGCTGCCCTATCACATGGCTTGAAGGTTTTACTCTCTACCTGGAAACAATGGCAGGTCAACCCTGGAAACAATGGCAGGCCAAAGGATGTTTGTGAAGTCTTGGTAGGATAAGGATGACTGATTTAATTCTTAATTGTTAATTGTATTGCTTTGTTTTTGTAGGAATGTAGCTCCCTCCTAATCATCAGCAAACCTTTCCATGATAATTCGGTACGACCACCAAGTACCACTTGTCTGCATCTGACCTGAATTAGAACCCAAGGTATGGATTATTCCCACCAGGTTTCTGGCATTTACAGGATACCAGCACTTAAAGAATATTACCCTGATGGTTGGGGTACTCTCATCTAAGCTTGCAAGGGACTACTACTGTCTCTAATGGAATTGAACCAATTGCTAAAATAGCTGATGATTCATTTTTCTCTCTTCGATGCTTAGATCTGCTGGCTCCATATGGAGAAACAGGTACAAGTAACTGCAGAGGTGTTTTCAGAAGAGTGGGCTGCTTGCCTGCCACTCAGCCAGTCTGCCCACAGAGACCAGTCTCTGAGTGGCCTATCTGCGGCTCTGGGGGATGCCTCACATTCATTTGGAGTTACAGTCCCCGGGTTTTTTGGTCAATGTGCTGTCTCCACATTTCTTTTTCAGACAAAAGTTCTGAACCGGAAAATCCAGGATAATGGGAATAGCAGCAGCAGGAAGAATAATATAGCCTTACATCTGTATAATGCTTCAGAGTTGTAAAAGCCATTTGCTCCATTTTGCTCCACCCAAACACCAGTGGGAAGTGGAAGCTGGGATTTCATGACTGAACTGTAGACAAACTCTTGCTCCCTTGCACAATGGATGTAAATGCTACCATCCCTTATTCATCTCAACACATACCATGATTAGACCTTGGAAGGCACCAGAAGGTTAGAAAGAATCCCTTCAACTTCTAGGTGCTACCTGGAAGATAAATTCTTTAGGACAAATTTCTTGGCAGGCACACTTTATGAACCATGCTTTCCTGAGTGATCTAGCAAGTAGTGCTAGTCTCAGCACTGCCAAGTCCTTCTGCAAAGCCTGCTTAATGGTCCCATTGGTCTTAAAGACTTCTACTGGAGCCAAAGGTATGGCCACTGACTGTGGAGCTCTGAAGGTAGGGCATACCATAAACATTTGGCAGTGCCAACCGTTTCTAGAGATGCTTCAGGGCCCATGAAACAAAAATCCACAAATTGAATCATATCAACCATTACTGTGGATCTCAGAGAGAAGGACTGTGGTGTCTACTTATGTCCACCAAGGAATGGGTTGGAGTCTTTCCTTCTTTTCCATAAATATAGTTCTGCTGTAGTCTTCTGTTGGCTCCAGTACTGGACCTCACATAGTTTGAGACTCCTAATACTCAGTCAGCATGAGAAGTCAGCTTAACTCCCCTCTGCTCATCCTCCCCAGCATCATGGCTGCCAGGCTGGAAACCAACAAGGTGGTATAGTCTTCTTCTTCTTCTTCTATTTTTTTTTGCTTTTTGGGTCACACCTGGCAATACACAGGGGTCACTCCTGGCTCTGCACTCAGGAATTACCCCTGGCGGTGCTCAGGAGACCATATGGGATGCTGAGAATCGAACCTGGGTTGGCCGCGTGCAAGGCAAATGCCCTACCCGCTGTGCTATTGCTCCAGCCCCTGGCATAGTCTTCTTTTAGATTAGATTTCAGTATCACTTGTGTGTGTAGGCGGGGGAGAAGTGTTGCAGAGTGAAAGCAGTGAACCAGGGATGCTCAGCAGTATTGGGAGAGTGCCAGGTGCTTTGCCGCCACCATCACCGCCACCGCCACCACCACCACCACATAAATTTACAACAACCCAATTCTTCACTTAGATTGTTTTGCATGTAGGAAATCATTTCCCACCTAATTTCTCCCCTTTTATTAAAGAACCCTGATTACAAAGCTATTTGTGGTTGAATTTCAGGCATACATACAGTGTTCCCACACCAATACCTTCACCAGCGTCCACTTCTCTTCAACGATGTCCTCAATTGCCCTCGCCCCTTCTCCAGTCTGCCTCTATGACTGGCACCTTGTTTTTCCTTTTAGGCTCTGTGGTTTTCAGTACTGTTACCGGTGCAGAAGAAATTACCATCTTTCAGCACCCAGTCCTCCAGAGTGACCACTTCCCTTCAGTCATGTTCCCTTCCGTGTCCTCTGTCCACTCCACCCCGCCCCTGTGGGTATACAACTCACCCTTTTGAAAATTGAAGCTGCAGCCCTATATGTGAAAGTGACTGGGAGAACATCATCACGTCCAAAGCACAGAGGCCTCCAAGAACTTGCTTTACACTAGCTCACAGGGGGAGATGTGTGCCTATGAAAGTAGATTAAGGATCACTGCCTCAGCCTGTTTTTTGAGATGTGAATAAAAATCTTGGCTTGGGACTGCCTCCTCTCTGGTTGACTGATTTTTCAATTGATTTGTATTTATTAGCTAATGAAATTAAAGTTGTAAAAATGATAACAGAAACACAATAAATCTCTCCCACAACTGGCTGTTTCTATGTCACTATGGTGCATTCCTCACTTTGATTACTTCAAAGTCTATTATTTTGTTCTCAATTATTCTGTTTTTCTGGCACTGGAGAAAATCAATTTGTTTTATTTTCTCTTATTCATGCACTCAATTATGCTCTTCGGGCACATTTAATCACTTTGATGTTTTCATTTTATGGCCCGTCTCTAGGCACTTCAGCTGCATTGCTGCCAACGGGCAAGCAGGACTAATTTGCATGTCACAATAGACTTGAAATTCTAACTCAATTTAGAAATCTTTATGAAATCTCCCTCCAAAATGTGCTTGGAGTGGCAAAGAGACAGAAGGATGTGGGTAAACCAGGAGCCTCTAAAGAAACTTCCTTTTCTTAAAAGACTTGGCCGCAATTTGGTGTCTCAGTGTGGTTTGGGGATGTCCCTTTCTAGGTAGAGGTGTCCATGGGATGTGATATCCGCAGAGCTTCCTCTGGAACTTTGCAGTGAAAATTCTACAAAGGCAGCATGCCCCTGGGCAGCAAGGCTACGGAGGCCTGGCCTGCTTACTCTGGCATAAAATACCCCTCAGCACCGCAGGATTTGGCGGCTGTGTGAAAGACAGCACCTGAATCTCTGTTGGCTAAAGGGCCTCTGGGTAGACTGAGAGAATTGGCAACAGTTAGGCATTCCAGAACCCTGAGTGGTTTACCTTATTTTCTCTAATAAGTTCCAACTTCCCCTTTGCCCCTTGATTATTTTAGAGCTTTAAGCTGTTTGGGAATAAGTGTTATAATTGCTTCAGGCATGTGCTTTGGGCAAAACAGAGATGCTTAATTAAACACACTGGAGGCTTCCAACTGTTCTTCAAAAGTTCTTGGTTTGTTCTCTGCGACAACCAGCAACTCATTCAGACAGAAGGGAAATTTTGTATTTCCTCTTTTTTTTTTTGCTTTTTGGGTCACACCCGGCGATGCAAAGGGGTTACTCCTGGTTCTACACTCAGGAATTACAGCTGGCGGTGCTCAGGGGACCATATGGGATGCTGGGATTCGAACCCGGGTCGGCCGCGTGCAAGGCAAATGACCTACCCGCTGTGCTATTGCTCCAGCCCCGTGTGTTTCCTCTTCTAAACTATGGGTATAATCTTCTGTTTCTCCTGTGGAATTCCAGACTCCTCCCTTACCTGTTGTGTACAGGCTTGCAGCTCTATTCTTCCACCCAAATTTCAGCTCTTTGTTTTTTTTTTTCTTTTTGGGTCACACCTGGCGATGCACAGGGGTCACTCCTGGCTCTGCACTCAGGAATTACCCCCTGGCAGTGCTCAGGGGACCATATGGGATGCTGGGAATTGAACCCGGGTCTGCCGCGTGCAAGGTAAACGCCCTACCCCCTGTGCTATTTCTCCATTCCCCAAAGTTTAGCTCTTTCATAGAAGTCTAATAACATTATCTACCTCAGAATAGATTTGCTTCCTAAGCTTCAGTTGTGTTAAGGATTTCACCATATTCTCATACTACTTCTGTAGAGACTTCTAGTAGAAATTTCCTCCTCCTAAGCAGTGATGTCTGTGAAATCAGAGTTTGATGTAATGGTTCTAGTTGTTAAATATACATTCAAACAAGTACATTAAGCCACCCAATCTATTCTTATATTGGCATCTGGGGTCTGCTTTATCCTCTTTTCCCTTTCTTCTAGAATATTCTTCCCCCCAATTTTTGGAAAGCTCCTTTACCCACTTAATTAAGCTCTATTCTCAAATACTGCCTCCTTAGGGAGGCCTTTACTATAACCTCCTAGCTAAAAGAGCACCTTTTTTTTCTTTCAGAAAAAAAAACCCATGAACTATTTATTTGCTAGTCCCCACTAGAATATAAGTTCCCTGATGGGCCAGACCTTGGCCTGTCCTATTTACTACTATTCTGCCAGTTCTTAGAATAGTACCCAATGCATATTAATACCAAATACCAAATTTTATTGAATGAATAAGACATAAAACTAAGAAAAACAGCCTAGCAGTCACAAGATTTCACTGTCACCCTCCCAGGGTAGTGTGAGAGTAGAAAGCTAGAGCTTTTGTTCGTTCAGGAGCAAGGAAGCTCTCTCACCATTGTGTCATCAGAGCTTACAAAGGGAGTGGAAACAAGGAGCCACTCCAATTTCTGTCCAGGCTGTTATTAGAGGTGTTCTAATGGTAGCCTGAGTTTCCACTCCTGCCCAGAAGTAATAAGGTACTCCTCCTCTTTTCAGGTGTCAGTGGTGGTAAAGAAATTTAAAATTTTTTTATGATGTTTTGTTTTGGGGCTACACCTGGTGATGTTCTCAGGGGACCATATGTAACGCCAGGAATTGAACCAGAGTGAGCTATGTGGAAGGCAAGCATCTTACCCCCTCCCTGTACTATTTTTCTGGCTGCCATCTAGATGTTTAACCCAACCTAAGGGTAATGGATGACACTGCAAGCATCACATCAGAGGCAGCTTGCTAAAACAAAAGGTTAGGACACAAGGTTTTGTAAATATATGCTCAAGATACAACAGAAAATCACTCCAAGAAAAAACTTAACTTGAACAAGACAAAAAAATCAACAGATATCAACATAAAGGTGTTGGATATATCTGGAAAAGAGCTTGAAGTAGCCAATCATTGAAATTCCTCCATGAGGAATTATGAGCATACCCCCAATTTTTTAAAATAGAGAAGTTGTAGAAAAAACCCTAAAACTAAATGGTAAAGTTAGAACTGAGAATATGATAAGTGAAAAAGAACTTAACAAACGGACTCCATAAGCAGAATGGAAGATACAAAGGAAGAATCAAAGAACTGAAAGATAAAATAGCAAAAATTACCAGTTTGAACAAATGTAGAAAAATAATGGAAGAAATGAATATATCTCCAGGGGAAAGGTTAGGGCTATGATTAAAAATAACATTTTTTGCCATTGAAGTGACAGAGGGAGAGAAGAAAGAGAATGGGACTGAAAAGGTATATGGGAAAATAATGACTAAAAATTTCCCAAATTTATCAAGTTTAAACTTATAGATTTAATAAGCTTACTAAGAGAATAAACCCAAAGTATCCACACCAAGATCCATCATAATAAAACTTTAGAATACTACAGAAAAAGAGAAAATCTGGAAAGTAACCAAATAGAAACATAGTCTTACCAATAAGGAGAATAAAATTCTAATGATGGTGGACTTCTCATATAAAAATCATGGAGTCAGCAATACCACTTCTGAGAATATACCCTGGGGGCCCAAAAACACACAGCAGAAATGCCATCTGCACTTCTATGTTCATTGCAGCACTATTCACAGTAACCAGAATCTGGAAACAACCAAAGTGCCTAAGAACAGACAACTGGATAAAGAAACTATGGCACATCTACACAATGGAAGTCAAAGGAAAATGAAGTCATGAAATTTGCTTATAAATGGATGGACATGGAGAGCATCATGCTGAATGAAATGAGCCAGAAGGAGAGGAACACACATAGAATAATTGTACTCATTTGTGAGATACAAAAAAACATGGTATGATCTGTTATGCTTATTATATAGCATTATATTTTTTAAATACAGCATAGTTAAAAGCAAATAAAAGATTTCTACAAACTGTTAAAAACAAACAAACATGGTATGAGATTAATACCCAAAGATGGTAGAAACAAGGGCCAGGAGGACTTATCCTATGTTGGAAGCTTGCCACAAGTGTGATGTTGGGGTAGGGGGAGTAAGCACAGTTAGGACAGAGAAGGGAAGGAACACTTTGATAGTGATAGCTGGAAATAATCACTATGGACGAGAACTGAATGCTGAAAGTAGATAAAGGAATATACATGATAACCTTTCAGTACCTGTATTGTAAACCATAATTCCCAGATTGAAAGAGGGAAGAGGAGGAGGAGGAAGAGGGGGGAATGAAGGAAGGAAACAAGCAAGGAAGAAAGGAAGGAAGGAAGGAAGATGATCTTTATCTGCAGATGAATTGTGGTCTATGTAAAAATTCCTAAGAAATATGGAAAACCAAAAACCACAAACATCTAGACTAATGAGTTCAGAAATATTATAGCATATGATATATACTTAATAGAAAAAGTAGTATTTCTAGGTCTGGAGAAATAGTACAAGAGGCAAGTCATTTTCCTTGCATGCAGCTGATGCCAGTTCAAGCCCCAGCACTGTGTATATGGTCCCTCAGTACCATCAGAGGTCATTTCTGAGCACAGAACCAAGAATATTGCCCTACTCCCAAAATTGTATTTCTAAATATTAGGAAAGAACAGATGGAAATAAAAAATGAAAGATACAATAACAAAAAAATCCCAGCAACTTAGAACCTGTTCAGGATCTATATGCTGAAAGTTACAAAATGCCGGGCCAGGGAGAGAGCTCAAAGGCTGGAGCACATGATTTTCATATGAAAGCCCTGTGTTCAACCCACAGCACCACATGGTTGTGTCCTACACACCAACCCTGAGCACTGCTGGGAGTAGTAAAAACCATCGCCACTAGGTGTGGTGCCAAACCCACTCCCCCCAAAAGGAAAGAAAAATGAAAGAAAATTATAAAATGTATGAAGGAAATCAAAGAAGATGTAAATAAATGGAGAGACACACCATGCTCATAGATTAGAAAACTCAATACAATAAAAAGTATCATCGGAGGAAGGTGATTCAATGGTATAATATTCAAGTTATAAGATAAATAAATAGTAGGGGTATAATAGATGAAATGATGAACATGGTTAACATTGCTGTGTGTTGTATATGAAAGTTCTTAAGAGAATAGGTCCTGGGCATTCTACTATTAAATAGAATTTTTCTCTTTTTCTGTGGGGATGTGGGGAGAGGACTTGGTCTACCTGGTGGTGCTCAGGGATCACTCCTGAGTGCTTGGCGAAATATATGCCATGCTGGGGATTAAACTGGGATCAGATGCATGCAAAGTAAGTGCCTTCCCCCCTGTCCTATGGCTCTGACCCTCTCCTTTTTCCATTTTCTTTTTATTGTATGACAAATGTCAATTAGACCTGGTGTGGTAATCATTCATATACTAAATCATTATGCTTTAATCCTTAACTTTATACAATTATGACTATTAAATTATTTCTCCATAAACTGGAAGATCTAAATTTCTCCCAAATTTATATATAGGCTTAACATAATTTCTATCATTTCACCTCAAACATATAGATATAGACAAGATTATTGCAAAGCTTATGTGTAGCTAAATATATTTTGAAAAAGAATTTGAGAGGATTAGTGACCTAATTTTAAGATTTATTATACAGCTACCATAGTCAAGATTGTGGGAGGAATATGGATGGAACAGAAAATTCCCCAAAAGTCTGAGACTGTTACCTTTGAGTGAATGAGAATTTTAGAGAAGGAGGTGGCCTAAAGAGATAATCTAGATTTCTTCCTTTCTACCAGCTGGGAGAGGCTTCGCATTTTGATTTAAGAGATCTGCTTTCCAGGACAAAGGGAAGTATCTTAATATTATTTAGTACCTAAGCAAGGGAACCATGTCTGAGACATGTAAAATACTAACTCTCCAGTTCTGAATTTTTTCAACTATGTTCATCAAACCTCCAAGCCTGCTCGGATTGGGACTGGGCCTCTTCCGCCCAGATTCCCCATTTTCCAGTAGTTAGGCGGTCACACCCAGGGATCGGCCCCGGCGCCATGTAATCTCACCAACGGCCAACATCCAGAAACTATAAAACCAAGCTCCCAGAAGCGTGACATCTTAGAGCCTAGTTCTCGCTCTGGGAGAACCTGGCAAGCTACTGAGAGTTTCCTGCCCACATGGGAGAGCCTCACAAACTCCCTGTGGCGTATTCATATGCCCAAACTAGTAACAATAATGAGTCTCACTCCCCTGACCGTGAAAGAGCCTCAATGTGGCACCATTGGAAAGGACGAGTAGAGAGAGGCTTCTAAAATCTCAGGGCTAGGACGAATGGAGATGTTACTGAGACCGCTTGAGAAATTCGATGATCAACGGGATGATGATGATGATGATGATGATGATGATGATGATGTGCATCAGCTACAGTGTAAAGATTTAGTAAACCCAAAATTCATGCATAAGGGCTGACAAGATAACTGTCACTTTTAATAGAACCCAAACATGTATGACTTCTTCCAAACTACAAAAGCAATGCACGTTCATGGTAGAAATTCTTGAAAAATACAGAGGTAAAAGGAACAAATAAAAATTGCCATGATTCCAATCCTACTACCAGAGATAATTAATGACTGCTGGCATTTTTGGCATATTTCCTTCTAGTGTTTTACTGTATATGTATCTTCATAGACTCACAAACACATTTTATATATTAATAACATACACTTTTAATGACTCATTTTATGTTATTTCCCTCATTTTACATTGTGCTTATGAGAAAAAAAAATGTTGGTTTCCTTTGGGGACCATACTCTGGCTTGTACTCAGAGCTTGTTCCGGGCTCTATGCTAAAGGATTATTCTTTTTTTTTTTTGGGTCACACCTGGCGATGCACAGGGGTCACTCCTGGCTCTGCACTCAGGAATTACCCCTGGCGCTCCTCAGGGGACCATATGGGATGCTGGGAATAGAACCTGGGTCGGCTGCGTGCAAGGCAAACGCCCTACCCGCTGTGCTATCACTCCAGCCCCTAAAGGATTATTCTTGGCAGTGCCCAGGGAGACATAGGTAGTGCTGGGCATTCAAACCTGGGTCAGCTTTATGCAAGGCAAGCACTGTAATCCCTAAGCTATCTCTCCAGCTCATGAGCAAATTCTGGTGTCTTCAAGTTATCTTTACAAATTTCTTTTTACGTGACTGCAGAGAACTCTTTCATGTGTAGAGACATTATATAACACCACATATTCAGGGTATTAAAACAGAACCCATCATATATTAATTATGTACATCCCTGTTTCCTAACAGCACTCCATTCAGTTGACATTCAGGCAGAACACCTTAGTCATCTCGTTCCTCTCTCGTTGACTCTATTAATGACCTACCTCCAAGTGCTATTGATACTCTCTCCCTAAAAGCTCTCAGCTTTTCCTCCCTATCATGACACTGTTCTAGTCCAAACTCTTGTAAGTTCACCTTTGTAATATCACAATGATCTATCTCAGTACGACTTCACTATGCCACATCTAATACCACAGCACAGAATGACTCCCATTTAATTTTATTTGATACGGGCTATGCAGCTTGAAATTCAAGGGAACCTGTGATCTGCTCTGCCCCCACTTACCCATTCCCTTGCTTACCAGCATACCCCTACATCTATTTGAATTCTTCCAACACTCTGAAATCACTCTTTCTCAAGTCTTACTATCCCATTTCCTCGATACAGTGTTACTTTTCATTATATCTTGATCTGTCCAAGGGGGTTAGTTTTATCGCCATACCCAGACTTTTATTAGAAGCAGGGACAATGCCTTAAACTCTTTTATTACCCAAGGTAGCTAACACAGGGGAGGTTCAAAACAATGTTCATTGATTTATTTATCTGGGCATGAAAATGAAGAGACTATTAAACCTATTAAATTAATCTAATGTAGAATATTTCTTTGGGAGATATTATAGAATGGGAAGAGTTTACATGGAGTAACTTGGAGAGAACAAAAGACTTCAGAAATTGCTTTTCTTTCAGCTTGTTTTATACATTAAATTTATTACTGAAATACTCAAACCTGAGTAGAGAAAACATAGAGAAATAGCTCAGTGGACTGACTGGTGTGCATTTTTTGCATGCAGGAGCCTGGGTTCTATCCTGCTTAGATCCCTGAAGGAGCATGAAACTGGGAGTAGGCCCTGAGCACTCCTGAGTATGCCCCTCTTCCTATAACCCCCTTCCCTTCTCCACACATGGAGCAACAAGTGTTAGTAGCCTCTAATCACTTCCCAGGTCGACACGGGACACGACAGATACATCTGAGCTCCACAGAGACACAGCCATACACAATCACATTCAGAGCACCAAGCTGAGTGTGGCATACACAAACATGCAAAGAAAAACCTTAAAATGACTTCATGTCACTCTCTTTCACATTTCGTAGTTGGGCACGTGCAAGGCAAGTAAGTGTTTTACCAACTATACTATCTTTCCAGCACACATAGACTATTTTAAAGTGAATCATTATCCTAGGTATATTGTAAGCATAATTCCTTGTCTATAATTTATAATCGGCAGAGCCTGGTTATATTTAATAAGCCTGGCATATTCAATATAACAAATGCAGTAACAATGATGGGTCTCATTCCCCTTACCCTGAAAAGAGCCTCCAATGTGGCACTGCTGGGAAGAATGAGTAAAGAGAGGCTGCTAAAATCTCAGGGCTATGACGAAAGGAGATGTTACTGGTGCCCGCTTGAGCAAATCGTTGATCAACGGGATGAAACTGATGATGATGAAAAGTGATGAACTTGGAAAAGCATACATGGTACTAAAAGTAGACTTGATTGAGCATTAAAGCCAAGTGGAGGAGGGGACCCAGTCCTGTATTCAAATTCTGGAGTTGCCATTTACTTGATACATGAGTGTAGTCATGTTCACTACATCATTGGGCACCAGTTTACTTTCCTATCTCAAGAGAGCTGGAAGGATTAAATGAGGTTGATTATGGAAAAATTCTACCAGATGGTATTGCACACTAGGTTTTCAATAATGGCAGATCCTACCTCTTGGATTTAGGTGAATACTTCAAGTCTTCAACAGAAATCTGCCAAGAATTTTTAAGATTTGTTAAAAGTTGCTATTAAGTTATTATAACTTTGGGGAAGAGACTCCATTTTTATTTATATATATATGTGTGTGTATATATATATATATACTTTCAGTATATACTATTATTCTTCTTAATATCATTTGGTAGACCTCTGGGGCTATTTCTGGCTCTATGGTCAGAAGTGAACCCCAACAGTGCTCAGGGGACCATATGTGATGCCAGGGAGTCACACTAGAGCTGTTGTAGCTCCTTTCAAGACAGTACAGTGTTTTACCTCCTGTACTGTCTCTCTGACCCTCAGTGTGATAATTTAAAAGGTTATTTCTTTAACAACAACAGCAACAGGCAAACCTTTCAATTTCCTATACTATTTAGTGAAGTAAGACAGAAACTTGGTCAATTAGGAAGATTGGGCAGCAGAAGGTACTGGAAAGGACCATAGAAGGCTGGAGAGGAATAAAGAAAGGACAGGGATGATAAGGGGTCATAAGGGAGTGGACATCACAGATATCAGCACCTGAAGTCATGCATATTGGTTCAGGGTTTCTTCTGCAATCCTGTGTCAACGGCTTTCCAATAAGCCCTGAGTCCACCAAATTGGGCACCAACCTGCCTTTTACCATCTTCTTACGGCTTCTCAGGAATTAAGAGAAGGCGTGGAAGGAAGCAGTGTCCATGGTGTAGATTCTCATCAGGCAGGAACACTGCTTCAAGCTTGGTGCTTTAGCAGGTCTTGGGCATGCCCAGACCTAAAGACCGACAAACTCAGACTGCCGGAGGGAGTACTACATATACCCAGCACAGTGATTTTCCTGAGACTATTACTAGAAATTGTGCAAAGGGTTTGGGATGTGGAACTAAACATAGCAGACTGGGGCTGGTGGCCACACCACACTACAGGCAGTAGAAGCTGCATGGGTCCACACTGTTATTTTCTTTAACTTTACACAAGTTCAAATGAAGCTGGAAGCTTCAGAGTATAATATGCTGGGGAGAAGGTGGGCATGGCAGGAATGGGGATTGAGGGAGGGCCGAAGGCCTAGGTCAGAAATAGAATAGTGAGTGCTGCCCAAGACTGTTTTCCTCCTGTTTTCTAAGAGACATAAAATTTCAGGTTCTTGGTACCATCTAAAATATAGGGGACAGATACCTTTTTTTTCTGCCAAGGGCCATTTGGATATTTATAATATCATTTGCAGACCCCACAATACACACAGGTGGGTTGTAGGCGGCCAACGAGGAGCATACATTTACATATATAAGTCAGGAGCTGGGCATTCCTCATCGGTGACCTTTATGGAAGAAGCTGGGGTACAAAGCAGGGTGGGAAGGGTTTTCTGGGACAAATGGGAAAAGCAGAGGTGTGTTGATGGGGAGATTGAGAGGGCAATACTATGGAAAAAAGGAGGGACACCAGAAAAGCTGAACAGCTTGAGTCCAGAGCACCAACTCAGAGAGATCTGGATTCAAATATCTGTTTCACCATATATTAGCATAGTAGGCACTTAGTAATTAATTGCTCAATGAACAAATAAGGGTGACTTTAGTCTAGACACTTATCCTCTCTGAACTTCAGTCTCCTCACCTTTAAGATAAATGGTAGCTATCATTTTTATTGTTTTGGTTTTGGTTTTGGGCTGATGCTCAGGGCTTTCTGCTGTCTAAGTGCTCAGGGATTATTCCTGGCAGGGTTTCGGGGGACCATATGTAACACCAGAAATAAACCCAGGTTGTCTGTGTGTAAGGCAAGTGCCCTATTTGCTGTACTATTGCTCTTTTCTATCGACCAAATTTTGTTATTTTATTTATGATGTCACCTGTGTTTCTACCCACAGTCCTGTCAGCATGCTGGCTAACTCTCCATCCCCAGCCACTGCAAAGGCTGCTTTACTAAGCTTGCTTCATTAATGGTTAGAGAAGGGCAGATAGGCACAAAACCTCTCTCTTTCCCTCTTGTGTACTCTTCATCCCTCTCCAAAGAGTTGCATTGGTTTCTCTTTCTATGCCAGGCAAGCCTGAGGTACAGTCTGGGGCCTAAGAGCAAGTGTCGAAATCTCCAGTTACAACTCCAACACAGACTCACGTAGGCATGCCCACTGCCCACCCCAAAGGAGGTTGGGTCTGGGTTGCAATAGAAAACTCGCTCTTGCTCTCCTCCCCTTAACCGGACTTTTACTTGACTCAAATGTCATCAGTACCAGGGACAAGAAAAGGATCTTGCTTGCTACCTGCAGAGCAAGCTAGTCTCGGGATGTGAGCCACGTCGGGGGCTGATCACACCAGCACTGTTTCAACTCTGGAAGGTTTACTGTGAGCCAGTTCTCCCAGAGCATGTCAATCAGAGAAAAGGCAAATGAGTTGGAGCACAGGAGGCTGGCGAGGGGATGCTGTTACAGTGGGGGTCAGGAAGCTCGGCTGAGCTACCTTCTCTCTACTCTGTGCTTCCTAGTAAACAAGGCCATAGACCTTCAAGATCCTCTTGCACGAGAAGAGTACATTATGGGAGCAAAACCGAAATTTTCTGTGTAAAGCAAACAGTTTGAATGCACTCTCCATGGGTTTTTGTCTTTTTCCCCCTCCTGAAAAGACTAACAGGCACTGAAAGGGAATAAAGTGGAGTCTACACTTGCATATCTCTCCATTCAGTCTGTGATATAGGGAATACAACCATGTAAGAGGAATTTTCTCAAGTTTTTATTTCCAATAGGCTCAAAATCCCATCATTTGTGCTTCTAAGGGGTGTGGTGAAACAAAGGGGAAAAAAAAACAACCCAAGTTCAAAGGCTGAATAAACTGAAGTAGGCTTGCTGGCTAAATTTCTTCCCATAGCTGGAAGCTGAGTCTATCCACACCCTTATCGCCACCCCACTTCCCCAAATCAATTTGTGCCTCTTCCTCATCCTTTTCTTTTTTAATGGATTGAAGGAGAGGGGAGAGAGACGAAACCCTAGTGAGAAATGGCCAGCATAGCTAAGTTTTTTTTTTATATGCAAGAACAAACAACAGACTTGTAGGCAGGTTCAGGAAAATCTTTCAGAACGCATAAAATTCAGCAGCCTCTCCACACTGACCATTGTCATGGCAACACAGTATCTGATGGCAGTATGCGTCACTAGGCTGGAAGGACATGATCTTAGTATGGCAGGTTAGCCTGGCCCTTTTAAGCAAATTCGGGCTTCTTTCTAGCCTCATTTCCACCTCGGTTTAGCTGAATTTCTTTTTTGTTTCTAGACCTGTGCATCCTGCTCATTTGTATGGCTGGCACATGAGACGTTGTCAATATGAGAGGGATGGCTAAATGGGAAATCGGAACAGTCCCCGTATTCTATAGCCACCTTATTTGCTGCCCACCCTCCCAGATCCTCCCCACCCACTCTCAACCACTTAGTTCCTTTTTTCCTCCTTCATCAATTTTTCCTCATACGCAACCTTACCTCCTCCCCAACCTCCCTCCACCAACTGTGACTCATGTACTCATTCCTCTTCATTGTTTATCTATTTTCTTATTTGACTACACAGTAAACTAGCATAGCAGGATCGGAAGGCATTTAACAACAATCTTGTTCAATGCAGGGGCTCATCTTCGATATGACAAGTAAGTCCTCTGCTTATCTGTACCCAGCAGCAAAGACCCCGTTCTTTTCTGAGCATGCTGTTCCACTTTGAACGGGTCTAATTGCTAGATAATTCTTCTACTGAGTGCAAAGCCACCTTTGGAAAAAAAATATCGAAGCAAGGGTCTCTCTGTGCCCTGTGATTGCACTGGTCCTGTCTACGTAAGTTCTCCTGTCTGTGACAGCCTTAAATAGATACAAAATAAAGACTGCGTCACTCTGGACCTTCATTCCTCTGGGTTCTGTAGCTCCTCCAATCAGGTCCATGGAGCGTGGGATCCAACCATATCTCCCCATCCCAACTCATCTCCTGGAGCACTATGCTATTTATCTAGAGTTCTTTGAAAATGAAGTCTATATTGCATCAGCATCTCTGGAGGCCACCTTGCCCCGGTGACTCACACTGAGCTCTGTGGTGATTAAAATCCCTGATTCCCTTGCAGACAAAATGTTGCTTTTCCTTCTTGTATATATCCGGTTGTCTCTGAGGATGCAGTTGTGGGCCATTCATTTCCTACCAGCTTCATTTCTCTGTCTTGATTTAAGATTGCTTTAACTCATTAGGATCTTGTAAAAATCATTATTTCTATGAAACTTAGGTTTCCTTAAAGATTTTTTTTAAGCAACCATCATCATATTCTTTTTTTTTGCTTTTTGGGTCACACCCAGCGATGCCCAGGGGTCTCTTGGCTCTGCACTCAGGAATTACCCCTGGCCGTGCTCAGGGGACCATATGGGATGCTGGGAATCGAACCCGGGTCAGCCGCATTCAAGGCAAACGCCCTACCTGCTGTGCTATCACTCCAGCCCCCATCATATTCTTTTTGTCTATAAGATTGACTGCATTTTGGTGGCGGGGCAGGGGGTTGGTCAGGGGGTTCTTACTTTGCCTAGTTCTTTTCCCTTCATACTACCTTCCTTATGTCTTCTGTGGCTTGCCATTTTTATTTCTTCAATAACAAGATTTTACCACTCTTTGAAGATATGAGTCTGGGTATGTGCAGGAAATCATGAAGATACACATATATCTGTACATATGGAGGTGCCTACATGTGAGCAAATAATGGCAGAGGCTTCTTAGTTCCTCTATTTTTATTTATTTATTTATTTTTTGCTATTGGGTCACACCTGGTGATGCACAGGGGTTACTCCTGGCTTGCACTCAGGAATCACTCCTGGAAGTGCTCAGGGGACTATATGGGATGCTGGGAATCGAACCTGGTTTGGCCGCCCGCAAGGCAAACACCCTACCTGCTGGGCTATCGCTCCAGCCCCCCTCTATTTCTTTTTTTGGGGGGTCACATCCGGCAATGCATAGGGGTTACTCCTGGCTCTGCACTCAGGAATTACTCCTGGCAGTGCTCAGGGGACCATATGGGATGCTGGGAATCGAACCTGGGTGCAAGGCAAATGCCCTACCTGCTCCAGCATCCCCCATTTCTATTGCTTTATCTGTACTCTACCAGAATTTAGAGCCTGGATCGGGGCAGGATTGAAGGAAGTGAGGTAAGAGAAGTTGGTCCAGTAGTAATCCCCAAGAAAACAGGAAATATGTCCTGGAACTGAAAGGGGCAGACAGAAATGGGGGTGGAAGTGTCAGTGCTAATCAGGGATGCAGCACCAGAGAAGGACCAGTCATCAAATGTTGGATAGGGAGAAGGATTTGGTTAGGAAATGAGAACTTCTGAGGATATTAGCCATCGAGAGGCCAGAGGGAGATGCCTGAAAGAATAGGGTGAAGCTAAGACTGGGGGCTAGGAGATATTTCAAAGAGGAAATAAGCATTGCTCTGGCATGACCATAGCAGTCTGTCACTTAAGAGTTTAAAAAAATTCTTTCTCCCGAAGGAGCCTAGGATGTGGACTCTGTTGTTGTCACAGACTGGGTTCTGCTAGAAAATAATGCTGAATCCAATCCTTGGCGAGACCAACCCCCTCCCCGCCCTGGGGCACATGAGTTTCCTCTGACTGACTCTGGCACAGAACAGGCCTCCCTTTCATAGTGCATTCTATTCCCAGGAGGGAATAAAAGGTAGAACTGGTGCTAGCGTGGCCATTACATAAATAAACACAGGGAATTCACTTTCCAAGGTGGGCAATATGATATCCTTGGCCTCTTAACTCTGCAAATAATTAGAAGCCCCCCAAATATGTACACATACATAGAAATTCAATTAAACAGGAAAATGGTTGCCAAAAACACTTTTTTTGGGGGGGGTCGTGGAGGGAGGTAGATGAAGTGAGTTGAGTTGTAAAGCAGCAGCGTAGGTTGGGAGGGGGCACTACTAGCAAGCAGAGGGCGGCACCCCAACAGTGAGTGGCGGGTGCGATCAAGCAGGAAGGAACCTGATGACTAGCAATTGCTCTCTGTCCAGAGGCCAGGATATTCTGGGCCAGCCTTTGGGAAAGGAAGGATAAAGCCACAGCCTTCACCTTATTAGGTGACACTAGAGTGACAATGGGAACTGCTTCTAAGGACTCAGAATCTGTCGTTGGACTATTGTCTCTGGGCTTTATTGAACCAAAGGGCCCCACTGGAACTGAGCGTCCTCTCCCAACTCTTAATTGACTTGAACTTCCCTCCTCTTCAAGGGGGTTTTTATTATCATCCTTTGTAAAGAGAAAGGATTCCAGGGGATGCTTTAGATCTTGTATTCCAGTGGAGGTGCCTAAAACGGAAACTTTTGTCTTCCTGAAGGTGACATTAGTCAGCCACATGACAACCCCAACCAGAGCAGCAGCCACGGTGGAATTCCAACAACAATCTGTCAGTCTAAGAAGAGGTGTCTCTTACAAGTCAGTGAAACTGTGAGCCACCACCAGACAAATGGCATGGGGGAAAGGCCCCACCCAAGAGCCACTACATGCTGGGTGGAACGAGGAGGGCAGGACTCAAGGGGGAGTGCTCACCTTTGATGTAGTTAAGGATTTGCTGGACTTGGTGGGGTTCGTTGCGGTCTGGCCGGCAGCTTGGCGTGATTTCTAGCACATAATCAGGACCATATGCTGTGAAAAACTGTAAGGAAAGGGAAAGGTCAAAAACCAAATGAGACCACAGAAACCATCTAAATTAAACCACATAAAACAGAACAATCAAAAGAAACCTACCACAACCAACAAGGCAAGGGAGGTTCGGGGGCGGGGCGGGGGCAGGGCAGGATGATGCAGCGGAAGCCTGTCTCGCTGGTGTCAACTCCCCATGTTCAAAACCTACAGTGACAGTCCACTGTGAAATTCTTTCACTTGCTTTTCAAACTCCTCACTGCTCAGGTCTCAACGGTCTCCTCCTGCTTCAGCAACTCCTGTGTCCCAGTTCTTGAGCATGTATTTTGTGCTCTTCTAAATCATACCACACTTGGTCCTCCCCTTCAGATCTGTGTCATGGCTCTCTTCGGATGCCCTCCCCAGATCCCTGCTGCCTGTAAAAATCCTACCCACCATTCCAGGAGCAGCTCAAATATCACCTCCTTCACAAAGCTGTCCTTCATTCTCCACCGACCCCCAGAATGCTCTGCTGGCACCTTTTCTTGTGCTCATTGTTTAGAAATAGACCGGGCTTGCCAGTGTATGATATATAGGTTAATGAGTCTGCTGCCATGGGGCTCTGTAGCCGCCACCTCCTCTGGGATCCTCCAGAGACATGAAGGTACATTCAACATTAGTTAGAGAGTTTTCAAACAGGGACTGAATCTCTCTTACTAGACCATCAGGCCGTTGAAGGCAGCATTCTCCTTCACCCCCCAGTCCTCACAGAACATGGAGGCTGCCTTGTAGTTTTGGTTGCCTTGGATACCTTGGCCCAGGAATGTTCAACCAACTTAGTTTCTTCATTTTTGCTTTTTCTTTCTCTATAGTAGAGTTTGCTTTTAAATTCAAGGACTCAAAATAAAGGTTTTGGAATTCTATTTCTAGCTCACTAGAGGACTCCTTGTGACCTTTGGTAACTCTCAATATCTGATTCAGCTTCCCTATTAAGGCCAGCCTGGGGAAAAACACTCCATGACAAAGGGAATCATTCAATTGGGAGAAGTCTTTGAATGGGAAGTATGCAAAGCTACTATTTCTGTTTAGTTTTGAACAGAAATAGTATTTGTGCATATACTCTGGAGAGCAAGTGAGCATATGGTTCTTAACATTATGTGCTCTCAATAGTGATATTGTTAGATGGTAAGTAAGTCAGGGAAATTCGAATTCCACAGGGGGGAAAATGGTAGTGAGGGTATGAAAAAAAATCTTGATATGTGTCATGAATTTGATGCCATTCAAAGAGTCTCTAAAAACGATTATTGCTATTGCTACCAAATTATCCTTACTGAGAGCCTAGATGTGCATCTGATACCATGGGAGAGATTGTGCCACAGTCTAGGGATTCTAACAGTGCCTTTGTGGAACCTATGGGAGTGATTTGATGGGGAGATAGATAGCTTCTCTACTTCTAATTCACGTCTATGACAGAAAACCCTACACATTTAGTTAAAGAGAAAATGCCCAACACAATACTAATACCTTTTCCCCCTCCCCTATGAAAGGAAAGAAAGGGCATGAGAGGCTAGTACCTTCCTCTGCTGCCTGAAATCCCAAGCCTGGAGCTCAATGGAGCCTTGAGTGGAGATAGCATTTACCAAACTGATATAGGAAGCACACACCAGGGGTTACCTGGGGAATGTATCCAGAAACCAACTCCCTTTTCTGATAGAAGAAACTTGAGAGGTTTGTATTTTTAGCCAAGGGGATGCCTGGTTAAAGCCTGAGCACCTTTTGGGCTTGACTATAGAGAGAAGGCTTCAAATAGGCATGGACCTTCTCCTTAGGTCACCTCTCCTCTTCCAGAGGGTGTCAAGTAGTGTCCACTCCTTTCTCAGGTACAGAGCTAGTGACAGCAAAAAGGCAACTGCAATGGTCCCTCTGGGACAACCAAATCCCTGGATTCAAAGTGCTATAAAAATCAGTGGAAAGAAGGCCGGGAGAAAGTACAGCAGGTACAGTGCTTGCCTTGCATGTGATCCACCTGGATTTGTTCCCTAGCACCCCATATGGTACCCCGAGCACTCTCAGGATTAACCTCTGAGTGCAGAGTCAGGAGTAAGCCCTGAGCACAGCAGGTGTGGCCCCAATATTAAAGAAAGAAAGGAAGGAAAAAAGAAAGAACAAGAGAAAGAAAGAAAGAAAGAAAGAAAGAAAGAAAGAAAGAAAGATCGAAAGATCGAAAGATCGAAAGATCTGTAACTGTACCCTTACTGTGACTCACTAATAAATAAATTTAAAAAAAAGAAAGAAGGAAAGAAAGAAAGGAAGGAAGAAAGAAAGAAAGATAAAAGAAAGAAAGAAAGAAAGAAAGAAAGAAAGAAAGAAAGAAAGAAAGAAAGAAAGAAAGAAAGAAAGAAAGAAAGAAAGAAGACAGTGGAATGGGAAGTTCTTGCTGAAATATAGGAAGAGGGCATGGTTAGCCTTCACCAAAGATCACAGTGCTGATCCTGACTCTCACGCAAGACCTGACATGAGCTGTCTGCTTAGGATGGCATGTCTTCATTCTGAGTGCCTACTATGTGGTTGCCCACTCTTTCCCAGTTCAGTGCTCTCTCTCATCAAGAGCACACAGTTGTGATGGTCAGCTGGGGCTGCAATGTGACAGAATTTAGCTCGAGTTGGATTGAACCTGTTCTGGCTGCACTAGAACCTGGCTTTCACTAACCCATAAATAATATAGTCCTTGCTGAAGTAGGCTAGCTGCAGTCAAGACCAGGTTCCAAAACATCTCCCAAATGTTGTTCACAGGTCCTGCTTGTTGCGTGACTCTTAGGCTAGGGAACACAGAGAATTTGAAGTAGTCTCTGTTTCGTCACCCAATTTTGCATGGCAACTGGCTTGGGGCTGAGGGGGGCAACAGGCACTGGGAAGCTAGAGGGTGTATCTAAGACCAAGTGTGGGTGCCCTTTCCCCCTCTCTGGCTCTCTATGGCCTTTCCCTGTCTCTGTGGTATATTATATTTGATTTTTGCACTTGTTAACTCATTTCTACTGGACTTTGAACTTGCAAAGGCAGGAACTTCTGTCACATTCTCTTTGCCTAGCCTGTAGAGTTGAACTCATCAAAGGGTCTCCTTAAACCTTTATGCTAAAATTACATTGCATTAAACACATTCACCCAAGGTTTAGCTAGCTGTTCAGCTAATTCTGTGGAATAATTCAAAGAGCCATCCCAGAACACGAACGGCTTTTCTAGTCTCTGGAGTCAGCAGAATGAGGTGGAAAGAGCACTGACTTTAGAGTCAGAAAGACTCAGAACTGGATTTGGCTGTGTGCCTTCCGTGAGTTTCTTAATTGCTGTTTTGTCATTTCTACCAGAGGGATGATAATGGGGTGTTAGGCACCAATGAGATAATAGGTAGAAAAAGATCTGGCGTGCAAAATAGCACAGGACCCAACATGCAATGGGACTTCTGCAATGTGAATTTCCTTTTCTAGTGCAAAAGGCCCTGGCCTAAAAGGTGCTTCACCTACATTCTGGATGATGCTGGGCAAAGCACTTAGGGTTGCCATGCACAAAGAAGAGACCGTTCCACTTAGCAGTGCCAGCAACACAGATGGAGCAGGGGATGAAAGAGGCCATCAGGCTTTTAAACAAAAAAAATGCTGGCTTTGATCTCAGCAAGGGAAGGGCCGTACTAACCCTTTCTCATCCCTTGCCCTTTTTCCTCAGAGTTCCTTATGCTTTCTGAGTATCAATTTGTCCAGTTTTCAGGAGAATACAGTATTGGGGAGGTGGCAGATGAGAAGTATGAGATGGGGCCGAAAGTTGGGAACTGAAGGTGATGATTACTTTAAGGTAATCAACCCCTTATAAACCCAAGAGTCAATGAAGTAACTCAGCTTCCATTCAGTTCAATCTAGCTCAAAAAGGTGTTTTTGTTGCTCACTCCTCTCTGATTCTTGCTCACATAATTCACACAGTATACACTTAGGAATTTGGTCAAAAAGATTCAGAAGAAGCCATTAGCTTGCTGTTTTTCCTTCCTAATCCCTACTGGGTCACAGGAAAGCAGGTCACAAACCTTTATCAGCTGGTCCTTTTTATCCTTCCTCCCAAACTTATTAAATACCTACTATATGCCTATCTAGAATTTTGGGTACAAAGGCATCATGACATATTTTAAGAGGAAGGCACACTGTGATGAGAGATAAAATAATAGCAATACAGAAAAAGTAACAACACTTTCTACTTATTAAAGGCTTATGTGTCAGGCACCTCAAGTGTCTAAGCAGATTTGGTGGACTGACTGACTTAATTCTCACAATCAAATTATAGAACAGGTACTTCAATTACTTCTATTTTATGATGAGGCTCTGAAGCAAAGAACAGTCAGGTAACTTCACAGAGGACACATAGCTAGCTGAGATCTGAATGTGGCTCACTCTGGAGCGTGGCATCAGCCATTGAGCCTCTAAATTACTGCCAGAGAAAAGTTACAAAGGGGGTTATGGAGGGTGGGACGGAGGCATTCCCAAGAGTGCCTGAGCACCCGCATGAAGTGTGGAACAGAGCAACACAATTTCGGCACTGAGATGAATTCCATATGGCTCAAGGAAAGGGCATAAGGAGAATCGGGACACAAGACTCGGGAGGCAGGAGTGAGCTTCAGAGGAGGCGCAGCCTGCTTCTCACACTAAGTCTGCACCCCACACCAAGGCATTTGGCTTTAACCCAGGGCCACGGGGCAGAACATTGTTTTTGTCCCTGCTGTGTTGCCAGTTTCCAAAACAGTGCTTGCACCTAGTAGGTGGGAAATGACTATTTGTGGGAGAAGTGAATGGAAACGTGGGGAAACTTATAAATGAGGGAACGGACAGGTTATCTGTGTAACTCAGAGGGCTCACTGGCTACAGTGCCGGGCACGGGATGGAATGGCAGGGGATGGATGCAGGTAAGGAGACCAGGGAAAAGGCTCGTAACAGGGCTTGAACCAGGGTCATTGCAGGAAGAATGAAGGGATTTATTTTATATTTTACTTATTACGTTTTGAGGCCATACCCAGTGGAACTGGGGGTGGAACTATTTCTGGAGCAGTTTTCGTGGGGGCACTGCTGGGGGCGCTTGGTGTACCATGTGATGCCAGCCGCTGAACCCAGGGCTCTGGCCTGCAAAGCATGAGCTCCAAACCTTTGAATGATTTCCCCAGCTGCAAATGGGGACATTGAAAAAACTTTAAAAGATGGCAGGCAGCGATAGGACTAAATCATTAATTGGGTGAGGGAAATAAGGAAGAAGAGTTACAGATTTGGGACTGTCGAAGCAGCATATTAACGGGATGAGGAATACAGACAGGAAAAGGGCTCACGGTAGGGTATGCATGTATGAACAAAGACTCAATTGGGAGCATGCAGAGGGCTGGAACCAAATAATGTTTTAGAATGTAATTTGGGAGGAAGGTTTGGTCTAAAAGGCAGGACATGTGCTGTGAATTTGGGAGCTATCAGTGGCATGAAGCTATTGCTTTGACTGGCAGGGGAGGCTTACTACAGAGTAAGAAGAAAGCAGAGGCAACGAAAGAATCAGAGACAGTGGCCAACACATCAGCCGCAGACAGGAATGGAAACAGCAGTAATTCAAGGCTTTGCCGAGAGGTTAATTAAGAGGAGGGTGGTTTGCTGACTTGTCGATGGGAAGATCTTTGCCACTGCAAAGTCAGAGGTGCTTATGAACAGGGCCTAAATGCAGTGGAAAGAAGAGTTGTGTGTGTGAGAAGAGAAGGAAGGACTAGAGTGATAAGAATATGCTTTTATTTCCGCACCAAAAGGAGTCTGTTGCAGTAGTGCTGCTGTGATAGGGTGGGCATGGTAAGATGGGAGGTGTATTTTAAGGCTGATAGAAAGAAATCCATTCAATGGGACTCAAAGGCAGCCTGTTGGAGATTTAGTTAGCTGTATCAGTCTTTTGCCCACACGCCTGGCTGTCTTCCCCGGGGCCCCTCGGAGGGGATGGCTCCAGCTTCCCTCCCCACCCCAAGCAGAGCTCCCGGTGGCCGAAGACCACCGGAACCTAGCTGCAGCCATGTTGGAGGCTCCTCTCCACATGTTCGGACAGGCCTCATGCATGAAGGCACCGGCAGAAGAACCCAGGTGTGTAATCCCATCAAGGTCAACATCCAGAGACTTAAAAGCAAGCTCTCAGAAGCTTGCAGCTGAGCCATATCTTTAGCCTACTTCTCCCTCTGGGAGAAACTGGCAATCTTCTGAGAGTTTCCTGCCCACATGGGACAGCCTTGCAAGCTCCCCATGGTGTATTCATATGCAAAATCCAGTAACAAGCTGGATCTTATTCCCCTGACCCTGAAGAGCCCCCAGTGCAACCTTGTGAGGAGGGTCAAGATGGACTTCTAAGATCTCAGGGAAAGGACGAAATGAGATGTTACTGAGCCCGCCCAAGAAATCGGTGATTAACGGGATATTGTGATTGTGACTGTAATCAGTCTTTCAGGTTCCCTTAGCATTCTTCAAGGAAATAATATGGATTTATTCATGTTTACATTACCTATTACTCCTAATATAGGCCCTTAAAAGAATAGGTGCTTCATTTATGTCTGCTGAAGAATAAAATAAAATGTGGTTGGGATTCTTGGCTTTTCTTTCTTTTATGTGTGTTTGTGCGGGGAACACCTGGCTGCACTCAGGGACAACTCCTGGCTCTACACTCATGGATCGCTCCCGACATGCTCAGAGGACCATATCCAGTGGCAGGGATCAAACTTGGGGTTGCCAAGGACAGTAAAAACATGATAACTCTTCAGTACCTGTATTGCGAACCATTATGCCCAAAATGTGCGCACGCATGAGAGGGAGAGAGATAGAGGCGGGGGACGGGGCGGCGGAGAGGAAGAGAGAGAAAGAGAGAGAGAGGAGAGAGAATAGTGTCTGCCATGGAGGCGAGCATGGGGGAGGGGACAGGAGGGAAATTCAGAACACTGGTGATGAGAAATGTGTGCTGGTGAAGGGACAGGTGACAGAACATTGTATGACTAAAACTAAATCATGAACAACTTTGTAATTGTGTATCTTACATTGATTCAATAATAATAAAGAAAGCTCTGTAAACCATGGTACCTAAACAAAAATTTTTTTTTTTTTTTTTTTTTTTTTTTTTTTTTTTTTTGCTTTTTGGGTCACACCTGGCGATGCACAAGGGTCACTCCTGGCTCTGCACTCAGGAATTACCCCTGGCGGTGCTCAGGGGACCATATGGGATGCTGGGAATCGAACCCGGGTCGGCCGCGTGCAAGGCAAACGCCCTACCCGCTGTGCTATCACTCCAGCCCCAAAACAAAAAAATTTTAAGGAAAACAAAAACAAATAAAAAACAAACTTAGGGCTGCTGTGTTTAAAGAAAACACCTTAACCATTTTACTATTTCTCTGGCCTGTTGTTTGGGAATTTAAAGAGATTCACATGCAGTAGGGAAAACTTGAATCTTGAAGAATTTGAATCTTGCAATCTAGGGTGATTGCAAAAAGACAGGAATGGGGTGAGAGATATTTCACAGAGGCAAAAGAATGTAGGCTGTCTGTGGACTAGAAAATATGAAAAGTTGGCTGAAACTGCAAAAGAATATTATGAGAAGCCTTGAATCTAGGTTTAAGATCGGGCTTAATGCAACAGACTCTGATAAAGTGCCAACTGGAGCTCTGGTTTGAAAACCCAGGAGCAGCAGGCAAAGGCTGGGTGAATAGTATGGGGGCTACTACAGTAATTCATAGGGAAGTAACAAGGGTAACTGATGTGCATATGGGAAGCATGAGAAAGAAACAATGTGAAAGTGGACTCATCAGACCTTCGTAACTGGTTGGCTGCAGAGGAAAAATGAGAGGGGAGAAGTCAAATGTGACTCCCAGATTTTGAAATTGGGGAAGTGGGAGCTTCTCAGTGACACTGGCAGGGTTGAGGTAAATTAGAAGATGAGGTGGTTTGCTCGGGGAACATGATGAACTTGGATTTAATTGAGTTTAGCATGACATTAGGACAGCTGGGTCACACTGTTGAGCAGGCAGCTGGAGAGACTGTGTGGTGGTGAAGTCATGACTAAGGAGTAAGGGTGTAGAGTCAGGAGAAAGCTCAGTGGACAGGCAGAAAAAGCAACTACAGGAATAAAATATCACATTGAAGTCTCATATAACTTTAGGCAAGTGAATCAGTATGAGGAAATTATTTAGAGGGATACACAGGTAACACTGGCAATATGTTCCTGTGACTTAACCAGCAACCTAGTCTCCTAGCCAGTAAGAAATATGGGAAAGTTTCTACCCAGTCCCCTTGTAGTTATATTTTAAGTAGTTCACATGTTTTTTTTTTGTTTGGGGCCACATTCGGTAGTGCTCAGGGCTTACTCCAGGCTCTGTGCTCAGGGATCACTTATGGCAGGATTGCGGTAACCATATGGGGTTCCAGGGATCAAGCCTAGGTCAGCGGCATGCAAGACAGTGCCTTACTGGCTGTACTATCTCTCTACCCCAGTTCAAACATTTTAAACTGTTAATTCAAGTTTGACCTTTTTCTAAAAATTCAATTTGATTCTATTAGGGTAAGCTCAAGGTTGATGCCAATTCCTCTTAGAGATCCTTGAGGCTTTGCTCTGCCTTCAAATGGAAAGGCTGTGATATGGGTCTTTCTGAGTAAGAGCATATTTTGTCTTGATTCACCATGTTCACAGAACTCAGTATTACAACAGCACTCACTACCACTTTGAACCATAACACGGGTGAGTACACCACTTCTAAACCCAATTAGTCTATCAAAGAACTTGGGATTGACGATGATGGAAAAGTAAAAGCCCTCTTTGCCCTAGAAAAACATTTCTGTTCTCAGAAAATTCAGTTTATTTTATATCTATGTGTGTATATTATATATATATATATATCATTCACAGTGCACTTAAGGTTATAAAATTGTAGTGGTATTATTGGAAGTAAATTTATTGAAGTAGAATTGCAACACAAGCAAACAAAAATAATAACTCCATTAGTTGTCAGATGGACTTGGCAGGAAGCAGTACATTACAGGTGATTACTAATAAGTAGAGAATGGAGAATCAGGGGTGTGCAGAGCAGGATATAGAGGTCAGAGGGATATATATTATATATATTATATGTATATTATATATTGCTTTTTGGGTCACACCCAGCGATGCACAGGCATCTGCACTCAGGAATTACCCCTGGTGGTGCTCAGGGGACCATATGCCATATGGGATGCTGGGAATCGAACCTGGGTCAGCTGCGTGCAAGGCAAACACCCTACCCACTGTGCTATTGCTCCAGCCCCGGTCAGAGGGATATTTTGACTACTGGACATAAGATGTTTCATTAAGAGGTACACATGAGGATGGAAACCAGGTGTTCTGACTAGGATATGTCTTTATCTTACCTGCAGTATTCATCTTAGCCTTGAAGACTGTCAGAAACTTAGTAGCTGCTTCATGTGGATGCTTATATATATGGGCAAAGAACTGTCTTGTTTGAATGAATGAATAAATGAAGGAATGAATAGGGCATGGGAATACTTATGTTATCCAGTTATTTTAACTATTGGTATTGAAAAACTATATTAAAGAAAATGTTCAGGTAAGCCTGGGAAATGTTAACTTATCTCAGAATTAAGTATATTGAAGCAAAGTATATGTCCAATAGTAACAATATTAACAAGGCAGAGGCTTCACAAATACAAATATACAGCCCACTTAGGTGTTCTTTATAATAAGGGAGGTTTCTATGTTAGATTCACAGAAGTTTGTGGGTGTATAAATGTGTGCATGCAAAACTCTGTGCATGGCACATATTCTATTATTATGTTCTAGTTCCTAGAGAGCTGAGTAATAAGAAAGTAGCATAAAATCAAATGACTTCTCTTAAGGAGATGAAAATTTAAAAAAGCTATAACAACAGTAAAGAGAGAGGAATTAATCCAAGCCAAAGTGTGTATTTGGTATACTAGCATTTCTCAACCTGTAGGTTCCCAGAATATTTTAAGGGGCCACAGGTTAAAAATCATGTTAAACTGAGTGTTAAAATTAGGTAAAGGGATATACACAACAAACTTTCTGTATTTATCTATATTGCAAACTACAATGCCCAGAAGGAAAGAGAGAGAGAGAGAGAGAGAGAGAGAGAAGTGCCTGCCACAGAGGAAGAGGAACGTTGGGGGGTGATGGTGTGATGGGAAGAAAATTTGGAACACTGATGCTGAGAAATGTATACCATTGGAGGGATGGGTGTTAGAACACTGTATGACTGAAACCTAAGCATGAACAGCTTTGTAAATATATCTCACAGTGATTTAAAAATTCATGTAAATGGAATCCCCTGACATAAGACTAGGGAGACAACCAACAGGACAAGAGAACATAGTATGGAAACAAGTTTGGAATGGGGCCACAGTCAGAAAATGATTGAGAAACACTGGGTTAGACCACAATAAAAATTACTTCCCATAAAATTGGGCACTAAACAAGTGGAGTGACTTGTCTAAGACCACATTGCTAAAGTAGCAGAAGTGAACTTGAACATGACTGCTAGTATTTAGTCCAGTAGAGATTGATGAGAGATTTCTGGAGTCATGTGATAAGACCTAAACCTTTGCCATTTACCAACTGTGTGATCTCATGCAAGCTACTTAACTGTTCTGTCTTATCTTTCTTGTTTATAAAATGAGAATAATATAGAGAACCTACCATATGGTGTTGTGACAATAAGTGGGTTCATTAATGTCAAGCATTTGGAAGAGTGCTGGTGTACAGTAGCTGCTCATTAAATGTTATTTTTAAATGCTAGATATTAAAACAGTAATGATTAAAATAAAAAATAACTGGTGGCTGTGATTTATCAACTTTTTATCAATTTTTATCAATTTTATCAAAATTTATCAATGTTTATCACTAAAAGGTTGTTGTACATAAAATACAGAGAATTGAAGCTGGATTTCCTTACAAAAAAGAAGAGGAGGATCCAAATGAAAGAGACTATGAAAATGAAAGAGGAGGAGATGAGAAATTTGAGATGATGGGGAGAAAAGGCAGTAGGACAGAGGTGATAGAAAGGAGAGGATTTAAAATGGGTGTGAGTATATTGGAAAAGGCAGGAAAGAGGTACAGAGGAGGGGCCAGGAAAGATGGGGCAGGGTGGTCACCACTTCACTTGGCCCTGCAGACCAAGGTTTTCCTTTAGGGTATGGTTTCAGGGGGTTGGAAGAAGGGCCCTGGCCAAGACTAACACCTTCCCCACACTACAAATGATTCTCAAATTTCCACTATAAGAGAGAATTCCTCCTTTATAAATGTGTGTAGGACCATATGTCTCTGTTAATCAAATGAAATAAGCTTACAATGAAGCCTATTTTTATGTCAATTTTTCCGTACTAAGATGATCTTGAAAACTGATTCTGTAAGAGGAGCTGTCTTGATCCTTACACTTTAACAACCAACCTTCACTCTTTCACTACTAAACTTCTTAAGAGCTCTCTTTACTACCTTGACCTCGTCATTTCTTAGATATTTCAACTCCCTGCTGGTTGAGTTCTTCCTCACACTTGCACTGAAGTTTTCTACAAGAAAACTGGTAAAGAAACTTCAGCGTGTTGGCATTTCTGATTGGTACTAGCTGCTAGGGATGCCATACTGACAATGATTGGAACTTATGTTTTGGACTCAGGAGGATAATATACCAAGATCAGTTTGTAATGTGATTCATGGGAGTATATGGTAGGCAGAGATGATAGAGTCAGTCACATATGGCCTATCATATTTATTCCTCATTGAGGATACCAAGAGTGAGCCTCTAATTATACAACCTTATGTCTTCTTTTCAGTACATGGCACCAATTACCCCTTTCTTTTTGATACTACCTTTTTGATACCACCTCTCATGACTCCTCTTGCTATTCCTTGTGATTGCCTTCCATGGACTCTCTTCCCTCACCTGTCTCTTAAATGTAGGCACTCCGAGGCTGCATTGCATCCTAACCTCTTGCCTCCCTATAAGAATTTATCTTCCCTTTTTTCCTTTTTGGGTCACACCAGGCAATGCACAGAGGGTACTTGTGGCTCAGGCACTCAGAAATTACTCCTGGCAGTGCTCAGAGGACCATATGGGATGCTGGGAATCTAACCCGGGTCTGCCACGTGCAAGGCAAATACGCTGCCCACTGTGCTATCGCTCCAGCCCCAATTTATCCTCTCTTTTAATCACTTCTATGTGTTGATCCTAAACTTCTGAGTGCAGTACGTCTGGTCCCAGCCTCTAACTTGCATTTATAATTGTTTGACAGACATTTTTACTTGGAAAATGAATTAGTTGTGCTTGATGCTTAATGTGTTCCAAGAAGAGCTAATTCAATACAAGTACTTCCAAAGAGAATGTTTGTTCTGTGCTATAGGTGAGTTCAATTATACAAAAAGCTCCCCAGAAAAGATGTTTTTGTTCTATTTCTGGCTGTACCAGGGGGCTAAAGTAGGCCCTTATATATGCAAGAAAACTCCTTTACCAGTGAGTCATATTCTCTGCCCCTTCTCATCCAAGATTTGAACTTTACTACCAAGGTAGATCAGCATGCTTACAGTCTGTTCAGAGGTAACTGAATTTGTGCTTTCACAATAACTAAAATGATATTGTTTAAGGTATTTATATCTTTATGAGATATCCCTGGAATTTGATAGACAATGTTCTTTCTCTCACTGTTTGTCAAATGAAGACATCTCTAATTATGTGCAGTTAGACAGGAAGAGACACAGGGTACTCTCAAGACGGGCATTATCTCTCAGGGACAAACTGGACAGCAAACAATGTATAAGGGCCTACTTTAGCTCCCTGGTACAGCCAGAAATAGAATAAAAACAAATCTTTTCTGGGTATTATTTGAAACAGTGGTTATCTTCTGGGCAGGGTACAGTGTGGGAGGTGGTAGGGACACAGTGATGAAGCAGACACATTCCCTGACCCCGGGGAGCTTACCGTTTCAAAGGGAAAGCAGATAACCACAATGAAATGAATGTTGGAGGTAAATCGTTTGTTTAGGGATATGAGAAAAGTTCATTTAGAGCATGGGAACTGGATTATTGCCATATTTTCATGGAGGAGATAGATGGGAAGCAACAGAGTTGGCATTAAAAATGAGTAAGATTTAAATAGGAAGGGAAAGAAGAAAGGCAGAAGGTACAGTTTGAGGACAATGAAGATATATTCTAAACAAGTCATGAAAATAAATTTAAGAGATAGAACAGGAGAAACTGTATTTCAAACGTATATTATCATAACAGGCTCACCACCAAAGCTACCAATAACCCTCTACTACAGTTAACTATGCCTTTCATTTCCCTCCCTTTCAGGTAACCTTAGTTCTGCAGTAAGAACCTAAGAATTTGTTTTGATTTGATTTAACCTGATGTCTTGCCTAATTTATTTATAGCCCACCTATGAGTGAAATCATTTGGTATTTGTCTTTATCCTTCTGACTTAATTGATGTAAGCAACTTTCCTCTATTCTCTAAGTAGTGCATCCTTTTGTTCTTATAGACAATGACAGATCAGTGGGCATCGTAGAGGTAACCAGGGATGAACTTGTTATTTTATCAGAATAGGACTTAATGCTGACCTGTCCATCAGAAATTTTACTTGGGAGGCATGAAACTGTATTTGCTTAGAACTTATTAATTCATTTGTTACCTTATTCACTTGGTATTAATGTTTCCTGAGGACCGTTGGACACCAGGCTTTGGATATGAAGCAATGAATGAGAGTTAGCCCCTACCCCCAAGGAGTGGATGGGAAGATAGCTATGCAGATAGGTGATTTTAATGCTCTGTGGGAAGTACTATAATCTACATGCATGAAAAAAGGTTCTGGAGTACCGAGGGAAGAGAAAGCAATGCTGGTGCTCTCTTAATCAGTCTCTCATAATTTTTCATGTCTGCTCTCTCTCCCTGAGCTTTCTGTCAGAAATTAAGATCTGATCATATCAGTCTTTCTGCTTATAAATCATGGTTGGCTCCATACTGACTGTAGAGCCAAGTCCCAACTTGAAAGAAGCAAGACATGGAGGTCTTCACAGTTGGGTCCAACCTTTTCCAGTGCCCTCTCACACCCTGCCCTGGATAACAGACCCCTACAAAGTTGTCTCACTGAACTCTGTATTGCCTTCCCTGCTCCTCTTTATCTGGTCAACTTTTGTTTCCCTTGAGCTCCTGGTTACTGTTATTTTTCTGCAGCAGCAGCTTCAGCTCCTGCAGATGGAGCAAGTTCTTTCTCTGTATTCCTACAGCTTGTTGTCAACCTCTCTATTCTAATACTTATCACATTATACGAAACTGTTTGTTTATGTGTCTGTCTCCTCCACTAGGCAGTATTCTCTTCAAGGCTGGTAGTGGGGCCTTATTCTTTTCACTATCTTCAGGATTTGCAATGTGTCCAGTAAATAGTAGGTGCTCCAAATGCCTTTTCAGAGTGAAGGAGTGACTCCAACATGTGGATGCTTGGGTCTCAGTGTTTTCAGCAGCCGGTATCACTTAACATGAGAGGTGACTTAAAAACGAAGGGCAGCTAGAGTAGCTGCAGAACAGACAGTTTTAGTGACATCATGAAAATAGTCAAAAACAAAACTAGAGAAGGCTGAGACAATGCTCCCACTCAGGCTTCAACAAATTACCTTTGCTTCTGAGCAGCTCCTTTTTGTCTTTTTTTTCCCATTCACTTTTCAAAATCTAGTCACTGAAATGATTCTAATTATTCTTTGTCAATTGCATATCCAGGAAACACTTCCTTTACAAGCAATTAAAATACACTAAAATAGATTTATGAAAGTTGAACCTGATTTTGCTGGTAAGAAGGGAGTAGAGGATGTTTATACTTAGGAGACATATTTCTTTGCTTCCAGAGGCTCTCTAGCATTCTTTATCTACTGTACAAGTTTGGTACTAACATAGCAAACATCCAGAGGTCCTCCGCAAGAAGAATTGTGTTGTTAACAGTGTGAGAGTCCCATAGACTATGTGCTTTACCACAGCCAGCTGTCCTGTAAATGTGTTGAGTTCTGCCTCTGCCCACTTCGCCCCTCCATTGGGATGAGTCTGGCTCAGCAGTGGGCAGTTTGGAGTGGCAAGAACGTTCCCAGTACTGTGATGGAAGATTTGGGCTTTTGATCATGTTGGAACCACAGGCAATCACTTAACTGCTTGAGTATCAGTCTCTACTTCAGTAAAAACAGAGATACTAATCTCTACCTAACCAATCTGAAAGGGTTGTTTACAAGGATCAATGGAAACAAATTCTGTGAAAAGCTCTAGAGAATAGAAAATTGGAGGAGATTTTACATTCATGACAAACACTCTTAGTGGCTGCTGGGCTCCAAAATTACTAAAGATTTGGCTAACACTCATCAGCAGATTAGTAAAAATACGTATAGTCTTGTCCCTTAACAGTTTATTTAATAGACCATGCAAGGATGATTCACTTCCTTGTCACACTCAAACCAACAGTGTTTTAATGTCCCTCTAAATTAGACAGCAGTCAGCAGCTAAAACAA
Organism: Sorex araneus; assembly: GCF_027595985.1. Classification (NCBI taxonomy): domain Eukaryota; kingdom Metazoa; phylum Chordata; class Mammalia; order Eulipotyphla; family Soricidae; genus Sorex; species Sorex araneus. Next base: position 139,731,824 of record NC_073313.1, on the reverse strand, counting down.
TAGCTAGGACATTGGTTGAAAAGAAACATACAACAGAGAAGGTTTGTCAAGCAAGCACTCTCATCCCGTTGTTAATTGATTTGCTTGAGCGGGCACCAGTAACATCTCCATTGGGAGACTTGTTACTGTTTTTGGCACATCGAATATGCCACGGGGAGCTTGCTAGGCTCATGGGGGCGAGATACTCTCTGTAGCTTGCTAGACTCTCTGAGAGGGACAGAGGAATTGAACTCAGGTTGGCTGGTGCAAGGCAAATGCCCTACCCGCTGTGCTATTGCTCTAGTGAGTAAAGGCTTAGCACATGAATTCAGGAGTCCTTAAGAGATGCCCAGCATGCCCACCACCCATCCCCACACACATACTAAACTCTACTTTCTTGGGCATGACTGTAGAAGGAAAGGCCTACATTGGGTGATCTGCAAATCCAAGAAGAATATAACAGAACTAAACCATTCAGTAGAGGATTGTGAACAGTAGACCAATGTGAGAGTGAGCACAAATCATGTTTCAGCATGAGTTTTCGAGTCAGGTGTGGAGGAACTGCAAAAATGCCAAAGGGCAGGCACACAATCATGCAGGGCAAACAAAGATCATGGAAAACTGGTAAACTGCAGTGATGGCACACTTTGAAATCTGACCTTAAATTAAGGCCTTGAAATATACCTGTAGGATAACATTGATTTTTCCTTCCTCCCTTGCCACAGGGAGCTTAGGTTTAGACACTCCTGGAGACACTCCCGGAGACACTCCCATTCCTTTGTTTATCTGTAAACTCTTCTCTGCACCCTCCTTCCCAACCAGTTAATCACCTTTTCTCTAATCAGATTCTATTATCTTGTAAGATCAGATTCTTCTAAGGACTCGGAATTTGTATTGCAAGTTAGTGTCTTTTGCATAGTTTACCTTAGGGCAATGTCCTTTCTGTATGAACACAGGAAGACAGCTAATATTATGCTTTGTAACTTGGGAGTTGATTGAGTCCAATAATATTTACTCCTGGGCATCTGTTTTCTTGACTCAGTTGCCCTTAGTTCCTAGCACCCCAAAAGCAGGGTCCCGACGAGGGATGGAATGGACCCAGGGCAGGTTGTGAGCTACCCCGGCATCGAAATCGGCCAGGCCAAAGCACCACAATACTCAACTATAAATTGAGGGCATGATCATGGACAATGCTGTCATGATCCAAAGGTAACGATAAAACTAGGACCCTGCTGGTGTTAGGAAGATTAACCTGGCCTGAGGACTGTGGTCTGGAATGGATAGTGAAGAGATGTCCTCAGGAAGAACCAAACTTTATATCTCTTACTGTGCTCATACAGAATGACATTGCTAGAAATCTTAGAAGTAGATTTACCATAACTATTTAAGCAGATTACCAGCTCACACTCCGACACACCCTTGTTTGGACCCTCACCCTTGAGCGGATCTCCTTGGATGAGATTTCCTTAGATGAAAGTTTGTTAATTTCCTCGAGAAATGGTCTTACCCTTCTTTGTTGATTTGTTAATGTTCAACCCACTTTTGTGTCACCACCCTCGTAATTTGCTATATAATATGTAATTTGCAAATTTTGTAATTTGCTATATAAACTAAGACTGTGGGGATTGAGGGGAGACAGGAGACAGAGGAAGACAGAAGAGACAGAGGAAGAAGACAGAGGAGACAGAGGAAGAAGACAGAAGAGACAGAGAAGGAGACACATGAGAGGACATCAGAGAAGAACAGAGAAGACACAGAAGCAGAGACAGAGAGGTTGGAAGAGACCAGAGGAGAGACTACAGAGACAGAGACAGAGAGACAGACAGAAGCAGGGGAGACACTGAAGCAGAGCTCAAGACAAAAGAAGTGAGAGTGAGTGGGGGCCGAGAGAGAGAAGCAGAAGGGGAACGGAGATTGGAATTAATTGCAACTGATACCGACCAGCCTGGCACTTGTTCCTTCCTTCGCCTGCCCATCTCCATCAGCCTCCCGGGGTGGGGGAAACGGTGTGAGACTACCAAATGCGGGTGGCGGGAGAGATAGAGCGCCCCGCGGCCCCCTACCTACTTTTGTGAACACACACATATATCAATGAAAACTCATTTGCCTTACATTACAAAATGATCCTAGCTTCCTTCGTACCCTACCATATTTTCCTAGCTTTCAACTCACCGTTCCTTTGCAGAAAAGACCTGGCTATTCCTTCTCAGCCTAGATCACCCAACTCATCTTTCAAGACCTAGTTCAAATGTAACCTCTTTGAAGTCTGCTGATTCCTCAAAGGCAGAGTTCCTTTTCCTTCTTTTGTGCCACCACCAGGACTTTTATTGCTTTCTGGTCCATTCTGGCTATTTGTTTGTACATCTTATTCCTCATCTCTCAGGAACAGGAACCGCATGGTAGCTGTCCTGATCACACAGCAGGCACAAGATGGTGCTCACTCTAGACAGGTTGAACAAATAAACAGTTGAGCACACATGCACCAAGCTCATTTACTAGATCTGCCTAGGACTCAATGAGAAGGCTCATTAGGCAATGATTCGATATGATATACATGCTTCTTCCATGCTGGTTTACCTGATTAGCAACTGCTTGGTGCTGGCAAGCAGCAAGAAATCTGCTGGCAGAGGCAGTGTGACAATGTACTGATGAAGCAAGATACTTGGTGGCCTATGGTTGACTCCAACTATCGGACCGGTTCCCATAATTTGCAAACATGAGCTGGAACAGTGCTGCTCCTCATCCCATCTTTTAACTCTCAAGTGATTACTTCTCAGGGAGTTGTCTAGAGGACTGAACATCATTTAGTATATTTGAAAACAGAAAATACACCTATTACCAGAGAAGAACATGGAATGAAGAGAAACTGATCAGCCTCTGCTACTACAGAAACTCTGCTCAGCAGCCACAGCCTCCAGATCTCCTGGTTCTGCCCTGGATGAACCTGATGATGTTGGACACATTGACTCATTTCAGATTATTCATCCCTGTAAAACCCCCCACTCTCGGGCTGTGAAAACCACTCTCGAGAGGGGATTACACATAAAAGGATGTTCGAGGGCTCTCTGGGCAGGTCTCTTTCACCGCCCTCGTTTTGTGCTCTTGAGCTGCTTCTCCACCCCGGGATGGTTTTTGTGTTGGATGGATGAAGGAAGAACGAGGGACAAGCTGGTTGCTGATTAGTTGCAGTTCAATTCCTTGTCTCTCCCAGCTCTATCCAACCCTCTCTCTCACTTGCTCTACAACATCTCCGTGACTCCCCTCCTATCTCCCCAGTCACTCTTACTCTTAGCCTTCTCTCTAACTCACAACCTTCTCCTCTAACTCTTTGTCTCTTCTTTTCTCCATCTCCTTCAATCCCCTAATCTTCGAACTCTGTCTCACTCAATCTACTCCTCTTTCTGTCTCTCTCTGTGTCTCTGTAACTGTCTCCCTTTTCTTCCTCTCTTCTTCAATCTTCTCCCTTTCTCGCCCCCCCCCACCAGCTGCTCTTTTTCTTCTCTCCTACCATGCCCCCCAACCTCGCCTCCCCACAGGAAGCGCAATCAAAATGTTTTTCCAGTCTTCTCGACCACTTGTAGCCCACAAGGGCAAAATAGCCCTTAAGGTGTGTTTCTCCTCTCCTTAGACCAGCAACTTGATTCACGTCTTTAATTCTATTTCCTAAAATTTACCATTCTGTATGGACACAGTATCACTGTATCACTGTCATCCTGTTGTTCATTGATTTGCTTGAGCGGGTGCCAGTAACATCTTCATTTGTCCCTGTTGCATGCTAGTGTAGCCCAATGGCATCTGCTCACTCCAGGAACACGAAGAGCACGTTGTTGTTACTGTTTTTGGCATATCAAATACGTCACAGGTAGCTTGCAAGGCTCTGCCATGCGGGGATATAAAAATAATAGTATGATACTAATACTCAAGAAAAGTAGAAATGAAGACCAGGAGGATGGGCCCATGGTTGGAAGCTTGCCACAAGTTAGGAGTCGGCGCAGTTAGGAAATGCATATATTTTCATTTATTTATACCATCCTTTTTGAATATAATAATATTTTATGGACACAGTAATAGACACTTTTAGGCTTGTAGGGTGACTCTCCTGGGGACATCTCACCACAGACTCAGACTACAGTGCTCAAGCCGGATCAATCATTCCTAACCCCAGCAGGGTCCAAATCTACTTATTACTATTGGATCATGACAGAATTTGTCCATGACCAAGCGCTTAACTTATAGTTAAGCATTACGGCACTTTGGCCAGGCCCATTTCTATGCCAGGGTAGCTAGCTCACCGCTTGCCCTGGGTCCATCCAGTCCCTTGTCAGGACCCTGCTTTTGGGGATCTAAGTGAGGGCAACTGAGACTTAAGTCGAGAGAGCAGATGTCCAGGAGGTAATACTATCTGGAGTTAATCAATTCCCAAGCCACAGGCTTGTCTTGTTAACTGTCTTCCTGTATCCATACTAAAAGCAATTGCTCTGAAATAGCTAACCATGCAAAGGACATTAAAGAGAAGAGAAAGACAATATTTACAAGTCAGAGTCTGATCAGGAGACAAAGGTAATTGACAGGTTGGGGGGGCAATTAACAAACACAAGCTCCCAGTGGCCAGGGAGGAAGGGCAAACCAACATTGTCCTACACATCCCCCAATCGGGGAGATTAAGAAAGAAGTGGCATGGACCGTGTCAGTAAGAAGCTTGACTGAGATTGCTGTGCATGTGGGGCAGCAGAACCCACAGGGTTTTGATGCTTTGGTTGTTTTTGTTTTGAAGTTTGAGTCACTCTGCTACAAGCCCAGATGTGCAGCTTGTGAAGATTAAGAGAGGAAGAGCAGTTAGATGCGCACCTCAGACTGTGTTGCAGCACAAGTAGAGTACATGGAATTGGACAGGATGGGATGGGATGGGAAGGAACAGAGGAAGGGGAAGGGACTGCAGGTAGGGGAACAGGACTGCACAGGATTACAGGCTTGCTCAGTTATAGGCTTGCTCAGAGTTGATTTCTTGCTCTGTGATATATAAACCAGGAGCAGCAAATTCTGAAGGCTGTGCGGATCGATGCAGTTTAGTATTGAAATAAAATAAAATGTGTGACAAATTCAACCCGATGCATCTTTGTTGATATGCATGATGATTACTGAGCTGTCCTGCAATTAAGCATAATGGTAAACAGCTTCCAGCAATTATGAATACTTCTAACAAGCTGAACCGAACATTTCTGAGGTTCGGGTTGGGGGCGTGCTGAAGGAACGATGGTGGCTGGGCAGGAAGCAGAGCACATAACTTGTTGCAAACAGTTCTCTGGTTCTTCTACTTCTCCTCTCCTTTCTATCCACATTTTAGTGAATAGGAAACAAGTTCAGAAGACAGGGGTTAGATAGCTACCTCCTCTCTCCAGCACAGTCACCCTGAAGCCCCTAGGTTGAGGAATCTAAGGGACCTGGGGGAGGTTCAGACTGATTTTGTACTACTTTTCATTGGGGCCTGAAATTTCACCATGTGGCTTTAAAATAAAATATATGTGCCTGGCCCAGGTTTGGATCTTGACAAATGTATGCAGAGAGATGTTTGAAAGCAATTACTGAAAGCTTAAGAGACTAGGGGGTGGGAGCACAGGGGGTAAGGTATCTGCCTTGCACGCAGCGGACCCGGGTTTCATTCCCAGTATCCCATATGGTCCTCCGAGCACTGCCAGGAGTAATTCCTGAGTGCATGAGCCAGGAGTAACCCCTATGCATCGCCAGGTGTGACTCAAAAAGAAAAAAAAAAAGAGGAAAAAAAAAGCTTTAGAGAGTAGGGCTGGAAAGATAATACAGTGGGTAAGGCTCGTGCCTTGCATGCAGCTGACCTGAATTTGATCTCTTACACCATATTCAGTCCCCTGAGCATAGCCAAGAGTGATCCCTGAGGACAGAGCCAGAAATAAGCCCTGAGCATAGCTGGGTGTAGCCCCAAGCCAAAAAAACAAACAAAAAACTTGAGACAGGTATTAGATGCTATTATGTAATTATTCATTTCATTAAGTTTGCTAATGATGTTGAGGTTACATTTTTAAAAGGTCCTTATTTGTTGGGAAACACACTGGAATATTAAAGGCTAATAACTGTGAAAGATATGGTAAGTCAGCCATGGAGAGCTAATCTACAGTTAGTGATCCTGAATTGCATAACTGAAATTTGCTACTTGTACATTGCTAGTGAAACATAAACTGTTAACAAATCTTTCAGAAAACAGTATGGAAATTTCTGAAAAACAAGTAAAACTAGTAAACCATATGTCAAGCTAGTCCACTTCTAGGTTCTTATCCAAAAAATATGAAAATACCATTTTGAAAAGATATATGCATCTTTGTGCTCCCTGCAAATTTATTTTATTTCATTTTAGGGGGCCACACCTGGTGTGCTACCAATATGCTACCCGTGCATATTGGATATGCCAAAAAACAGTAACAAGTCTCACAATGGAGACGTTACTGGTGCCCACTTGAGCAAATTGATGAGCAAACAGGACGATAGTGACAGTGACAGTGACAATTTAATTCAGCTAGGATGACTTCAAACAAAGGTGATTTCTTCTGAATATGTATTACTTTCACACTGTCATGGGAAAAATCTCAAAGTCAAACTATCATAGACTGAGAACCATCTGTAAGGTCAGATGTCAATTATGCCTCAAAAAAATTTTTTTGCAGTGCTAGAAATAGAACCGAGGCAGAATCTCCGGACCCCATGCCAGGCTATCTTCACTGGGGCACCTCGGAGGGGGGCTGGTTGAGTTTCCCTCCCTGCTGCAAGCAGAACGCCAGCAGCCAAAAGCATCTAGAACCCAGCCACAGCCATGCTCAAGGCCACTCTCCACACGCTCAGAAGAGCCTCATCCATAAGGGAACAGACAGAGGAACCCAGGTATGCGGGACCTGTGGCTGAGATCTCCAAGCCTGCTCAGATCAGGACTGGGCCTCCTCCATCTAGATCCCCAGTGTTCCAGTAGCTTGGCAGCCACACCCACAAAAAGCCACAGGCACCATGTAATCTCATCAACGGCCAAGATCCAGAGACTATAAGATAAAGCTCCCAGAAGAGAGAGATGCAGTAATTCCTGGAGTGTGTGGCCACATTCACGGCTGTGCAAACTCTTATACTCTAGTCCACTCACTGATGTACCTAAAGTAGTCCACATTTGTTTGGTTTTAACATACTTGCTTGTATTCTTTTATATATGGGCTTAAATGGCTCCAGAATGAAATACAACATTCACACACTTCCCTCTTATTGTGGTGGAAAGATGCTTGCTTGTGGGGTGGGTGTTTGAATATTATCTGTAATGAACTATTGTGAACTAATTTATGAGACTAAAATTTATAAAAATAAAAAAAAGAAATAGAACTAAGCGTTATATACAGGTGAAGTATGTGCTCTACCACTGAGCCACCTCTCTGGTCCCAATTATACCTCAATCTAAAGCACAATCTGTATTTTTGGACAGTGATCTCTGGGGGCAGGGAATGGAGTATAGAAAAAATCTAAGATTGGTAGAATGCTGATAATCTTTGAAGCTGGATTATGGGTACCTAGTGGTTCATTATACTCTTCTCTATACTATGGATCATCTGAATAAAAAATCAAATATCCTACACAGTGAGTAAGGAGTTTGCCTTACACATGGCCGACCCGGGTTCAATTCCTCCGTCCCTCTAGGAGAGCCTGGCAAGCTACTGATAGTATCCTGCCCACATGGCATAGCCTGGCAAGCTACCCGTGGTGTATTTGATATGCCCAAAACAGTAACAAGAAGTCTCACAATGGAGATGTTACTGGTGCCCGCTCGAGCAAATTGATGAACAAGGGGATGAGAGTGCTACAGTGCCTACATTGCTTTAGTAGTGATTTATAAATTAGTGGTCATTAGTTTGATCATGCAAACAATACCTAACAGATGCAGGTAGCTACCAGGCATGGGATTTGGAATGGGCAGTCAGGAGAGAAGGCAGGGGTATGTTGGCACATGAACCACTGTCAGGGAATGTAAACTGGGGTGGAGACATGTGTCTGAGGAGATAGGGAACTCGAATGGTCATAGAACATTCTGAAAATTCTGGGAGAGAAGGAAGTGAAAGAAGACAGGAAACAGTAAACTAGGTACTCTTGCTCATGTGGCAGGACCCCGTTAGCTTGTAACTGGGTAGTTGGGGCTTTTATGTTTCCCTCATTTTTCCCTCTGGTGCCAAGTATGGAACCAGGGCCTTACCTATGGGGAAGCATGTGTTCTATATCCAGCTGTATCCCTGGCCCCTGGGGCCTGAATCTTACTGCAATTTTCTTACGAGTGCCCAAGAACTTTGCTTATTCATTTATTTCACTCTTTCATTTATTTAGCGCTGTTTATTGAGTGTGTAGCTCAAATTTAAGCTCCATGAAAGCATTATATCTTCAGGGCCTTAAATTGGCAGGTGCTTCATGTATGTGCATGAATAATACGTTGTCACTGGCTTATAGTAATAAATAATAGCAAGGTATTATTATATACTACATATAAAATCAGAAACTATAGTAACTAGACTATAATCTTGGTTATTGAGAGCCACACAAAACAAAGATCTGCATGGGGTACCCACAGGAAAGAGAGCAAAAACCAAAAGTCTTACCCTCAGGGAGCTCCAACTCTAGTGGGAAGAGACAGTAAATAAATAAGAATACATAATACGTTAGGCTGTGAGTAGTGCTACAAAAAAAACTACTGCAGGGTAAAGTGAATAGGGGATTGGGGTAGTTGTGCAGGACCAAACGTGTATGGTCTTTAGACCTTCTGGAAATTTTCCTGGTCCCTCCTGGAAGCTGGCTTCAGACATAGTGAACTGCATGAAGCCTGAAAATTAATCAATGGCTTCTGGGCCACTAGGTCTATACATAAGTTTTCACTTTAATTTTGACCCAGTACTGCTCTCTTGCACCTGACTAATCCAAATCCTCTCTGGATAACAGAAATTCTCATAGGTACTTCCTTCTTCTCACCTCCAGACTTCTCTGGGTCTTTTTTGCTTCTAAAGCATCCTTGCATGAGTTTACTACTGAATTTACCATAAACTTCTCTTCCAACTAGATTCAGCTGTCTTAGGATAGAGCATATGCATGCATTCATGTAGATAGGTATTTAATGTAGAGTATTTAATGTGTGAACCCAGGATCTCTACATTCTTGGTCCCTGAGAGTATGTCTTTTTATAGCTATATTCTACAGGGTCTATAACACAGTAGCAACCCTATATATCTTTACCAAATACCTGAATGAATGGATGATGGATAAAGAAATATGTTCTCAAAAAAAAAACCACTGGCTATTTGAGAAGGAACCTCACCTTAATCGAGGTGTGGGGAAGCTAAGGTGCTAGCGTGCAATTAGATACTAAAAAGAGAAATGGCAGTAGTATATCTGGATATAGACTTAGCTATCTGCTGCTGCTGCTGATGATGATGATGATAATCATAGTCATCCTACAAATTCATTGTATGGTTCGAGTTTCTCTCTATACTTCTCTACCTGGTTAATTCTTCAGCTCCCAGAGCCTAACCCAACTACATTTTAGCTTGAACTCTAGCATTTGCTCGCTATGTGATTATTTTTGGTGCCAGGTATCAGACTTTGAGCCTTACACATGCTTCGCATGTGTTGACCCTAGCCCCTTGCTGTGTGATGTTGAGCAGGTTTCTTACATTTTCCCTGCCTCGGTTTTCTCATTTAGAAAAATGGGTATAACAATAATACTATGTATTAAAACAAAGTTCTGTAAAGTACTAGACACAGTAAATGGTACATATGAGTACACTTTTATTATTTGTTACTTTGAGTCAGTGGCTATACTAAATGCATTATTTATTCATTTATACACAGAGCTTCTGCAAGTTGTTGGCCTTGGGACTACCATACTTCTGGAGGGTTTGTATTCTACCTAACTTTATCCTCATGTAGTACAATAGGTGTTGTATATATCCTTAGTATAAAGAAGAAAAATTAGGTGTAAAGCTGTTATCTTAGACAATAATTTGTCTAAGATCATAGAGCTCATCACAGTGTTGAAAATTAGGATTCTAGGGTTGGAGTAATAGTACAGAGGGTTGGATGTTTGCCTTGAACGTGGCCAACCCAGGTTCAATTCCCAGCATCCCATCTAGTCCCCACAGCACTTCCAGGAGTAATTCTTGAGTGCAGAGCCAGGAGTATCTCCTGAACATCGCTGGATGTAACCCAAAAAGCCAAAAAAAATTAGGATTCTATCCCTTATCTCTATTACTCCAAAACTTACTACACTAGTAATTCACCCCTTTAGAGTACATAATTTGTATATTCACATAGTATATCTACAGGTTATTCAACCATGACCACTATCTAGTTCTATAAGATCTTTATCATTCCAGAAAAAACTTTCATTTTCATTAATAATTTATTTCCTTTCCTCACAGCTTCTGACAACCACTAATTTACTTTCTGTCTCTATGGATTTGCCCACATGGGTAAGTTTATAGTGTAATCATGACAGCTCTTCCACTTGAGCATGGTGGTACTGTTATACCAGTCACAGTGAGCAATTTCTAGTCACACTGCAGTCAAGTGATTGTGAGAAATACAACTAAATGAATATGACAATAAATGTGAACACCACAACTAAAAGCACTTCAGCCAAGACGTGTGATCCCTGGTGAGCACATAAACGAGACAACAGTGACCTTGAGCAAGCTCTACAACTAGAATGTGTGTAAGAATGTGACTCTTCATGAGTACCTTGACCACAAGTATCTGAGCAGCCCATCCTGATGCAGTGATCAGGCCCCCACCCTTGGGCCCTACAAGTAAATATATGAGCATCACAGCCAGGTGTGTTTATGATGCCCAGTCATTGCCCAACAACGACAAAGGAAAGAGAAAAGAAGAATTACAATAAAATTAAATATTAAGTGTGCACCAAATCAATTAGAAATTCTGCTCCTAGTTATAAAAGTACATGTTAACAAAACTCAAAAGTAATAGTTCATAGCAGCATTATTCACGATAGTTGAGAAGTGAAATAATCGAAACATTCATAAGTGAATAAACAAAGTGTATGGGGCAGAGAGATAGTGAAAGGGTTAAGGTGCTTGCCTTTTTTAAAAAATTTATTCTGTCCTCTTTATTGTTTAGATCGTCACAGATAGATGTTCTTTTTTTTAAAGTAGCTACATTTATTTATTTATTTATTTAGTTTTAATTTTTTATTAATGAATCACCGTGGGGGTACAGATACAGGTTTACATATTCTCGTGCTTGTGTTCCAGTCATATACAGCTTGAGTATCTATCCCTCCATCAGTACTAAGGTGCTTGCCTTGCACAAGACCAACCGCAGTTCAATCTTTAGCACCACATAGGATACCCTGAGCACCTCCAGAAGTGAATCTTGAGCACTACTGGGTATGCCCCCCAAAAAAAGAAACCCAAAACAGTGTGTTATTTCTTTACAACGAATTAGCACTCAGCTATAAAAAGAATAAACAACATTCTTTTTAAACCCTCAAAGAAGCCCTCAAAACATCATGATAAGTGAAAGATACAAAAGACTACATATTATGATTCCATTGATATTTTAATTTTTTACCATCTTTTTGTTTCCAATCTATGTGTTACTTTGCACTTAAAGTGTTTCTCTTATGGACAACATAATGGTTGGATTATGTTTTATTCATGCTGTCAATTTCTGATTTAATTGGAGTATTCAAATTTAATGTATTACTAGTGAGGCATGGTTCACACTGCTACCTGAGATCTTTTTCTGTTTGTTTTCTTGTATCTTATGGTTTTTAGTTTTTCTAAACTGCCTTTAAAAAATAAGATACACGGCTGGAGCGATAGCACAGTGGGCAGTGGGTAGGGCATTTTGTCTTGCTCGTGGCCGACCTAGATTTGATTTCCAGCATACCATATGGTCCCCCGAGCACCACCAGGAGTAACCCCTGAGCATCACTGGATGTGTCCCCCAAAGCAAAAATGAATAAATAAAATCACTGATAAAAATTTCCAGAATTGAGGATTATAGGAACTGAAATCTAAGAGGTCTGAAGTGTCCCAGTGAAAATAGACCTATCTAGGAAAACTGCAAGACACATTGTATGCAAAATGACCAGATCCAAAGATAGATGCAGAACACTGAAGGCAGTAAGATCAAAAAAGAAATTTACATACAAAGGAGATCCCATAATATGTACAGCAGACCTATAAAATGAAATTTTGCGAGCCAGAAAAGTATGAAGGCATATAGACTCAAAAAGGGAGCACTTCACCAAGAATACTCTAGCAATATTATCATTCAAATCTGAAGGAACAATATAGAGCTTCAAGGAGAGGAAAAATATTAGAGTATTTTAATCTTGAAACCATTTTTTCAAGAAGCATTAAAAGAGTTTCTCTAAAGGACAAACTTCCCAATATGTGGCAATCACTAACAACGAACATGGTTGCCCTCTACTAGATTAAGAAAGGGATATTTTCGGGGCCGGAGCGATAGCACAGCGGGTAGGGCGTTTGCCTTCCACGCGGCCGACCTGGGTTCGATCCCCGGCATCCCATATGGTCCCCCAAGCACTGCCAGGAGCAATTCCTGAGTGCAAAGCCAGGAGTAACCCCTGAGCATCGCTGGGTGTGACCCAAAAAGCAAAAAAAAAAAAAAAAAAGAAAGGGATATTTTCTCCTAGTTTGCTAAGGGATTTGATACATTTTAAAATAATGAATTAACATCTTATTTATATTGATTAAAATCACTTAGCAATCAATCATCACAAATTGACTTATTGATTTATTTTCTGGTAATTCCATTTGTCAATCCTTTAAGTTTTGTTGAAGCAAGTAATATGAAATAAATTTATTATATGTTTTCCAAGGGGATAGGCTTGGGGTGGGAAGGAACCTGGGACATTAGTAGAGGGAGGGGGACACTGGTGTTAGGATTGATGTTGGAACACTGTGTGCCTTAAAAAAACTCTATTATGAACCACTTTGTAAATCACAGTGCCTTAAAGATTTTTTATAAAAGGAGAAAATTATTTATTGATTTTTTGGTCACACCTGGCAGTGCTTAGGGTTTACTCCTATCTCTACTCAGGGAACACTCCATCAGGAGAACATAGGTGTGCCAGGGATTGAATGTGGGTCAGTATATGCAAGGTAAGTGCCCTACCCACGGAACTATCACTCCAGCCAGTATTATAGATTTTTGGGTTCCACATGCTTAAAATTGAAATTACAAGGCATTTATTTTTAATATGTCTGGCTTTTCCATTTAATACAATATGCTCACGTTTCATCTATGTTGTTGCAAATGGCAAGACTTTGCTCTTTTTAATGGCTGCATACTATTCTATTGTATATTTATCTATAGCATATTATTTTCATTCATCTATAGTCAATTTGTTTCTATATTTTGGCAATTATAAATAATGCTTCAATGAACACAGAAGTGCATGTATATTTTCACATTAGTTTTGTTCTCTCCAGATAAATACCTAGAAATGGAATTGTTGTATATCATGCAACATTAAAATTTTTTTAATTGAATCACCATGAGAACAGTTACAAAGCTTTCCAGTCTAAGTCTCAGTCATACAATAATCAAACACCAATCCCCTCACCAGTGCACACCCTCCTCCACCACCAAGAACCCAGTATACCCCCCATCCCACCCCTCCCTCTGTCTATGTGGCAGGTGGTTTCCACCTTATTCTCTCTGCTTTGTTCATATTCAATATTTCGACAAAAGATTAACCATTACTATTTGGAATTTTCCCCAACATTCAGACCTGCCGAAAAGGCATCATTAGATAATTTGTTTTCTATTGGTGATATGAAGAGCATTTCAAATTTCTGATATTTTAGTAATACGTCTGGAGGGATTTCTGCCAAAAGCCGCTGCGTTCCAAGATTGTTTTGTGTGCCTCTGGGATCATGCTGTTCAGGAGCCAGGAGCCATTTGTGGGTGGCAACTTGGGGCCTCGTCAGGGTGGGGAGAGGGGCCAATTCCACCCCCCATACCATGAGGCCCCATGTGTCACGTCACTGCAGTCTCATGCCTGGCTGTCCAATAGGTTCTGAAAAGGTGGCAGCCACTGCGCCACTGGGGAGAAAAGGCAGAAGGGACAAACACCTTTTTCCACCCGGGGTGGCACGGCTTCATAGTTTAATGCTCAGTCCAGATGCATTTTTGCCAAAAGCTGCTAGGTTCCGAGATTGGTTTGTGTGCCTCTGGGATCATGGCCGTTCAGGAGCCAGAAGCCATTCATGGGTGGCAACTTGGGGCCTCATGGGGATGGGGGAGAGGGGCCGGTTCTACCCCCCAATCCCGTGAGGCCCCGCGTGTCACGTCTCTGCAGTCTCATACCTGATTATCCAATAAGCTCTGAAAAGGTGTCGGCCTCTGCGCTGCTGGGGAGAACAGGCAGAAGGGAGAAACACCTTTCCCACCCAGGATAGTTCTCTCAATTTTTGATAAATAATCCTGCCAATATGAAATTCTTTGCTCTTGGGCTTGTCCCATTCAGCACTCTGATCTCCATGGTTTCTGATCAGAAATTAGCCTTTAATCTTATTGAGGATTTTATTTTATATATATATGTGTGTGTGTGTGTGTGTGTGTGTACACACACACACACGCACATATAATGAGTTGTTTTTATCTTGATACCTTCAAGTTCTTAGTGTTTTGACAGTTTATGATGTGTCTCATTATGGATCTCTTTAGTTCACGATACATGGAGTCTGCCAGGCTTCTTGCATGCATAGATAAATATATTTCATCAAATTTGGGTCACTTGGGCCATTTTTTCATCAAATATTCTTTTTGTCTCTTTATCTTTCTCCTTCCATCATATCTATGTTGCTATAATTGATAGTATCACATAGATTGCTGAACTTTTGCCCATTTTACCTCATTATTTTTACTTTTTTATCAGGCTGGGTAATATCAATTGACCTGCTATCATATTTGATGATTTTTTTCTCATTCCTGTTCAATGCTGCTATTTTCATCTACCAATGAATTTTCCATTTCATTTGCTGTACTTTTCAACTCCAGAGTCCATACTTTATTTTAAATAACTTTTGTCTCTTTATTAATATATTTATTTGGTAAGACATTGTTTTCATGTTTTTCTTTCATTATTTGCACATAAAAAATTAAAAAAATTAACTTGCACACATTTAAAATAGCAGGTTAAAATTAAATAGCGGGTTAAAATCTTTGTCTAGGAAAGCTGGTGCTTAGATATCTTTGGAATAATTTATGTTGATTAATGTTTTCTAATATGTTGGACTTTCATCCTTAGCATGTCTTGAAGGTTTTGTCAAAAAGTGGATATTTAAAATTATATAATGTAGTGACTTTGGTAATTAGATGCTCTCCTCCCTAAGTTTTGTTGTTATTATTAATTATGGTATCAACATGTTTAGTGATGAGCTAACTAATGGTTAGAATGAGGTGTCCTTAAATGTCTTGAAATAGGGCAGCGCAGCAATGAAATTGCTGGTCATAGGGCTTCTCCATTTTCTTTTCTTAAATTATTTTATTAAATCACCGTGAGATAGTTACAAGCTTTCATGTTTGGGTTACAATCTCACAATGATCAAACACTCATCCCCCCACCAGTGCACATTCCCCACCACCGATATTAGGCTTCTCCATTTTCATTTGTTCTAGATACCCACATGCTGGTAAAGGCTGTAAAGTACAGTGAGTAAGATCATCACCTGAGGTCTGATAGATCTAGGCTTAAATCACATCAGTATTACTTCATAAGTTATCCGACTCTAAGAAATTTTTCTGTGCCTTGGTTTACCTAGTTGTAAATCAAGAAGACAAAGAATAGTTCACATTGCACAGGGTTGTGAGTTTCATTAAAGCGCTTCAATGGCAAAACATACTAAGCTATTTTTACTGTATTTTATCATACATTTCCATCTCAAATATGAAAGCAAATCTTTGATAAAGTATACATCTGAAACAGAAAAAAATATGAAAAGAGCACCCATAAAATGTTAACTTGTGTTAGGAATATGAGTGCTAGCTTTTAATTTTAATTTTTTTTTTTTTGGTTTTTGGGTCACACCTGGCGATGCACAGGGGTTACTCCTGGCTCATGCACTCAGGAATTACT
The DNA here is from genome assembly GCF_027595985.1 of Sorex araneus. Classification (NCBI taxonomy): domain Eukaryota; kingdom Metazoa; phylum Chordata; class Mammalia; order Eulipotyphla; family Soricidae; genus Sorex; species Sorex araneus. The sequence goes on along the minus strand of NC_073313.1, from coordinate 139,715,677 downwards.
CCTGGCGGTGCTCGGGGGATCATATGGGATGCTGGGATTCGAACCCGGGTTGGCCGCGTGCAAGGCAAATGCCCTACCCGCTGTGCTATTGCTCCAGCCCCTTAATTTTAATTTTTTACATCAAAACATATCTTCTAATTTTATTGCAAATTAAGTGTTTTTAATTCTCTCATAATTTTAATTCTCTCATAATTATCAAACAAGACTACAGTAAATACAGTTTAAAAACGTATAGGCTTGCTCTTCAAACCTGTGTCCTTCCTTGAACATATATCTTGCTTGCTTGTCTCTATGTTCCTTTATTTATTTCCACTCTAGAGAAGCCTGTCTTCTCTCTCAAACATGTGCTTCTCTCTTTCTCTCCCCTCAGATTTTTCTAAATAATTTTCAATGAAAACTACCTTGATCTTGTCAAAGCAATATTATAGGCATGAGGCTGAAATGGGTTTGATCTCCAAAATCCCATGTGGTCCCCCAAGCACCGCCAGGAGTAATTCCTGTGTACAGAGCCAGGAATAACACCTGAGCACCGTTGGGTGTGACCCCAAAACAAACAAGACCCTCCAAACCACCTTGCTTCATAAAAAAAGAAAAAAATGGATATTAAAGAAATAATTTACTTCCTGGTGATTAGAGACTTCAACAGTGAAAGTCTTATGAAGATGAAGTATATATACACAATGGAATACTAAGAAGCTGTAAGGAATGATGGTGAAAACATGCAGTTCACTGAAATTTGGATGGAACTGGAAGACATCATGTTAAATGAAGTAAGCCAGAAGAAGGACAAACACAGGATGATCTCACTTACATGTGGTATATAAAATATATGTATGGGGAATGTTTGAAAAGGGAGATTCCTAAATCACTCAAGGTCCCACAGTATAGGAAGGAGAAAGGCAGACAAGGAAAGAAATTGAGAGGGGAAGAGATAGACAGGAAGAAATGAGGATTAGGGGTCAAGGTGATCTAAGTACACTGGTGATGTAAAGGAGGGGTACAGCTAAATATTCAAACCATACAGTCAACAACACTGAAAACATGAGATTTCAACTTCAATAACCAAACTTAAAAATGTGCCTGACAAGGTGGCAGGCTGGGAATGGATGCGAGCACGTGTGTGTGTGTGTGTGTGTGAACCTGGTGGAGGGAAAAAGACACTGATGGTGGGATTGGTACTAGAAAATAGTATATCTAAAACCAATGATGAATAACTCTGTAAATAATATTGTTTTAATGAAAAAATAAAGTATGATTAAAAAAAGAAGTGGCTTTAGGGAGCCTGAGAGATAGTACAGTGGGTAGGGCGCTTGCTTTGCACACAACCAACCTGGGTTGATTTCTGGCACTGAATACAATCCACTGAGCACCACCAGGGGTGATCCATGAGCACAGAGTCAGGAGTAAACTTTGAGCACTGCCAGATATGGCCCAATCACACCTCCACACTCCCAAAAAGAATTTACTTTACTTTTTTTTTTTTGGCTTAGCAAAGTATAATTTCAAAATTTCTTCTTCTTCCGAAACTCCCAAAAAGAAGTTACTCTAGGACCAGAGGAATAGCACAGTGGCTTAGAGACCTGCAAATATATTGGCATGAGTTGAAATTTACAGTGACTCCATATGTGCCAAGAGTGATCCCAACAATGCAAGGATGGTTTAACATTTGCAAGTCAATCAACAAAATTCATCATATCAATAAAAGAAATAATAAAAACCATATAATCATATCAATAGAAGCAGAGAAAGCAGTTGATAAGATCCAGCACCAGTTTATGATGAAAACTCTCAGCAAAATGGGTATTGAAGGAACTTTCCTCAATATAGTTAAAGCCATCTACCATAAGCCCATAAGCCCACAGCAAGTATCATTCTCAATGGGGAAAAACTAAAAGCCTTCCCTCTGAGATCGGGCACAATACAAGGTTGCTCGCTTTCGCCACTTCTATTCAATATACTACTGGGACTCCTGGCCATAGCAGTTAGACAAGAAAAAGATATCAAGGGCATACAGATAGGAAAGAAAGAGGTCAAGTTATCACTATTTGCAGACGATATACTACACTAAACCCTAAAGACTCTACAGAAAAGCTCCTAGAAACAATAGGTCGATATATTAAAGTGGCAGTCTACAAAATCAACACCCAAAACTCCATGGCTTTCTTATATACAAATAATGAAAGAGAAGAAAGAGACATAAAAAAACAATCTCATTCACAATAGTACCTCAGAAAAACAGGTACCTCAGAATCAGCTTAACCAAAGAGGTAAAGGACCTATACAAGGAAAATTACAAAACACTATTTCAAGAAATAAAAGGGGACACTAGGAAATGGAGATACATCCCCTGCTCATGGATAGGGAGAATTAACATCAAAATGGCTATACTGCCCAAAGCACTATACAAATTTAATGTGGTCCCTATAAGGATACCCATGATATTTTTCAAAGAAACAGACAAAACACTCCTGAAATTCATATGGAACAATAAACCCCTACGAATAGCTAAAGCAATCCTTGGGAGAAAGAATATGGGTAGCATCACCTTCCCAAATTTCAAACTCTACTACAAAGCAGTAGTAATTAAAACAGCATGGTATTGGGCTAGAAACAGACATGCAGACCAATGGAACAGAGTTGAATATCCTGTTACAGACCCCCAAATATATGGCCGCTAATACTTTGACAAAGGAGCAAGAAATGTGAAGTGGAACAAGGAAAGCCTCTTCAACAAGTGGTACTTGGAAAACTGGATAGCTACCTGCAGAAAAATGAACTCTGACTTCTATCGAATGCCAGGCACAAAAGTCAGATCAAAGTGGATTAAAGACCTCAATATCAGACATAAATCTATAAGGTACACAGAAGAAAATGTAGGCAGAACCCTCCATGACACTGAAGCTAAAAGCATCTTTAAGGATGAAACAGCATTAACCATGCAGGTGGAAGAAAACATAAACAATGGGACTACGTCAAACTAAGAAGCTTCTGCACTTCAAAAGAAACAGTGACCAAAATACAGAAAGGGCCCACAGAATATGAAAGAATATTTACCAAAAAACCATCTGATAAGGGATTAATATCCAGGATATAAAAGACACTAGTAGAATTGTATAAGTAAAAAACCTCCAACCGCATCAAAAAGGGGGAGAAGAAACGAACAGAAGCTTCCTCTAAAAAGAAATACAAATGGCCAAAAGGCACATGAAAAAATGCTCCACATCGCTAGTCATCAGAGAGATGCAAATCAAAACAACAATGAGATATCATCTCAAACCACAGAGACTGGCACACATTCAAAAGAACAAAAGCAACCAGTGCTGGCGTGGATGTGGGGGAATTGGGAACACTCTTACACTGTTGGTGGGAATGCTTACTGGTCCAGACTTTCTGGAAAACAATACGGACAGTCCTTCAAAAACTAGAAATTGAGCTTCCATATGACCCTGCAATACCACTTCTGGGAATATATCCCGAGAACGCAAAAAATCATAGTAGAAATGACATCTGTACCTATATATTCATTGCAGCACTGTTCACAATAGCCAAAATCTGGAAACAACCTGACTGCCCTAAAACAGATGACTGGTTAAAGAAACTTTGGTACATCCACACAATAGAATACTATGCAACTGTTAGGAGAGATGGAGTCATGAAATTTGCTTATAAATCGATAGACATGGAGGTATTATGCTAAGTGAAATGGGTCAGAAAGAGAGGGACAGACATAGAAGGACTGCACTCATTTGTGGAGTATAGAATAACATCACATGAGGCTGACACCCAAGGAAAGTAGATACAAGGGCCAGGAGGATTGCCCCATAGCTGGGAGACTGCTTCATGAGCGGAGGGGAAAAGGCAGATGGAATAGAGAAGGGATCACTAAGAAAATGATGGCTGGAGGAACCAGTCGGGATGGGAGATGCGTGCCGAAAGTAGATAATGGACCAAACACGATGACCTCTCAGTGTCTGTGTTGCAAGCCATAATGCCCCAAAGTGGAGAGAGAGTATGGGGAATATTGTCTGCCATGGAGGTAGGGGGAGGGTGGGAAAGGGGGAGTATACAAGGATATTGGTGGTGCGGAATGTGCACTGGTGGAGCGATGGGTGTTTGATCAATGTGTGATTTTAACCCAAAACTGGAAGCTTGTAACTATCTCACGGTGATTCAATAAAACTAAAAAAAAAGTGATCCCAACAGTCTGCCATTTGAATGTGGAAGTCTTTGATTCCAATGTCACAAGTTGTTTCTACCTGCATGGAAGCCAGGTGTGTGTAAGAACCCTCATAAGAAAGTGATTTGCTTTCACAACTAAAAAGATATGTGAGCACCAAGACCAGAATTGTAACCTTTGGTGAGCATGTGTGTGAGCACCGCAGCAATCTCTGGTGAACATCATAAGCATAATGTGTATGCCACAACTATAAATGTGAATACTCCGGGGTTACTCCTGGCTTTGCACTCAAAATTACTCCTTGTAGTGCTTGAGGGACCATATGGAATGCCAGGGATCAAACCTGGGTCCAGCACAAGCAAGGAAAGCACTTTAACTATTGTACTATCTTTCCAGCCAGACCCAAGCAACAGATTCTTATAGTCTTTAGGATATTCTAAGTATAGTATCATGTCATCTACAAATAGCGAAAGCTTGAATTCTTCCTTTTCTATCTAGATGCCCTTGAAATATTTTTCTTGCCTAACTACTATGGCAAGTGCTTCCAGCACTATATTGAATAGGAGTCGTAATAGTGGGCAACCTTCAGCCTTTAGTTTTTCCCCATTGAGTATGATGCTTGCTGCGGACTTGTGGTAGATGACTTTGACTATAATGAGGAAAGTTCCTTCAATTCCCATCATGTTGAGAGGTTTTTTTTTTTTTATCATGAATGGTGTTGGATCTTGTCAAATGCTTTTTTGCATCTATTAATATGATCATTGTGATTTTTATCTTTTCTTTCATTGATATGGTGTAAGCAACAGGCTCATATCTAGGTACAAAATCTCAAGTAAGGGCAGCTTGGGAAAAAAATCTATAAAACCAACTTTGCAAAGGCAAGTGTGTACCTTCCCATTCTTGGAGGGTGGCCTGCATCTGCACCTGAGATGTGGACTCTTCTTCTCTCTCTTTCTCTTTCTCTCTCTGGTTCTCTCTCTCTCTCCCTCTCTCTCTCTGAATGAAACTGTTACTTAAAAAAGAATGTGAGTAAGTATGTTTGTAAACACTGAATTGACGAGTGTACACCTCAAAAGTTCTGTGGCTGAGTGTGCAAGTGATGTAACCTCTGGTGCATACCCAGGGAGAGTACCACAGCCAGGCATGTGTGCAAGCCCTGTTATTGTAGCAACAACATCAACAGCAATGAAGGGAGAAGGATGGGGAGAGGGAACAACATAAATATCGTTACAAAAAATAAATAAACCAGAAAGGTGCCAGCACCTTGTACTTGGACTGAGGTTTCTTCCTTTTATATAAGGAATTGCTTCTGTGAATCCTGTAGTAGGCCTTTTCTTTTATGTATCAATGCAAATGAAGATATATATCCACTGGTGCTACTGTGGGGAGAGCTGATAGAGATGGAACTAGTCATTCATTTGTTCCGCTAGTGTGTCAAGTGTTTGGTCTGGAGTTAGGCAGGCCAGGGTTCAAGTCCTATCTCACTTTTCATTCAGGCCCTCATCACCTCTTAGCTTCTGAGCTGCTCCTCCTATCGCAAAGTCACTTCTTACATATCATCCCACATGAACACACATTAAACACACATATAAAATACACACTGGATCTTCTCATTCCATATTATACATCTTTTTGTGATATCACATATTTGATAGGAGGGACAAGTTTTGCTATAGCTTTAGCACAACTAACAACATTGCCTCTAGTAGCCTGGCCCCTATAACACTTCTTTAGATACATCTTTTACCATTCTCCAACTTTCGGTTTCATACATGGCTTGAAGTTGCACACAGACATACAGACCCGTACCCACTCCTCTGCTTGAACATTATGCTTTCCTAGAATTACTTTATCTCCAATATACCTGGTTCAGTGAATCCTTTCTGCACTGGGGGTAGGGCAGGGCTCTTGAATCAAAAGTCAGGACCCTGTTCAGTCTTCTTTACCCAAACTTTGGAATCAGAGGCAGCTTAGGATATAGTGATAATAACTGATATAAGTCTAACAAATCCTAGCACAAGCTACCTACAATTTTTTTCAACTGAAAAATCTAAGTAGACAATAGATGCCAAAAGTAGAAAAGGTAATTTAGTAACAGAATAAGTCTCTGCCATGCTTTAGACACCCAGTTCCTTACCAGTGTTTTTGTTTTTTTTTGCCTGTCATGAAAGAACTGGTGAAGGGACGGGTGTTTGATGATTATATGACTGAAGCTCAAACATGAAAGCTTTATAGCTGTATCCCACGGTGAATCAAAAAAGGGGAAAAATAATAATAAAATAATAAAATAAAGTTAACATTCAGAATAGAATAAAAAAAAGTAATGTGGAGTTCATGCCCAATTCAATCAGCTTAATCAATGGCTGAATAAATAGCAGTACTCCTACATTATTAAAAAAATGAGAAAGAACTGCATAAAGTTTCACTTTAACACAATATCATAATATACTCTCCACTATGTTCTGTACTGGCATTTTTCATTTAACCATATTATCTTAGAGTTCCTTTCATAATGACTACTTAACTAATACTTGCCTAAGATTTTAGATTGCTTCTAAGCTTTTACAAACCTACTTTTTTTTTCTTTTTGGGTCACACCTGGCGATGCACAGGGGTTAGTCCTGGCTCTGCACTCAGGAATTACTCCTGGCGGTGCTCAGGGGACCATATGGGATGCTGGGATTCGAACCTGGGTTGGCCGCGTGCAAGGCAAATGCCCTACCCGCTGTGCTATCGCTCCAGCCCCCAAACCTACTTCTTTTCATACAAATTACATTAATTATCAAATTTAGTTTTGGGGGCTTCCAAGCAATGCTTAGTAGGGTAACTGGAGTGTAATGCTAGCAATAATTGGCTAATTAGTCTGGACAGTTCAAAGCTTATATCTGGCAATGCTGGTCAGGACCAGAGGTGCTTGAGGCTACCAGTATTACTGCCAGTGGTACTGGGAGGCCATGTGGGACTCATGTATTTTTAACTTTGGTGCTTGCTGGGGCTCTCAGATGCATTTGTGGTGCTCTCACACTCACAGTAGTGTAGTCACTGAGGTTTGAACTCCTTTGATTAGTGCTTGCATATGTGCTCACCAGGGCTCAAACTCTTATTGGACAGACACAAGCAATGTTTTTGGTATTTGTAGAGGGTCACTGCAGTGCTCACACACATGCTTGCCAGAGATTGCACATCCTGGTTATGGTGCACACACATGATTTTTAGTTAAGATGAGCATCATCAGGGGACAAACTTCATTTTGTGGTACTCACACTCACTTGGCTGTTCTGCATCCAGAATTATAGAAAATTATTGCAGGGATAGCATAAAGTATAGCTGCCAGGCTTGTACTTGGCACATGTGGGACACCAGGTATCTGAACTCATGACCACAGGAGTTCAAGGCAGGCCCTCTAAGCCAATGGGCAATTTATTGAGCTTCACTATATTCCTCAAGTACTTACTCTTGCTTACAGCATTTTTGAGAAATAGAAAGTTTACATCCTGCCTTGTTCTTTCTTCTTCTTCTTTTTTTGCTTTTTGGGTCACACCCGGCAATGCACAGAGGTTACTCCTGGCTCTGCACTCAGGAAACACCCCTGGGTCGGCCGCGTGCAAGGCAAATGCCCTCCCCGCTGTGCTATTGCTCCAGCCCACCTTCCTTGTTCTTTAAATATTTTGCTACACTAGTTGCATTAGTATTAGTATTAAAATAAGTTACCCAGTGTCAGGTATTGAAACTTTAAAATAAGAATATAATTCATGAATTCCCAATTTCCAAAAATATTGGGAATATCAGTTGTACTAACATTGTAATGAGCATATTTTAATTTTATATGATTTAAAAAGCGAAGCGATAGCACAGTGGGTACGGCACTTGCCTTGCACGCGGCTGACCTGGGTTCGATTCCTCCATCCCTCTTGGAGAGCCCGGCAAGCTACTGAGAGTATCCCACCTGCATGGCAGAGCCTGGCAAGCTCCCCGTGGCGTATTCGATATGCCAAAAACAGTAACAATAAGTCTCACAATGGAGACGTTACTGGTGCCCGCTTGAGCAAATCAATGAACAACGGGACGACAGTGCTACAGCACTACAGTGCTATGATTTTAAAGCAATTAAGAATTATAGGTGTCTCAGTGTCAATGTCAAGGTAATTATTATCATATGCCACTAATAAAAGATGTGGGGTTTATTCATGCTTAATTGATCACAGTGTCTAGTGCATAACACTTTTAAAAATAAATGAATAGATAAAGGAATCAGTGATGGAGGGTTGTAGCAATAGATTTGAGAGACTCTCTGCTGCTTTCGCTTTCTTTCCTAGTATCAGCTTGCATGCCCTTCTCGTCCTTCTTTCTCCAGTACGTAAAGACACATAATAGTAAGGCCAAAAAATTGATATGTAGGACCTTTTGAAGTAAAAGAGGGAAGAAATCAGCTTTATTGAGGTATAATTCTCATATCATATAATTCATCTACTTAAAGTGTGCAACTCAGTGTAACTGTAGTAACAACCTGAGTATATTCATACAATTGTGCAAGTTTATCATTATCTAACTCTGCAAAATTTTCATGACCCCCCCAAAGATATTCCATGCCCACTGGCAGCCATTTTTACCTCCCTGCCCCCACCCAACCCTAGCAACAGCAAATCTATTGTTTTCTTCTATAGTTCTGTGTACTCTGGACAATTCCGATTAATGTAATTCTACATTATGTTTTTTTTCATATTTAAGTAGCTTCTGACACATAGCATGACATGTTCAAGAGGTATCCATATTACAGCATATATCAGTGCCTCCTTTCTTTTTATTACCATACAGGAGCTTTCTGGGCCATTCATTTGTGGCTTAGGTTGTCACAGCATTTCCTATGTTGCGGACAACTGAAAGAATTAATCTGAAACTGAAGAGAAGCCAGAAAACATCTAACCCAGAATGAATGAGATTACAGCCATCCTCATCTTTGGCAGTTGTTCTATCATGTTGAGCCAAAGATCTGTCTTACTCGGATGGCAGGCTGAAGTTATGCGTTGTGACCTCCTCCTGGCACTGGTCAAGTGTGGGAAGGGCTCATGGCTTCTGGTATAATGGAATGAAGCAAGTGCCGTATAGCTTGTGTTTCTGGCTTGTGTGGAGCTTGGGTGCAATTCCTTGTTTCTGGACTTCTGAGAAAAGTGTGCTGGGGAACTCCTGGTTCCATTTGTTCTGTTTGCCAGTGGGCAGAGTATACTGTGCTGTGCAGAAAGGTTAGACAGTTTATTGTAGGCTGATGAAAGCACATTAAAAAACCATCAGCTTGGTGGGAAACCAGCTCAGAATCCAATCCAAATGTCAGATGAAATATTTACACAGCCAGGAGATAAACCAAGGGAAACAGTGTGCCCTTTGTGTGTGCTTCTGAGTGTTCGGGCACACACAGAGCTGCTGACCATTTGTCAATTTCCAAGATTTATTCTGCTGCTTCTGGCAAGGGACAACCTAATGATTTAATAGCTTGTCAACACCTACACAGAGAAACAAGGACTGGCACTTCCTCATTTCTTATTTTCTTTGCCTGGAATAGGAATTCCTATTCTAAGTCATTGGAACCTGGAAATCAGACTGTCAGAGTTTTCTTGACTTGAGTGCACAGTTCCTGAATCTGAGCATGATGAATGTTATAACTTTCCTGTTAGACAAACATTCAGTTGCTACCCTTTCAGAAGAACCCACCGAGTTCATGTCCTAAAGCCCGAGTGTTTGCTTCAGACCGTTGCCATGAACCAATTTCAAATGGGCTGAAACTGTTTTGTTTCTGTCCCATAAACCTCTTGAGTTGAATGCCTACTTGAGCAATCCAATGCCTAGTTGCAGCATTTGAGATGGAGAAGTTATTCAGAGGACTTAGTGGCAAATAAGACTGGATTTGGATGTTTTTGGATGCCATGGATCAAATCCAGGTTTTCCACATGCAAGTGAAGCACTCTATCATGGAGCTATATCCCTGCCCCCCCCCCCCCCAGGACTGGCCTTCTTGTGCAGACGATTATGAGCCAGGACTCCTAGGGCAGCTGTGAGTCCTCTGAAAGCAGGTACTATGTCTTTTTCAGTTTAACAGTCCCCACAATGCCTACTGTAGCATCTGGCACAAGTCACCTTACTTTACTTATTTTCAGACAAGTCAACCATGATCTACTGAATGGAAATCAGTGGGTGACAGTTTAGTATTAGAATAATACCTTAGGTATGCTGGGCCTTAATTCCAAAGAGAAGTTAGTAAAGCAAAGTTCTATTAAGCTTTACTTCTCAACCTTCAATATTCATGTCATCCACCTAAGACTTATTAAATGAAAATTCTGATTTGCTAAGGCCAGAACAGAGTTTGAAAACTGTGCCTTCCGTACAAGTTCTCAGGAGATATGATTTTGTCAGTCCAGGGAGTACATTTTGAAGTAGCATGAATTTAGAGCAGAAGTTACCAAAACTAATTTTATCTACCATCCCATTTTAAGAAAAATATCACTCAGCACCTCCCTGGAAACTTATGTTTTATTTTTTATTTTATTTTTTTAATTATATATGGTTACACGTTTTGTGATTTTTTAAAAAAAGTTTTAATTTTGTTATTATTCTTTTTACTTTTTGGGTTATACCTGACAGTGCTCAGGGATTACTCCTGGCTCTGCACTCAGGAATTACTCCTGGCAGTGCACAGGTGAGCCACACAGGATGCCGAGAATCAAACCTGGGTGGACCGTGTGCACGGCAAATGGTTGATCTGTCCAATGATTAGAGTGGGATATTAAAGTCTACCATTATAATTAAGTCATATAAATATATGTCCTTAGGTCTACTCGCAGTTACTTCATAAATATTTCTGCCACTTCATTTGATTAATATATATTTGTAAAAGTTAAGTATTCACGACCTATTAATCCCCCAAATGATTACATAATGTCTGTCTCAATCTCTTTTTACTTTCTTTAAATTAAATGCTATTTGCTCTGATACAAGTATGACCCCCTGCTTTTTCTTGGTAACCATTATCCTGTATGATTATGATTTATTTGCTTTGCAAGTCATACCTGGTGATACTCTGGGGTTACTCCTGGATCCGTGCTCAGGAATCACTCCTGGTGGTGCTCGGGGGGAGCATATGGGATGCTGGGGATTGAATCTGGGTCGGCTGCATACAAGGAAAATGCCCTCCCCACTGTTCTGTCGCTCCAGCCCAGAAACTTATCTTTTAAGAGTGAAAACACAGAAGGCATCCTCTAATTGCACTGAAGACTATAACCATGACTCAGATCATTCCTAGGTGGCAGTACTTCCCACTTGGGTAACAATGGTTTAGAGATTTATTGCTCAATATGGTAACCACTACCATCTGGAATGTGTACTCCAAACCGAGATGTGCTCTATGTATAAAACACACATTAAATTTCAAAGACTTAGTAATAAAATTATCTAGTATTTTATATTGATTACATGTTAAAATGATAATATACTGAGTTGGTTAAAATGAATTTCAGTTATTTCTTTTTGAGAGGGGTTGAGGCTATACCTGGCTCTGTGCTCAGGGGTGAACCCTGATGCTGTTTGGGGACCATTTGTGGACTTTGATACAGGTAAGTACCTTAAACCCTGTATTATCTCTCCAGCTCCTCTTTTCTCCATTTTATAAGATGGCAACTCAAAAATTTTGATTGATTTATCATTGATTAACAATACTTTAGGGAAATGTGTGCATATATTCAATGTTCTACTCATTAAAATTCCAGTACTTTTCCATTAGCAAAAATAAACCTCTACCCATTCCTTCCATCTCCTACCCATTTCCCTCTTAGTCACCATACTTTCACAGCACCTAGAAGTTAGTTTTGCTTATATTTTGGTCATTCATTTGCTTTAGTTTCATATATCCCATGTGAGTAAAATCATTTGATCTTTACATATTTCACATAGTGCCATCACCTTAAACTTCATCCAAAGTATCACAAAAGGCACACTTTCACTATTTTAATGGTAGTGTAGTATTTTATTGTGTATCTGAACCACTTTATCCTATTATATATGTGTCAATGGGCATGAAGTGTGGCTCCATGTTTTAACAACTTTGAATAATGTTGCTTTTGAATACACGCATGCAGATGTCCTTTCAAACAAGTGTTTTCAAATCCTTTGGATAAATGTCTAGGAGCAGTATTGTTGGATCATATGGTATTCCCATTTTTTTTTGGCTTTTGGGCTATACTCACTGGCATTAAGTGCTTACTCCTGGCTCTGTACTCATAAATCGCTTCTGGTGGAGCTGGGGGTTGCCATATGAGGAACACACCCAGGATGGCTGCATGCAATGCAAGTGCCCTGCCTTCTGTATTATCACTCTCGCTCAATATTCTCACTAAAAAGATTAAAGCACCATGATTTACAAAGTTATTCCTAGTTGAAATTTACCATGTTATGTTCCAGTACCTTTTCCACCACCAGTATTATCTTCCATTGACCAGTGTCCCCAGTTTTCCTCATATCCTTCCACGCCTACTCCCCCTGAAGCCACTTTGAAAGGCACATTGTAAGTCTGGTTGAGTAGTACCATTTTATACTCAATTTAATTAATTAATTAATCCAGGAGGGTGTCCCAGGGTGCTTTGGAAGCCGGGAACCTCTCCCATAGATTTTTTTTTTTGCTTTTTGGATCACACCCGGCAATGCACAGGGATTACTCCTGGCTCTGCACTCAGGAATTACCTCTGGCGGTGCTCAGGGGACCATATGGGATGCTGGGAATCGAACCCGGGTTGGCCGGGTGCAAGGTAAATGCCCTACTCGCTGTGCTATTGCTCCAGCCCCTCTCCCATAGATTGTTGACCAACTAGGAGGATGCATGCTTCTCGGAACCTACAGTTCCAGGACATCAGAGCCACGTTTGTACTGGTTGATGCAGGGGGGCTACAGGGCCACACATAGTGGTTTTTGGGGATTATGTGGTGCCAGGGATTGAATCAGGGTTGGCAGCATGTAAGACATTCCCCTTGGCCTTGGTTCTATCTCTCTGGCCGTATATTAAAACTGTATCATTGTATCACTGTCATCCCGTTGCTCATTGATGTGCTTGAATGGGCACCAGTAACGTCTCCATCGTGAGACTTGTTGTTACTGTTTTTGGCATATTGAATACGCCATGGGTAGCTTGCCAGGCTCTGCCGTGTGGGCGGGATACTCTTGGTAGCTTGCTGGGCTCTCTGAAAGGGGCATATATAAATGGCCAGATAGGCTTTTAAAGCCATAATCTTTCTGTTCCACTTAACTATTCTTTTTCTGGTTTTGGTGCTACAGCCAGCTGTTCTCAGGGTTTATTCCTGACTCTGAGTTCAGGGATCACTCCTGCTGGAACTTGGGTATCCATATGGGGTGCTGGGAATGGAACCCAGGTTAGTGAGTGCAAGGCAAGTGCCACACCTGCTGCATATATATATATGTATATGTATATATATATATGTATGAAGGTAGCCATTCAACTTTAATAAGCATGAAAATAGCAGGAACCAACATATAAACAAATGAGTATGGTTGGGCGCCAATAATATTTTATTTACAAAAATAGAATTTGGATCAAAGAGGAAATCAAGGAATAAATAAAATTCCTTGAGACTTGTAGGATAACACAGCCTCAGGTAGTTTAGGTTTATTGGGTTACTCCCATTACAGTGCTCCCATTCCTCTTTGTTTATTTGTAACTTCTATATTAGTGTTCTGTTGACTTGTAAATGTTGTTTTTCTCTTCTCCTTGAGTCCTTTGAATAGTTTATTCAGAGCAATGTCCTTTTTGTATGGACACAGGAAGACTTAGCAAATGCTATGCTTTTGTAACCTGGGAGTCATTTGACTCTACATGATATTTTCCTCCTGGGCATTTGTTCTCTCAACCTAAGCCTCAGCTACCCTTACTTCCTAGCACCCCCCAAAGCACGGTCCCAACGAGGGATGAGACGGACCCAGGGCAAGTGGTGAGTTGTGTGCTACCCTGGCATCGAGATGGGCCTGGCCAAAGTGCCTAATGCTTAACTATAAGTTAAGAGCTTGATCATGGACAAATGTTGTCATGATCCAAACAGTGATAACTAGATTTGGACCCTGCTAGGGTGAGGAATGATTAATCTGGCCTGAGTGCTGTGGTCTGAGTCTGTGGCAAGATGTTGCCAAGAGAGCTGCCTTGCAAGCCTCAATGTATCTCTCCCTATGTCCATACAAAAATAACTAATATTAAGATGTTAATGAGTCTTTGGACTAAGGAACGGAAACAAAACACCTTAAGAGTCAGGAAGGGCTTTGGAATGCCCAGCCCTCAGGAAGGGCTTTCTTATGTTGATTTTGCTACCTGGCAGTGTGTAACCTAGGGGCAAGGGTGAGAGAGGAAAAGGGGAGGAGAGAGATGGGAGAGAGGCTGGAGTAGATTCTGAGAGAGGACAGAGCTGGGAGTGTGGGAGATGAGAAAGATGGAAGATTGAATAAATGGTAACTAATCAGCAACCAGCTTGGTCCTCGTTCTTCCTTTGCCTGTCCTTGACCACTGGCCGTCCCGATCCAGCCCACACAAAGCGATTCCAGAGCACCGAACGTGGGCGGTGAGACAGAGCCGCCCAGAGAGCCTGAGAGTACTCACGCCCCTAGGCGTGCTTTATTTTTTTACAGAGACTAATGATAATGAGGAAGCAGGTTAATAAAATCTTTGGGATACAGAAAAAGCAGTGCTTCGGTAGAAATTCAGCAATATAGGCCTACACTAGGAAAGAAAAAATATAAAAACAACAATCTAAATATACATCTTAAATATCTGGATAACCAAGAACAAATGAATCCAAAGACCAGAAGATAGGAAACACTAAAAATTAAAATAGGAATCAACAATAAAGAACCAAGAAAGCAATACAAAATATATCAATGAAACCGGGAGCTGATTCTTCAAAGGAATTAATAAGATAGACAAACTGTTGGCTAGAATTATGAGGAAAACAGAGAAAGTATCTAAATAAATAGGATGAGAAATAAAAGGGGAGAAATTAACAGAACCCTCAGAAATCCAAAATTTCTTATTTTCTTTTGCTTTTTATGTCACATCTAGAGATCCACCAGGGTTACTCCTGGCTCATGCACTCAGGAACTACTCCTTGTGGTACTCGGGGGAACATATGGGATGCTGGAAATTGAACCCAGGTTGACTGCGTGCAAGGCAAATTCCCTAGCTGCTGTGCTATCGCCCCAACCCAGAAATCCAAAATTTCTTAAGACCTTACTACAAACAACTTTACTCTGTAAAGTTGTAGAACATAGAAGAAATGACTGGATTCTTAGAAACATGTAATATCCCAAATCTGAATGAGGAGGAAGTATAAAGCCTGAATGGGCCGATCACAAGCAAGGAAAATGAAACAGTAATAAAGAATCTCCCCGAAAACAAAAACCCTGGTCCAGATGGGTTTGCTGGTGAGTTTTAAGAAGAGAACACTTACTACAACTGATCCATAAACTTTCCCAAAATATTGAAGAAACAGAAATCCTCCCTAACACCTTCTCTGAAGCCAACATTACACCAATAATAAAGCAGAGACACTTCTAAAGAAGAAAACTTCAGATCAATCTCTTTGATGAACATTGATGCAAATATCCTCAACAAAATTTTATCAAACTGAATAAGATAGCGTACCAAAAAAATTATACACCACGATCAAGTGGTATTCATCCCAAAGATGCAAGAAGGGTTCAATATCTGCAATCCAATTAATATAATACACTACATCAGTAAAAGGAAAGATAAAAATCATATGATCATATCAATCAATGCAGAGAAAGCTTTTGACAAGATCCAACAACTATTTATGATTACAAAATCTCTTAACAAAACATGCATGGAAAGAACCTTTCTCAAGATAGCAATGTCTATCTGTAACAAGCCCACATTCAATCATTGTCTGTCACTGTCATTCAGCTGCTCATCAATTTGCTTGAGTGGGCACCAGTAACGTCTCCATTGTGAGACTTGTTATTGTTTTTGGCATATCGAATACACCATGGGTAGCTTGTCAAGCTCTGCCATGCAGGCGGGATACTCTCGGTAGCTTGCCAGGAACAGGGGAATCAAACCTGGGTTAGCCGCATGCAAGGCAAATGCCCTACCTTCTGTGTTATCACTCCAGCCCTCAGTCAATATTATTCTTAATGGTTAAAAATTGAAAACATTCCCACTGAGATCAGGCACAAAGGAAGGATATAGACCAGCTCTGCTCTCATTCAACATTATATTAGAAGTCCTAGCAATAGTATTCAGGCAAAGAAAAGAAAATCAAAGTGACCCAAATTGGAAAAGAGAAAGTCAAATCATTTCCATTTGAAGCTGACATATTAATATACATAAAAGTCCATAAAGATTATACATAAAAGCTCCTGAAAAAATTAACCAATATGGCAAAGTGGCTGGCTACAAAGTCAATGCACAAAAATCAGCCACTTTCCAATATACAAATAATGGATTAGAGGAGAAAGAGATCAAATATTCTATTCCATTCAAAATTGTGTCCAAAACCATAAAGTGCCTAGGAATTGAAATAAAAAGAGGTGGGAGATACATACCATGTAAACTTCAAAACAAGAAAGAAATAGAAGACTGTCGTAGGAAATAGTTGGAAGATTAAATATTGTTAAAATGATCATTATACCTAGTGTACTATATAGAATCAATGCAATCCCTATCCAAATTCAGATGATATTCTTAAAAAACTTAGAACAGTCAATAATGAAGTTTGTGTGAAATCATAAAATGGATAAAATAGACAAAACAATACTGAAGAACAAGAAACTGGAAGGCATCTCCCTACCTAATTTGAATCTACTCTATAAAGCCATAGTGATCAAAACAGCATAGTACTGAAATAAAGAAAGAGTCTCTGACCAATGGGTCAAAATAGAATATCCAAGGATAACTCCTCATATATATATGGTCAGCTAATTTTTGACAAAGGAGCTGAGAGTATGAAGTGAAATAAGGATAGCATGCTCAACACATGGTTCTGAGAAAACTGGATAAACACCTGTAAAAAATTAATGCTGGATCCATATTTCACAGCATATACAAAAATCAATTTAAAGTTGTTCAAAGACCTTGAGAAAAGACCAGAATCTATAAAGAACATTGAGGAAAATATAGGTAGAATGCTCCAAGACCTGGAACTCAGAGGCATCTTCAATGGTACAATGACACTGTCAAAGTAAACAAAAAAAATTAAATGGGACCACACCAAATTAAAAAGAAACATGGGCTAAAGAAACATGGTCAAAAGAAACATGGAATAAGGATAAGAGTGCTAACTGAATGGGATAAAAGATTTGCATTACACACATCAGGCAAAGGGTTGATATCCATGACATATAAAGTACTAATGAAGATCAACAAGAAAAACTCCAAAACCCCCATCAAAAATGGGGAATGAAAATGAAAAGTGACTTCTCTGAAGAAGACCAGTACGTGGCCAGCTGGGACATAAAAATGCTCAAAATCACTATTGTTAAGGAAATCTAAATCAAAATCAAGCATAGGTAACAGACAATGAGATACTATCTCATACTAGTGAGAATGACACAAAAAATACTGTGTGGTGGTGTGATGAAAAAGGAATTCTCATCCACTGGTGGTAGGAATGTTACCTATTTGAACCTTTATGGAAAACATGATGGAGATAATGTCAGCAAACTAAGAATTGAGCTGCCATATGTTCGAGCAATTCCACTTCTGAGTATTTATGCTCAGGACACAAAAACATTAATTTAAAAAGACATATGTACACCATTTATTCATTGAAGCACTTCGAATACTAAGATATGGAATCAATCAAGGTATCTAAGGATAGATAATTGAATAGATAAGTAGATCATGAAGATGTGTTATATATACATAATAGAATACTACACAGCTGTAAGGAACAATAAAATTATAAAATTTGTTATGATATGCATAGAAATAGAAGATATAATGTTGAGTGAAGCCAGAAGGACAAACACAGTATGATCTCACTTATGTGTGGCATACAGACTAAATAGATGAGGAAAAGCAATGTTTGAAAGGTGGATTCCTAGATCAATCTTGGCCCCTGAGTATAGGGAGAAGGGCAGACAAGAAAATAAATTGAGAGAGGAAGAAGAGAAGCAGGGGTCAATATGATCCTAGTACACTGGTGGTATAAAAGGGTTGTACAGTTAATGACCACAGAGCCAACAACACTGAAAACATGAGATCCAAAATTCAACAATTAAACTTAAATATGTGCATGGCAGGTAGCAGGCTGGGGATGGGGGTGTGGGAGGGAACCTGGGGACCCTGCTGGAGGGAAGAAGACACTTGTGGTGGGATTAATGCTGGAACACAGTATGTCTAAACCCAACTATAAGTAACTTTGTAAATCAAGGTGCTTTAATACAATAAAATTAAAAACAACAGCATCAACAAAAGCAACAAGAAACAAAAATAGACAAGGTGCCCTTGAGAATCAATAGTCCTCATGGTGGAACCAATAGCCTGGCAACCACTAGAGGGGGCAGAAGAGTGTTGGAGCTCCTAGTTGAAAGTCCCATTCTCAGATGATTATTATTTGACCTCCCTTGTGGCTCCCTGGAAGATCCAAGTTGCAAGGCTCACTATTGTTAATCCCTGACTGAAGAGCTCATTCACTGTAGAAAACTTTCCCCCTGGGGCATTTGTCAGAAAAAATCAGAGACAAATGCTTAACTTCACAGATACCTGAGGTAGTAGGTAACCATTGGGATGAACATTAGGCTTAACCAAAAGGCTTAAAAAGGAAAAGCTAGGAAATGAGATATTCATAAGGGCTTTGAACAACTCTAAAATATTCCCAAAGAGCACATGCGTCTCTAAAGCAATGAACATGTTCAGGAAAGAGCCAAGAGGCACCAAAGCTCTAAGCTCTCGGTGACCTTCAAGTCCTGTACAAATACAGTGTTATGCGTTACCAATTTCCTCGAATGTAGAAGGTGTGTTCCAATGCTGGAAATATGTACACTGTTATATTCTTCTTTACTGCTATGTAGACTTTTTAAAAATAACATTAAATAATATTTTACTGAGTACTTACTATGTATCAAGCAAGTTCTAAGTATTTCATATGGATTCACTCATTAAAACCTTATATACTATGAATAGGAAGTAAATTAGCTCCATTTTACAGATGAGAAAATTAAGGCACATCCAAGTTAAATAACTAGCTCCCTTGGATGAACATCCAAGTTAAATAACTAGCTCCCTTGATATCCCTTGGGCATATCTGTATCCAGGGATGAGGTTTTTAATCCTATATTGCCTTTACAATTATAAATATTCTCAAAATATAAACAAACCAATAGAAAACCAAGTTCCTAAATGGTGATGGAGTACTGAGTGGTGGAAAGAAACTGACCATACAGGAGATATTCTGTCTGACAAGTTCTATTTGTATTTTCTGTATTAGTTTGGGAGTGGTCAGAGCTTAATTTGGGTCTGAATTAGTGCCAGATCAGAACAGAAAGCCGGGGCCTCTTTTTCTTGAGGGACTCAAACCCCTGAAACTTCATGCCTCTCAAGAAAAAAACAAATAAAATGACAGGTAAGCAAAATGAAAGAGTTCCATTGTGGGTATTATACTCAATTTGAGTCTGTGTATCAAATGCAGTTAGCAGGAATTAGCTAAGCCCAGTTTCTAGACTACAAAAAGTTTGAGCAGGGAGGAGCTCACAGTCAACATGGGTAAAAAAATTAAACTGAGACAAAAAGGAAAATCTGGTTTTGTATCCAGGCAGAAGGATACAGGAGAATGGGGTAGCAGGATAAAAGGAAAAGATGGCAAGGGCATTTATGTAGCTCTCTTTTTGCCTTGGGCTTTAGTAGAAAACCCTTTTACTCTTGCATGTCATCACCAAATTAGCTCCCAGACTCCCAGCACATATCTGATATCTAAATAAGATATCAGATATGTGCTGAAAATAGACAAAGGATCAAATGTGATGGTCTCTCAGCATCTGTCTTGCAAACCATAATGCCCAAAAGCAGAGATAGAGAGAGTAAAAAGGAAAGTGCCTGCCATAAGGACAAGGGGTGGGGTAGGGTAGGGGTTGCAGGAGGGTTACTGGGAACATTGATGGTGGGAAATGTATACTGGTGGAGGGCTGGGTGTTCGATAATTTTATGACTGAAATTCAATCATTGATATATATATATATAATAAAAATAGATAAATAACAGAAAAAGATGGGTGGGGAGAGATGAAGAATGCCCCAATGGAAACAGACTGAAGAATAAGACTGGAGAGACAGTACTGCATGTAGAGCACTTGTTTTATACACAGCCAACTCGGGTTGGATCCTCAGCACTGCATATAGTTCCTGAGCACCACTAGGATAGGTTCCTGAGAGAAGATCTAGGAGTAAGCCCTGAGCACCACCAGGTGTGGCCCCCAAACAAGAATCTGCAGAATAATAACCAATCAATTCATTTTTTTGAGATTCCAGGGATTGAACCCTGGCCTCCACACAGGCATGACAAGCACTCTACTGCTGAGTTATATCCACGGCCCCAACAGTCGATCGTTTGAGCAGCCACAAAGTACGTGATGCCGTGCAATGCAATTTGATGAAGAGAACAGATTTCAGGGCTGGCCTGCCAAAGATCTGAATCCTGAATCTGCTACTTGCTCATTCTGCCATCTTGCCATCCGGGAGATGGGGACAAATATAATTGTTGAGGGTACAGATGAGTAAAGATAAGTAAATGCACTTAGAATAGTTTCAGGCACACACTAATCTATAAGAGCTTTGTATCATATCACCACCACCACAATAGTCATTGTTTTGTACTCTATGGATGGCAATGGTGAGAAGTATTAGGAAAAGCTATCTTTGCACTTTGTTTAGTTGAGGAAACAGACGATAAAACAAATTTTATTAGTTTTTTGTTTTATTGCCACACCTGGAAGTGCTTATGCCTTAGTTCTGTGCTTAGGGATCATTCCTGTAGATCTTGGGGGGCCATTTGAGGTGCCAGGGATTGAACCCAGGTCGGCCACGTGCAAAGCAAACATCCAATATGCTGTACTATATCTCCTGTCCCACAAATTTCATTTATTGAGTTATTTATTTATTTTTGGGGTTCCACTTGTGTTGCTCGGGGTTTACTTTGGCTCTTGCTCAGGAATCACTACTGTCAGTCCTAGGGGACCATATGTAGTGTTGGGGATCCAACAGGTGTAGGACGTGTGCCAGACAAGCACCTTAACCCCTAAATAAATTACACTGTGATATAATAAAGTCTCAGATACTATTCATGCTAGATTCTACAGCATCTCAGAGAAAGCAGCGATTAATTATGGAGGAAATGGGTGGCTAGGGAGGACTTCACAGACATATGACATTAACATTGAACTTTGAAGGCAGAGTAGAATTCCATCAGGCAGCCATGTGGGAGGAAAAACATGCTAGGTAAAAGGAATATATTAGTCAAATGCATAGTAACTATCATAGTTCAGGGCAGGAATAGGGTGGGTAATATAAGAATAGGTAAGGGACCAAACTAGAAAGATTTTGTGTGCTCTAATAGGAATTTTAGGATTATAAACTCTCAGAGTTTGTGGTAAGCTCTCGGTTATTTTAGGGTTAGATTGCACATCAATGTTACTGTATTTGGAAATGTGATCCTTGGTAGATAATTAGGTTTAATTGATGTCATGAAAGTGGGGCCCTTGGGCCTGGAGAGATAGTACAAAGGGTAGGGTGCTTTTCTAACACATGGCTGACCCAGGTTTGATCCCCAACAACCTATATTGTCCCTGAGCACTACCAGGAGTAATTCCTGAGTGCAGATCCAGGAGTAACAACTAAGCACTTCCAGGTGTGTCTCCCACCTCCCCAAAACATAACAAAATAAAGTAGTGCCCTCATGGTGGTTTAGTGCTCTTGTCAGAAACTGGCCATGCTCGCATCTTGATCTTGGACTTACTTCTACCCTTCAGAGATAGGAGAAAATAAATTTCTGCTGTTTAACCCACCCGGTCTATGGTATTTTGTTTCGGCATCTAGAGAAAGCTAATTCATTGAATTATAGCTATAGTATTAATATTTCTTTACACACAGTCATGTGTACTTTTTCTATAATGGTCTGTCGGGCACAGCTTCTGCTTTGCCATGAGACTATAAACTCCTAGAAGTCATGTATCAGAACTTTTCAATCATCAGAAGTATCTACAACCATGTTGGTACACAGGGGTAGCAATTAATGCTTACAAAAGGGATGGATGCAACAGCCAGGCAAGCACACTGAGCATGCATATCTAGAAAAAGATACTGAGAATCGAGTCATTTTTGTCACAGATATCCGAAGTGTCTCTAGCCAAATGTACTTCTCC
This sequence comes from Sorex araneus, assembly GCF_027595985.1. Lineage (NCBI taxonomy): Eukaryota > Metazoa > Chordata > Mammalia > Eulipotyphla > Soricidae > Sorex > Sorex araneus. The sequence goes on along the minus strand of NC_073313.1, from coordinate 139,693,087 downwards.
CTGTTTATTCATTTGTTTCTTCAGTTGTGCTACTTCTTCATTCTCCTGTGGAGTTTTAGAGACTTAAAATATAATCAGTTATTTCCAGAGATTTTGTGATGAAACAAAGAGACTAAGTTTTTGATCCAGAGGGACCTAGTTCAGAATTCAGCTTTCTTACTAACCCTGATTGGAGCACCATACTTGTGCTTAATGATATAGATGGATATATTCACTCTTCACAGTCAACCTGAAAAATGGATATGAGGATTACTATTTTACAGATGAGAGGATTGAGCTTCTGAGAGACTGGATAGATTACTCAAGGTTCCACTGCTTGTGAGAAGAAGAGAATTTCAAACCCTTTGGTATAATATCCACCATGCAAAAGACCCACATGAGATAAAGGTTTATATTTAGAAAGTTATTCTTCATCAGGCATAAAATTTACTGCCTGTCTGTTGGAAATAGGAGACTGCTACCATAATATTTAAGTAATGTAAGATCAGTCAGCATCAGATTTTTAAGGGGATCCTAAACCCCCCAAATACTATGAGTCATTTCATTGACCTAAGTCAATGAAATGTCATGGGGACAAGTATGAAACCATCTTATTTGCATCTGTATTCTTAGAAGCTAGTACTGTGACTGATTCTAGAAGATACTCAGTAACTATTTGTGAAATGAATTCATGCAGTGCTGGGCAGGAGTAGTTTATTCTGTGGCCTGGAGCTGTGTCCATTCGAAATATGTAACTACAGAGATTAGGCCTCAACCAGCCAGGCACAGAGCTGCTAAAGTTTGCAACTGAAGACTTATATTTATGATACATTTTAGACACACAGTGAAACAAGATTCCCTCATGGGAATTTTCCCCAAGACTGGATCCAGACACCCAACAAAAAGGCTACAAGTGTACCTGCATATAATTTGAAAATGGTTTCTGTCTAACTACATTCTCAGTCATCTATTCCCTGGAGCTTTTCAAGACACAAATTTATTACTACCCTAAAGATTATTGCATAATTTATAAAAATAACAGAAATTTATCTTCTCTTATCCAAGCAAAAGAATAGACAGGCAGTACCACTTTACACTGTCAAGACTATTCAGCACAGACAACACAAATCCTTATTATTGTCCTGAGTGAAGAATCCGGGCCATTCCGGCAGCAGGCCGGAGAATGCTCTGAACCCCAGACCAGGCCAACAACACCGGGGTGCCAGACAGAGAAGGTACAGCCAGCACGCCTTCTCCAGATGGAGCCCCAGCGACACTGAGCTTCTACTAACACGGCTCCGGTATGCGGGACTGGACATCTCCAAACCACGGGGGTGGGGGCATTGGAGTGGGTAGGTGCCAGCCCAGTCACCGGAAGTCACGCCCTTGACCCGCCCTCGGTACCATCTTGCCACAATCAGCAGTGAAGAATCTGGGCCATTCCGGCAGCACCGCAGGCCAGAGAATGCTCCAGACCCCAGACTGGGCCCATAACACCGGGGTGCCAGACGGAGAAGGTACAGCCAGCATGCCTTCTCCAGATGGAGCCCCGGCGACACTGAGCTTCTACTAACACGGCTCCGGTATGCGGGACTGGACATCTCCAAACCGCGTGCCCGCTTATGCGACCGCGTGACCTTTCCTGATACACAAAATATATGCTCTGGAATGCCACTCCTGAGCAGCCATTATCTCAGAGGCACATAAAACAATCTCAGAATGCAGCGGCTGCTGGCAGATATACTCCTGGACTCTGAACTAAGCTACGGCACCGTGCAGGGGAGGGGAAGGGTTTCTGTCCCTTGGCCTTTCCCCCCCTGTGACAGCATGGCGACTGCCACCGTTCAGAATCAATTGGACAGAGAGGTAGGAGTTTGCAGTGATGGGACGGGATGCATGGGGAACCGGCCCTGCCTCCTGCCCAAATGAGACCCCGAGCGGCCGCCCTCTGCTCCTGAACAGCCATGATCCCAGCGCCACAGAATCCAATCTCGGAATGCAGCGGCTGCTGGCAGAAATACATCTGGACTTAATACCAGAATCCCAAATCTGGGTGGCCGCTTTCGCGACCATGCAACATCATATGCTCTTTGTTACCAACGATAGAAAACATACAATCTAATGATGTCATTCCGACAGGTCTGACTGTTGGGGGTATAACACCAAATAATGATAGTGAGTTTCCCGTCAAAAATTGAATGTAATCAAAGTAAGGAAAGAGCAAAGTGATAATCATCTGCCACACAGGCAAAGGGGGAGAGGGAGGGGGGTATGCTGGGGTTATTGGTGGTGGAACATGTGCACTGGTGAAGGGATGGGTGTTTGAGCATAGTATGACTGAGACTCGATCCTAAAAGCCCTGTAACTGTTCTCACAGTAACTCAATTAAAAAATAAATTAAGGGGCTGGAGTGATAGCATAGCGGGTGGGGCGTTTGCCTTACACGCGGCCGACCCGGGTTCAAATCCCAGCATCCCATATGGTCCCCTGAGCACCGCCAGGAGTAATTCCTGAGTGCAGAGCCAGGAGTAACCCCTGTGCATCGCCAGGTATGACCCAAAAACCAAAAAAAAAATTAAAAAATCCTTATTATTGTCCTGTAAAATGTTTGATCATTCATGTTTAGGCTCTTCTATAAAATTTATAACCTAAGGTACATCTGTTCATATTAGCCAGTACCACTAAAGTTCACAGGACACCATCCTCTATGCCTTTCACAGAAGGACTGCCCTGTACACATTATTTTGGAGTTCAGTTTTATAGAGGCTCTCCAAGTTATCTATGCTGCTATGGACTCAAAGCAAGGGGGTGTCTCAGTTCCCTTGTTAAACACAATTGAAGGTCAGCGGCAGACACTACCAAGAAGGTTGGGGTGGCAGAGCTCAATTGTCAACATTAATGAATTGTTGCATATAGAACAATGCATATTGTTCAGTTACATATAGAAACTTAGCTTTGCAAGCCATTCCTTGATAGAGTGGTAATTTAGAAATGGAAAGAGATATGGGCTTCCATTCAGTAAGCATTTATTGGGGGCCTTCTATGTGCAAGACTCTAGGTATGCATAACAGCTTAATAAGGAAAACTTTCAAATCTACTTTTTCTTGTCATTGCCTTAAAAATCATATCATACATTTAAAAATAGCATGTACTAATGAGGAAAAATCCAAAGTTAATATGAATACAACTTATATTTACCCTCTTGAGTGGTGGTCAAAAGAACTCTCTAACTTGCTTTGATGAGCTTTAGCTGCTCCTTCTGCTTGCTTTCTAGCCTCTTTGCTTGGTGAAACATAGACTTGCTTTAAGAGAGAGCTCAAATATCTCCTTTGTGAATCCTCTTGATACCCTCATGAGAGAGTCAGTCAATCCCATCTTTACACTGGCTCTTTGCAAGCTATCTCTAGTCTCACACTCCATTGTAGTAAATTTTCTCTTTCACACTGTAGTCTGAGCTCCACAAGTCAGGGAACACCTCTGATTTATCTGTTCACAGCACAATGCCCTAGAGTCAGTAAATGATTGCTAAAATATCCTGGCCACACTGAAAAGTAAACCTGTGAACATATGACAATGTTATAGATACCAAACAAGGTTTTTCACATAGTATGTGCTTAATGAAGTTTTGCTGACCTGGAATGTAGTTAATAGCGTGCTTCTCTATAGGCCAAGATTATATACAATGATCTTCACTAGCTCCATCATGGTGTTACACAGCAGGAACCAGGGCTACACACAGAGACAGGCATCTTTGTGATGTTTCAGGCACCAAATGGCACACGTGCCCCAAACAATCACCTCCACTTGCTTGCTGAAGGGCTTGACGTATCCCATAATAAGGGAACACTAAGAAGTCATTTCTTAGGGTTATGGCATTTGCCGTGTAAGTTTCCTATTGGATTGCTTTCAAACAGAGGAAAATATATGAGAGTCATTGAAAGATCAAACTTTTCTGAAGAACTGCTGGTCATTCACACTCTTCTTCTAACTACCATCCAGAATCCAGAGAGAGTTCAAACAGAGAAAGATCACAAAAAGAATCAAGGGTAGTCAAGGACAGTAGATACAAGGGCCAGGAGGATTGCCCCATAGCTGGAAGACTGCTTCATGAAAGGAGGGTAGAAGGCAGGTGGAATAGAGAAGGGATCACTAAGAAAATGATGGCTGGAGGAACCAGTTGGGATGGGAGATGCATGCCGAAAGTAGATAATGGACCAAACATGATGACCTCTCAGTGTCTGTGTTGCAAGCCACAATGCCCAAAAGTAGAGAGAGAGTATGGGGAAGATTGTCTGCCATGGAGGCAGGGGGAGTGTGGGAAAGGGGGGGGTATATCCGGGATATTGGTGGTGGGGAATGTGCACTGTTGGAGGGATGGGTGTTTGATCATTGTGAGAATATAACCCAAACATGAAAGCTTGTAACTATTTCATGGTGATTCAATAAATTAAAAAAAATTAAAAAAAGATTCAGGGGCCGGAGCGATAGCACAGCGGGTAGGGCGTTTGCCTTGCACGCGGCCGACCCGGGTTCGATCCCCGGCATCCCATATGGTCCCCCAAGCATGGCCAAGAGTAATTCCTGAGTGCAAAGCCAGGAGTAACCCCTGAGCATCGCTGGGTGTGACCCAAAAAAAAAGCAAAACAACAACAACAAAAAGAATCATGGGTAGAGTACAATTTAAATTGTACCTTATAATCACAGTGGTCAAATCTTGTCAGCTTTGAGTTACAAATTTTGCTATTTGCAAAATCCCATGAGATATAAATCCAAGAAATATAAAAATAGGTAAACATTATAATATTTTGGCACTAAACTTTGATTTAAGAGTTCAAAATCTGAAGCTTAAAATGATAAACGTTAGCTTTTATTTTACATTTTGTTTGTGCTGGATATCAAATCTAGGGTCTTACACATACAAGACAAGTTCTCTGCTGTTGAGGAACTATGTCCTTGGACCCCTAAATTCTGGCTTTTAATTATAGCAAAATTAAAATAGATATGGGAGAAACAAACATTTTTGGTTGTGACAAGAGAAATATAGAAGGAAACTCATTCTGTAGTTTGAAATGTTAATTCAATGTTAATTGGAAATATATCCATCTTATAAGACTTTATATTATATATAAATATTTATTTATATTATAATTCTTATATATTCACCAAAGACTTTTGTGGGAATCATCACAGACACAAACCGTTTAATTACTCCTAGATATCATCAGGCAGGTATCAGACTCCCTGAGCTTTCTACTGAAAGCAATTGAGATGCTATCTCCCTAAATTCTGAAAATCAGAATTTGTGAGTCATCATTTAGGGAATTCTTATTTAGAGATGGTAATTTTCACAACATAGGTAGAAGGTCAAAGGTAAAATTTGTTGAGCATAGCTGGAATAAAGACTAGTCTTGTTTTCAACTCATTGTTAATGCTATTTGAGCAGTAAATAATCAAGAGTCCACAGGTAAGCAAAGTTTCTAAGTGTTGTCCTTTACTACCTCTGTAAGCACAGAGAGGGATGGGCAAATGAAGGACAGTGCCAACATAAATGGAGTTGTACAGTGAATAAAAAAAGAAAAGGAGGGCCAGAACAGTGGGTGAAAAGTTACTTCACATAAACCAATATATTAAAACCAGATGTGTTAGAAATGTTGGATGAGAAAAAAACTAGTGTTACTGATAGCGTGAAGAAACTCTTTGTGCTTCCTTCCCAATCCAACATCATTACTGGGTGCCAAAGATGTCTTTTGGTTTTATTTCACATGCAGCACATTCTCAACAAGTTAAACCATCTCTAATCTCGTGTAATTAGATAGGTCTCGCTACATCCCTCAGTTGAAGGATTTTATGGGCTGCAGTGTTCTGTCTCCCTTTTGTGACAGCTTCTTTGGGGCTGAAAACAAACGTTTGCTAACATTTCTTCCCTTCTGGCACCTGTCGATGGGATGGGATTTGGAAAAGGGAGAACAGGGAGGGAAGGAATGCAATGATCCTTACATCCTTGCTCTGGTATTAGAGCCTTCTCTGATTCTCTGTAGGGATTACTCTGTTAGGAAAGTGTTGTTGAGTACACATTAAAAACTCCCCAAAACCCAACAGGCAGAGCCAGAGAGATAAACTCAAATGGTTGGAGCACATATTTTGCATGCGTGGTACCCAGGTTGGACCTCTAGTACCACATGAGCACTGCCAGAAGCACTTCCAGAAGCAATCTCTAAGCACTACAGTAGAGTTATCCCTGAGTAACATAGGCCCAACCCCTCCCAACAAGAAACAGATGGTTGACTGCAATGCTGAAGTTCTTTTTTAAGATATTAATTTTAATCACAAACTTCAAATTCCTTTAATTATTAAATATTGCATGCTCTTCAGCCACCAGTTTGTGCACTAGCACTGGTCTGCAGGTGTTAAAAGGTTGAAAAGTATGGGTCTACAGTCTTAGAACTTTCCGTCTATGGACCGGTATGCAGGACAGCTGCTGGTGTATAGGTGTAAAAACGTTCAAAATGTTGAAATACAGGGTCTAGTAAGGTGCTAGCTAGGAATAGGAGGCCTTTAATACAACCCAAGACATAGAGAGTATCATGCTGAGTGAAATGAACCAGAAGGAGAGGGACAGGTATAGAATGATTGCATTCATTTGTGGGATATAAAAAAAAAGTATGAAACTAGTAGCCAAGGCCAGGGAAAACGGGCCAGGAGGACTGGTCAATAGTTGGAAATTACCACAAGGGTGTGTGGGGTGGAGGGTAATTAAGATAGAGGAGCTTCCATTATGACATTAGTTGGAAATGATCACTCTGGACAAGAACTGAGTGTTGAAAGTAGGTAAAGGGATATTCATGACAACCTTTCAGTATCTGTATTGCAAACCATAATGCCTTAAATGAGAGAGAGAGAGAGAAGAGAGGTGCCTGCCATAGATGCAGGCTAGGGTGGAAGGTGGTTTGGGGGTGTAGGAGGGAAACTGGGGACACTGGTGCTGGGAAATTACACTGGTAAAGGGATGGGTGTTGGAACATTGTATGACTGAAACTCAATCATGAGGAGCTCTCTCATGCTCTATATCACGGTGATTAAATAAAAATAAAATAAAATAAAATAAAATAAAATAAAATAAAATAAAATAAAATAAAATAAATATAGCACAAGGATCCCCATCTCCAAAGTGAATGGACTTGGTTCTTTAATCTCAGACACTCTGAGCAGAGTTACCACTCAGTACATTTACAGCTGCCTTCTCCTCAATTCAGAGCAGAGGTGTGAGGTTTGGGGCACCAGAATCAAAATCTATCTATCTATCTATATATACATATATATACACACATATATATATATGAAGCGGAGACTTAATATTTTTAAAACATTTTTTGGTTCATGGGTCACACTCAGTGGTTCTCAGGATTATTTCTGGCTCAGGGCTCACTCCTGGCAGAGCTGGGTGGGAACAGGAGGACATGCGCAGTGCCAGAGATCAAACCAGGGTTGGCCACATGCAAAGCAAGCACCTTATTCCTATACAATCTTCCAGGCTGCAAGAACTGCAATTCTACTTCAGTGAAGAATAACCTCATGTTCAAGTTTTTAGGTCTTCTTGGGGGAAAAAAGTAATAAAAAATCTCCCCTTCCCTTTGTTGTGGTTGTGATGACTGCACATTTGAGTCTGGTACTTGCTACACACTTAGTTGTAGTGTTCTCTGGGTATTGCACACTTTAGTTATGGTACTTGCACATACTTCATTGTTGTGCCAGGGATCACAAATGGCAGTGCTGCTAGGACTGTGCTGGACAAATGGGGGAGGTGTTGGGAATGGAACTTGAGGATTTACGCCTGTAAGGCACAGTTTATTGCACTGAACTGCTTCTGGGGTTCTTTTTTCAAACGGTCCTACTGCGTTCCCTATACCAAATGGTTTCTTAGGATCATTTATTTCCTTCTCTTTATTTTTTAAATTGTGGTTTAGATAACATGACTAATAGTGTTCATGTTTATGGTTTTGCTCTATAAAGTTATTGCACCTTCACCACCATCAAAGTGCTTTAAGGGTCATTTCTTGACCATCCAATGTGGCATTCTGACTTTTCTGTCAGGCAAATGCTCTCCGTGTGCAGACGAGGGAATCTAGAATTAAGGCCAATTTATGCTTCTCTGCCTTGGGATTTGTGCATGATTGATTATAAGCAGAGCCTGACCTCTCACCACAAAATTCTGTGGATTTTGTCCAATAATGAGGTAAGACAACTGAAGGAGTGTCGTACAAAACAGAAATGGGTGAGTGACAGGGCCACCTGATGTCCTGCAGTACTTTACAGTTTATAAATCACTTTCAGAGTGGCCTTTTCATGCATAAGCAGTATACGCTTACACTCCTGTTTCACTAAGGCAACTGGACGGTAGAAACAGGAGCCAGGGTGCTGGCACAGTCCAGGAGGCCCTGGCTTTCTCACACTGGGGGGTGGGGCAGTGTGAGGGGAGGCACTTCTCCTTCCAGGAATAGTATTGCTCTGAGACTTCTCTGTAGACTGACTGGAACAGAGATTAAACCCAGGGTTCTCTGTGCATTCCATTTAGTAGTTTGCTCATGCTTTCACTACAGATCAGGCTCAAGAATTCCTCTGCCAGCTGAGAATCTGAGTCTTGCTTTGGCTGTAAGACAGTATCTTATTTATTCGCATAAATCCTTTCCTCCTCTTGCCCCTGATTCTTTAGTTTCACCCTAAAATGGAAAGGGGAGGAAATGATGTGAATATTTGGGTACTGCACTGTAACTACCCTTAGTAAGTCACCTTTATTAATTGCTGAGATTTTCAAAAGCATTGGCTGAAAAATAGTGAATCACCCAGAGTAACACAAGGGAAGCAGTTCATCAAAAACAGCGCTTAGAAAAACCAAATTAACAAAATATCCACATATAGTTTGAGGAGGAAAAAGCACCTACAGAAAAATAAGACTTTTAAACACGATTAGAAGACGGAAAGAGAGGGTGATTATCTCCCAGTAATAAGAAGTGCCATTTTAGATTTCCTTCCCAGTTTGAAATTGCAGGCATAAAAATCTTCGGTCCAGGGGCAGTTACAAGAGCAATTTAAGTTACCTTGGCTGCAGCTCACTCCTTGAAACTTCATAGGAGTTCAGAGGGGTTTACGGCTCAGCAACCCTGCCCATAGTGGTAGAAGGAAGACAAACAGTGGAAAGGAATAAAAAAAATTGAGAAGCAGCTGGCACAAAAACTGATTAGCCCTTCTCTCCTTCTAGTCAGTTGTATGGACAGCTGTCTCTTTAATTTAACCCTTAGTCCATTCTCCAAGATACACAGTTCATTTTACTCATACAAATCTCTTCTTGTAGAGGGTGTCTGCATAAAGTGCAGGAAAAACAGAGTGGAAATGGAGGCTATGTGAAGAAAAGGAGACCAAGCTGTTGTTTTCTCTCTTAAAACGTGCTGGTGTGAAATAATGCCGAAGGAAGGACTATGTAAGAGATGGGCCTCTCGGAAATCAAAGGCGGTCTGGAGGTGGTTTGAGGACAGTTTTGATTCTCTTATATTATCAAGGCTAATTAGGTACACAGGAGTTTCTTATTAAAGAACAGCCATTTGTATGTACATGTGGCTTTGTTCCTCCCCCCCCTCCTATCAAAGAGCCAGCTCAGCAGTACTTACAGCTCGGATCAATAGAAGGAACTTAATTATTCACCAACCCGGAGCCTGGGAGTGTAATTATGCAAATGATTTCATCCTCAAGTAGACTCAAAATTGGAATTTTGGGGTGCTCAGGCTGGAAGAAACACTAAGGTGCTACTTAAACACAGGGAGGACTGTCTGCTGTTCGCCACCCTAGCCCTCACTTTCAGAGACCCTTTTGCCCCCTTTTTTCAGAATACTCACCATGGCGAAGTCTGTATTTTACCTCTGACTCTTTCAATCTATTATTTTTTATATAGGGGCCACTTCAGGGAATGTGGACCTTAGCTATCTTTCTGTCACCCTTGGGCATTTTCAGTGAAACCCCAGGGAGGGAGAGGAGGGAAGAAAGTACTCTGAGAGTGGGTGTGTTGCTGAAATTATGTACACATGAAACCATCATTAGCAGTATTGTAATGCATAGTACTCCAATCAACAGACATTAAAAAGTAACAAAAAGAAGATCTTAGGGAATTAAAAAAAATGTCAGGAAATGGGGCCTGGAGTGATAGTACAGTGGGTAGGGTGCTTTCCTTGCATGCAGCTGTCCTGTATTCTGTCCCTGGTTTCCCATGTAGTCCCCTGAGTACCACTAGGAGTATCCACTGAGAATTTCCAGGTGTGGTGCCAAACCAAAAAAAGAGCTAGGAGATGCAAACAAAAGACCCTCAAAAAAACAAAACAAAAGTAATGTGACAGTTGTAAACAAATATTGTGACCACTCAAAGCCTGCCATTTCAGCCCCAAGGTCAGAATCCTTGTGACACTCATGGTCATACAAGTGGCTGTACAATACTTCACAGAGAACATACCTTGATATTCTATCTCTAGTCCCCTATGCACAATACACCACACATTAAATTAAGAATCTTCTGCACCTCAAAGGAAATGATGACCAGAGGGCTGGAGCAATAGCACAGCAGGTAGGGCATTTACCTTGCATGAGGCCGACCGGGGTTTGATTCCCAGCATCCTATATGGTCCCCCGAGCATCGCTAGAAGTAATTCCTGAGTTCATAAGCCATGAATAACCCCTGTGCATCGCTGGGTGTGATCCCAAAAAGAAAAAAATGGTGACCAGAATACAATGACAGTCCGCAGATGGGGAGAAATTTTTTGCCCGCCATTCAGCAAATAAAAGGTAAATAAAACATTGGTAGGACTCACAAGAAAAAAAATCAACTCTATTCAAAAGTGGGGAGGAGAGATGAACAGAAACTTCTTCCCTCAAAGAAGAAATACAAATGGCTAAAAGACATATGAAAATGCTCTAGAAATGCTTCCATACCCCATGCCAGGCTGAGTCTCATATCTGGGGCACCCCAGAGGGTGGAGGATGAGCCCTCCACCTGCCCAACAGAGCCCCGACAGCCAAAAACCTCCATAATCCAATCACTGCCATGCTCATGTCCTGACTCCACAGGCTCAGAAAAGCCTCATCCAGGAAAATTTTGGTATGTGGGTTTTGTGACTGAAATATCCAGGCTTTCATGAAGTCATGGATGGGTCACCTCCCCCCATTCCCCTGTTCTTCCAGGAGCCTGGCAGTCACACCCATGAAACTGCCTCTGGTGCCATGTAAACTCATTAACTGACCATGATCCAGACACAGCTTGGAAATTGGCCTCACATGCTGGGGGAAAAGGCAGCTCAGATAGAGAAGGGAACACAAGTAGAGGATGTTGGGAGGACCCATTCAGGTTGGAAGATGCAAACTGAAAGTAGAGTATAGACCGAACATGAAGGCCACTCAATACCTCTATTGCAAACTACAACACCCAACAGGAGAGAGAACAAAAGGGAATGCCCTGCCACAGAGGCAGGGTGGAGTGGTGGAGGATGGGATGGGGGTGGCTAGAAGGATACTGGGATCATTGGTGGGAGGTGAATGGGCACTGGTGGAGGCATGGGTAAATGATCACTGTATGAGTGAAATGCAAACACAAAAGTTCATAAGTTTGTAACTGTACATCACAGTGATTCTTTAATAAAAATATTTTTAAAAAGAGACTCATAAATAAATCTTGAAGGAGAGCAACAAGCTGCAGAGATGCTTCTGGACTCCAAAGTCACCATCTAGTCAAAAATTTAACTCCAGTTGTATCATCCAGTCAAAATTTTAGAATTCATAGAGCTACATCTCATACTCTACATCACTGATATACCAGGAGTAGTATACCATATTGGATGGGATGTAAAGTAGAAGGCAACCGATCTCAATAGAGAAAATATTAACACACAAAGCTTAACCTGTAAAAACATGTTAGTAATCTCCTATAAAAGGGATTAAGAACTCCAGGGTGAGGTACAACAATCTTCACATACTTTCTCCTAAGGAAATATTTTTGATAATTTTTGGCAAGTAAAAGATACAAGCAATATAAACTAAATCATTTACGACCTGCTACTGGGGCAGGCTTAGGCAGTGGTTGGGAGAATTGGAAATAATGATGGAGGGAAGGTGTAATTGTCGTGGGATTGCTGTTGGAATATTGAATGTAATAAATTATCGTGAACAATTTTATAAAAATAAAATTAAAAAAGAAAACAGTGCTCTTTAAGCTTATCTCAGGGTGATTCAGTAAAAATGCTCTGCATCATGAATCATAATGGAAATACAAATCAAAACAACAATAATATATCACCTCACACCACAGAGACTGCACACATCAAAAGGAACAACAACCACCAGTGTTAGCATGTATGTGGGGAGAAGAGACCCTCATTCACTGCTGGTGGGAATGTTGACCATTCCAGCCTTTTGGGGAGACAATATGGACTTTCCACAAAAATCAGGAATTGAGCTTCCATATCACCCAGCAACTCCACTCCTGGGCATATATCCCAAGGGCCCAAAAAACAGAATTCAGAAAAGACATCTGTACTCTTATGTTCATTGAGTACTTAGGTTCATTCATTAGGTACTACACATAATAGCCCAAATCTGGAAACAACCCAAGTGCCCCCAAATAAATGAGTGGATAACAAAGCTATGGTACATATACACAATGGAATACTACTCTGCGATAAGGTAAGATGAAGTCATGCAATTTTCTAATAACATGGCTGGATCTGGAAAGTATCCTGTAGAGTGAAATGAGTCAGACAGATGGTAAGGGTCAGACACAGAATGATCTCACTCAATCATATGCGGGATAGTAGGGGAATAACTAACACCTGAAGGCAACAGAAATGAAGTGCAGGAGGACTGGTCCTTAGCAGGAAGCTTGCCCCTCAGGTGGTTCTGGTGGCAAGAGGCAGGACAGATCAGGGAAGGGACAACTCTGACAATGGTAGAGAGAAACGGTCACTCTGGACCAGGACTAGGTGCTGGAAGGAAGTAAAGTGACATGCATAATAAACCGTAGTGCCTAAATCTGGGGGAGGGAAAGGAAAATAGAAAGAAAAAAGTGCTTAGCACAGAGACAGGCTGAGAGGCAAGAGGAAAACTGGGGACACTGGAGGAGGGAAGTGGACACTTGGTGAAGGGATTATTGTTGGAACAATGTACACCTGAAACTTAATTATGAATAACTTTGTAACTGTAATTCAGTGATTCAACAAAAACAAAAAATAATAAATGTGTTTCACACTGTTCCTATCACTTTAGGAATTCCAAAACACTTCTGTATACTTTGAAATCTTTTCAGGGTGAAGGAAGTGCCAGTTGAGAACTTCCTAACTATTTTACTTCTAAGAATTTATAAAGAATTTCATATAAACAGAATTGACTTCTTTTGCTTGGTGTGAGGCAGGAATCTAATTATATTAATTTCATTTTGGATAATTACTTATTCCAATTCTAGTCATCTCCCCCATTGACCCTCAACGCTACCAGTCATATATAAAATTTTCAAATAAGTATAGGTTTAATTTTACATTATGTTGTATTATGTTTCACTAGCCTGTTAAACGTTGAGCCAGTATTATATTCTTTTAAATACCATAGCTACATGGTAAAGCATTTTTTTGGGGGGCGGGAGCTCCCAAGGGGGGAATTCATGGGGCCCAGGGAATACTCCTGACAATACTCAGCTAGCTGGACCAGTGAGTTAATGTTAGGGTTCAAGGAAATGTAGCTACTCAGGCTCTATGGTCCTGGGACCACAAGGGCCACATTAAATTTTTTTTTTTATTGAATCACTGTGAGATACAAGCTTTCACGTTACAAAGCTTTCATGTTTGAGTTTCAGTCATACAATGATCAAACACCCTTTCTTCCACCAGTGCACATTCTCCACCACCAATGTCCCCAGTATTACCTTCCCCCCTTTCCAGCCCTCCCCCTGCCTCTATGGCAGACAATTTCCCCTATACTCTCTACTTTGGGGCATTATGGTTTGCAATATAGATACTGAGAGGCTATCACGTTTGGTCCTTTATCTACTTTCAGCACACATCTCCCATTCTGAACAATTCCTCCAACCATCATTGCCTTAGCAATCCCCTCTCTATTCCAGTTGCACTCTCCCCCAGTTCATGAGACAGGCTTCCAACTATGGGGCAATATTTCTGGAAGGGCCACATTTGTGGTGCTCAGGGGTCTCCACACAGAGATGCTTGGGAACCATTTGGTACCGGGACTAAAAACCCTGTACTTTCTCCCTGTCCCTGGTAAATTCTTTTTATTGAGGTAACATCTCTTTTATAAGAGTAAAAATGTTTTTAAGTTTCAGTGGTACAATATTACTACACTTCACCCACCACCTATGGGCTAGTATCCCTTCACCACTGTTTATAGAATTTTGCCCATCTGCCCCCACCCCCACCACCACTTGTTAACCTCAACTAGATTAAGGGTCTGTTTTCATTGGGTATTGTCTATTATCTTGTTTATTTAACACAAATAATTGAAGTTATCCAGGAAGTTATCCAGTATTTGTCTTTCTTGGCTTATTTTGCTTAGTAAGATTCTTAGTAATCTTCTAGTCCTATTTATGTTGTGGCAAAATGCTTTATTTTATTTTTTCTTACAACTGAGTAAAAAAAATCACAATTTCTTTATCCAGTCACATGTGGTTGGGCATTAATATCACAATTTCTTTATCCAGTCACCTGTGGCTGGGCATTTGGGTTGTTTCCATTTCTTGGCTATCGTAAGTACCACTGCAACGAACATAGGTGGGCTTAGGTATTTTTGGATTAGTGTTTTGTAGTCTCAGGATAGATATCAAGAAAAGAAACTGCTGGATCATTTGGTAGTTCTACTTAAGTTTTAAGAAACATTTCCATATCCTTTCCATAGAGGATGAACCAGGTGATAGTCCCACTAACACTAAATGAGGGTTCCTTTTCCTCTACATTTCCATGAGTACTAGTTGTGTCCAAACTTTCTGTTGTAGTTTATTTTCACAGTGTGAGCTATTACCTTTTTGTTATTTTAATTTGCATTTATCTGATAATTAGTGAATATGACATTTTTATGTGATTTTTGGCCATCTGTACATCTTCTCTGGAGAAGTACCTGTTCAGCTCTTACCTCCCATTTAGACATTTTTGGTTGTTGTTGTTGAACTTTGTGAGTGTTTTATATGTCTTGACTATTAATATGTATAGTATGCAAATACTGTCTACCATTCAGTAAGATGTACTTTACTTTAGCAATAGAGTCTTTTGCAGTACAGACATATTTTAGGTTGATGTAGTTCCACTTGTCTATTTCTGGTTTAGTTTTCCTTGCTGGTAGAGTCAAATCATTGAAGACATCTCTGCAGTAAATAATGTATTATAAATTTTCATATATGATAGAACAAGTTCTTATGCCTTATTGCCATACATTGGCTTCTCTTTGCACTCCCATATACATCTTAAAAGTAGCTTATTAAATTCTGTGAAAGACCCTGTTGGGATTTTTACTTTGATAGCAATCATTATTACTGAGTCAGAGAGAAAGGATATCCTTATAATATCACATTGCCCTATCTGTGAACAGGACATAGTTCTCCATTTCAACAAAGTTTTATAATTTCCTCCCTAAAGGATCTCTGACACATCTTTTGTTAGATGTTCTTCATAGATCTTACATTTTTATTGCTGTAGTATGTTTTAAAAAATGTTATATCTGACTCTTGCTGCTGGAATACAGAAATGAATCTCCTCATATTCGTTCTTTAATGGACTCCAATAAGGCTTTCTCACTTAGTTCCATCAAAACTGCTCTTGGCAAGGTCATCCATGGGTATAAAATTGCTCAGCCCAATGGAAATATCTGTCTTCATCTCACTTGATTTCTCAGCAGCATATGACACAGCTGGTCATTGCTTCTTCCTCAAAACACTGCCTTCACTTGGATTCCAGAACTACGCTCACTTTTGATTTTCCTCTTACCTCACTGGTTGTTTTTTCTGTCTTTTTTTTTCTGGTGATTTCCCTCATTTCTATAACATTTAAATTTTGACTGTCCCAGAGGGTCAGTTCTGAGTTATTTATGCTTCTCTATCCACATTCCTTTGTGATCTCATATATTATGATTTTAAGTTTTTTCTATATATTAACACTGGATTTTGCAATGCAACGTCAACTCACTAGTATTATTATCTATCATTGGTATGTATAGATAAGCACATATATGGTACATTGATAATATAGATCAATGACATATATATGAGTGAAATAATATGTAGCACATATACATGTAGTTTCAACCTACTTGACATCTTCAACTGAAAATTCCCAAAATGAATTATTTTAAGCCATCAAATTATAATTAGATATTATGCAAGATGGTTGTAAAAAGCCTTGAAGAATTTCAGATTTTTGTCAACAGTTAAAAAAAAAAACCAAACCAAATAAGAACAGGTTTATTGATGGATCAGTGGCAAAGCACTTGCCTTGCAAGTGTGAATGAGATAGTAGTTTGATACCTAGCACTACCTCTCATGCACTGAGGTACAACCCTAAAACACTGCCATTTGGAATTCCAGTGGCACAATAGAGTGGATGGTCTCTGGTGCATGGTAGTTGGTTTCATGTGAGCAGAGCAGCTGAAGTGTGCAACCTCCAATGAGCTCTATATGTAAAAGAGTGTGTTTATGTTGGCCAGGTGTGTAACCCCAGGGAGCTCTGCATCTGAAGTGTATACCAATACCACAACTAAAGAATTTGACCCCTGGTGAGCACATGTGCAAATACTGCAACTAAGTTTGTGAACCCCAGCAAGTGGAAAAATCAAGTGTGTAAAATCCTTGATCACTGCAAGAAAAAACAAACAAAAAAAAAACAGGGAGAAGGGAAAAGAAAGGGAATTTTTGGTCTACAGGGGATCATGTGGTGCTGGGGACTGAACTAGAGTTAGCCAAATTCAATAAGAGCACTTTAATTCCTCTACTAATTCTCTGACCCAGAGAAAGGGAACTTAAAAAGCTGCAACTAGGTCCGACTTTAGGGGGGAGAAACTCCAAACAATAATAGTGAGTTTTTGTTGAAATATTAAATGCAATCAAAGTAAAGTGAAAGTAAAGTGAAATTTACCAGTTACAAAAGCGAGGTGGGGGCTGGGGAGGTGGGGGGTGGGGGGTATACTGTGATTCTTGGTGGTGGAATATGTGCACTGGTGAAGGGATGGGTGTTTGAACATTGTATAACTGAGACTTAAACCTGAAAGCTTTGTAACTTTCCACATGGTGATTCAATAAAAGAATAAATTTAAAAAAAGGAAAAAAAGCTGCAACTAAAAAACTATAACCAAATGGAATTATTATACAGAATAACAAAACTGGTTCCTATTTTTATTTATTTAATTTAATTTTATTTTTGCTTTTTGGGTCACACCTGGCGATGCACAGGGGTTACTCTGGGCTCTGAACTCTGGAATTAATCCTGGCGGTGCTCAGGGGAACATATGGGATACTGGGAATTGAACATGGGTCAGCCACGTGCAAGGCAAATGCCCTACCCGCTGTGCTATCACTCCAGCCCTGGTTCGTATTTTTTAGAAGAAGATGCAGAACTGAAAAAAATCGGTGTGGGCCAAACATAGTCAACAGGATCAAAAACACTGAAATCAAGAGACCCAAACTTTAACAGCCAAACTTAGAAAGGTGCCTGTCAAGAAGGCAGGCTGGGGTGAGGGGTGGGGCTATGGGAGGGAAACTGGGAACATTGGTGGAGGTAAGTTGACACTGGTGGTGGGATCAGTGCTACAATATTGTTTATATAAAACTCAACTATGAACAATTTTGTAAATCACAGTGCTTTACTAAAACTGTGGAAAGAGAAAAAATAGATTATTGTGAATTACAGAGTTACAAAGTTATTCATTATTAAGTTTCAGGTGTACAATGTTCCAACACATTAGTAAACAGTATCTTCTTCCAATGTCCCCAGATTCCCTTCCATCCCTTCCCTAACTTAACTCTCCCACTCACCCCTACCCCAGTGGCAAGCTTTCTATAGAACAGTTCTTTTGCTCTTTGTTTCTATCGCCTTTGGGCATTTAATATTCCCCTATGAATTTTCTTTATTCACTTAAGATCGAGAGAGATCATTCTGTATCTTTCCCTCTTCTTTTGACTAACTTCACACATGATACTCCCCAGATCCATCCATGGATAGCAAATTGTATGACTTCAGTTTTTGTTAGCTATTTATCTTTCATCTTGACTAGTCATCCTGTTGGGTGTGACATAATGTTCTATTTTTGATTTCAATTTGCATTTTTGTAATGACTGAGAATATTTTTAATGTCCTTGTTGATAAATTGTCTTTGAAGAAATATCTATATAGATCTCTTGCACACTTTCAAATTGAGTTCTTTTATTATTGAGTCATAATCATTTTCATATATTCTATATTTGAGTTCCATATCACATATGATACACAACTATTTTCTCCTCTCTATGGGCTGTCTTCTCATTTGTTTGAAAATACTGCTTGTGACATAAAAATTAATTTAGATGAAGTCCAATTTATCTATTTTTCCTTCTACTATTTCTTTTTGCCATTGTGCCTAAGAAAGCACTGCCTAGTACATGGTCCTGACAAATAAGACTAATGTTTTCTATTCAGTTTTATAACCTAAGCACTCAGATTTATTTTTGATGCATTTTGAGTTAATTTTTATTTGTGATTTGACACAGAGGTTCAACTTCATTTTTTTGCATGTGGGCACCTCATTGTCTCATCACCACTTGAAGAGACTTTTCATTCTTACTTATGAATGGTGTTGTGTCCTTATCAAAAGTCAAGCAAGAATAAACGTGAGAGTTTATTTATTTTTGGGCTGCTACTTCTAGTCTATTGATTATATAATTTTTATTTACACTTCTGAAAACAGTCCAGTAGTACCTCAAAAAGTTAAACAAAGACTTAGGACATAGCACTTCTCTATACAAAATCAAAATACAAGTCCACTCAAAAATGTGTATGTGCAATACTGCTTTCATTACTGTAGCATTGTAGAAATTTGGGATTTCTCTCTGTCACTCTGTTTTATTTCCTTTTTTCCTTATAGGTGATGAGGTTTACAATACTGTCACTGAAAGGTGTATCTCTTGACCTTGTTTCACTTGGCCTCTTTTCAGCACCCCTCAGTTCTTGTCTACAGTGATCATTTCCAACTACTATTGCCATAATGGTTCTGTCTCTGTCCTAACTGCTCTCCCATTCCCCTGTCCCTGCCTATGTGGCAAGCCTTTATACCATGGACCAGAACTCCTGGTCCTTATTTCTATTGTTATTAGGTTTCATTCTCATAGTTTGATTTTTATATCCCACAAATTACTGCAATCTTTCTGTGTTTGCCCATTTCCCTCTTCCCTCAGCATGATACTCTCCATATCTATCCAAGAAATTTGGGATTCTGAAGTGACAATGACTTCATACAGTTGCGAAAAAGTGCTCCCTTATTTTCTATTTTACTGAAGAGTTTAAGATAATTGATTATATTTAAACACGTGGCAGATTTCTTAACCACTGATGCCATCTAACATAACACTTTTCTTTAGTGGTATATTTTTTATTTCTAACCTACTGTACTTAATTGTTATAGATCTCAGTAGATCTTCTTTTATTTCCTTTAGCCACTGTGAAATTACAGTTATTCAGATTTTTTGTACTTTTATTTATGACAGTTTATTTTCTCCATTTTCTATTGTTTTATTACTTGAAGATTTTTTGCAATTTTCAAATGTATTTTTGTTTATCATTATTTTTTACTTATTTATTTTTAATTTTATTGAATCACCGTGAGACAGTTACAAGCTTTCATGTTTGGGTTACACTCTCACAATGATCAAACACCCATCCCTCCACCAGTGCACATTCCCCATCACCAATATCCCGGGTATATCCCCCTTTCACACCCTCCCCCTGTCTCTATGGCAGACAATATTCCCCATACTCTCTCTCTACCTTTAAGCATTATGGCTTGCAACACAGACACTGAGAGGTCATCATGTTTGGTCCATTATCTACTTTCGGCATGCATCTCCAATCCCAACTGGTTCCTTCAGCCATCATTTTCTTAGTCGTCCCGTCTCTATTACTTGTAGATATTTTAAAAGTTTTAGAATCTAGAATCTGTACAGCTCAATATGTACAGAATTTACTATACCCACTGAAGAAGCTCTGGTGCCATTATGCCACCAATAACACCTCTACACATTGCTCTGATCCACCTCCTTTTCCCTAAAGTAACCACCATACTTTTTACTGAGTCTAAGAATTAGTTTTGGTGCTTCTTGCCAGTTCATTTGCTTTAATTATTAATATTTCACGTATGAACAAAATCATCTGGTAATTGTCTTTCACTTTCTTATTTCATTTATAATCTCATCAAGTTCCATTCATTTTGTCCCAAAAGGCATGATTACATCATTTTTAATGGCAGAGTAGTATCCCATGGAGTATATATATCACAGCTTCATATCCAGTCATCTGTCAATAAGCATTTAGGTTGATTTCATGTTTTGGATATGGTGAATAATAGAGCCGTGCATATTCTCTCAAATTAGTGGCTTGATAGGGAAAAAGATGCTTGATATTTGAATTTTCACAAATTTATTAAGACTTATTTGTGTCTCAACATATGATCTATCCTTGAGATTATTCCATGTACATTTGAGAAGAATGTATATTCATTTCCTTGGAGATCAAAGCTTCTGTATATATTAAGTCTATCTTATCAATTATTCTCTTTAAAGTCAGTGTTGTCTTGTTAATTTTTTTGTCAATCTCCCCATTGCTGTAAGTTGTATGTTGAGATCCCTTGCAACAATTATGTTGCTATCAATGTATCACTACATATCTGTTAATAATGGTCTTGTGTATTTGGGGATCCCTGTTTGAGTTCATATATATTGAAGACTTTTATATCTTCTCGATGGATTGACATCTTGATAATCATATAAGATCCATCTTTGTCTCTTATTGCCCATTTAGCTAAAAATGTATTATATGACAATAGCTAATATTTCCCCTTTCTATGAATTACTGGTTGGGAACAATTTGCTTCAGCCTTTCATTCTGAACTTAGGTTTGTCTTTATTTGATATGAGTCTTTGTATTCATGGTATTGATGTATGCTGTTTTTCATCTATCCATCTATTCATGTCTTTTTAATTTATTTGAGGGGGGCACACCTGGTGGTGCTTAGGATTTATTCCTGGCTCTGTACTCAGGGATCACTCCTGGAAAGGGTGGGGAACTATATGGGGTGCTGGGGATCAAACTCAGGTTGGTTATGTGCAAGGCAAGTGCCATACCAATTGTACTATCGCTCTGCCCCATTCATGTCTCTTGAAGTATGAATTCATGACATTTACATTTACTGTTGGCATAGGGGTTGTTTGCTGCTAACCAGTCTTTTATTTCTTGTATTTTATAGTTTTATTGTTTCTATTCCATTTTTTCTCTTTTTAAAAAAATTGTAAGTAGGAAAAAAAGTGGCAACTGTTTATACAATTCTAGGATTAAAATTGATGAGATAACAAAGTTTCAGTATTGGGGGCTGGAGCGATAGCTTGGTGGGTAGGGCGTTTGCCTTGCACGCGGCTGACCCAGGTTCGATTCCCAGCATCCCATATGGTCCCCTGAGCACCGCCAGGAGTAATTCCTGAGTGCAGAGCCAGGAGTAACCCCTGTGCATTGCCAGGTGTGACCCAAAAAGAAACAAACAAACAAACCAAAGTTTCAGTATTAATAGATCTGAAAATAAATTTATGTGAACATTGATATATCATATTGTAGGGTTGGTAAGTCCTTGTCTAAGAATTTATTAAGCTTTTTGTTACTTCAGGAGGTTTTGTGCAGCTGTGTATAGGGCTTCGTGGTCCAGACTTTCTGAGACCTGTGGTCTGGGCCAAAATGTTGACAAAGCAGTGGACGTTGATGATAGGTGGGACTGCTGGGACTTCCGGAAGTATGGGAATTGGGGTAGAGGCTACTCACTCCAACTCTGAAAGAAAAGAAACAACCCAGAGTTCTTGGTCTGGGGCCCTGGTATCTGAAATTATTTGGAGATTGGTATTTCTACAGAGAATTTTTGTGAAACACTAGAGTTGAGCCCTTGGTGTTGCTGTAGTGGTAGGGATGGGTGCTGCTGCCTGAGTCTTGGTGTGGCAGATATTTGGCCCATCTGCCTCCGGCAGGCACTCAAGGGTTTACAGCAGAGTAGACAGGGTGGCAAAGGCTCTTTTCAATTTATTTCTGACGTTTCATTTAGATGGCTTTCCCTAGAGATTACCCCAAATTCACCATTCAAAAAATTCTGTTTCTCTGCTCCATATTTTTGGTTACCAGGTTATCAAATGAGGACTATTTCAATCTTGCTCTATCTAAGAGAGTCTTTCCTTGGGGGTGGGGGACTTCCTCCTGTTTCAAAGAGTCTTTTTATGTTATTACTGATTGCCTTTAGATTAAGCACATTATACTCTTCTTCTGCTCTTTTGATATTTTGCTGTAAATTAATTTTTCTTGTTTATATTTCTAAAATGAAAAATGTCCATTTTTCATTTTTCTTATATAAGAATACATTTTGGTATTTCTTGTGATACAGGTCTGGTGGTAGTAAAATCCATTTGATTTTATCTGGGAAAGCCGTTATTGCCCTATCATATATTTAAAAAAATTTTATTAGTGAATCACCGTGAGGTACAGTTACAAACTTATGAAATTTCATGTTTGCAATTCAGTCATACAGTGATTGTTTACCCAACCCTCCACAAGTGCCAATTCTCCTACATCAATGTTCCCAGTATCCCTCCCACAACCCCCACCTCAACCCCCACCACCTTACCCTGCCTCTGTAGCAGGGCATTCCTTTTTGTTTTCTCTCCTTTAGGTGTTGTAGTATGCAATAGAGGCATTGAGTGGCCATCATGTTCAGCCTATAGTCTATTTTCAGCAAGCAACTTTAAACCCAAGTGGGTCCACCTAACATCCTCTACTAGGTGTTCACTTCTCTATCTTAGCTGCCTTTTACCCGAGCATGTGAGACCAGTTTCCAAGCTGTGGGGCAGACCAACTGCTTCTTATCTCTACTACTCTTGGGTGTTAGTCTCCCATTCTATTATTTTATATTCCACAGATGCATGTGATCTTTCTATGTCTGTCTCTCTTTCTGACTCATTTCACTCAACATACTTTCCATGTTGATCCACTTATATGCAAATTTCATGACTTCATCTTTTCTAACAGCTGCATAGTATTCCATTGTGTAGATGTACCAAAGTTTCTTTAACCAGTCATCTGTTTTTGGGCACTCTGTTTTTTTCCCAGATTCTGGCTATTGTAAACAGTTCTGCAATGAACATACAAATGCAGATGTCATTTCTACTATACCTTTTTGCCTCTCTAGGATATATTCCCAGGAGTGGTATTGCTGGGTCAAATGGGAGCTCAATTACTAATTTTTTTATAATCATTCTTATTGTTTTCCAAAAGGGCTGAACCAGTCGGCATTCCCACCAGCAGTGAAGGAGAGTCCCTTTCTCCCCACATCTGTGTCAACACCAGTTGCTATTGTTCCTTTGGATGTGGGACAGTCTCAGTGGTGTGAGACGGTATCTCATTGTTGTTTTGATCTGCATATCCCTGATGATTAGTGATGTTGAGCATTTTCTCATGTGCCTTTTAGCCATTTGGATTTCTTCTTTGAGAAAGTTTCTGTTCATTTCGTTACCCCATTTTTTGATGGGGTTGGATGTTTTCTTCTTGTGGAGTTCAAACAGTGCCTTGTATATCCTTGATATCAACCCCTTATTGGATGGGTATTGGGTGAATATCCTTTCCCATTCTGTAGACTGTCTTTGTATTTTGGTCACTGTTCCTTTTGGGTACAGAAGCTTATTAGTTTAAGATAGTCCCATTTGTTTATCTCTGTTTTCACTTCTTGGCCAGTGGCATGTCACCTTTGAATATACCGTTATCGTCAACGTTGTGGAGGGTTTTGTTGACCTTGTCTTCAATGTTCCTTCAGGATTCTGGTCTGATGTTGAGATCTTTAATCCACTTTGACCTGACTTTTGTACATGGTGTTAGGTAGAGATCTGAGCCCATTTTTTTGCATTCATGTAGCTCTCCAGTTTTGCCAGCACAATTTGTTAAAAATGTTTTCCTTGCTCCACTTCACATTTCTTGTTCCCTTATCAAAGATTAGATGATCATATATTTGGGGGGTGTCAGAATATTCAACCCTGTTCCATTGGTCTGCGGCTCTGCCACTGTTCCAGTACCATGCTGCTTTAATTAGTACCACTTATTAGTAGAGTTTGAAGTTGGGGAGGTTGATTCCTCCCATTTTCTTTTTCCCAAGAATTGCTTTAGTATTTGTGGTGGCTTACTGTTCCATATGAATTTTAGGAGTGTTTGCTCCATTTCTTTGAAGAACGTTTTAGGTATCCTTATAGGTTTCACACTGAATTTGTACAATGCTTTGGGAAGTATTGCCATTTTGACAATGTTAATTCTTCCAATCCATGAGCAGGGGATATCTTTCAATTTCCTCATGTCCTCTTTTATTTCCTGAAGTAGCGTTCTGTAGTTTTCTTTATACAAGTCCTTTACCTTTATACAAGTTCTTTACAGTCAAGCTGATTCCGAGGTACTTGATATTTTGAGGCACAATTGTGAACGGGATTGCTTTTTTCATGTCGCTTTCTTCTCTCTCATTATTTGCATATAGGAAAGCCATGGACTTTTGGGTATTGATTTTATAGCCTGCAACTTTACTATACAGGTCTACTGTTTCTAAGAGTTTCTTGGTAGAGGTTTTAGGGTTCTCTAAGTATAGTATCAATGAGTGGGTCATGAAGGAAATCAAGTAAGAAATCAAAAGGTACCTGGAAACAAATGAGAATGAAGACACAAGCTACCAGAACCTGTGGGACACAGCTAAAGCAGTGTTAAGGGAAAAATTTATAGCTCTGCAAGCATTTCTCAGGAAGGAAGAAAGGGCCCACATAAATAACTTGGTTTTACATTAAAGATTTTTGAAAAGGACCAACAAAAGGAGCCCAAAGCAGGCAGAAGGAAAGAACTAATAACTTAGAACAGAAATCAATGACATGGAAACCCAAAAGACAATCTGAAAGATCAATGAAACCAAGAGCTAGTTCTTCGAGAAAATAAACAAGGTTGATAAACCACTAGCAAAACTCACAAAAAAAACATAGAGAAAACCCTAATGAACTGAATCAGAAATGAAAAGGGGGATATCACAACAGAAACCAAAGAAATTCAAAAGATCATCAGAGACTACTTTGAAAATCTGTATGCCACAAAACAAGAGAACCTAGGAGAAATGGATAATTTCCTGGATTCCTATAATCTCCCAAGGCTGAATCAAGAAGACCTGAAATACCTGAATCGTCCTATTATTATCAAGGAAATTGAAACTGTAATCAAAAGTCTTCCCAAAAACAAAAGCCCAGGTCCACACGGATTCACTAGCAAATTCTTCTAAACATTTAAAGAGGACCTATTGCCAGCTCTTCTCAAGCTTTTCCAGGAAACTGAAGAAACAGATGCCCTCCCAACCAGTTTCTATGAGGCACATAACTCCCTAATACCCAAAGCAAACAAAGACACGACAAAAAAAGAAAACTACAGGCCAATATCCCTGATGAACATGGATGCAAAGATTCTCAACAAAATATTAGCAAATAGAATTCAAGAACTCATCAAAAAGATCATACACCATGACCAAATGGGATTCATCCCAGGGATGCAAGGATGGCTTAACATCTGAAAATCAATCAACATAATCTATCATATCAACAAAAGAAAAGATAAAAATCATATAATCATATCAATAGATGAAGAGAAAGCATTTGACAAGATCCAGCATCCGTTTATGATGAAAACTCTCACCAAAATGGGTATAGAAGGGACTCCTCAATATAGTCAAAGCCATTTACCACAAGCCTATGGCAAGCATCATTCTCAATGGGGAAAAACTAAGAGCCTTCCCTCTAAGATCAGGGATGAAACAAGGATGCCCACTCCCTCCACTTCTGTACTGGAAGTACTTGCCATAGCGGTTAGGCAAGAAAAAGATATTAAGGGCATTCAGAGAGGAAAGGAAGAATTCAAAGTCTCACTATTCTCTACTATATTTGTGTGGCCTTTTTGCAAGATATTGTTGGTTGGATATTTTATCTTTTAGAATTGTGAATATGTCATTACACTCTCCATAGGTGTTGAGTTTCTGCTCAGAATTCTCGTGATTGCTTGATATGAACATCTTTGTAGGTTATTTTTATTTGTGTATATTCCCCTATCTCAGCAGTCTTTACTATTTTTCCCTGATAACTGACTTTTGGCAATTTAATGGTAATGCATCATTTTATCCATGAGAAACTTGGGCAATGTCTCAGCTTTTAGACTTCTTCTTTGGTAGGGGGCACACCCAGATGTGTTCAGGAATTAGTTCCAGCTCTGTTGTTGGAAAATTATGCCATACTACTGATAAAACCCAGGTGTCCTACATACAAAACTCAGCCCATTGAGCTACTTCTCTGGTCCATTTCCCTGACTTTTATGATTAGCTCTTCCCTTGCATCCAGAATGTTCTTAACTATTATTATTTTTGTTTTTGACTATGTACTCTTTCAATCTCTCTCTTTACCTACTGGCATTTCCATCTTCCTAATATTACCTGTTCTATTGGAGTATGGTAGTTCTTGAATAGTGTCTTCCTTTTTAAAAATATATTATTTCTCTCTTCTATTCTACCTGAGCCTTTACTGGAATTTTATCTTCAAAATTGTTATTACTTTTGTATTAATAATCAGCTCTATCCACTGTACTCCACATGGCAAGCTACCTGTGGCATATTCGATATGCCAAAAGCAGTAACAAGTCTCACAATGGAGATTTACTGGTGCCCTCTCAAGCAAATCAATGAACAGTGGGACGACAGTGCTACAGTGCTACCCACTGTACTATCTCTCTAGCCCTCAAACTGAAACTATTTACTGTTTTGCTGCTACATTTTTCATAGAGGTTTTTATTTTATCAGTTTTTTCTTACATTCAGTATCTCTGGAATTTTTTATAGCTTTGATCTCTATGTTGAAGAAATTCTACAACTCCTCTATTTCTTTTACTATTTCATAATATAATGAAATATTATCATTTTTAGTATTTTATATGTTTGATTCATTTTGTTCAAAATTTTAATTTAATCAGTTAGAATTTAATCAAAATTTAAAATTTAATAAAAAATTGTAATCAGTTAGCTGGTTCTTCAAACCTGTGTTCTCCCTTGAGCATGTATCTGACTTGTTTGTCTCTATGTTTCTTGGCTTGCCCATTTCCATGCTGGATTCTCTCTTAAACACACACTTCTTCCTTTATCTTCCCTCATATTTTTCTAAATAAGCTTCAATTAAAACTATTGGGGCTGCATCAATAGCACAGCGGGTGGGGCATTTGCCTTGCATGCTGTTCAATTCCCAGCATCCCATGTGGTCCCCTGATACCGCCAGGGGTGGTTCCTGAGTGCAGACAGGAGTAACCCCTGTGAATCGCCGGGTGTGACCCAAAAAGCAAAAACTAAAAAAAAAAAAAAAACCAAAAACAAAAAAACACACATCAATAAAAACTATCATTTTCTACTAGGTTTTTTTTTAAACCACTGTTAAGACTTTTTATTTCTGTGGATTTGAGATTAATTTCCAAAGTTTTTTTAAAAAATAATTTTAGGCATTGTGGTTTATAATACTGTTAATGATATTGTTAATGATATAGTATACATAACATACTAACATCACACTCTCCATCAGAAAGTACACTTCCCCCCAGTGTTCATTGTCCCAGTGTTCCCCTCTCCCCTACCCTATTGTCTCCTGATATCCACTATTGTAAGCTTTGTACTAAAGACTATGAAGATTTGTCTCTTATTCACCGAGTGGATTTCACCCTTTTGGGGTGGGGTGGGGGTCTTTTCCTTTTTTTCCTCTAGAAGGTACTGTAACTCTTGGCTCTTGAAGATTTAGGGTTTTTATTCAGAACCTTAGGTATGTGGGAGGAGAGGGATGAAACTCTCATTCTTCCTTCAATAGCTTCCCTGGAAGGGAAGGAAAACCTTAAGTATAAAATCCCTTATTTTAAAAAAATTTCCTCTTATGACCAGACAAATCCTATATCTGAACTCAATAGACTTCCTGTAGGTCCAAGTAGGTGTCTGCTGGTGGTGGTGGGTTATGCTGGTACTAGGTATGCCAAGATTTATTTTCTTTCTTTCTTTCTTTCTTTCTTTCTTTCTTTCTTTCTTTCTTTCTTTCTTTCTTTCTTTCTTTCTTTCTTTCTTTCTTTCTTTCTTTCTTTCTTTCTTTCTTTCTTTCTTTCTTTCTTTCTTTCTTTCTTTTTCTTTCTTTCCTTCCTTCCTTCCTTCCTTCCTTCCTTCCTTCCTTCCTTCCTTCCTTCCTTCCTTCCTTCCTTCCTTCCTTCCTTCCTTCCTTCCTTCCTTCCTTCCTTCCTTCCTTCCTTCCTTCTTTCAATTTTATTGAATTGCCGTGAGATAGTTACAAGTTTTCATGTTTGGGCTACAATCACACAATGATCAAACACCCATCCCTCCACCAGTGCACATTCCCTACCACCAATATCCATGGTATACACCCCCTTTCCCACCCTCCCCTTGCCTCCATGGTAGACAATATTCCCCATACTCTCTCTCTCTCTACTTTTGGGCATTATGGCTTGCAACACAGACACTGAGAGGTCATCATGTTTGGTCCATTATCTACTTTCGGCATGCGTCTCCCATCCCAACTGGTTCTTCCAGCCATCATTTTCTTAGTGATCCCTTCTCTATTCCACCTGCCTTCTCCCCTCCTTTCATGAAGCAGTCTTCCAGCTATGGGGCAATCCTCCTGGCCCTTGTATCTACTGTCCTTGGGTGTCAGCCTCATGTGATGTTATTCTATACTCCACAAATGAGTGCAGTCCTTCTATGTTTGTCCCTCTCTTCCTGACTCATTTCACTTAGCATGATACTCTGAACGTCTGTCCATTTATAAGCAAATTTCATGACTTCATCTTTCCTAATAGCTGCATAGTATTCCATTGTGTAGATGTACCAAAGTTTCTTTAACGAGTCATCTGTTCTAGGGCACTCGGGTTGTTTCCAGATTTTGGCTATTGTGAACAGTGCTGCAATGAATATATAGGTACAGATGTCATTTCACTATGCATTTTTGCATTCTCGGGATATATTCACAGAAGTGGTATTGCAGGGTCATATGGAAGCTCAATTTCTAGTTTTTGAAGGACTGTCAATTTTCCAGAAAGGCTGGACCAGTTGGCATTCCCACCAACAGTGAAAGAGCATCCCTTTTCCCCACATCCACATCAGCACTGGTTGCTTTTGTTCTTTTTAATGTGTGCCAGTCTCTGTGGTGGGAGATGATACCTCATTGTTGTTTTGATTTGCATCTCCCTGATGACTAGTGATGTGGAGCTTCATGTCCCTTTTGGCCATTTGTATTTCTCTTTTTTTACCTTTTTTTAAAAAATATTTTTATTAGGGAATCACTGTGAGGTACAGTTACAGATTTGCAAACTTTTGTGTTTGTGTTTCAGTCCCACAATGCTTGAGTACCCATCCCTCCACCAGTAAAGCAGAGAGTGTTCTCAGCCTTCTATGCCTTGCCAGATCATCATCTGAGGGTCTGAGCTACGTCTGATGGTTGCAGATGCTCAATAGTCATTGTTTAATGGGAGGAGGTTTCACCTATAACGCTGTCTACTGATCACTTTGCAACTTTCATCTTTCTATAAACATATGGATCCTTATCATCTCCATGATAGTCAGTTGGTACCTCAGAAAAATGTGTGCTCCCTTTGTCCAGGCACTTTCCACATTTGTATCCCAGTAAGACTCTGGATTGGAGGTTTTGGGGGGAGTAAAAGCATTGAAACACATCCACTGTTCAGAACAACAACTATTCTGGAATGGCAAGGCATGCACTTCCTTCCACAGTGTCCCACTGCACTGGGTATTCTACAATCCTGCCCCTCACCCTCGTTGCTCTTCAGTTCCTGAAGCGTCTGCTTACATCTCCTTTTACTGGGCAGCAATAGGTGGTGCTTCAGTCTCCCTCTATTTGGCCAACAACACAGGCTGACTAACACCCATCTCCAAAAATGGAAGTATGATTCTGGACAATGGCTCAGTGACTTAAAGTGCTGTGAGACTGTGAGTTCAAACTCTTGTAAAGTTGTGAAGTTTCATGTACCTAATGTGATCCTGAAAATCCTGCTGTTTGTGATTCTCTGGAAGAAGGACCCAGAGAATATCTCAGTGGTTTAAAACACTTAGGGATATGTGAGGCTGTAGACTTAATCTCAGTGCATAGAGGTTATAGTGACAGTCCCATTGTTTGGAATTCTGGGTGAGGGGAAAAATAGATTGATTGGAACTCCTTAGTTAGGAGTTGGTAGGAAGAAGATATCAGAAATATGTAGTTGATTACAATAGAGAAATTTTCCCTATGTTCTGTGGGTGTGGTCTCCTACTGATTTCTTGTGGCTGCCGTTTTGGTGTTTATATCTTTCTAGACATTTTGTAATTGAAGCAAATGGTGCAGGGGAGTGGGGTGATGGCAGTGAAATTCCAGCAGCCTTAAAACCAAGAAGTTATCTGTAAAGGAGTTAAGCTGCCCTGCCCCAGTTCTAGGCTCAAGATTGAAACAAACCCAGCCAGACTTAAGACCAGCCTGAACCACCAGCCATCAGTTTAAGACTCATCCAATCAAACTTGAAGGCCAAATTTGTTCAGGACACAGTTTAAAAAAAAGTCCTTGATAACTTTTTCTTATTGCCTGGAGCGACCCCTGTGCATAGAGCTGGGAGAAACACCTAGTACTACCAAGTGCAGCTCAACACACACCCAAAATAATCCATTTATTGAAAATCTATACTGGTTGAGACATTGCCGTACTTTCGTACTTTCTCTTGCTTCTTTAAGCATAGTTACCTTTTGTCCATAAACTTCTGCTTTGAAATCTTTGTCTACTAATTCTATCATTTGAGCCTCTTCAAATGATACTTGTCAATTGTTTTGTTCTGTGTATGGGTCACACTTTACTGTTTTTCACATATCTTAGAATTTTCTATGAAACCTGAATATTCTAGATAATATTTGGCAAGAACTCCAAGATGTTATTCTCCCTAGCCTACCCTGTGATGGTTATAAACTTGTTGGTTAATTGTTTAATAACTTAAATAAAGTTTGACTGTTCTTGTCCACTGGTGAATATACGGTGGAGAGTTATATAGAGTTGTGTATATGTGTGATAGCTGTGGTAAGAGAACAAGCAAGACAGCCTTAATGCAACAGACTCTTGCTGTTCTGTCTAGGATTTAGTGGATTTTTCTCCGTTTGTTGTACATCCTTAGAAAAACACCCAGGGATTAATTTTTAATTTTTATTTATTTTTTTTGCTTTTTGGGTCACAACGGGCAATGCACAGGGGTCACTCCTGGTTCTGCACTCAGGAATTACCCCTGGCGGTGCTCAGGGGACCATATGGGATGCTGGGGGAATTGAACCCGGGTCAGCAGCGTGCAAGGCAAACGCCCTACTGTACCCTCTGTGCCCCACCTAGGGATTTTAAATTGAATGTTTTTTTGTGTTTTAACCAGTTAAGTTGTTGTTGTTTTGCTATGGAGTGGGTCTGCAGAGCTTCTTATTCCACTGCTTGAAAGTATTTAATATATCTTCATCTTTATTTTTTGTTCTTCGTCACACCTGGTTATGCTTGGGTGCCCCTCTGGGCTCGAGAAATGGGGGTTGCTCACAATGATGCCTGATGGATGATGTGTGCGTAGGACAGAACCTAGGATTCCTGCAAGCAAAGTATACATTCATGTCCTTTGAACCATCTCCCTGTTCACATACATGGATTTTTAAAAGAGCTCCCAGTTGGCATTCCATCCTCCACTTTTCTCCTTTCAAAGACTTTTCTAACCAGAAGGTCAGAGATAGCATGTTCAATATGAGTAATATTATGCATCCAAGAGTCAGAGAGCTAGTACACCAGGTAAGGCTTTTGCTTTGCACACGGTTGACCTGGGGTTGGGTCCATCCTATGCACAGCATATGGCAACTTGAGCCTCACCCGGAGCAATCCCTGAGCACTATTAGGCATGCACTCTCCTCAATAGACTATAAACATTGCTCTCAACCATTATTTTATGTATCTACTCTGCTCAAAATTCTTTAATGGTTTCCATTTTTTCCTGAGGAGAAAAAACTAAAGTTCCTAAAGTAGTCTACAACTCTTTGTGAATTTATACCACTAATTTTCTGCTAAATCTCTTAATCCCTTCCTGTAATCGCCAATATTTTCATCTATTCTTCATCTATTCTTCCTCTCTTTTACTCAGTTCCAGACATACTGTCCTCCTTGTTGTTCATACAAGAAGTCAAACACAATTCCAATATTGTTCTTGTGTGGTTTTGCTATTGAGGTGAAGCTAGTAAGATAGAGTGAGCATGGAAATCCTCCCTTTTTCCTATCATTTGGAAGAATTTTAATAACATTGGAATTAGTTCATTTCTGAATATTTGATAAAACCACCTAATCTTAGTGTTCTTCTGGGAATATTATAAATACTTTATCAGTTGTATAAATAGTCATGTTTTCAATTTCTTCTTGAATTTGTTTAGGTAGTAACTTTTTTCTAAAAATCTGTTCATTTGGTGCACACTATTTAGTTCATTGACTTGAAATGCTTCAAAGTATTCTTAAAGAAAAATTTAATCTATTACATCTGCAATTATATCCTTTATTTCAAATAATGTTCATTGGACCTTATTTATTTGGTCTTGATCATTATTTTCTGAGATTTGTTGATTTATATTTTAAAATAATTCTTGATTTTGATGCTCATTACCAACCATTGCTTTTTATTTCATTAATTTCATATTTTATTTTTTCCCTTTTCTTTCTTTAGAATTATTTTCATGTGCATTATCTAACTTTTTAATATTTTTTTAGTGAAGCAAGACAGTTTTTATTGAACAAAATTTACTTTAGAAAGACCTTAGGGGAGAGAAAGTAAAGAATACATGTTCAAGAGAGAACACCAGCTTCTTCAGGGTGGATAAAAAGGCTTACTGTCTAAGTTTTTAAATTGAATGCTTAGTTAACTCATTTTTAGTCTTTCTTCATTGTCAGTATATTCCTTTGAGACTATAAACATTGCTCTCAACCATTATTTTATGTGCCACATACAAACTCATTTTAAAATCTTCTCTAACTTCCATTAAGATTTTATCTTTGAGCAAAAGGGGCTATTTAAAACTATATTTGCAAATTTCTAAAAATATTTAAAGAAAAAAGAAACATATTTGTATTTATTTATATTGTCTTATTTTGTGCTTTCAGTTTCACTTTTGCTGTTTTACCCCCTTTTGAATTAAAAAGGCTTACTTTTCCTAATTCCATTTTTCTATTTCTATTAGTTTGGAAATACTCAACCTTTTTCTAGTCTTTTAGTGGCTACCCTTGCAAAGTCGACATACTTATTTAATAAAGTAGATTTAATTAGCATATTTACTCTTTTCTTAAAGAGACCCATAGAATGCTTTTACTCTAAGGCTCACCAAAATGAGTTGCTACTGTGAAACATTTTCTTTATATCTTCTTTACATTTTTTTTTTGTTTGGGGGCCACCCCAAGCAGTGCTCAGGGCTTACTGCTGGCTCTGTGTTCAGAATTACTCTTGGTGAGACTTGAGGGATCATATGTGAGCTGGGGATAGAACCCGGGTCAGCTGTGTACAAGGCAAGGCCCTGATTGCCTCCAGCCAACATTATATCTTTTAATCTCATAAACTATAAAGGACTAATATTACCCATATGTTCAACTTTTTTCTTTTTAAAAGTCCTCTCTGAGACCTCAGGACTTCCTTTTGGGATACTTTTCCTTATTTAGTGACAAATGCTGACAGTTAACTCTTTCAAAAATTCTATATATATTAAGAGGACCTGGATACGGGCCAGTGGTATTAGTGCCTACCTTGCAAACATGGGGCTGTGAGTTAAATACTTAGCATCCCTGGTGTGTCACGTGTGATCTCAGTGGCAGTTAGGGTCCCAGGCACCACAGCAAGTGTGTGATCTCTCTGGTGTACAATAATCGTATAAGAGCACAAGTAAAGTGTGCAACCCTGAGAAAACACCACAAATTAGGATTTGATTCTGCCACCAAATATGCAATCTCTGATGACTGCCACATGGTTCTTGCAAGTACTGCAACCAAGAGTGTGAACCCCGGAAAGCAGGATATTCAAGTATGTGGCTTTGGTCATCATAACAACAGCAGCAAAGGGAAGAGTGGGATATATAAATAAAATTTTTGCCTGAATGTCCTTATATTGCTCTAATTCTCAAAAGATAGGGGCTGGAGCGATAGCACAGAGGGTAGGGCGTTTGCCTTGCACGCGACCGACCCGGGTTCGATCCCCGGCATCCCATATGGTCCCCAAAGCACTGCCAGGAGTAATTCCTGAGTGCAAAGCCAGGAGTAACCCCTGAGCATTGCTGGGTGTGACCCAAAAAGCAAAAAAAAACAAAAACAAAAACAAAAACAAAAGATAGCCTCACAGAATACAGAATTTTAAGACAAAAATAGATCTTCCAACCACTTTCAACAATATATTCTTGTCTGGCCTCCATTATTGTTGTTGACAGTTAGCTATCAGTTTGCTTTTCTTTTGTCCACGATGTGTCTTTTCCTTCTATTCTATTTTAGGATTTTGTCTTTGTAACCCAGTAGACTGGAGTGATAGCATAGCGGGTAGGGCGTTTGCCTTGCACACAGCTGACCCAGGTTCGATTCTTCCATCCCTCTCAGAGAGCCTGGCAAGCTACCGAGAGTATCCCGCCCACATGGCAGAGCCTGGCAAGCTACTCGTGGCGTACTGGATATGCCAAAAACAGTAACAACAATTCTCACAATGGAGACGTTACTGGTGCCTGCTCAAACAAATCGATGAACAATGGGAAGACAGTGCTACAGTGCTATCCAGTGTTCTGCAGCTGACTGTGATGCCTGCAGACATCAATTCTTTTGTATTTTTTCCTCTGGATTTTCTTTGGTTCTCTAGAAAACTTCAACTATATGTTACCTGAATGTTTCTCACCTCCCCACTTACTATTATGTATGTCTAGGATTAATTTAAATTATTTATTTGGTTTTGGGGGACACAACTGTTGGCTCTGTGGTCAGGAGTGAATCCCAGTGGTGCTCAAAGATTAAATCCGGGTTGGCTGCAAGACAAGTTCTTCAACCCTTGGACTACCTTTCGGGTCCAATTTATTCCTAAGAATTCCAAAGAGAAACATGCTAGACCTTTTTTGCTCAATCTTCCAAGTCTCTTAACCACTCTAATGTTTCCAATCTCTTTGTACTTCTGTGCTATGTTCTGTGTTAAGTTTTTCAGGTTTATTTTCCAAATTAATTATTTTCTCTTGAATAGATTCTAAAACTTCAAAGAAGTTTTTAATTTTAATTACTGCATTTTTCATTTCCAGGTCTTCTCTAGTTTGTTTAAAAAATGAAGCCGGGGCTGGAGAGATAGCACAGCGGGTGGGGTGTTTGCCTTGCACGCGGCCGACCCGGGTTCAAGTCCCAGCATCCCATATGGTCCCCTGAGCACGGCCAGGGGTGATTCCTGAGTGCAGAGCCAGGAGTAACCCCTGTGCATTGCCGGGTATGACCCAAAAAGCAAAAAAAAAAAAAAAAAAAATGAAGCCACTTTGGTAATAGTTTGCTCTTTGTTCTGTACTCCTTTGTTTTGTCTTTGTATTTATAGACTGACATTTTATTTATTTATTTTTATTTTTGTACTCTTTTATTTCTTTAAACACATTTGACCTATTTTATGTTATTTGGCAATTTTAATCTCTAATTTTTGTGGATCTATTTATGTTTTTAACCTTTTTCCTGTTGACTTCTCCCTGCTAGTATTTGTTTTTCTTATGTAAAAATGTGATTTTTGACTATAAAGTAACATTTGTAAGAACTCTGTGGGATTTCCATTAGACTTGAATGTAGGATACAGTCTCTTATGGAAGAATTACATTCTGCTTTCCCTGGTGCTTGAGGCATTACAGACCTAGTTACACTTTAAATAAAAACTCTTGGCTGAAGGTTTTTTAAGTAAGTGATACTTATTTAGGCTCAAAACTCAGGTAACACAAACTCTCGGGGACACTCATGTTTTTGTTTGATTTTAATGACACACAAAGTGAAGACAAAAATAATTCCTTACTGTCTGTTCCTCTATTCCTAGCAGTAGGCTAGTACTGTCCTACACAGTAACCACTAGCCATATGTGGCTACTGAAGATAAATTTAAATTAATAGATTATTCTATTTCTCAGTCACTGCTCACATTTCAAGTGCTCAACAGATATGTGAATAGCTGGTGCTATACAGTGAAGACAGTAAAAATTCTTTTTAAAATTTTTTTCTTAAGACAGGAAAACTTCTTAACCTCACAGAAAATTTTATGGATGCTCTAGAATATTTGAAGTGATATATGACTCCAGGGGATGTGGTAGTTTCAGTGCTAGATTAGAAAGCTAGTAACTTTGAATAAACTGGATCTTCAGTTTGTATACTTAATGAAAAGACAAATTCTAGTCCTTATAATCTAAGAATATGTTAACATGCATGGCAAAAGGGTCTTTGAAGAGATTATTAAGCTAACAATCTTGAGATGGGGACTTTATAGAGGGGGTTAAATAGGGAAATGTATGAGTAAGATAAGTGGAGTCACAGGAGGTAAATAAATTAAAAAGGAATGCAGGAAAGAGAGGTGATGTGGTAAAAATGGAGGTTGGAGAGGTGCAGTTTGAAAATGAAGAAAGGAGTCATGAAGCTAGAAAATGCAAGTAAGTTTCTTGCACAGAATCTTCAAAAGGAATTTAGTTCTATGACCCATTTTAAACTGCTGATATTCAGAACAATAATTTAGTTGTGTTAAACCATGTTTATGGTGATTTGTTACAATGGGAATAAGAATCTAAAATGAGTGTTTTAAGAAAGGCTTTTATCTAATATATCAGAAACATGAGGTTGGCACTAAATCTTAATTCTTGTATCTACTCATTTCCTATTCTTTTTTATCATTATTTTATTTTATTTTATTTTATTTATTTTTTAAATTCTTTTATTGAATTACCATGTGGAAAGTTACAAATCTTTCATGTTTAAGTCTCAGTTATACAATCCTCAAACACCCATCCCTTCACCAGTGCACATATTCCACCACCAAGAATCACGATATACCTCCCCCCTTCCCCCCATCTCCCCAGCCCCCCACCCCGCATGTGTAACTGGTAAATTTCACTTTACTTTCACTTTACTTTGAGTACATTCAATATTTCAACAAAAAAATTCACTATTATTGATTTGGAGTTTCTCCCCCCTAAAGTCGATCTGCTGAAAAGAAAGCATTTGGAAATTTGTTTTCCATTGCTGAGAATGAAGAGATATGAGGTCAGGAGGCCGCACTAGCAGCAGCATAGTTTTGGATTTCTGTATATTTTAGTATTTTAGTAACTAAGTCCAGAGAAATGTCTGCCAGGAATCGCAACATTGTAAGCCTGTACCTCTCAGCTACTTTATATTCCACATATGAGTATATTTTTATTTGTCTCTGAGAGTACAAAGTTTACAATAAACAAATTTTAGGAATGAGAATTATGCAGGAATCTATATTTGTATTCATTTTCTAGCAAGTACAAATATATAATCAGCATTTAAGCTTTTGATACTGCTTAATTGCATAACATATTTTGATCAATGAGAAAAATCCCTTCCCTCAAGAAGCTTGTATTCTAGCGGAGGGACAGAGTCAATAAAAAAGAGAATCATTTAACAAATTAGGAATCTAAAGAGGGATAAAATGGAGGTTGGGTCAAGATGATAGAAAAGGGAGCAACTTGAACATGTTCTTCATGGCATCACCACCACCACCACCACAACAACAAAAAACCCAAATCACAAACACCAAACCTAAAAACATCAAAACTTAATTGAATACAGTATGTTATATAGGTTCTCACAGAGAAAGTTTGCTGGAGAGCTCAGCCACTTTCTATAGTAGAAGAACTCCCCATCCAATCTGGAGGCAAGAACTAATACTGACAAGATATTCAGGGCCAGGATACATATATCAGCAGCCCTTGCAAGCTAGAAGGGAGGCAACAGTTCTGTGTCCATTTAGGACAAAAAGATGTCCAGGGGCAAATTTTGCCAACCAAGTAGAGGGCAGAGCAGCAGTGCACTTAGTGACATATACCTAAACCAGGTTAAAAAAACCCCTGCCGAGAGATGAACCGAGAGCCGCGGCACGAGAAGCAGAGCCTCCGCGCCTATTGACTGTGATCCTGAGGTCTCCTAACCCATTTTGGCACCAGAGCGGATGCTTGAGCCATGCATTTTGACTGTGAACTGAGCTAAAATATTAGAAACCCAAAACCACGCGGCCGCAATAGCGGCCGCGTGGACTCAAAGTCTTCACTCTTACCAATGAAGAGAAATTATTAGATGATACCTATACAGCAGGCCTGATTGTTGGGGAAAATTTCCAATCAATAATAGTGAGTTCTGTATGGAAATATGAAATGTACTCAATATATATAGAGAAAAATGGTAATATCATTAGCTACTTAGATGGGGGGTGGCGTGGGAGGGGGGTGTATTGGGGTTCTTGGTGGTGGAACGGGTGCACTGGTGAAGGGATGGTGGTTTAATCAGTATTTGACTGTGACTTAAACCTGAAAGCTTTGTATTTTTTTTGTATTCACGGTGGTTTAATAAAATATTTCTTTAAGAAAAAAAAAAACACCCTGCCCCTTTCTAATCTGGGTCTGTCTGCTTGCAGGCAAAGGAAGGAATGCCTAGAGTCATAAAGGGCTTTCACAGTTCTTTTACGAAAATGGGCAACTCTGTTGCCTCTCCCCCCAAAACTAAAATAACCCACCATTATTTGCTGTGCCCATGTTTAGTTCTTATTTGAATATAAAAATTTGGTAAAAGGTATGACTGGATCATAGGATGCTCCAAGATTAGCTGTGCCAGGCAATACAGAAGCTTCCAGGGACCAGCAAAGGCAAATAGCTCAGTTGGTACACGTTTGCTTGGAAGCATTAGTAGGCAGTTCTGACCACATGCCCCATTTATTGCTCAAACATGGGGGATGCTGACACCACAGGCACTGTGACTATGGGACATAGCATTGGTCTGTTTATCCTTAGGGACACATACATACAATAAGCATGTGACTTCACATTGCTAGCAACAAGCAGTTCAAAGCAACACAAATTCAGAGGCACAGTCTCTGGGTGGAATTACTGAGCATGAATCCCAGATTGCCACCTTGGCTTACATAAAACCAGACCCTCACTTTAAGTCTCCACATCCAGCAGATGCGAGGAAATGGAGGAATTCACCTGAATTAATGGGACAAAGATGAAAGCTCAGGAAGAATCCAAAGCACACCAGAATGTTCTAAACGCCTTGGTGAAAACACAAAAGCTGCAATGGTAAGGATGTTCACTGCACTGAAGAAATCAATAGAAAATAACTTTAACAAAGAAGAGAAAGTACAATAAAATTTCTATCAGAAATTACTAATATGAAGAACATTGGAGATTAACAACAGAGGGGCTCAGAAGCATAATTATAGAATGGGAAGAACAATTCAGTGTGCCTGAGGATAAAGCAGATTAAAGTGTCAAATAAAAAATAACAGAAATTAAAAGAATGAAACTTAAGAGACCTACAGAACATCACCAAAAGGAAGAACATTCACACACAGGCATTATGGAAGAAGAGGAGAGAGATTTAAAGAATTAGTGCCTGAAGAAATTGTAGTTGAAAACTTTCCCAGTATGAAAATTAAGTCACATACCTATATCCAAGAAGCTTAAAAAGTTCCAAACAAAATAAACCCAAATGCAAGGACACCAAGACAAAATACAATAAAAGCAGCAAAAAAGAGAATTATATAGAATCCTTAAAGCAGAAAGAACAAAGCAAAATACACATCCTTATCAGGGTGCTCCATAAGACTTAAAGCAGATTGGGACTGGTACAGTATCACAGCAGTATCACATGCTTGCCTTGCATGTGGCTGACCTGGTTTCAATCTCTGGTACCACATACAGTCCACCAAGCCCACCGGGAGTGATTCCGAAGTGCAGATCCAGGAATAAGCCCTGAGCACTGCTGGATTTGATGCAGAAACAAACAAAAGACTTAAAGCATATCTATCAAATAAAA
Organism: Sorex araneus; assembly: GCF_027595985.1. NCBI lineage: Eukaryota > Metazoa > Chordata > Mammalia > Eulipotyphla > Soricidae > Sorex > Sorex araneus. Next base: position 139,652,678 of record NC_073313.1, on the reverse strand, counting down.
CCCCACAGACTGAAAGGGAATGAAATAAAATGATTTGATATAGCCAAGATAGGCACGAAAAAAGAATAATCTAAGTTATTTTGCAAATTTGATCCAGTGATACAAAGGTTTTCAGACAAACTACGGAGAAAGAAGTTCATGGCAATTAAGTTCAGTCTAACTCCTAAACTAGTACTAATTGTTCTTGTATAAAATAGCAAAGAACCCCTACTTGGAAGTAGCAAGTTACTAAGGAATATGAAGTGTTGAAAAAAGAGAATAATAATGGGAAATTATTAAGGCTCTTTGAACTTAATAGGATATATCAACCCAGAACCTTGAGGTAAACTTCATTGGCAATCTAACAAAAATATACTTAGAAAATACAAACTAAAAGACACAAATGGAAAAGGATCACTTGATAATAGACCTAGAATAAAGACTGGAAGAGGAAGATGTCCAAAAAAACAAAGACAAACTTCAAAAACTCTGAGACTACATACATGAAAATGATAGTAAATTTATTTATTTTAATAATTTTGCTTGATACTGGCAGACGGATGAATCAGAAAACAAAACCCACATTTTTTGTTTTGTTTTTTTGGCCTAAACTTGGCAATGCTCAGGAGTTCTGTGCTCAGTGTCACTATGGGTGGTGCTGGGGGAACCATGCAGTGCCACAGATCAAAGCTAGGCCTCCTGCCATGCAAAACATGCACTCAGCCCAAAACCCACATGTCTGATGTTTGAAAGAGACACACTTGATCCAGCATGACAAATACAGACTTAAAGAAAAAGGCCAAAAAATGATCATATAGACAAATAACAATCTAAAAAAGGTTTGGAATATTAGACAAAATAGATTTCAAATTGAAACACAATACAATACAGAGATGGTCATTATAAAATGGCTATAATCAAGAGGACTTAATACTCACTAACATACGTTCACCAAATGAGGGAACATCAAAATATATAAGCAACTACTAATAATCTTGAAAAAATACGTTGACATGTCCAGACCCTGCACCAGGCTGTCTTTACTGGGGCAACTCGGAACAGGGCGAGCTGAGTCTCCTTCACTGCCCCAACAGAGAGCCCTGGTAGCTGAAAACCTCCAGAACCCAACTCCTGCCATACTCACAGCTGCTCTCCACAGGCTTCTATAAGCTTCACCAATGAGGGAATCTGCAGAAAAACCCAGGTATGTGGGACCCGTGGCTGAAATCTCCAAGCTTTTTAGGTGCACGAATATGTCTCCTCTCCCCATCTCCCAAGTTTACCAGTAGCTTGGCAGCCACACCCACAAACTGCCCCTGGCACCACATCAACAACCATGATACAGAGACTCAGAAATAAAGCTCCCGGAAGAGAGTGACATAGGCTTCACCCATGAATCTGCTCTATCATCACAGTATTCTAAATTTTAGAATTCCTGGAGCAACCACTCATACTCTATACCACCGATGTACCAAGAGTAGCACACAACATTTGACTGGATTTAACAAACATGTTTATAATTTCTAATACAAGGGCTTAGTGGCTCCGGGATAAAATAAAACAATCTTCACACACTTTCCTCTAAGGAAACTTTATTGGACCATTTTAGCAGATTATTCATAACAAGCAATACAAAGTTAATTGCTTTGATCTGCTTTGAGGGGCATGGTTTGGGATTTGGGGTGGAAACATTTGAAATAGGGTGGTGGGAAGGTGCAATGGTGGTGGGATTGGTGTTTGAATATTAAATGTAATTAATTATTGTGAATTACTTTATAAAAATAAAATAAAATTTGGAAAAAATACATTGACAGCAAAACACAATAGTAGAAGATTTTAATGTACCCTCTCACTATTGGATAGAACAACGAGATCACCTCCCAGAAAAAAAAAAGAGAAAACAACGTCCTAACAGGAATAAACAGTAGGATTCAACTTAATAGATATATAGGATTATCCACCCTCTTAAAAGTTGTTTACACATTCTTCTCTAGGACACACAAAATCTTTTCCAAGATAGACCACGTGCTGGACAACAAACTATAAAAATATAAGTTGTTAATATACAGTGCTATAAATATAGAAGTAAATTATAAAAAGTAGTTGGACACCGAACAAAATACTATCATTCAATCAAGAAAAAAGAAAACTTGATGTATGAGTTACCAGAACACATGGGAAACAACAAAAATTGTACTGAGTATATCGTTAGATTTTTACATACATTATAATAACAAATTATATTGTTCATATATAAGTTTATATAAAGCAATATAGGCTTATATCTGGAAATTCGACAAACTTCAAATAAAAAAATCTAACCTCATATTTTTTTGGGGAGGTTTTCAGGTCACACCCGGCGATGCACAGGGGTTACTCCTGGCTCTGAACTCAGGAATTACTCCTGGCGATGCTCAGGGGACCATATGGGATGCTGGGAATCAAACCCGGGTTGGCCGCGTGCAAGGCAAACACCCTACCCTCTGTGCTATCGCTCCAGCCCCTAACCTCATATCTTAACAGAAAAACAACAAAGGAAGTCTAAACTAAGTAGAAGTAGGCAAATAAAAATTAGATCATAAATCAATAGAAGTAAAAAGCACAAATGATCAATGAAAGCAAGAGCTGTTGATCATTATCATTATTCTGGGGCCATATCCAGTGATGCTCAGGGGGTGACATTCAGGGAACCATGTGATGCTAGGGATCAAATTAAGTTGACAGCATGCAAGGCTAGCACCTTAACCCCTGCCTAATCTCTCTGACCCAGGAGCTATTTTTTAAAGAATAAACAAGTTTGACAAACACTTATTCAGACTCAAAGGAAAAAAAAAGAAAATTATACTAAATAAAATCAGAATGAGGAAAATGTTACAACAAATACCTTAGATATATTAGAGATTACTATGAGTAACTTTATGCCACAAATTGGAGAACCCAGAAGAAATGGTAAAATTTTTAGAATCTTCTCTCCTAAGATGGAATCAGGGGGATTGTAATAACTGAACAGAACAAGTATTAGTACATAAATTGAAAAACAACTAAATGTACAGGCATATGCGTGTTCACTACTTAGTCCTTCCTAACCTTCAAACAGAACCTATTACATATCTTTATCAAGCTTTTCAAGGAACAAGGAAGGATTCTTCTGCACAGTGTTTCTTAAGTTATATTTTAATTTAATTTTATTATTTTTAAAAAATTTATTGAACCACCATCAGATAGTTACAAGCTTTCATGTTTGGGTTACAATCACACAATGAACAAACACCCATCTCTCCACCAGTGCACATTCCCCACCACCAATATCCCCGGTATATACTCCCTTTCCCACCCTCCTTCTGCCTCCATGGCAGACAATATTCCCCATATTCTCTCTCTACTTTTGGGCATTATGGCTTGCAATACATACACTGAGAAGTCATCATGTTTGGTCCATTATCTACTTTTGGCTTTGGATTCCATATACCCCGAAATTCCACTTCTGGGAATATGTCCCGAGGATGCAAAAAAACACAGTAGAAATGACATCTGTACCTATATGTTCATTGCTGCACTGTTCATAATAGCCAAAGTCTGGAAACAACCTAAGTGCCCTAGAACAGATGACTGGTCTTCTGCACAGTTTTTATGAGGTTAACATTACCATGATACCAAAAGTAAAGGTCATTACAAAATCTTCGATAAATTAAGTTCAACTGTTCGTTAAAAGGCTTATATATCATGATCAAGCATGAATTACCCTAGAGATGAAAGGATAGTTTTTGATAAATAAAACCAATAAAAGGAAAGATAAATACTATATGATCATATAAATAGATGCAGAGAGAGTTTTTGTCAAGAGTAAATACCCACTTATGCTAAAAACTCCCACTCAGCAAAATGTGGATTCAGTTTCTGGATCCATTTTTGCCAGTCTGTGTATCTTGATTGGTGCATTTAGACCATTGACATTGAGAGAGATTATTGTCATGGGGTTTTGTGCCATCTTTCTGTAAGGGTTTGTTGTGCTTATGGGTGTTTTCCTTGTCTTACAGGAGCTCTTTTATTCCTTCTTATAAGTTTGATTTTGAGTCTATGAAATTCCTGAGCTGCTGTTTATCTATAAAATGGTGTATCATTCCATCGAGTTTGAGTGAGAGTTTAGCTGGATAAAGTATTCTTGGTGAGATGTTCACTTCATTGAGTTTTTTTTACTATATCCCACCATTGTCTTTGGGCTTGGAGGGTTTCCTCTGATAAGTCTGCTGTAAATCTAAGGGGTGCTACTTTGTATGTGATTTCCTTCTTTGACCTTGCTGCTGCTTGCACTACTGTGTCTCTATCCACGGCATCCATCATTTTGACTATGATATGCCTTGGAGTGTTTTTATTAAAGTTTCTTTTAGCTGAGACCCTTCTGGCTCCTTGGATCTGGATGAAGGCCATGCCCACTTTTGAGGAGGCCACGCCCCCAACAGTGGAGGCCACACCCTCAGCCAGTCAAGGTGCTAATCCCTGGCACACAGATCTGTTGAGAAGAGGGACAGCTAGTTGGGCGGGTGCTCTCAGCGGAAATCAGGGCAAGTGCCCCCAGGGCCAGTTCCAGAGGCTTGCATTGTGGGGCACAGGGCTGGATGGAGAGGGGGCGCACAATGGGATGCACAGGCTGGTTGAGAAGAGCAGCGGCTAGTTGGGCTCAGCAAAATGTGGAAAGAAGAATATTTCCCTCAACATAGCAAAATCCATATATCACAAACCCATGATAAATATGAAAGCCTTTCACCAAATCAGACACCAGATAACAATGTCCACACTCAGCACTATCATTCCACCTGGTGTAGCAAGTCTGAGTCATAGCAATTAGGTATGCAAAAAAGAGAAATACAGCCTCCACACCTGAGCTCCTACCATCTTTGCAGGCCCCTATCTATTCCACAAACCCTCTGATCATTCCTTCACTCAAGGATGAACTTCCAGCTCATATCTTTGAGACATCTTTTACCTGGAAGCAGATTTCCCTCCACCTGGGCTTTTGCTGTCCTGCCCCCAAACCACCACCAGTTCTTCAGGTCTCAGCTCAACACCCAACCCCCGATTCCTGTGCACATCCCTATTCACACCCCAAACCACATGGTGTGTACCACCTCACATACTCCAACCCTGCTGTGAACCCACAGGGTCTCACTCTAGATGCAGTCTACCTCTCATGCTCACCCCATTAGAATTTGCGATCCAGTTCCACTCTGACTCTCCTGCCAAGAAATCTGCACAAGGCAGTTGGTGGTGGCCAGAAAGCAGCAGAGGCATAATCAATAAAAACATTCATTATTGCTGCTCAGACCACTTGCAATTGAAAATTCCATCCTGAGAATGCACAAGTCACTAGGAATAATGAAAATAAAAGTTAATTCAATGGCTTCAACCGATTGGGAAAGGTAAGTCCTGGTGATACCTCAAGATTACCAAAACTCTCAGTGTCGCTCTAGGATGACCTCAGAGCAACAGTATAACTGAACAGTAGTAACAAAAATGAAGAAAGCATTGGAAGAGAGAGTCAACCAAGTCAAAGAAAAAAATGCAAGATCTTAAATAATTCATTCTATTAGAGTTGAAGGAGGTAAGGAATATAGTAGGGAGTCATATCAGAAGAATATAGGAAGCAGATAATTGAATCAGTGAACTTGAAGACAGAAGATATCCAAAAAAAGAGAATTAAAAAGATACAAAAATTAAATATAATATCAATTATTTAGTAGACAATAGAAAGAGATATAATCTCCAAATCACTGTGATACAGAAAGGAGAAAAAAGTTTTTAAAAGATGAAAGGCAAGTATGGCTAGTGGAAGATGTAATGGCTAAGAACTCCCTCACCCTAAGGTGGGAAACCATATCTGTGCACAAATTCAGAAGGTTGAAGGTACCAAACAAAATTAACATGAACAGAACAAGACACACAATCATCAAAATGGCAAGAACCAAAGACAGATTACTTAAAGCAAGAAGAGAGAGGCAAAACCTCAAATATAAGGGAAGCAATGCAAACCTCACAACAGATCTTTAAATGAAACCCTATAGCCAAGAAGGGAAATGAAAGTTATATTCAAATAACTAGATGAAGAATAACCTTTCAACCTCGAGTCCTTTACCCCACAAGGCTGTCAATCAGATTTGAGGGAAGATAAAAATACTTCCAGACAAACAAGAACTGAAGACATTTGGTGCATATAAACTACCTCTGAAAAGAATACTTAATGCCCTCCTATAAAAATGGTGAATGGCCAAAACAGCCAGAATTGTCATGGAAAAATGGTGATAAATTCCTTTATAATGATAATTTACTTAAACATCATTGACTGAATATTCTCATCAAAAGATACAGAGAAACTAGATAGATCTAGAAACACTCCAACCTTCCACTGCTTACAGGAAACATATTTGAAATCACACATTTAACACATACTCAGAGTAAGAGGATGGAAAAAAATCATATAAGCCAATAGGGACGAGAGAAAGCAGAGATGACTATACTTGTACCAGACCAAATAAGAGTCAAGCTAAATAAAGTAGTAAGATATAGGGATGGATATTACATACTGATTAAGGGATCAATATTTCAAGAGTATCCAACTTATCAACATACATGCACTAAATTAAGGGGAAGCAAGGTTTTTAAAACTATTACTAACAAATCTAAAAGGGCAGAGCAATGGAAACACAATAGTAGTGGGAGACCCACTCTCATCACTGGACAGATAAATGAGACAATGTCAGTAAGGAAATAAGAGTCCTGAATGAGAAACTGGAAGAACTAAGATTAATTGATATATCAATCTTAAAAAGTTAAATATATATTCTTCTATAGTGCACATGGAACATATTCCAGGCCAGAGTATATACTAGGGGATAACTCAAATACAAATAAAATTACCAAAAAAGGGGAAACTGAACAACCTACTGCTAAATAACTGAATCAAAGAGAAAAATCAAAGAATAAATTAGAATAGTCCATGAAAAAAATGAGAATGAAGAAACAAACTGTCGGAACTTATATGACTCAGCAAAATAATAGTAAGGTGGGAATTAAAAGCAACACATGCTTACATCAGGAAAGAAGAAAAATCTCAAATTAATAACCTCACACAGTTGAAACTCTAGAAAATAAATAACAAATGGACCCTTAAGTTAGCAAGAAGGAAAGATAAAAATTAAAGTAGAAATAAATGAAAAAGAAGTCAAGAAAAAATACAAAGGGTCAATAAAACCAGAAGCCTTTTTTTTCTGGGGGAACAAAGCCAGCTGTGTCAGAGCAGCTGTCAGAGCTTACTCCTGGCTCTATGTTCAGGGATCACTTCTGGTGGGGCTTGGAGGACCATATGTGGTGATGGAGACTGAGCTTAGGTTAGGTTGTCCACACGCAAGGTAAGGGCTTTAACCTCTGTACCTAACCCTCTGACTCTAGACCTGGCTTTTTAAACAGAATAAAAAATATGACTGAATCCTTAGCTCACAAGAAAATCAGAGACAGTTCAAATTGCAACAGAGGTGAAAGGAGTGAAATTACCATAGACACCACAGAAACATGAAAGATCATAAAAGGTTATTACAAACAATTCTATGCTGCTAAACTGGAAATTAAGAAGAAATGGATGGTTACTTAAAATTATACAACCTCTCAAAATTGAAGAAGGAAGGAAGTAGAAAACTCAAGTAGACAAATCAAAAAGAAATTAAAAAATAATCATTTACCCAAGATCCAAAAGTTCTGGTCTAGACAGGTTCACTATTGAGCTCTATCAAGCCTTCAAAAAAGAATTGGGCACTTGTAAATTTACCTTTGTGCTCTCTTCTCCCTTTTCTCAGAACATTGCATTGAATATATTTTTATGACAAAAATTTATTAGTCAATATAGCAAGGTGTTATTTATTTATTTATTGCTTTTGGGGGTTACACACGGTGATGCACAGGGGTTACTCCTGGCTCATACACTCAGGAATTACTCCTGGCGGTGTTCAAGGGACGATATGGGATGCTGGGAATCAAACTAGGGTCGGCCACGTGCAAGGCAAACTCCCTACCTGCTGTGCTATTGCTCCAGCCCCAGTAAAGTGTTTTTCAAAGCTGTTTGGGGAATAATCAGTAAAATCACTAGAAATTTCTATAAACCTTACCTCAGAGAAATGGAAACTAAAGTCAGCAAAAAGGCATTATTATTGCAACTTAGGGATATATACACACATATATGTACATATATATAGTATGAATTAGTTATTTTATTTGAAAAGATTGTCCTATTATATCCAAAGCATATATTACCAATTAAGATCAATAGGATAAGTTTTGCAATACTATATTGACACACAAAAAATTGAATCTAAGTACCTACAAAGCAGTTTACTAAGCCATTTGGGTACTGAGGATGAAAATCATTTTGAAAAGTGACTAAACACTTATTTCTATCTTCAGTGGATTGTGGCAATATATAATTTACAGATTTCCCAGCATTAATAAGATATCCCATAATAGGAGACTGGGATGGGGAATTGGATATGCCAAAAACAGTAACAATAAGTTTCACAATGAGAGACGTTACTGGTGCCCGCTCAAACAAATAGCCCCCCAAACCTGCATGAATAGTCAAAGTTATTCTGAGAAAAACATATGGGAGGTATTATATTTCCTGACCTTATACTATAAATCTATATGAATCAAAACTATGGTACTAGAATGAAATCAGATTTTCAACCAATGGAATAAAACTGAGAGTACAGAAGGAAACCCTCAGATATACGGAGAGATAACTGATGACATAGGAAAGAGGTGCATTAAGTGTCTTAAAAAATGATATCTAGTTCTAATCTAAGAAGAGATACCACACTGATGGAACAAACAGGTACAGTGATCTTTGGGCTGAAAACTCTGGGACCTCTTCAGGATGGTTCTGGCCAGGAATCATCCCACCTCTGCTGATCCTGAAGCATGTGGCGATGATACCTTGAAATTCAACAATACTGAGAGCCCAGTAGGATTACAGCAAATTAGATGGGAAAGTAGCATAGAAGCCAACTAAGTTCTGTAAGTGCAAACAATAACACAGAAGGCTCAACTAGCAACAAAGAGTTCAGTAAATCCTCAAAGACTTTAACACCAATGTGAGGTATAAAAAATTCCACATATTTTCTTTTACGAAAGTATATTTGACAATTCCACTTACCATTTTGTTGTAACAAGCAATATAACACTGCACTGTAGCACTATCATCCTGTTTTTCATCCATGTGCTCAAGCGGGCACCAGTAATGTTTCCATTGTGAGACCTGGTGTTACTGTTGTTGGCATATTGAATACACCACAGGTAGCTTGCCAGCTCTGCCTTGCAGGCAGGATACTCTAGGTAGCTTGCCAGGCTCTCTGAGAGGGATGGAGGAATCGAACCTGGGTCGGCCGCGTGCAAGGCAAACTCCCTACCTGCTGTACTATCGCTCAAATCCGACAAGCAATATAAAATAAATTATTTTTTGCCTGCTAAAGGGGCAGGCTTGTTGTGTGGGTGGGAAACTGGGGATATTGGTGGAGGGAAGGTCACACTAGTGGTGGGATTGGTGTTGGAACATTGAATGCTTGAAACAACTACCATAAGCAACTTTGTAAATATGGTGTTTAAACCCAGTTAGAAAAGAAATGAAAAAGAAAGAACACCAATTGTAAAAAAAAGTATCTAGAAAACATATTCATGTATACAATCAATAGAACCCCATCTCACACAAAAACAAAAAGTAATTAAAATGGATTAAAGACCTTGTGATTAGACCCAAATCAGGAAAAGCACAGGCAAAACTCTCCATAAAGACTTCAGAGATCTCTTCAATGATTCAACTCCATTAGCAAAGAAAACAAAAGCAAAAATAAAGAAATTAAATCAAACAAAAAATTTGCTTTACTTTGAAAGAAAAATCAGCTAAATAAACTCTATTAAGTGAGAGAAATTATATGTACTTCATACATCTCACAAAAGCCTGATACTCAAGATACATAAAACACAAAACATATGATATCCAAGCTACATAAAACCCTATCAAAAAATCAGGAGAAGAAAAGAACAGAAGCATCCTCAAAGAAGAAATACAAGTGACCAAAAGGCACATGAAAAAGTGCTCTACATTGCTAATCATCAGGAAATGCAAATCAAAATAAAAATGACACATCACCTTACACCACAGAGACTGGCACATATCAAAAGGAATAAGAACAACCAGTGCTGGTACAGATGCGGGAAGAAAAGGACTCATTCATTGTTGGTGGGAATGCAAACTGGTTCGGCCTTTTTGAGAAACAATATGGGAATTCCTTAAAAAACTAGAAATTGAGCCTCTATATGACCTAGAAATGCCACTTCTGGGGATATACCCCCAGGGTTCCAAAACACATAGCAGAAATAATATCTGCACCTGTATGTTCATTGCAGCACTGTTCATAATAGCCAGAATCTGGAAACAACCCTCGTGCCAAGAACAGAGGACTGGCTAAAGAAACTATGGAACATCTACACAATGGAATACTATACAGCTGTAAGAAAAAATAAAGTCATGAAATTTGCTTATAAATAGATGAACATGGAGAAAGTCATGCTGAGTGAAATAAGTCAGAAGGAGAAGGACAGACATAGAATGACTTTACTCATTTGTGGGATATAAAAAATACAAGTAGTGTGAGACTAACACCCAAGGACAGTAGCAATAGAAACAAGGGACAGGACGAGTGGTCCACAGTTGAAAGCCTGCCTCAAGGACTGTGGGAGAGGGTAGTTAGGATAGAGAAGTGACCTTTATGACAATGAGGGTTGGAAGGAATTGCTCTGGATGGGAGATGTGTGCTGAAAGTGGGGAAAGGACCAAACATGATGGACTCTCAGTATCTGTATTACAAACCATGATGTCCCAAAGAGTGGGGGTGAGGGAAAGAGAGGGAGAAAGAGGGAGAGAGAAGGAGGTAGGGAAGAGACATATACATATATATACATGTCCTTTTGTATTATTTATTTCATTGAAGTTTTATTTACAATAGTCACAATTTGGAAATAACTGAAGTGGTCAATAACAGATGAGGGGATAAAGAAATTGTGGTATATGTACACAATGGAATATCACTTAGCTATAAGAAAAGAGAAGGCATTGAGTTTGTTGAAACTTGTATGGAATTGGAGGGTGTCACACAAAGTGAAAAGCCAAATACCAGATGACTATACTGATATGCAGAGTATAAAGAAACAAACAAACAAAGGGATTAGATAATTGTCAGTGGAAACAAATTCTGAGATATGGTCAATACCACTGTGAAATGAAGAGACTAAGGTCAGGGGAAGGAACCTTTGTGATAATAGTGGATGGATCTTGACATTTTGGTGGTGGCTCTGGTGTAGCCACACTGGAAGTATAAAACAATTATATCAGTACTATTGTAATCTATGGTACTTCAATGAAAAGTGATTTGGGAAAGATAAGGTGCTAACTGTTTTTTTTCTGTATAAAAATCTTTATTGGTAATTAACTTCCCTTTTAGTACCAATTTTGCTGCAGCCCACATGTAACTTGTATTTTTGTTGCCATGTATTTAAAATTTCATTTTTTAACTTATTAATTGATATAGTGATTTCTCAGAGCATATTGATTTGTATCTACATATTTGAGTTTCTTTCCCATTTTTCTTTTACTATTATTGAGATAACATGGCTTATAATAGTTTAAACGTTTATAATTTTTAAGGGTACAATATTACCGTGACAACTACCACTAATGTGCCAATATTTTCCCCCTTCTATCTGCAGCTCTATTTCCACCTTTGTTCTTTTAAGGTAACCTTAGCTCTGTTTTCATAGTCCAAGGGATTGTTTTCATTGGACACTGCCTGTTCCTTTGCTTTGTTTTTTATATTTCACATATATTTCAGCAGATAGATATAGATAGATAGAATAGATAGATAGATAGATAGATAGATAGATAGATAGATAGATAGATAGATAGATAGATATGGGTTAAAGTGCTCAGGGAAGCAATTATGTTTCTGGGACTGAACTTGGGTCGGGCATGTGCAAGGCAAATGCTTTATCCCCTGTACTATTTCTCTAGTTCCTATATTTCATAAGTAAATGAGGTCATCTGGCATCTGTCTTTTCAGTCTGACTAAATTTGCTTAATGCCCTCTAGTTCCCTGTATCTCATATCAAAATACTAGATTTCATGTTTTCTTATAATTGAGTAGTATTTCATTGTGTATATACCACAATTTAATAATCTGCTCATCTGTAATTGGGCATATGGGCTGTTTCTTGGTTACTGGATATAGCATAGCAATGAAAATAGATGTTCACGTGTCTTTTTAAGTTAATTTAAAAGATTCTTGGGGGTACACACAAAGGAGTGAAATGAAAGCGTCACATTATATTCTCAATATTGATTTTTTTCATGTGCTTTTTTTGTGGTTGATTTCTAACTTTATAGCATTGTAAACAGAAAGGAATACCTGATTTTAATTTCAATCATTGTAAGTGTAAAGCTACTTCTGTTGTGTTCCATGATATAGTTTATCCTTGAAAATGTATTTTGTACATTTGAAAAAAATGGAATTGAGTTGTTTTGGGGTGAAATGCTCTATAAATATTGATTAATACCATCTATTCTAGTTTGGTATTGTTTCCTTTTAGTTGATCAATCCATAGTTATAAGTGAGGTCTAAAATACTATAATTATACTTCTGTCAATATAATTCTCTAGCTCTTTTCATGATTGCGTAGTGTAATTTTAGTGCTCTTTTCTTTGGCACACACACATATTTAATATTGGGGGAGCTAAAATCAGTGTGGTCAAGATTTACTTCTGACTGCACTCAGGGATTACTCCTGGTGAGGCTTGGGGGACTGTATATGGTGTCAGGGATTGAATCTCAGTTGACCATATATAAGGTAAGTGCCCTACCTGCTATACTATATTTCTGGTCAGGGATTGAATCTCAGTTGACCATATATAAGGTAAGTGCCCTACCTGCTATACTATATTTCTGGTCTTGGTAGCACTGTAGCACTGTCTTTCCGTTGTTCATCGATTTGCTCAAGTGGCCACCAGTAATGTCTCCACTATGAGACTTGTTACTTTTTCTGGCATATTGAATACATCACGGGTAGCTTGCCAGGCTCTGCCTTTTGGGTGGGATACTCTTGGTAGCTTGCTGGGCTCTCTGAGAGGGACACAGGAATCAAACCCGGGTTGGCTGCATGCAAGGCAAATGCCCTACCCGCTGTGCTATTGCTCCAGTCCTCTGGTCTTGGTACACACACATAAATTTATAATTAATAACTTCTTTGAATTAAGCCTGTAGTCATTCTAAAATGTCCTTCCCTAACTCCACCTTTATTCAGGTACAGATTTATTCTATTAGTAAGTTATATATCCCTGTCATTTAAAAATTTTTTATTTTGCATTTTCTTTTGGGGGCGGGAGGTCTGAAGCCACACTCAATGATTTTGGGGGCTTATTACTGGCTTTGTGCTCAGGTATAACTCCTAGCAATGCTCAGGAGATCCTAAGTGTTGCTGGGGATCGAACAAGGGTCTGTCGTGTACAAGACAAGCACTTTAACACATGTATTATCTCTCGAGACCTGTCTTTTAGAAGTTACCATCGGCACACAAGAGTGTCCAACCTCTTACATTTTACCCTACTTTTTATGGAAGCTGAACCTATTGTAGACAGCAAAAAGTGGGCCCCATGGAACCATAAGGTGCTGCAAACACCACCAGGTGTGGCTCCCAAATAAAAATGCTGGGTTTTCTTTTTTGATACATTTAGCCATTCTATGATATTTAATTGGCCAATACCATTAACATTTAGGGTATACATATGGCTCATCCTGATTTGATACGTGGCACCTCCAGGAGTATCTGTTGAGTACATAGCTAAGGCTAGAGTAGATCCCAACACCTCCCTCTCCCAATCAAAAAACCCACCAATCATTTGAGAATGAATGTAGATATTTGGGTCAGAGAGACAGTACAAGGGTAGGATACCTGCCTTGTATGTGACTTGTTCTGGTTTGATCCCGGCACCATTTATGGTCCCTAGAGCACTGCCAGGAGTAAGCTCTGAGTACCACTGGGTGTGGACCACAAACAAACAAAAAACATTACTGGTAATTTACTTTTATTTTTGACTTTTGGGCCACACCTGATAGTGCTCAGGGTTTACTCCTGCCTCTGCACTCAGGGTACACATACGGTGGGGGCCTTTATGCATTGCTAGGGATGAACCCCAGATGTGGCTGCATTCAAGACAAGTTCCATACCTACTGTCCTATCACTTTGATAATTATTGAAATAAGTGTTTGTTGACATTTATTATCTTTTTAGGTATTTTTGATTTATAACTGTTCTTAATTTTTGTCCTTTTTTATATTTTAATATCTTCCATTTGCATTATGTTTAAGCTTGTTTTTGCTTATTTTTATGGAAATATTAATTGAAGAATTAGCTAGTACATACGTGAATTAGAGTAGATGATAAAATTTATTTTATAAGATTTATACAAGGATCAAATACAATCATGTTTAACTTGGTACCTGCTCATAGTCTATATTCACTTAATCCGGGACATTAATATGTAAAAATAAATAAAAAGAAAAGAGTCCCTTTGAGTAGCATTTCTTGTAAGGTAAATTTAATGGTGAAAAAGTGCTTTAATTTTTTATCTGTAAAACTATCCCTTTCCAATATATATTATAATCTGTAAGAGTAGTATGTTCTTGGTTTAAAATCCTTTCAGGACTTTGAATACATGGTGTAAATCTTTCCTGTGTGTTTTCTGTTGAACATTTTGTGGTCAATCTTCAAAAAATAGGTACCATGATTTACAATATGTTGCTATTAATATTTATGGACTTTATCACTGTACCACACCCTTCACCAGAATGCCAACATTCCTCATCTACTTTCCCTAGGTCATTCTCACCCCCCTAGCCTCTAGCAGACTCAGTTCTATAGGCCGACTCTTAGGGATTTTTGTTGTTGGTTTTTATTCCCTTACTATACTTTACATGGTCTGTGGTTAATCTTATTAGGGTTCCCTCATATATAATTCACATTCCTATAAATGTAGTATTATGTTCTTACCCTTAGTTTTTAGCATTATATTTATAATATGTCTTGGGGTGTTCCTGTGAGTTTATTTTGTTTGGGGCTCTTTGAGATTCTTGTATTTGGATATTTAGTTCCTTTGCAGCCAAGTTAGGGAAGTTGTTGCTTATTAGTTCTTCAAATAGGGTTTCTACCCTTTTCTCTTCTCCTTCTGGGATTTCTATAATGCAGGTGTTGTTCCTCTAGATGTAGTCCCTTAGGACTTTTACACTGTTTTCATATTCTAAAATTCCCTTTTCTACTTGCTATTCTGTTTGGGTGTCTTCCAATGCCATATGTTCCAAGTCACTAATTCTATCAGCTGCTTTTTGTTTAATATTAAGGCCCACTATTGGCTCAGTGGACTGAGCCAATAAAATATTGGTATTCTTAAAGTCCATTATTTCTATTTGAAGTTTTTCATATTTTCTCTGTAGTTGTAAATCACATTTTGTTTTCCCCCCATTTTTGAACATTGTCATATAACTGTTGCTTTAAACTTTTCTTTAAGCAAGCTACCCAGTTCCAATACATAAAAAATTTCTCAGTTTTTTTGTTTTATTACATCATTTGTGGCAAATTTGTTTCTTTATTTTGTTTAAGGTTGTGTATTGACCTAATCAGTTGTTTCAGCTTCTTTTGTAGGCCTTACGTAGGGATCACAGGCTTCAAGATATAATCCTAGTTTATAACCTACAATATACACTGGGATAATGTAGTGTCTGTTTCTTTATACACTGGCACTTCTGCTCTTGCTTAAGTGATAGAGGCTACAGTGCCAATATAGAGTAGAAGCTAAGGCAGTGGGAAGCATGGGTTGTTTTTAGAGAATATGACAACTTTGAGTCTTCAGTACTAAAAGATATATACGACAAACCCACACCTAATGTATTCAATGGTGGAAAACTTAAAAGATTTTCTTTTCCTTTAAAATTATTTACTCTCATCACTTCTATTTTAGTATCAGGGGTCTTAGCCAAAACAATTAGACAAGAAGAAATCAAAAGAATCCAGATATCAAAAGAAGTGAAACTACCAATATTTGCGTATGAAATAACATATATGTAGAAAATGATAAAGATTTCATCAAAAGCTATTGGAGTTCCAAGGATGAAGTTCAAGAGGTAGAGCACATACCTTGCATGTGGAAGGGCATGGTTTGATCCCTGACACTATGAGCCCCCTGAGTACCACCAGGAGTACCCTACTCAACAATAAAAGAAAGCTTTTAGAAGCAATGAATACAGTGGTTTGCTACAAAATCAATTACAGAAAATTGTTACATTTCTATATGCAAATAACAAATGAGAAGAAGTAGGGTCAGAAAGATTGCAGAGGGATGCCTCATATGTGGCCACCTGCAGTTTGAACCTCCAGAACTCCAGATCTTTAGCACCACCAGGGGTCACACCTGAGCAAAAGAACCAGGGTTAAGCCCTGAACACCACTGGGTGTGGCCCCCATACCTAAATAAATAAATAAGAAGGAGTTATAGAAACAATCTCAATGTAATTGTGTCCAAAAGACATAAAACTTAGAATTAAATTTAACAAAGGAAGTAAAAGACCAACATAATAAGAAAATATAAGGCACCATTAAAAGAAATAGGAAATATTAAGAAGCAGAAAGACATTTGATGTACATGGATTTAATATAGTAAATCACAATTTTATCAAAACATAACTATTTAATGTAATCTTCTCCAAATTCCAACATTTTAAAGAAATTAGGATAAAATATTGTGATTTATATGAAATAATAAAAGACCTTGAATAGCTAAAGCAATCTTGAAGGAGAAGAAAACACTGACTTCAGTGTTACCTGATTTCAAACTATGTAATACAAAACAGTAATTAAAACTATGGTATCAGAATGAATAACAGACACATGCAGTAGTAAAATAAAGTTGAGAGCCTAGAAATGAGTACTCAGGTTTGTTGGAACTTAATGTATGATAAAGGCATTAGTATCATGTAATAGAGAAAGGAAAATCAAATAGAAACTTGCACAGCCATATGTAAAATAATGCAAGTGGATTACTCCCTATTGATAAATACAGGAGCAATTAAAATGAATTAAACATATGATCCAAACCCATAAATTACATACAAGATACATACAAGATAACTTAGGTGAAATGACCCATGACATGAACATTAGAGATCACAAGGAAAACTAAAGCAAAGATGAACAACTGAAGCTACATTAATTTGAAAACTTCTGCATACCTGAAAAAATTATAACAAAAGCCTATTGAATGGGGCAAGATATTTGCATATGAGTCATCAAAAAAAGGTTTATATCCAAGGTGTACGGAGAACTCATATGACTCAATAGCAACAGAACAATTAAAAAAAACAGGCAAAAGGGGCCTGGAGATATGGCTCAATGTGAATCACATGCCAAGCATATGCAAGACTCTGAGTTCAATCCCTGGCTCTGTACAGCCCCCAACACTGTCCAGTGTAGCCCTGGTGGTCTCTGAGCACTGTTGCAGCTGCAACACTTAACGCTGCACTTTCAGACCTGAACACTGAATATTTAGGTTAACATTGCTGGCCAAGCATGTTCAAGTTCCCCTATGAAAATATGAAAAAAGTTTAAAAGGGAAATATTTGAATACATATTTCTTCAAGGAGGACATACAGAGAGTCAATAGGTATGTGAAAAGATGTTCATCATCATTGTCAGGGAAATGCAACTGAAAACAACAATGAAATATCACTTCACAACTGTGAGAATGGCTTATAGCAACAGGAACATCAACAAATGTTAGCAAGAATGGAAAATAAAGGAAGCCCTATATACTGGTGATAGAATGTAAATTTGTGAAACATTTTAGAAAAACTGTATGGAACTTTCAGAAGGGGATAAAAATCGAATGATCTATGATCTAGCAATTTCATTTCTGGCTATCAGAGGAATGTGAAAACATGAAAACAAAGAGTTATTTCCACCCCCGTGCTTATGATAGTGCAGTTTGCATTATAACAGTATGAAAATTAATAGAAATGGTTGTATACAGGTAAATTGATAAGTGTTTGGTCCAGATACACAATGAAATATAGCTACAAACAACATGAAAGCTGGGGCTCAGGGATGGCTCAGTGGTACAGCCTATGCTCTGAAGGTGTGAGGCCATGAGTTATCTATCCCTAGCATATCCCAAACACCAAGTGTAACACAGGTGTCACAATCATTTTGAATCCCTTGCAACAAAGTGTGTGATCTACTCCAGCAACAAAAGTGTGTGAGCACAAGCAAGTGTACAGGGAGCACTGAAAACTAAAGTGAGAGTCCCCAGGAGAACACTGCAAGTGTAAGTACATGCACCCACAGCTATGGTGTGCAACCCCTGGCCATTGTAGCAACAGCAGAAACAATGGAAGGAAAGGGAAGGGTTAAAAATAAGTTGACAGGGGCAGGAGAGATAGTACAGCAGGTAAGACACTTGCCTTGCATGTGGTGGACCCTGTTTGATCGTGGCATCCCATAGAGTCCCTCATGCACTTCTGGTACTGAACCCTGAGTGCAGAGCTAGTAGTCACCCCTGAACATTGCTGGGTGTGCCTCCTCCCCACCCACCCCATGTCACAAGAATAGTTGACAGCAAAACTGAGCTGCTCCTTCATTTAAGGTTTCTAAACTTTTTAAAATTCATCTGTTTTGGCTTCTAGAGGAATCGGTGGAGGGACGACATCATTTCCTATCTGGGGTGGCCTGGCGAAGGTGGCCTAATTGAAAGTCCGGAGGCATTTCCACTAAGAGCCGCTCTGTTCCAAGATTTTTTGTGTGTGTCTGGGATCATGACTGTTACAGAGCTTAATAAGTAGCCAGGGGGGCGTTCATGGGCCCCATTGGGCGGGGGCTGAATTATCACTTTCAAGGAAAATTAAATACATTATTTTTTGTGTCTTAAAAAAATTCAACTCTTATACATACTACTAAACCTATAGCTATGGGATGAAATGTGAAAATATTAGGGGTTTTTTTTGGTTGTAGGTTTTGGTTTTTTGGTTGTTTGGGGTCTTGTTTTGTTTTGGTTTGGTTTTTGGGTCACACCCTGAAATGCTCAGGGGATACTCTTGATTTTGCACTCAGGAATTACTCCCAGCAGTGCTTGGAAGACTGTATTGGATCCCAGGGATTGAACCTGAATCAGTCATGTATAAGGCAAAGCCCTACAATATTAATTTTTCTTATGTCATGTTTTTATGAGGTATACCTCAGGGTTTAGGTATTGTGAACATATCTGAGTATTCAGGCTGTGTGATCTAAATAGAAATGCTTATTTGCTTCCCCCACCCCCAAGGACCCTGTGGTTTGGGGACCACATGTGACTATACTCAGGGATTATTTACTTCTCACTTTTGTACTCTGGGATAACTTCTGGCTTCTGTGCTAGGATCACTCTTGCTGGTGCTCAGAGTATCATGTGATCATGTGCAGTGCTGTGAATCAGCCCAGACTGGTCACATGGCTTACCACCTATATATCTCTCCAGCCCCACTTTGACATTTGTAAGAAAATAATCAGGGGCCAGAGAGATAGTACAGTGGGTAAGGCGTTTGCCTTGCACATGGCCAACCCAGGTTCTATCCCTGACATCTGATATGATCCCCCCAAGCAGCACCAGGAGTAATTCCTGCATGCAGAGCCAGGAATAACCCCTATGCATCATTGGGTGTGGCCCCCAAACAAAAAGCAACAAAAAGAAGGTAACATATCTAAAATACACATATGTTGTAAATTATGTATGTTAGTACTATAGTCTTTTAATCTGGCAGTTTCATTCAATTTTTTGTTTGTTTGATTTAGTCTCAACCACTTAAAGCTGCTTTGTTCCCAGTTATAATTTTATCTCTAACCTGTGTTCATTAAGTGGTTATTACAAGTCATGCTATACAGTTTCTCTTGTTAATAATAGAACTTGGGTCTCATGCTTGCTTTGTCACCTCTGAGGCAAGGTTTTGAGGTTTGGGATTTGTTCCCCCAATCCCCTTTCTGGGCCGTGCCTGGTGGTCATGGTGCTCAGGGAATCACGTGATAATGGGGATCAAACCAAGGGTTGAGGGCTGAAAACTTACATTGGGTAGGGTAGGGTACTTACAAGTTTGATCCCATGTAGTCTACTGATACCACACCAGGAGTGATCCCTGAGCACAGAGCCAGGAGTTCAGTGCTGTGCACTGCCAGGTTGGGCGTGGGGGTCGGGGGGAGGCCAGGGCTTCTATAGGCAATGCGTTTGCTCCAGCCTTTTAAGATCTCTCTCCAGCCCAGACTTTTATTTATATTTTGTGGTGCCAGGGATCAAATCCAGTGTCTCACACATGCATTCACTGGTGATTCTCTTCTTCCCTGCGAACCTGTCCCCTTGAGAGACACATTTTTAAGTTTAATGATTGTAGTTGGGGTCTCCTCTCCAGAGTATTATTGACTTTAGGGATTTACATTTATACAGATACTTCATCTCTATACAACAGATGAGTCCAAGGCCCCTGGCCCTCGCCGCCAGTGTTACTCTGAGTGCTTTTTGCTTCCCCCTCCGTTTCTTGGCATTTTTGTTTCTGTAATCTAGGGCTAAGGGTTTACCCACCTTCAATACCTTCTATTCCCTTGACATGTTTGAATGTTATGTTATTTTTATGTGGACCTATGGTTTCCAACACCAATGTTTTGCAGTGTGTCAGCTGATTTCAATAATAATGCTACATTTTCAGTTGAAAGGGTCATTGTCTATTACTGACTCAGGACATTTGCAAAACCATCTTTTTTTTCCTGCTTTTTGGGTCACACCTGGTGATGCACAGGGGTTACTCCTGGCTCTGCACTCAGGAATTACCCCTGGTCGTGCTCAGCGGACCATATGGGATGCTAGGATTTGAACCCGGGTCGGCCGTGTGCAAGGCAAACGCCCTACCCGCTGTGCTATCTCTCCAGCCCCCGCAAAACCATCTTAAGAGGGAAATTTTTCATATGCTGGTGTTGCTGCATCAGCCTGAAGGAATTTTTTCTTTGATGACTAAATCTGCCATTTCATTGTACCAATGGCATATCCATTTACATTCACCTTTCCTCACTCCCCACCAAAAAGTAAAATAAGGAGTCAAGAGGCGTCTTTTTTGTTTTTCATTTGTTTTGGGTTCATGCCCAGATTTACTTCTGGCTCTATGCTCAGCAATTATTCCTGGTGGGCTCTGCACTCAGGGATCACTGCTGGTGGGCTTTGGGGGCCATATGGGATGCAGGGGATTGAATCCAGACCGGCCGCTTGCAAGGCAAGTGTTATACCATTGAACTCTTACTCTAGCCCCCCGTAACAAGTCTTTAAAACTGTCTATAACTGCTGTCTTTGGTCTCTTTTAAAATAGTAAAGATAGTAAAGATAACTACTCAGTCCCTTGAGCCTTCCTTGTTACAATGATGACAGTATGTCACTGCCCCTTTCCTTTTACCTGTATAACTATTTACTTTATGAGAAATCAAAAGTGTAATTTTTGTTTCTGTTAGGGGAAGTTGAGGAAATGTAAGATTGTACTCAGTTCTTTAAAAGATGAGACAAACTTCTCAGCACTTTTTAATTGAATATGGCACTCATGGGGGGCTGGTGGAGGAACCCAGGTGTGCGGGACACAGGGCCAAGGTCTCCAAGGCTGCTTGGATTGGGACTGGGCCTCTTCTACCCAGATCCCTCATTTCTCAGTAGCTAGGCAGTCACACCCAGAGACTGCCCCTGGCGCTGTGTAATCCCATCAATGGCCAACATCCAGAGACTCTAAAACCAAGTTCCCAGAAGTACCTACTTTTCTAATAGACTAGTTCTCCCTCTTGGAGAATATGACAAGCTATTGAGAGTCTGTTGCCCACTTGGGAGAGCCTGGCAACCCCCCCGTGGCATATTCATATCCAAAATACAGTGACAGATATATACATACCTCTCAGAGAGCCTGGGAAGCTACCAAGAGTATCTCGCCCTCACGGCAGAGCCTAGCATGCTACCCATGGCGTATTCAATATGCCAAAAACAGTAACAATAGGTCTCATTCCCCTGACCCTGAAAGAGTCTCCGATCATTGGGAAAGACTAGTAAGGAGAGGCTGCTAAAATCTCAGGGCTGAGTGTAATAGAGACGTTACTGGTGCCCGTTTGAGTAAATCGACGAACAACAGGATGACAGTGATACAGTGAAACTTTTTTAAAAATGATTTTTAAGACAGTGCTATGCTGTAAAGAGAGTCAGCGGCAAGTATGCTCCACTGGGCACTGGAATTGGTTCCAAGGTACCTTGGTTTACCTATCAGTCATGGCCATGGTGGGCTGGGTGGTACAGAAGGTAATGGTGTATCTCTGAAGCAAGGGAATCTGGGATTACCTCATAAGTATGTACTTCTGGGTCCTTGCAACCAACTTGGGTCTTTTCACTACTGCCACCAATGATATGAAAAAGACTCCACATATTATTAGGGGACAGATGATATTTGCACTCTGTTCTTATTCCTTGCTATTTGCTATTCATGAGATTTGCCTACAAGGTCCAACTTCAAAACGGGCTTTTCTTTGCTTGCCATGCCACAAAGTAGCCTAGCTAGCCTAGGGAAACTAGTTAATCCAACTTGAGTCCACTAAAAGGACAGCATAAGGACGGAGCTGAAGCATTGGATCGTTGGAAGGGACAACCTTACTTGCTGCTGCTATTGCAGCTCAGTCACCGTCCATTACCAGAAATGTCTAGCGAGGGAATGCTAGTTTTGTTAACCAGATTATTTTTCATAGAAATAGCTGAGAGCCCCACACCAATCTCTCTGCTGCCTTACAAGTACAGAATATTTTCCTTTTCATTAAGAGTAGCTCCAATTATGCAGTCAAATTAATAATTCCTAGTGAGAAACTGACTTACTGATTTAAGATTTGCTAAGTCCATTTGCCTTTGTGTCATAACAAACAATATTAAGTACATTTGATTGTGCCTCCAAAGGGAAAGGCTGGGGTGGTAGATGGGAAACTGGGGATATTGGTGGAGGGAAGGGCACACTGGTGGTGGAATTGGTGTTGGAACATTTAATGCCTGAAACAACTGTATTATGAATGACTTGATAAATCAGGGGGTTATATTAAAAACTTGAAATAATCCCAGTGAGGGGCCAGAGTGATAATACAATAGGTAGGGCGTTTGCCTTCTAAGAACTGACACAGCTTCAATCCCCAACACCCCATATGTTCCCCTGATCCTCGCCAGGAGTTATTCCTGAGTGCAGATGAAAGAGTAAACTCTGAGCACTGCTGAGTATGACCCCAAACCAAAAAACAAATAATTCTTAGTGATGATTTTCTCTGTGGAAATGCATATATTATCTATTAGGATTTCTCTCATGAGAAACAGAACAAAATGTGTAATTATAACATTTAATGTTTAATGACCTCGAGACATCTGGCAATGGTCCACACAGCAAAAATCTCTTTGCCAGTGTTTAGAGAAATAACTACTCCCCTGCAGAATATGTGTTGAAATGCTATGACTTAAAGGCAATAGTTGTTTGAATATTTGTCATAATAATTATTTTTTTTGCCCCTCACAGAAAAATGGAAGGAATTGAGTGGACAATGTGAGTGAAACAAGTCACAATATAAAACTATATTTTTAATGGACTGGATTATTTCACATGTGTGCAATATAAGGATAAAATTTGATAAACAGATAAAAATGAGATAAAAATAAACCAGTTGGTACTGACTACAGGCACAGGTTACCAGAATTGAGGGAGAAGAGTGAGAAGTGGGAGGGAATTAGAAAGGGGGGGTCTAAGGACAGGTAGAGGGATTTATTGATCCATTTGAAAAAAATGTGTCTCCAAAGGGCAAAATGTCAGTCAGTGGTGAGTCTGAAAAAAGTCTACGTGGGAGTTTCATTACAATTTTGGCAACTTTTGCATGAGTCTGAAATTGAATCAGGATAAGAAATTAGTCACAAAAGAAGACTTCTGTTTTAAAATAATAAAGGCTCATTTCAAAGAACAGTTAAAAAACATAAAATAGAAAATAAAAATTCTGCCTTCTATGTTAGCTATATCCAAATTCCATCACTCCACAGGAAAAAATCTCTGCCATTCTTCAGGTATTGCACTTTATTTTTAAGTTTGTCTTATTAATTTTGTTGCTACTAAACTATAATCATATCATCTATCCTGTTCTGCAATTAAAATACATTATAATCTGAGCTAGGGGTCCTTGCCTTACATGCAGCCAACACAGGTTTGATCCCTGACACTAAATATAGTCCCCTGAATACTGCTAAGAGTTATGTCTGAGCACAGGGTCAGGAACAAACCCTGAACACAGCCAGTTGTGGTCCCCAAACCTATATATATATGGATTACAGGGCGCTGGGAGAAGTCCCTGGGTGTGACCGCCGAGCTACTGGAGAATGGGAAATCTGGGTGGAAGAGGACTAGTTCCGATCCAAGCAGGCTTGGAGGTCTCAGCCCCGTGTTCCACACACCTGGGTTCCTCTGCTGGTACCTTCATGCGTGAGGCTTGTCTGAACGGATGTAATCCCATCAACGGCCAACATCCAGAGACTTAAAAGCAAGCTCCTGGAAGAGAGCAACGCAGAGAGTCTCTGGCCCTCGTGCCTGTCTGTCTTCTGGCGACATCTTATAGCCTACTTCTCCCTCTGGGAGAACCATTAGGCTACTGAGGGTTTCCTGCCCACATGGAAGAGCTTCGCAAACTCCCCGTGGCATATTCATATGCTAAAACCAGTAACAATGCTGGGTCTCATTCTCCTGACCCTGAAAGAGCCTCCAATGTGGCATCCTTGGGAAGGACTAGTAAGGAGAGGCTTCTAAAATCTCAGGGCTAGGACGAATGGAGACATTACTGAGACCGCTTGAGAAATTCGACAATCAATGGGATGATGATGATGATGATGATGATGTATATATATGTATATACATATGTATATACATACATACATACACACATATATATTACAATAATTCTGTGATAGTAACATATACTTCACTACTGGGAATAGAATTTCAGTAGTAAAGTGGAAATGGTTCTTGCCTTGAACATGGCCTACCCAGGTTTAATCACTGGTACCCCCATAAAGTCTCCTGAGCCATGACAGGAGTGACTCCTGAGTGCAGAACCAGAAATAAGCTCTGAGAACCACGTGGTATGGGTCCTCTAAAAACATTTATATATGTATATATATATATCAGCATTGCAGTGTTCCATTATATAGACACAAAAAATCATCATTACTTTTGTTATTTAAAAACTCAAACTCAAAGTACAGAGATGAAAACGTCATGTACCCATGTACCAACTGTCCTTTCAAAATGAATGGTAATAATTTGAACAAAACCGGAAATTGGATAGAAAGAATTGCAAATAATGATGAAAAGCAGAATTTAATCAAAAGGCTCTTGATGTTCAGGAGAAAGGGCTCAGGGAAAGCTTCAAGCAAAGTTACGCTGACACTTAGGTCAACAAGTTCCATTCTGTAATGAAATAAGAGAACAGACAGTTCCGTCTGCTCATCCTCACAAATTGCTTCTTAAAAGTGGGATGGAAAGCAAAATATTTTTAAAGATGATTTGGAGTACTGTGTTAGAAGGGAAATAAGCTGTGGGGTTTAGGCTCTGCCACTATTTGAAAGACTTTGGACTATTTATTTCTTTTCACAGACGATTATTAAGGACATGGTATAGGTCCATGGTTTATATGAAACCTATAGGTTCATGGTATATATTAAAATGCTTTACAGGTACTTTCATATATATGTATTATTTTATTGAATTATAGACATTTTCTAAGATTCCATTTTCTCCTCCCACTTTGAACTACCCCTGACTAGATTTCTGGTTCTTAAACAATTAGTAGTGGGCACAGACCTGCAGGTATTTCTTTTTTTGTCTTTAGGTAGCACCCACACTTTTACACTCAAGTACTGCCTTTGGGCTGAAGTCTCTAGAGTGCACTTTGCTATTTATAAATGGTGAAAATGGATGAGTAAGCTTAAGAAATGAAACTTATGTTTCTTTGTGGCACTGCTGGATGAGTCCATTTTGGTGTGGTGAGCAATGGGGTCTCCGGGAAATGGAAATGGACATATTAAGGTGTCAAGAAATGCCTGCCTTAAAATGTCACGAATGTTAAGAAAAATTGTGAAACAGAAAATTGTATCATGACTATCTTGAGGTGATGTTACAAAAACCCCAAATGTGCTTCACAGATTTTAAAAGTCAAATAGGTGCATTAATGGAAACCTGTTAGTGCATCTCCAACAGGATCACTGAAAGGTGGCTATTTGGACAATGGATTCTTTGCTCTCTAGACAGATTTTTTTTCTAGCATGGAGAAGATGGGGTAAGAGGGTAATAGCTTAGGTAACTAGATTTGACTTAAAAAAAAAGCAACCAATCTTTGGAGAATATCCAATTCCTTTTGTTTTAATTATGTGTTCACCATACAATTTTTCGGTCTGTATTTGATCTCCTGACTGTGATAACCCAGCAGCCAAAGGACTTTATGCAGATGATAAAAAGTCTTGCCCTGCTTAATATATTATATATTAAATATGACCACTTGTGAAAGATGGTAAATTGTTATGCATGAAACTACCAGTAGTAATACTGTAATCACAGTGCAAAAATTTATACAAAAAAGTGCCTCTTGTAAAGGTTGACTGGTGGATGGGAGGCAAACAGGGTGTAGGGGGGAATATTGGTGGAGGCTAGTGGACACTGGTGAAGAGATAGGCATTAAAACATTGTATGCCTGATAACCAATCATGAACAACTTTGCAATTTCATGGTGATTAAATAAAATTTTAAAAAAATATGTCCGCCCTGAGGTAGGCTTTAGAGATCAGTCTCTATGGCATTGGAAGCATGGATTCAATCCTATTGAGATTCAGAGCCACAGTGATAGAATAGAGGGTATGCTTGCTATGCATACGGCACACCTGGGTTCCAACCCTGGTATCCCATAAGGGTCCCTGAAACCTCCAGGAGTGATCCCTGAGTGCAGAGCCAGGAGTAATCCCTAGGCAACTTTGGGTATCCTCCTCACCAAAGAAGAACAAAAACAAAAAAAAATCTGGTTAAGATTCACCATCCCTCAGTGGGACTGAAAATGGCAAAGAAATGTGAAACTACAAAGCTGTCTGGCCAGGGTATCTTTGAAGTGCTATACTCCCATGAGACCATCTGTAGCAAGACCGACTTTATTCAATTAGAGCAATAACAAAATCTCTTACATTTTTTGGTGTTTTAACCTTTGAACATATTTAAATTTACCATTTTAACTGTTATATATTTCAGTTCATAATACTTATAAAATACATTCTAGAGGGGCTGGAGCAATAGCACAGCGGGTAGGGCGTTTGCCTTGCACGTGGCCGAACCAGGTTCAATTCCCAGCATCCCATATGGTCCCCCGAGCACTGCCAGGAGTAATTCCTGAGTGCATCAGCCAGGAGTAACCCCTGTGACCCAAAAACAAAAAAAATTACATTCTAGAATAGAGGCAAAGACACCAAAGAAAGCAGTCATATCAATATTTTGAAAGTAATCTATGATGGGGTCTTGGTAAAATATATCAAACCAAAGTAAATGTATTCAAAGTCCTCTGTGACTTGGGAGTTTTAGATAGGCTTAGAGAGACTGAGAATAAAATAACACAAAGAGAGGGTTATAGATGTGTTATTGATAGAGATTTGGGAAATATCCAAGTATAATTAAGATGATCAGGACATCTCTGCAGGGCTGGAATGTACTGGAAGAAAGCTGCAATCTAATCAGAGGTATTGTAAATTCTCTGGAGAAAGGTGTTGCATGAATTAAAAAAGAGGAATAAGAGGGGACAAGTGAATATAAGAAAACTGTGATTATCTGGCTAGTATACATTCCACTGTAAATTAATATAGTTAAAATAGGTTTTATATCTCTCTGATTTTTTTTCCTTTTGGGTCACACCCGGCGATGCACAGGGGTCACCCCTGGCTCTACAGTCAGAAATTACCCCTGGCGGTGCTCAGGGGACCATATGGGATGCTGGGAATCGAACCCGGGTTGGCCGTGTGCAAGGCAAACGCCCTACCCGCTGTGCTATCGCTCCAGCCCTCTCTCTGATTTTTCAAAGTTTGAAAAGTTCATGTAAATATATTAAAAAGCTGAAAAACAGGCAATAAAAATCTAATTCCTCTCAAACTAAATTTACCAGTATTCTGATGGCTGTCCAACTACTGTAGCATTATTGATTGAGATGACTGTCCATCCTCAGCTGAATTGCTTTTGGATCTTAGACAAAGTTGACCTTTTGACGCATGCTTCTCTAGGTTCACTCTTCTATTCTTTTTGTGTGTCTATTTCCTTCGCCAATACCATATAATCTTAATGACTACAGATTCACATTAAATCTTAAAACTGGTAGCTATTTTTCCACTTTATCTCTCTATCACAAACTATTTTATTTCAGTTCCTTTGTTTATATATGTTTATAATAATGTCTAGCTCCAAAAATGATGCTGAAATTTTGATAGAAATTTTATTAAGCATGGACACATGCACATAAATTTGAAGAGGATAAACATCATTACACGATTGAACCTCCTACTCCATGAATAAGGTATGTCTCTGCACATATTTATGTCTTTGATTTCTCTCGTTAACGTTTTGTAGAGCTTCTGGAGGGAGTGGTTTGTGCTGGACCACACCCGGTGTGCTCAAAGCTCACAGCTAGCTTTTTGCTAGGGAACTCTGGATCTCTCCTGACAGTGTTTAGGATTGAGTATGTGGGATTGAGTCTGAAACCCAAGTCAGCTACACCCAAGGCAAGTACCTTATTCTCTGTATTATCCCCCCAGCCTAATGTTTTGTAGTTCTCTCCCTCCCTCTCTTTCTCTCTCTCTGTGTGTTTGTGCTGGGGAATCAAACCCAGAGCATAAACACATGCAAGGCACTCACTCTACTGATGAGTTACATCCATGGCTACTGTTTTGTAGTTTAAGTATATAAGACTAGCACATACTTTGTTAGAATTTTATACCATGTTCTTATGAATAGTATATAGAAATAAAATTTAACTTTGTATGTTGATCATATATGCTAAGGCTATGTTGAAGACATATGCTGGTACTAGGTTTTTGTAGAGCCCTTGGGATTTTCTATGTAGAGAATGATATTTTTTCCAAACAGGGAGTTTTATTTCTTTTTCTTTTATACACTCCTGAGAAGCTGCCTGCTATTTAATTAAGTTATGGAAAACTCAGAGCAGAGAATCTGGCCTTTAGCCTGCCTACCCATCCTCCTCCCCACCCCCTCTTTCTTTCTATTTTTGGGCCAAACCCAGAGGTACTCAGGGTTTACTCCGAGAGGGGCTTGGGAGACCACATAGGATTCCAGGGATTAAACCTGGGTTGGCCATGTACAAGGCAAGCACCTCACCCACTGTACCATCCCTCCAACTTCTGTGCTTTTCTTTTTTGGGGTACAGTCTAATTTTGGTTAATGATAAGCAAGGCAAATGGTGTATCACTGAGCTACATTCCCATCCACATTTATTTAATCTTCTTAATGACAGTAAATTGTATAAAACTCTTAATCCATCTGTTGACTGACATCTAGGTTAATTCCATGTTTTGACTTTTGACAACAATATTGTTACGAATATAACAGTACAAATGTTATTTTGAGGGGCTGAAAAGACAGTGCGTAGGGTGTTTGCCTTTCATACAACTGACCCAGATTCTATTCCAGGCATCCCATATGGTCCTCTGAGCACCACAAGAAGTAATTCCTAAGCTTATACCCAGAAATAACCCCTTATCACCAGTGGGATTAGCCCAAAAGCCCAAACCAGAAAGCAAAACAGCAAATATTCTTTTGAATTTGTGTTGTCACATGCTTCAGAAAAAATGTCCTGGAGCAATTTTACTGAACTATGTGGAATTTTCACTTTTGTTTTTAATGTTTTCCATCTTTCTTTCTTTTTTGGGGGGAGGGGCACACCCAGAAGTGCTCAGTGCTTACTCTTGGCAGGACTTTGAGGACCATATAGGGTTCCAAGAATTGAACCTGGATTGGTCACATGTATGGGAAGCTCCATACCCAGTGTACACACCATTTTCTATCATTACTGCCATTCCCAACAAGCGTATCAGTTCTTTTTTTTCCCAAATCCTGCTTTTTTTCTCAATATTTTTAATATAGGTCATTTTAACTGTTGTGAAGTGATAATTCATTATAGTTTTGATTTACATTTCCCTAATAATAAGTGATGTTGAGTATTTTTCCATGTGTCTCTGGACCATCTGTATATCTTCTATAGAGAAATACCAATTCAATTCAGGTCTTTTTTAAACCATTTTTTTAGACTGGTAAGCTTGTTTTATTTTTCCCTGTTGTAGACATCTTTATTTTGGCTGTTTCGGGGGAGTTGTTCAGTCAACTTGGTGGCATTCAGGGACTATTCCTGATTCTGTGCTCAGGAGTGAGCCCTGTCAGAACTTGGGAGACCACCTGTGGTACTAGGGATTTGAACTGGGCTAGGTGCATATAAGGCAAACATGTTAACTCTTGTGCTATCTCTCTGGCTCTTATTTTTTGATATTATTATCTTATCAGAGGTATGATGTGAGAATAGCTATTCCAATTACCATTTTTGTAGTAGTATATTTTGCTGTGTAAAAGATTTTAAATTTGATGTGATCCCATTTGTTTATATCTTACTTTTGTTTCTTGTGCCATTGAATTTGAGTCTCCGAATACATCTCTGATGTTCAGGTAATGGAAAGCATGATTATGGTTTAAGAGATAATATATGAAGTATTAATCTATTTTGAGAACTCTTGTGTACAGTAATCAAGTTTATTATTTTTTTGCATAAAGCTGTCCAATGACCTTGAAGAAATTGTTAAAGAGCCTTTATTTCTCCACTGCAGGGACTTGTTTCCTTTATTACTAGTCTATTTCAATGTGGGTTTATTTCTGGACTCTTCATTCTGTTCGTCTATGTGACTCCAAATGCCACCAATAAAATAGGCATTAATTACTTTTTCTCAAAGTATAATATATTTTCAGTTCAGTGAATGTGATACCTTCTCTTTCTCCTTTTCTCTCAGAACTGCTTTGACCATTCAGGGTACTTTGTGCTTCCACAGAAACTTTAGAATTGTTTCTTCAATTTTCATAATAAATTCTATTGGTATTTTACAGGAATTGTATCGAATGTGCATATTTCTTTATTTCCATTTATTTATTTTTAATTTTATTGAATCACTGTGAGATAGTTACAAGCTTTCATGTTTGGGTTACAATCTCACAATGATCAAACACCCATCCCTACACCAGTGCACATTCCCCACCACCAATATCCCAGGTATACCCCCCCTTTTCCATCCTCCCCCTGACTCCATGGCAGATACCAAAAGCAGACAAAGATACCACAAAGAAAGAGAATTACAGACTGATATCTCTGATGAACACAGACACAAAGATTCTCAACAAAATATTAGCAAATAGAATCCAATGACTCATCAAAAAGATCATACACCATGACCAAGTAGGATTCATCCCAGGGATGCAAGAGGATGGTTTAACATTTGCAAGTCAATCAACATACTTCATCATATCAATAAAAGAAATAATAAAAAGCATATTTCTTTAGAAGATGGACACTTGTGCATCTGTTTTCCCCTCACCATATTTATTTATATTCCACATATGGAGAGATCACTTTGCATCTGTCCTCTTCTTCTAGCTAAACT
This sequence comes from Sorex araneus, assembly GCF_027595985.1. NCBI lineage: Eukaryota > Metazoa > Chordata > Mammalia > Eulipotyphla > Soricidae > Sorex > Sorex araneus. Next base: position 139,620,784 of record NC_073313.1, on the reverse strand, counting down.
CACTCAGGCATAATGCCCTCCAGATTAATTCAAGTAGATGAAAATTGGATTATTTCATCTTTTCTTTCAGTCTATTAATATTCAATTGTGTATATGTACCATAATCTCTTTATCCAATCATCTATTATTGGACATTGGTTATTTCCATATTTTGGCTATGGGAGTTTTCTGCTCTCTACCTACATTTTTTGGAATAGTGTTGGATGCTTTTTACGTGTAAAGTCATACCAGTGCTTTATATATCTTAGATATCCAATGAGTGGTGGACAAATATACTCTCCCAATTTCTGGGATTTTTTTTTTTATTCTGGTCATTGCTTCTTTTGCAGTGCAGAAGATTCTTAGTTTGATGCAGTCCCATTTGATTATCTTTGTTTCTGTTTGGTTGGTCAATGTCATTGAATCCTTGAAGATACCTTTAGATTCCATATTGTGAAGTGTTCTATCTATGTTTTCCTTAATATAATTTATGAGTTCTGGTTTAATATCAAGATGTTTAATCCATTTTGATTTGAATTTTGTGCATGATATTAGAAAGGGGTCTGAGTTCATTTGGGCACAGGAGCAACCAGTTTTCCCAGCAAAATATAATGAAGAGGTTTTTTTGCTACATTTCATACTTTCCCCTCCTTTGTCAAAAACTAACTGTCCACATTAGGATCTGTCTCTGGACTGTATTCTAATCCACTGATCTTAGAGCCTGTTCTTATTCCAGTACCATACTGATTTGATAACTATAGCTTTAGAGTATAATTTGAAATTGGGCAGAGGCCTCCCACCTTCGTTTCTCTTAGGATATCTTTGGCTAATTAAGTTGGGTTTATTAGTCTATATACATTTCAACAGCATCTGGTTTGTGTCTTTAAAAACTATCACAGATGTTTTTATGAAAACTACATTGAATTCATATAATGTTTTGGGCAAAACTGCCAGTTTGACAACATTGATCCTTCCAATCCATGCACAGGGAATGCGTTTTCATTTTACTTGGGTCTTCTTTTATTTTAGTAGTGTTTTCTTTGTACAAGTTTTTCACCTCTTTTGTTAAATTGATTCCCAATTACCACATCTGGTGTCTTACTCCTGGTTCTCTGTCAGGGAACAGGAGACCATATAGGGTGCTGAGGATCAAACCTGGTGGGTTGCATGCAAGGTAAGTGCCTTTTGTGTTATACCATTACTCTGGCCCCTATAAACATATTTTCCTGAAGTATGCTTTTATTTATTAATATTTATACCATTGATATACATTGTTTCCATGCAACAGCCACATCCAGAGTTCTCTCAGCTCTCAGCATGCAAGATGCCTCTCATCTCTCTACTTCCCTTTCCAATTTGGCAGACTCAGTTATGTTGGTAGAATCTCAGGGTATATTTTTGCTACTGTCTGTTCCCTTAATTTGTTTATAATCAACATATGAATGAAATTATCTGGTGTTTGCTATTCTTCAGACTCAATTCACATCGCATGACACTGCAGTTGATTCAAGTTGTGAAATGCAAGACTTCATCTTTTCTTATAGTTGAGTAGTACTCCACTGTGCTACATGTACATAGGTACATCAGTTACTTTATTCACTCTATTGTTGAGCTCATGGATTGTTTCCAATTCCTGTTAATCGATATTTTTTTTCTTTTTGGGTCACACCTGGCGATGCACAGGGGTTACTCCTGACTCTGCACTCAGGAATTACTCCTGGCGGTGCTCAGGGGACCATATGGGATGCTGGGATTTGAACCCGGGTCGGCCGCGTGCAAGGCAAACGCCCTACCCGCTGTGCTATCGCTCCAGCCCCTGTTTCCAATTCCTGTATATTGTAAGTAGCACTGAAAAAATCTGTATCACTATCATCCTGTTGCTCATCAGTTTGCTTGAGCAGGCACCAGTAACGTCTACATTGTGAGACTTGTTACTGTTTTTGGCATATTGAATATGCCACAGGTAGCTTGCTAGGCTCTCCCATGCGAGCGAGATACTCTTGGTAGCTTGCTGGACTCTCTGAGAGGGGAGGAGGAATTGAACTCAGGTTGGCAGCATGCAAGGCAAACGCCCTACCCACTCTGCTATCGTTCCAGCCCGGTGTGTGTATTTATCTTTAATTAGTGTTTTTCTGTTCTTGAGATAGATGTCAATGCATATAAATGCTGATCATATGGTATTCCTATTTTAATTTTTTTAGAAGTTTCTAAGCTGTTTTGCATAGAGACTGAATTAGACTGAATTTGACAATTCCAATAATAATATATGAGGGTTACTTTTTCTATGCATCCCACCAGCACTGACAGTTTTCAAACTTTTTGAAGTATGCAATTATCACTTGCATGAATGGTACATTATTATTATTTTAATTTTCATTTTACTAAAAATCAGTGATGATGAACAATTTTTCATAAGTCTATTGCACATTTGTATATCTTCTTTGAGAAACCGTCTATTTAGCTCCTCTCCTCAGTTTTTAGGAGTCATTAATTTTTCTGAGGTTGAGTTTTGTGAAAGTTATATAAAATTTAGTTATTAGGTCTTTATCATATGTATGGTGTGTGAATATTTTATCCCATTCAATATGACATCCTTTAATTTATTCATCATTTCTTTCACAGTGCAGAGACCTTCTAATGAAGCCCCTTTTATTTTTGCTTTTGTTCTTTGATAATGGTGTAGAATCATTGAAAATGCTTCTAAAGTAAACTTATATCATTTTGCCTATATTTTTCTCAATATATTTGTTTTCTTGCCACAACTGGCTGTGATGGGACTTAATCCTGGCTCCGTGCTTAAGCATCAGTCCTGGCAGTGTTTTGGGGCCTATACACATGTGATGCTGTGGATTTGAAGCGGGTTTAGCACATACAAGGCAAGCATCTTAACCCCTATATGATCTCTCCATCCATCCTTACTGTATTTTATGGATTTGGGTATGTTATTGATGTGCTTGGCCCATTTCTAATGAAATTTAATGCATGGTTTAAGGTAAATTTCCAGAGTCATTACTTTACATATGCTAACCAATTTTCACAACACCATTAAATTTTTTTAAAAATTGGATCATAGTGAGATACACAGTTACAAGGTTGTTCATGATTGGGTTTCAGTTATATAATGTTACAACACCCATCCCTTCACCAGTGTACATTTCAAACCACCAATGTTCCCCCAGTTTCCCCTTCGCCCTCTGCCTGCCTTTGTGGCAGGCACCTTCCTCTGTCTCTGTCTTTCTGTCTTTTTTTTAGGCATTATGGCTTGAAAATACAGATACTGAAAAATATCATATATATCCCTTTACCTACTTTCAGAACTTAGTTCTTGTCCAGAGAAATTATTTCTATGACCATTGTCATACTAGTCCCTTATCTGTCCTAACTGCCCTTTGTCCCACACACCATTGTGGCAAACTTCCAACCACTGACCAGTACTCCTGGCCGCTGTTTTTCCTGGCCTTGGATATTAGTCTCATATTATATTTTTTATATTCCACAAATGAGTGCAGTGATTCTATATCTCTCCCTCTTCTTCTGACCCATTTCACTCAGCATTATATTCTTCAGATCCATCTATTTATAAGCAATTATAAAGCCTGCTATTTTACTGCATTGGTTTATTCTGAAAGATTCTGATGTTGAATCACTATGTGAAAAGTTACAGCTTTCAGGCTTAAGTCTCAGTCATACAATGATCGAACACCCATCCCTTCACCAGTGCACATGTTCCACCACCAAGAATCCCAGTATACCTTCCATCACCCCCACCTATGTGGCTGATCATTTTCACTTTACTTTCTCTTTACTTTGATTACATTCAATATTTCAACAGGAAACTCACTATGATTATTTGGAATTTTCCCCCAACAATCAGACCTGCCGAAGAGGCAGCATTTGAAAATTTGTTTTCCCTTGCTGAGAATGAAGAGCATATGAGATCTACATATGAAGTTTTGGATTTCTGGTATTTTAGTAACTAAGTCCAGAGAAATTTCTGCCAGAAATTGCATCATTGCAAGCTCGTACCTCTCTTTAGTCGGCCTTAGAAGATGGTGGTCGCCATGTCACCGCCAGGGAAAGGAAAAGCCGAGAGAGAAAAACCCTTCCCCTCCCGGGATGGCATGGGACCATAGCTCAGTTCACAGTCTAGAGACATTTCTGCAGGAAGCTACTGGTGCCAAAAGTAGTTAGTTGGCCTCTGGGATCATGGAGAGGTTTCTATGTATAAACCATATATATCATCTGCAAAGAGTAATAATTTGACTAACTCTTTTCCAGCTTGAATCCCTTTACTTGTTTTTCTTTTTGGGTCACATCTGGCGATGCTCAGGGGTTACTCCTGGCTCTGCACTCAGGAATTACTCCTGGTGGTGCTCAGGGGACCACAGGGGATGCTGGGAATCGAACCTGGGTCGGCTGCATGCAAGGCAAATGCCCTACCCACTATGCTATTGCTCCAGCCCAATTCCCTTTACATTTTTATTCCAAATTGCTGTTATTTCAATACTATGATGAATAATAGTGATTAGAGTGGGCATCCTTGTATTGAACCTGCTCTTAGTAATAAGGTTTTTCTTGTCACCACTGAGCATGTCAGATGTGCATTTCTGATATATAGAGTTTTCTATCGCTGTGCTATCTACTACTAGTATTATGCTGCTGTCAATTTATTTCTTTAGGCCTGTTAGTGACAGATTTATATAATTTGATACTCCTTCATTTAATGCATATACATTGATGTATGTTATTTTTTGAAGTAGATACTTTGATCCCTATGTTTGAAAAACAGCTGTCTTTAAAATTAGATAGGTTATACATGTAAGTATGGCCATTTTAGCACTTTTAGGCTATTTACCTATATGGTTGTTTCCAAGCATTTTTTTTGTTATTGTTTTTTGAGGGGAGGGGAGCCTGTGGTTAACATGACAATTCAGGTGTTTCTCTTATAAGCAGATTAAAAAGGGTGGATTCAATTTTCTTATCTGTCCAACATGTGCCTCCCATTTGGTGTGTTCAGGTCATCAAAATTCAGCAAAATTGCCCAAATAAGATATTTACTGTTATTTTAATAAATGGATTCTGAGTGCTTGTGAGGCATGTCTTTACTTCTGAGCCTTATTTTATTTTTCCGCCTGTACTAATCAGGTTCCATTCACTGTTCTTGCTATGTCTTTTAGGAATGTTTGTCTTGAAATTATGATTCAGCTTACTTCTGAATTCTGAGTCTATATCTGCTATGTAGGTCAAAGCTAGTGAATCTTCTATTCATTATATGAGATGCCATTGCCAGTTGCCTTCTTCCCAACATTTATACTTAGTTTCTTAATACCTCCTAGTAAGATTTCTTTGCATTTTATAGAAAACCATTTATTCTTTTTTTTTAAAAAAAATTCCTCTATTAGGGGCTGGAGCGATAGCACAGTGGGTAGGGCATTTGCCTTGCATGTGGCCAACCCGCATTTGATTCCCAGCATCCCATATGGTCCCCTGAGCACCGCCAGGAGTAATTTCTAAGTGCATGAGCCAGGAGTAACCCCTGTGCAATGCTGGGTGTGATCAAAAAAGCAAAAAAAAAAATCCTTTGTTAGCTGAATTCATTTCCTTTTTTTGGTCACACCCAGGGATGCTCAGGGGTTATCCTGGTTCTGCACTCAGAAATTACTCCTGGCAGTACTTGGGGGCACCATATGGGTTGCTGGGAATTGAACCCAGGTTGGACATGTGCAAGGCAAATTCTCTACCCATTGTACTATTGCTCCAGCCCAAAACCATTTATTCTTATAGAGAATGTCTGTAGCCATGAACTTCTTTAGCTGTTTTTGTCTCTAAAGCTTTGGCCACCCCTTTAACTGTGAGAAATAAACTAGTTGGATACAGTATTCTGTTTGGATGTCTACTTTGTTGAAAGTGTTGGTTATATTACACCATCTCCTTCTGGCTTATAGAGTTTCATTTGATAGATCTGCTGTGCGTTTTATTGAGGAGGTTCTTCATATGTAGGCTTTTATTTCGTTCTTGCTGTTCTCAGAAATGACATACCAACGTGTCTTAGTATTCTTGAGCTTCTTGAATCTGTTATGTGACTCTTTTGTACACAGAAAATTTTCAGCTATAATTTTTCCAATGAATTATTTTTTCCTTACTTTTCTGGAACTCATATACAGTGCATACTATTTTTCCACATTTGCCTATAGATTTCTTGTAATTTCTCCATTTAAAAAATTCTTTAAGCTATTTCCTGTTCTTTATTGGTAGCTTCATTTGCCTTATATTTAAGCATACTGATTAATTCTTTGGCTTCTGTCATTCTGCTGTTGACCTCATCTATTAATGTTTTAGTTCAGCCACTATGATCATTGATTTCTGACTGAAGTTTTCATTGATTTCTGACTGAAGTTTTCTCATCTTTTCTTTCCTAATTGGATCTAGTCTATTGCTTTCCTCAATTCAGAAAATGTCCTTACTGTTATCACGTTTTTTAAAAAAAATAAATTTTTTACAGACTTTCAATTTCGTGCTTGTGTTTCAGTCATACAACGCTCCAGTACCCATCCCTCCACCAGTGCCCATTCTCCACCACCGATGATCCCAGTATCCCTCCCCCCCCCGCTCAATCCCCCCCCACCCCACCCCAGGGCAGGGCATTCCCTTTTGTTCTCTCTCTCCTTTTAGGTGTTGTGGTTTGCAATAGAGGCACCGAGTGGCCATCCTGTTTGGTCTATAGTCTATTTTCAGCGCACATCTCCCATCCCCAGGGGGTTCTCCAACCACACTTTACCTGGTGTTCCGTTCTCTATCTGAGCTGCCCCTTCCTCCAGTGTGTGAGGCCAGTTTCCAAGCCGTGGAGCCAACCTCCTGGTACTTATCTCTACTATTACTGGGTGCCAGTCCCCCTTCTTGTTACTTTATATTCCACAGATGAGTGCAATCTTTCTATGTCTGTCTCTCTCTTTCTGACTTATTTCACTTAGCATTTGGAGTGTTCATCTTGGAAACAAGAGAGCTCGTACAGTCTTGGGATCATCCGTGGTTTTGTCTTAGTCCATTCATGTAGGTAAATTCCTCAGTTTTTAATGGTATTGGGTGCACTGGGGGCGATGGATAAGGGTTTGGTTTTTATGGTTGAGGTGACAGTCTAGGGTTAATGTGCACAAAATATACACAACAATTGTGGGACTGAGTTTGTGTTGGGTCTGGACTGTTTCTGGGAATTTTGTAGGTACCAGCTTGGATAAAAAATGTGCATGGCAAGTGCCTTTCTCCTTGAACTATATTTCTGATCCTGAGATTCTCCAATTAAAAAGCTAATTATCATTTAAATAGCTTACTTTTACTTACTATAGTTTAGATAGTTACAATAATGCTAAAGTTCATAGTACTGACATACAGAATTACTACCCTCCTTGACCAAAGTGCCATGACCTTCCACCATTATGCTTATGTCACTTCTAGTCTGGTTGTCTTCCTCTCCTTTTTCCGCTAATTGGTTTGTATTTTAATTTTGATAAGGCCTGTTATTATGTCTCTTTTAATTTTTTGTATGTTACGTCCTCTAATTATATTTCTTTAAGTTTGCCTTCTGGAAACTGTTTTATTCTTTTGGTTTTGGGGCCATATCTGATGGTGCTCAGGGGTTACTCCTGACTCTGAACTCAGGAATCACTTCTGACAGGCTTGGCGGACCATATGGGATGCCAGGGATCAAACCTGGGCCAGCCACTTGCAAGGAAAGCATCTCGCCTGCTGTAATATTGTTCCAGCCCACTTTGCATTCTCTTAGACATAAATTACATCTTTTTACAGGGTTATCTGTTGAATTTTTCTACTTTCATATCTCATTAGATTCTTTTGTTTTCCTGTAGGTGGTACTATGACTTTAGTGTTGGAATCTTTGTTTTATGGGTCATGGGGGCCAGGAGGAGAGGGGGGTCAAGGGGGATTGAAATTTGTGACTTATTTGTGAAATTGTGACTGATCACAGAGCTGCTTCTGTTGTGGTGTGGGAGAGAAAAAGCATAAGGGTGAGCTTCATGCTGTCACTCTATACTACTGCCAAAAGGCTTTGAAGAGGTTGCTGTCTCTGAACTGCAGCCATATATCTGCCCTATATCATTCCTGGATGGGGTAAAGAAGAATTCAGCCGGTCCAGCTACTATTAACCTAAAATCCCAGAACTCAGTATTTTTTTGTCCCAGAGTTCAGTTTTTCCAGTAGTCCAGTACTTCCAAACTCTTGGACATTAACTGATGTTATGATCTATACCTCACAGTCACTGTCCTCCCAAAGGAAGGTGAGTTTTACCAACAGTAGTGGCAGCTGCTATGAATTTCTTGCCATATATCCAATACTTCATTTTATACAGTAGAATTACCTGATTTCAGCTATGTCAATTTATGTCTTTTAGAAAACCAGTCTTTGAACTGGTGGAGTTTATCTATGATTTGTAGTTGATTTCTGGTGTACTTTAGCAGGGAATATGACTTGCAGCATTTATTCTGCCATTTTCAGGAAACACTGAAACTACAATCTTTTTTCTTTTTTAAATTAAAACTTTTGAGCTAGAAATTTCCTTCACTGATAACCTTGTCCCCTTAATGTGTATTTTGTATATTGTTTTGTGCAATGCCCAGGAATGACTTTTGGTTCTGCTCAGTAATTACTCCTGTTGGTTCTTGGGGGAAGAAGACATTACAAGAAGTGAAGGATTGAACCTGGGTTGGCCACATGCAGTACTCTACAACCATACTATATATCTCACCCTATATTTAATATTTTCACTTAATTTTAGTGTTACTTGAAAACTTTCCTTTGGCACACAGATTATTTAGAAGTGTGTTCTTTTCACATATTTTCAGAGTTATTATTTTTCTCTTATTGATTCACTATTTGATTCCCTTTGGTTTCCTCCTTTGAAATTTATTGAGGTTTAAGGTTATGATAAGTTAATGGATCATCTTTATTTAAATTAAATATATTTGTGATAAAATTATATCACTGCAACCATTTTAGCTGTAACCAAAAGTTAGGACTATTAAGTACATCGACAACATTGTACAGCTATCATGATTATTTACTTCCAAGATTTTCCCAGCATTCCAAATAAAAACTGTGCATCCATTAAGCAATAAATACTTTTCCCATTTCTCTTACTCAACTTTCTGTCTCTTATGAATTTGCGTATGTAGGCAAAATCATACAATATTTGTTCTATTATGTTTGGCTTACTTTAGTTTTCAAATGTTTTTAAGATTTATGGAAATTTCTCAAAAAATCAAGGAATTGGCCTTCCATATGACATCGCAATTCCACTTCTTGGAATCTACTCAACGGGACCAAAAACTATTAAAAAAAATACATTCGCATTCCTATGTTCACTATAGCAGTAGTCACAATAGCCACAACAGGAAAACAATGCTTGTCCAAAATTTGATGACTGAAAAAAGAAACTCTGTTACATATACACAATGGAATACTATATTTTGCTATAAGAAAGGATGAAATCAGACAACAGTTGCTATGGCAAAGGACCTGGAGATTATCATGCTAATGAAGCTAGTCAGAAGAAGAGGGACAGACAAAGAATGACCTCTCTCATATGTGGGATATAAAGAAACATAGTAGTGCCATAACTAATGGCCAAAAGCAACAGAAACTGAGAACTGATTCTTATTAGGAAGCTTACCACAGGGACGGGATGGGGGGGATGAGGAAGAATGGAGGACACTGGGACACGAACGGGGGTGTGTAATGTGGTCCTGAAACGTATTATACATGAAGCCCTATCATTAAGAGCATCGTAAATCAATATTCCTAAAGATAAAAAACTTATATACAACATACTAATACAGAAAATAGTTTATATATGAAAATTTTCACACGCACATATATAAACATTTATCCACGTAGTAGCATGCTACGGCAGGAAAGCTATTCCTTTTTATGGCTGAATAGGTTTTCATTGTATTCCACATTTTGTTTATCCACTCATTTATTGAAAGCAATTAGAGTTATTCTCAATTTGGGGCTATTATGATGAACAATAGCATATAAGTATATATTTTAATCCATAATTTCAGTTGTTCTGGGTATATAACTTGAAGTAAATTTGGGGTCCCAGGGTAATTCTGGTCTCTTAACTTTCAAGGGACCACAACAGTAGCTGTACCATTTTATATTTTGATCAGCAATATCCTAGAGTTCTGAATTATCTCCATATCCTTAGTTACACTTAAACTATTTAAATTATTATTTTTAATCGAATCACTGTGAGATGCAGTCATTTGTGGAATATAAAATAACATAATATGAGACTGACACCCAAGGAAAGTAGACACAAGGGCCAGGAATATTGCTCCATGGTTGGAAGCCTGCCTCATGATCTGGGGGAGAAGGCAGCTGGAATAAATTATTTTTTAAGAATCAGTTACTTAGATTTTAAGTTATATGTTATTATGGTTTTGACTTGTAACTTTCTATTTTTTTGCTTTTTGGGTCACACGTGGCGATCCACAGGGGTTATTCCTGGCTCTGCACTCAGAAATTACCCCTGGATGTGCTTAGGGGACCATGTGGGATGCTGGGAATCGAACCCGGGTCGGCCGCATGCAAGGCAAACGCCCTACCTGCTGTGGTATCACTCCAGCCCTTGACTTGTAATTTTCTAATGATTAGTGATAATTAGCACTGTAGCACTGTTGTCATTGATTTGCCCGAGCGGGCACCAGTAACACCTCCATTGTGAGTCTTGTTGCTACTGTTTTTGGCATAGTGAATACGCCACGGGTAGCGTGCCAGGCTCTGCCGTGCGGGCAGGATACTCTTGGTAGCTTGCTGAGCTCTCCAAGAGGGACGGAGGAATCGAACCTGGGTCGGCTACGTGCAAGGCAAACACCCTACCCACTGTGCTATTGCTCCACACTTTTATGTCCTTATAGGTCATCTGCATTACTTTTATGTCCTTATTTGGTCATCTGCATTTCTTTCTGAAGACATGTTAAATGAACTGTCTTTTTGTTATGGAGTTGTGGGAGTTCATTATATATTATGGCTATTAAATCCTTATTAGATATTATTTGAAAATTTTTTCTCTAACTCTGTAGGTTTTTTTTTTAACTTTATTGACACTGCCCTTTAATGCACAAGTTTGAGTTTTGATAGCATCAAATACATGTTCTTGTCCTTTTCTTCCCATACGTAAGAATCCACTGCAAAATCTATGCTCATGAAGACTGATATCTTATTGTAATAGCTGTGGCTTCCTAGAAGTGCTTGGGTAGCTGAATTGTCCTGGCTGTACTTGGCTTGGCCTGACATTTAGGTTTTTTTGTCTAGCAATGCAGTACTATTCAGTTCTATTAATAGGTAATACTAAGGTAATATCCAGTTGTCCATGGTGAGGGTATAGCCCTAAGGATCAAATTCAGGGTTTATAGTTACAATGATTTTATGCTTTTAGGCTTTATATTTAGATTGGCAATTTGCTTTGAGTTAATTTTTGTATATAGTGAGACAGGAATTACACTTCATTCTCTTGTATATGGCTATCTAGTTGTTAGTTGTTATAGAAATAGTTTTTATTCCTTAAGCAATAGTTGTTAAACTATTATTTGTCTTATTAAATGGAGTTGGCACCCTTGTCAAAGATCAATTGGTCATAGATGAATAGATTTTAGTTTTTGATTTGCAATTTTATATATTGGTTTGTGTATTTGTTATTATGCCTCCCACAACCACAACATTTATTTCAATAGTTACAACCTAATTATTAACATAGAAACTGCCCCAGTGACATAATAAACAACAGAAGCTGGAAATTCATCTTATTTAATGTTTATATCATCATTTTTTGCAGTACTGGGGATTAAAACCAGGACTTCACACATGCAAGGCAAATGTTCTACTACTGAACTACATCCCCAATTTATTCTCTCCATAGATTTTTTTCGTCACATTGAAATCTGTTAGCAACTCATTTTGGCTTTTTTTGCAAAGATAATCTACAGAGACTACTCAAGGTCATCACTAGACAGTATACTGCTATATAAGGAGTATTCCAGGCATCATTTCTAGTGCACTACCAAGTTATACCAAATAATTAAGTTTTATTTCTGTCAAGAATGCTGAGTGATCCATCTCTCAAGTCCATCATTCTATGATATGCTCGATCTGTTATTCTCATCTATAAGGTTATTTTTCTGACATACTTAGTGTGATAAGCGAGATAGAATGTCTTTATCTTGGGATGAATCCTTTACATACCCTACCTTTAGCAATAGAGTAAGGAGATTTTTTTTTTTTTTTTGCTTTTGGGGTCACACCTGGCGATGCACAGGGGTTACTCCTGGCTCTGCACTCAGGAATTTCCCCTGGCCGTGCTCAGGGGACCATATGGGATGCTGGGATTTGAACCCGGGTCGGCCGCATGCAAGGCAAATGCCCTACCCGCTGTGCTATCGCTCCAGCCCCGAGTAAGGAGATTTTTTAAAGAACTGATTTTATTATCTCCCTCAGAAATTTAGATTTTTCATTCTATTGCCCAAAGAAAGTGGAGAAACAAATACATGGAATTAAATAAATATGTTATTTATTAAATGTTCTATGTGTAAAAAATGCTGAGTGCCATAAAACTGGACAGATATATATACACACATATATATACATTTATACACACATATACATATGTAAACACATATATACACATACGTATATACATACACATATATAAAACAAAACTAAACAGACTCAAAATGTAGCATGGCAGACACAGTGATGTGAACAAAGCTCCTTCCACATCACCCTTCTATGTCCAGGATGGAAGACTGTTTATCATCACACTGTTTTGATTTCCTATAGTTTTGCAGTCATGTTTGAAATGGCAAGTATTAGTTCTCTAACTGCTCTTTTTCAAGATTGTTCCAGTTATTTGAAATCTCTAGCAATTTCACTTAATTTGAGGACTGACCTTTTGATTTCTGCAAAAAAGGTCATGGTATTTTGATAGGAATTGCATTTAATTTAGATGCTACTTTGGGTATGACTAATATATTAACAATATTATAATTCATGAACACAGGATGTCTTTTAGGTATCACAAAAGACCTAAGCTGAAAAACCTAAATGGAAAAAAATTGTTTAGAGAAAAATAAAAAGTCTTCTAGGTCTTCAAAATTATTTCTTTCATAGGATGGAGAGATAGTACAGTTGGCAGGGCATTTGCCTTGCATATACTTGACCTAGGTTTTAGTCCTGGGTATGATCCCCCAAGCACCATCAGGAGTGATACTTTAGCACAAAACCAGGAGTAAGTTCTGAACACCACCGGTTTTAGACCAAAAACCACAAAAAATTTTGTCATCTTCGGTGTACCAGTCTTGATCACTTGGTGGTTAAACTTATTCTTTGATATTTTATTCTTTTGAGTTATAATGTAAATTAAATTGTTTCATTAAATTTTGTTGCAGGATAACCAAGATAAAGCGTAAACGAAGTGAAACTTATCACTTACAAGGGCGGGGACTGGGGGGGTGGGAGGGGGCGGGAGGTATAATGGGGTGGTTGGTGATGGAATATGGGCACGGGTGAAGGGAAGGGTGTTTGAGTACTGTATAATTGACATAATCATGAGAACTTTGTAACCCTCCACATGGTGATTCAATAAAATTTAAATTAAAAAAAAATTTGTTGCAGGATAAAATGCTTTTGAAAGCTAACATGAAATACTGACGAATTTATTAGCTCCAGTATTTTTCACATGCATTTGTTTCAACACAAGATTTTACAGTCTTTGGAAAGAGTTTATTTCTACTTTAATTTTCATGCTTTTAATTTATTTTTTGTTATCATTTTATATGGCTAGAAGTTCTAGTGTAATGTATGTGAAGTGAAGGTGAGCATCCATTTTTCTCTTTTTTTGAATTTTATTTTATTTATTTTTTTAATTGAAGCACCATGAGACACAGTTACAAAGCTTTCACGATTGAATTTCAGTTAAAATGATCAAACACCCATCCCTCCACCAGTATACATTTTCCACCATCAATGTCCCCAGTATCCCTCCCGCCACCGCCACCCGATCCCATCCGCTGTCTCTACGGCAGACAATTTCCTTCTTACTCTTTCTCTACTTTTAGGAAATTATGGTTTGCAATACAGATTCTGAGAGGTCATTATGTTTTTTTGAGCTGGAGGAGAAGGCGTCTGGGATAGAGAATGGATCACTAAGTCAATGATGGTTGGAGGGATCGCTTGGGATGGGAGATGTGCGCTGAAAGTAGATAAAGGACCATCCATTTTTCTGATGTTATAGGGAAAGTTTTTGGTCTTTCACCATTCACCATGTTAGCTGTGGGTTGTTCATTCTTGTCCCTTATTTTGCTGAGGAAGTTTTCCTTTAGTATTATGCATGCTTTTTATCATAAAAGGATATTGAATTTTGTCAAACGTCACTTTTGCATTGAGACAATCATTTAGTTTTCCTTTTTACTTCTATAAAACTGATTTGGTGTATAATATTGATCTTCTTATGCAAAACCATTCTTGAATTTCTGGGATTAAACTGGTTACAATATCTACAGTCAGGCATCATGAATCATGGAGATAGATTCTGAGATATGTAATACCACTGTGCTAACATGACACAATTTAATGACAAAAACTTATATGGCATTGTCTACCATATAGTTAGTACAAAAAGAGGTTTAGTTACTCAGGATACATATGGTCCACGGTTTACCAAAATATAATTAAGTGACATATAACCAAAATTATTTGAATATATAGTTGGATTTGGTTGGTAGTATTTTTGTTGAAGGATTTGCTGTCTTTTATAATCATAAGATGTATTGGATTATAATTTTTATTAATTATGATTGTTTATTCTAGCTTTGGTGTCAGAATGAGTTGGAAAGTGGGAATAATCTTGTTCAATTATTTTGAGTACCTTGATAAAAATCTGCATTAAATGTTTTAGAGTTTTGTTTCAACAAGGAGGCTATTTATCCCTGAAGAAAGAAAATTTGTTTGGAGAATTTTTATTTACTAATTCAATTTCTTTGAATGAACTACTAATTCAATTCAGAACATTTGAGAGGCTAGGCACTGAAAATTTTCTCATTCCTCAGTACAGGTAACTTGCTTGTTTATAAGAATACGCACATGTCATGTAGGTAATTTAATAAACATACAATTCTTAATTTAATAATATACCTACTAATATTTCTGATTTTAATTATTTTTATCTTCTTTGTCATTTTCTTTTGTCCACCTAAAAGTTTGTTGATTTTGACTTCAAAGAACTGAATTTTGATTTTACTGATTCTCTGAACTCTTTTTGTATCTACTTCATTAATAATTGTCCTAAAATTTATTAGTTCCTTCCTTTTGCTAGCTTTGGATTTAGTTTTCTCTTCTTTTTCTAGTTCTTCAAGTATAAGTTACTGATTCAAGATCTCTTCAGTGTATGTACTACATAAACTTCCCTCTGCTGATTGGTATGTTGTGGTTTTGTTTCTAATTTCCCATGTGTTTTCATCTTTAAACCATTGGTCACCTGAAGAATATTATGTGTCTTTGGGTCAGAAAGAACTAAACAGGCTTTGCACTCAGGAATGCCAGATTTGATCCCCAACATCATATTGTCAATTGAGCATTGTCAACAGCAACCCCAACATTCCAAGCAAGGAGTAATCTTTGACTGCTAGATGTGACTTACATACCAAAAAAAGAGAGAGGGAAGACTGTACTTCTTCTTGGACTAAATTAAAGGAAACCTGACTGAATAGGAGGCAATATTTCCATACCATACTTCAGATTAAAGGCTAATGCCCCGAATATACAAAGATTTCACAATTCTGAACAATAAAAATCAATAACTCCATAAAAATGAGGATAGGGTGTGAACAGACAGTACCATAGAGAATGTGTATAAATGGTTAGTAGGTATATTAAAGTGTTAATCATTACTTACTATGAGGAAAATGCAATCAAAATGACAATATCACCTTACTCTAGTGACCATAGCATATAACAAAAAGACTGGACACAAAGAGTACTGTAAAATCTCCTGACACAAAATTGTATTTCTTAATTTCCACATATTTTTTCACTTTTTCTTCTTTTTTTCCTTAGTTCTATCATAGTTATAAAAATCACTTCAAATAATTTAAATCTACTGAATTTTATTGAAATATTTTATGGTCATATGGTCTAGTCAGGGTAGTATTCCATGTGCACTGGTGATAATGTAAATTCTGAAGTTAATGAGCAAAATATTCGCTCTAAAAACAAACATACATATATGAGCACACACATATGTTGGTTCATGAAGTGTTAAAGTCTCTGCTTCCTATTTCTATTATGTGTAATGTTCTATCCAGTGCTGAAACTGCTATATTGAAGTCTCCCACTATAGTAGAATTGTCTGTTTATCTTTTTCAGTCTGTAAAGGTTTTATCCATTTTGGAGCCCTTTTGTATGGTAAATACAGGTTAATGTTTGCTGTACTTTCTTTTCTTTCTAGTTTTTTTCTGCTTTTTGGGTCACACTTGGCGAAGCACAGGGGTTACTCCTGGCTCTGCACTCAGGAACCACTCCTGGCAGTGCTCAGGGGACCATATGGGATGCTGGGAATTGAACCCGGGTCGGCCTCGTGCAAGGCAAACGCCCTGCCTGTTGTGCTATAGCTCTAGCCCCTGCTGTACTTTCTTGATGGAGTGACAGCACAGCGGGGAGGGCATTTGCCTTGCACGAGGCTGACCCAGGTTCCACTCCTTCACCCCTCTCGAAGAGCCATGCAAGCTATTGAGAGTGTCCCGCCCGCACAGCAGAGCCTGGCAAGCTACACATGGCGTATTTGATATGCCAAAAACAGTAACATGTCTCACAATGGAGATGTTACTGGTGCCCGCTCAAGCAAATTGAACAACAGGATGATGGTGCTACAGTGCTACCAATATATAATGTATCCTCCTTTATAATATTTTAGGCAGTTTATTGTGTCTGATATTAGATAGCTACCTTGACACTTTTTGAATGTAAGTAGTGCCTTCCCAAATTTTTGTTTTTAACTTATTTGTGTCTTTGGATATAAAGTATAGTTGAATCATGGTTCATTTTAAAATGTAGTCCGTCAAATTTTGTCTTTTGGAGATTTTAATACATTTACATTTAATGTATTTTACTGATAAACATTTCTGCCATTTTCTTATTTGTTTTCTCTTTACCTTAAGCCTATGTTTGCCCCTCCTGTCACCATTATTTATTTTTCTATTTAGAATATTACTTGTAGAGGATCATAGTTGAATATCATTTCCATTTTGTACAGTTTATTCAATTATTGGCCTTTGTGTCATCGACAGCAGTACTTGGGCTTTACTCCTGGCTCTGCACTCAGGGATCACTACTGGCAGGGTTCAGGGGACTATACGGGGTGACAGGGATTGAATCTGGGTCAGCTGCATGTAAGACAAGCTCCCTGCCTGTTGACTACCTCTCAATCCCAATTTGTACATTTTAAACAAGTATTTTATTAATTTCAAATGACTGATGTTATAATACTATTAATGATGGTATCTCATGCACATAAGTCCAACACCAAACCCATTACCAGTGTACCCACCTCACTCCCCCCAACAACTGCAATGCCTTACCCTTTCAACCACTCCAAGTCAATGTGGATCAGGTCTATCATTGTGTTGCCTTTGGCCTTTTGAACTTTAACACATCTTATGTCTATTTTTAATTTGGAATATAGGAGTGAGATAATTCTCCATTTCTTTCTGACTGATTTCTCTCAGCATATCTTCTAACTCTATCCATGTTCTGAAAATTGCATGGTTTGGTTCTTTCTAAGAGGTGCATAATATTCTATTGTGTGTGTATATGTGTGTCACAACTTGTTGAAATTTTCATCCATAGTGGACCTTTGGATTGCTTTCAGATCTGGGCTATTGTACTAGGTATGGTGATGGGCATAGATGTACATATATTACTTTGAATTTCAATGAATTTCTGTGTTTGGGGGTTAGATGCCAAAGTATGGTATTACTGTTTGTATTATATTTGGTAGTACTGTTTGTATTATATTTGAGAAATATCCTTATTTCTTTTTATACAGGCTGACCAGATAACATTCCTACCGACAGTGGATAAGGATTTCTCCCCCAACATTGACAAACAAAAGTTTCCAGACTTTTGGATATGTGTACATTCTCACTGGCATGAGATAATATCACATGTGTTGTTTTGATTTTTATTTCCCTAATCATAAGTGATGATGAGCACTTTCACATATGATTATTGGTTATCTGTATATCTTCTTTAGGAAAGTGTCTGTTCTTCTCCTAGCCCCATTTATGGATCAGGTTACTGGATTTTTTTTTTTGTTAATTTTGAGTGCTCTATAGACCTTGGGTATCAGCCTTTATTCTGATGTACTGTGTGCAAATATTTTTTCCAGCTCAGCAGGGTTTCTTTTCATTTTCTTTTGCTGTGCAGAAGCATTTTAATTTTATGTAGTCCCGTTAATTTTTTTTTTGTCTTTACCATTGTGGTCATCTTCTTGAAGATTCCTTTGTGTTCAATTCTCTGGAGAGTTCTGCTGATGTTTCAGTCTATCTATTTTATGGATTCTGGTCTAGTCTTGAGATCTTTAATCCATTTTGAGTTTATTTTTGTGAACGGTATGAGGTTTGGCTCTAACTTCATTTTCTACGTGTGGCTATTCAGTTTCCCTGACACCATTTGTTGAAGAGATTTTCCTTTGCTCCTTTGTCATATATTTCATTTTATTAGCTTCATTGTCATAGATTAGCTGTCCATAAATATGGGGGATCAACCCAAGACTGACAAATGTTTCATTGGTCTTCAGGTATATCTTTAGTTCAATACCATGCAGGTTCGATTATTATAGCTTTGTAGTATAGGTCAAAGTAGAGACCAGCAATGCCTCCTATTTTCTTTTATTTTTTCTCTTAGTATTTCTTTGGCTACTCAAGGAATTTTATAGTTCCATAGACATTTTTAACAGTTTGTTCCATGTCTTGAAAAAAGTTAGTGGAATTTTAATGGGTATTGCCATACAAAATCAGAGCTAATAGGTAATAATGAGTCTGTATAGTACTTTGGGAAGGATGGTCATTTTAACAATGTTGATTCTTTGAATCCATGAACAGGGAGTATCCTTTCAGTTCATGGTATCTCCTTCTCTTTCTCTTAGCACTGAATTAATAGTTTTTACTGTTTAAGTCTTTCACCTCCCTTGTTAATTCTTAAGTATCTGATGTTTTGGGACACTATTCTGATATTCTGGATGGGATAGACTTTTTAATTTCTTTTGCTTTCAGTTCATTATTTGTGTACAGGAATGCCATTGATTTTAATGTTTTATTAATTTTGTAACCTGCTACTCCACTGTATTGTTTTATATTTTTAAAAGTTCTTTGTGGAATCTATAGGGTTTTCAATGTATAGTATTATGCCATCTACAAATAGTGGTAATATGATTTCATTTCCAATTTGGAATATTTTGATATATTTTTCTTTTCTGATGGCCTGAGTGAGGACTTACAAAACTATGTTGAGTAAGAGTGGTTACAGTGGACATCTCCTTGTCTTGTGCCTGGTCTCAGGGGAAAAGAATTCAGTTTTTCACCACTGAGTGACATATTGGATAAACAATTATTTCAAAGTTATCCTGGGTCCTTGGCATTGAATATGGTCCCCTGTGCACTGCCAGAAATGATCCCTGAGTGCACAGCCACGAAAACTCCATCAGCATATAAGAGTACCAAAAATTAAATAAAAATAAATATAAAGAATGTGGCACTCAGCAGTGAAGAATCCTGCACAGTGGGCACCACAACACAGGAGAATGCTCCAGACCCCAAACTGAACCGATAACACCGGGGTGCCCCAGATGGAGCAGGTGCAGTCTCCCCACCCTCTCTAGATGGAATCCAGCCTGCCCTTTACCCCAGAAGTCACGCTCTCAACCTGCCCCTGATACCATCTTGCTGCACTCAGCAGTGAAGAATCCTGGCCGGTGGGCACCACAACACTGGAGAATGCTCTGGACCCAAACCGAGCTGATAACACTGGGGTGCCCCAGATGGAGCAGGTGCAGTATCCCAACCTTCTCCAGATGGAATCCCGGTGACCACGAGCATCTATAAGCATGGCTCTAGTATGTGGGGACCAGGAATATTTCTCCAAACCTCATGGGGACACTGGAACTGGACAGTTCCAGCCTGCCCCTGACCTTGGAAGTCATGCTGCGTGACCTTTCCTGATACACAAAAAAACGCACAGGAATGGGTCCTCCATCCCTGAACAGCCATGATCCCAGAGGAACACAAACCAATCTTGGAATGCAGCAGCTGCTGGCAGAAATGCTCCTGCACTGTGAACTAAGCTACGGCCTTGTGCCGCTCTGGGAGGGGAAGGGTTTTTGTCCCTCCACCTTTTCCCCTTTGTGGCAGCATGGCGACTGCCACCTTTCAGAGCCAATTGGACAGGGAAATAGCAGCTTGCAGTGATGGGGTGCATGGGAAATCTCGTGATAGGTGGGCGGAACCGGCCCTGCTCCCCGCCCAGATGAGACCCCGAGTGGCTGCCCATGAACAGCTCTTCTGCTCCTGAACTGCCATGATCCCAGAGGCACACAAACCAATCTCGGAAAGCAGCTGCTGCTGGCAGAAATACTACTGGACTTAATTACTAAAATACCAGAATTCCAAAACTGCATGGCTGTGATATCATATACTCTTCACTATGGGCAACAGAAAACAAATTATCTAATGATGCCTTTTTGGCAGGTCTGATTGTTGGGGGAAAATTCCAAATAATAATAGTATAATAATAATAGTATAATAATAATAGTATAATAATAATAGTGGTTCTTCTGTCAAAAATTGAATGTAATCAAATTAAAGAGAGAGTTAAATGAAAAATCATCTGCCATACAGGCAGGGTGGGGGGTGGGAGGGGGGTACACTGGGGTTCTTGGTGGTGGAACATGTGCACTGGTGAAAGGATGGGTGTTAGATCATTGTATGACTGAGACTTAAACCTAAAAACTTTGTAACTGTTCTCACGTTGATTCAATTTTTTAAAAAGAATGCAACTTAAGTATAAAATGATTTCTACATTTATGTTAATTGATAATTTTTGACATATGATAAGTTGGGATTCAGCATAGGTTAGGATCTGGGTAGAATTGGGGTTAGGGTTAGGGTCTGTGGTGGGTTTAGGCATATGTTTTATTGGGTTTAAAGTTTAAAAGGATATTATGTAGTCGATGATTTTTGTCTTTTGGCTATTAAGTATATTGAGGTCTAGTATTGGATCATGGTTAATATGAGGCTTGGGTTAGATTAGGATTTTTGCAATGTGAAAGGGTTATATTGGGAATTATATTAGCTGTCAGTTTGTCTTTTTTTAGTTAGGAATGCAAGATATATATAGGGTTATTGTTAAATTCAGATGATTTGGTCGTTTCGACATCTGATATATAGGGTTAAACATAGGTTAGGAATAGGTGAGAATTTGGGCTTGGGTTAGGGATAGGGTTTGTGCAGGATTTAGGTAATATGTTTGGCTAGGTTTTAAAAAAAGCAAAAAAGTTATCCTGGGGATTACATTTGACATACCAAATTTATTATAAGTTAGTCTGAATTGATACTAAACAGCCTTAATAGCATATTAATTTTCTATTGTTCAGTTCTGTCCCCTTATGTTGGCACATATCTTTATACATTGTGTACCTAATAACATATTTATAATTTATGTATTTGTCTTAGTATATATATTTATTGCTCTCCGCTTTCTTTCTCTTTTCACTGTTGTCATTTGTTGCAGTGTCCAGGCATTTAGTACCTGTGGTATCAGGGAACACAATGTCGTACCTGGGATCACACTCAGCAATGAAGGTTAGTGCAAGGGATTGAACTCATGGCCTCATATAAGCCAGGGATTTTACCACTAAGTCAGTTCCCAGGTCTTGCATTTGTCTTTTAAGTCACATAGGAAATAACAAATAAAGTTATAAACTTAAATACAATATTGCTAGGTTTTATATTTGTCCATATAGTGTCCTTTACTAGAGATTTTTATTTCTTTTTTTTTTTCTTTTTGGGTCACACCCTGCAAAACACAGGGGTTACTCCTAGCTCTGCACTCAGGAATTACTCCTGGCGGTGCTCAGGGATGCTGGGAATCTAAACCGGGTCAGCGCGTGCAAGGCAAACACCCTACCTGCTGTGCTATCGCTCCAGCTCCAGATTTTTATTTCTTTATGCTGCTTTGAGTTACTCTCTAGTGTCCTTTCACTGCAATCCAAATGACTATTTCTTTTAGGGCAGGTCAAATGGTAATGAACGCTCTCAGGTTTTGTATCTGGTAAATCAATTTTCACCTTGATTATGAAGGAGAGTTTTGCCTTATTATAGAACTATTGTTGTCAGTTTTCCCCATACTTTCAGTGCTTTAAATATGCCACTCAACTGCTTTCTAGTATTCATGTTTCTGGTCAGCTTTTAATATTACTGAGGGTCTCTTATTTGTGACCAGTTGCTAATCTCTTGTTTTTAGCCTTTCAATAATTTGGTTATAATGTGTGGAGTGTGAATTGCTTTTATTATTTTGTGTTTATTCAATATGGAGTTCACTGCAATTCTTGCATGAGTAGATAATGTTCTATATCAAATTAAGAAAATTTTAAGATCATTATTTTTATAAATATTCAGAAAATAATAGTACTTCCTCTTTCTTCTCTTGTTGGGACTCCCATAAAGCATATATTAGTCTACTTGATAGTATCCCACAAGTTCCTTAGGTTCTATTAAATTTTATTCATTCTTTTCTCTTTTTGTTTTCTGGAATGAATAATTTAAATCATCCTATCTTTAACTTTAGTAGTCCTATCTTGTGCCTGAGACTTCTAAAGAACTGCTAGTACTTTGGCAGAGATTTCTCTCAATATCGGGAACTAAAATAAAGATTAAACAAAACATTTTTTCTAGTCTTTATGGTCCTCTCAGGTATTTCTCTTTTTTTTTGATTTTTGGGTCACACCACGTGATGCACAGGGGTTACTCCTGGTTCATGCACCTCAGGAATCACTCCTGGTGGTGCTCGGGGGACCATATGGGATGCTGGTAATCGAACCCGGGTCGGCCTTGTGCAAGGCAAACGCCCGACCCACTGTGCTATTGCTCCAGCCCCTCAGGTATTTCTTGAGCATGTTTATCTTCATGGGCATTTGTGTCTTAAAAAAATCCCCATCTACATGGTTATTTATGATTTTCTAGCCTTTTCTTTCAGAAAAAGGCATGCTATTGTATTTCTCTACTGTAATCTTTTGTCTCAGGAAGCTGTTACTTTTTCAGCTTGGTTAAGTTAAAAGTTAGGTGCAACACAAGTAAACATCCTATTAACTTTCAAATTTAGACTGTTTTGAATTTTACTTGCTCTAGAAGTGTGAACTTCTGAATATTTCTTTTTGATTCAATCATCTTAAATATTTCTCACTTCATTACATACTTCTCTTTAGTTAACAGACCTGTATAGGTTATTCTCTAACAATAAGTTGACCCTATTATTCCTTGGACATCATTGAAGAAAATCAGTTTCTTTGCTGCTCCCCTTAAAATGCCATCTCCCCATTCCATAGACTTACATTAAGTAACATTAGAACTAAATATTAGGTTGTGAATAGCACTATAGACAAGTCTTCATCAATTCCACCTGGCACTATTAGTTACACCTTCACTGCATTCCCTTAGCACAGTGACTGCACTGTCATGACTCTACTTAGCAACTAGAACTTCATCTGTTTCTACTGTATTGTTATCTACCTTTGTTTTTGTGGTACTTCTGCTAAACAATGAGTCCCTGAAGGAAGTGAAGTAACCTTTGTCTTGATGTCCCTAGAAAAGAATGTTTCACAACCATAACCCAATAAATGTTAAGCAGAAGAATACAGGACTAATAGCTTTGGACCAAGACATTTTGCCCGTGTCTAAGATAAGTGTCATAACATTTAACTTACACATAGGAAGGCTAAAGTTGAAAATATTCAAGTAGCTTTTCTACATTCATAGAACTATTTACTACCAGGGTTATATTAAATCCTGGAAGTCATATAAATATAAATTGAATTATATTTAATACAAATATCATATTAAAAATCAAATCTGTCTTATTTTAAAATCTAGGCACTTTCTACCATGGTCTTACTCTTCGAATCAAAGTTCTGTCCTACCAATTTTCTTGTGCCTTCAATCTACTCCCTCTGTCTTCTGACTTCACACAGTCAATTCAGCTCCCTGGTCTCACTTTTTCTTTTGGCTTGTCTTCTTTCCCTCCTTTGGTGTCACATTTATCCTTTGACTGTCATGTTCAGCCGTTTTCCTCTTTGCCCCTATCTACTTGGAATAATCACTATTTCAGGTCAATTCCCTCAATTTGCTGCCTCTGTTCTGTCACCACTGGGATTTCCCACACCACTGGATAGAGTGGTATTAATTCAAGGTTTAAAACTTCAGATAACCTTTCCAGGCTTCTTTATTATCCTTTAACTTGTCTGTCGACATCTGCCTCTCATATTCTCCGTAATTACTATTTCAATATTTACCATTTTCACCACCTCACTCAATATTGACCTCTCATTCTTTACTCTTGGATATTTAGAAGAGTTCTGTTTTGCTATCATGAAACAATCTAAGGAATGTGAGCATCCTTTTACATATTTATTTTTTCATTGGACTTTTTTTCTTTTTTTTTATAGGGTCCACATCCATCGGTACTCTGGGGCCTGAGGTCACTCCAGTGTTCCTAGGAGCATGCAGCCCTAAACTCACTGGTGAGGTGCCTAGGCCTGGCAGTGTTAGAGAGCCATCTAGATTTTCTCTGGGGAGGTAATGTGTGGTATCAGGAATCAACCCAGTTCTGTACAGGCTAGGTATTTTCTTTACCACCTGTGATTTCTCCATGGCCTGAGTTTTTTCTTAAGCTTTTTTTTAAAAAAAAGAGTTAGCTCCATTAAGTATTTTTTGTTTAGTTTCTTTCTTAAGAGTTAGCTTCGTTGGTTACTGTCATTTTCTGAATGTGAGGGTTATTTTAAAATAAATTTATGATTACTAGTGACTTGTACATCTATTTTATATACATATACATCCAGAGTCACATAAAATTTCTTTGGTACAAAGTGGTAACATGTGGAAAAAGTTTAAGAAGCTTTGCTGGATGTAACAGCCAGAGGAGTTTCAAAACACACATCAAATCATGTACTTCTCTTTAAAAGCCTCCCCTGTCTTCCCACTCTACTATGAATGAGATGCAATTCCTTAAATGTCTCACAGGTCCTAACAGGATATGGTCCCCATCTATTCCATTTAAAATACTGGGTCCCTCACTCACTGATCCTCAGCTGTGCCCCTTCAATACTCTAAACACACTAAACTAATGTGCTTTGTACATGGTTGTACATGGTTGTACACTTTGCCTGGGACACTTGCCATCTAGGTTTTTAAACAAAACTTAGTTGGCTTTTTCACATCCTTCAAGTTCTGGCCTTAAAGTACACATCCTCAGAGGGGCCCTTTCTAGTATTCTATAAAATCTCTGCCTCTGGACTCTGTAAGCATCCATGATGGTACCTCTCACAGTTTATAATTATTTTCAATTATTTTTTAACTTGATGCATGATTTATATTCCTTATCGAATTAGACATCCCACAATACAGGGACCAGCTCTATACTGTTCACTATTATAGCTCCAGTCTCAGGCACAGTGTCTGGCAAATTATCAGCAGTCTTTGAATGACTTGATGAGGAAGTCATTCAGCCAAAAGAGAAGCAGGGTGGGGGTTCAGGGTTTATGAACTTTTTAATGTCTTAGTCAACAAAAACATTATAACTCCAGCTATCAATTTTAATTGTTGAGATAACTCATCAAACTCAACCAAGTCAAAAAGCGTGAGATCTTACTCAAACAAGATAAGGATATAGTTTAAGAAAGTCCAGTTTTTAGATCCATTATGTTTGCAAGTTACTCATGAGTGAAGATTATAATTACTACAAAACTGGTGGTTTTCATGGTGGGTTACTGTGCACCATTGACTCCACCCCCAACCCCTGGGACATTTGGCAATGTCTGAGTAAATTCTTGGTTGTCAAAACTAGAAGAGATACAAGTAATATACTACTGGTATCTAGTGCATAGAGGGCAGGGATATTGCTCAGTTTCCTAATAAATACTCCCTAAGCCTAGCTCCCACAAAAAAATGCAGTGCTAGAAAAGTCAGTAATACTGAAACTGAAAAACCAAAAGAGAAAAAGAAGCACTGTCTACTTTGTGAAATATAATAGTCAACTCTAAGTGTTAGTGTCCTGAAGGATTTTTAAAACTCAATAATTGAGGCATTCAATAAGCGCTCTGATTTCCTAGAATTTATTTTTGTTCCTCAGAGAAGGCTTCTGTTTGTTTGTTTTTAACAAAGAATACATTGATGAGCTTCAGGGAATTGTGGAACATTCTGAAATTATATCCAATATACTACAAGCATTTATTTGGGAGGGGACACATCAATTCTCAAAGGAAGCCATGACCACCTGAAATATTTAAAAACACTGATATGTAGACCTTCGTGTTGTCTAGACTGCACTTTAAAAAGTCATATTTTGTTAAACACAAGTTATGTAAATTGTTTAGAAATATATATCTTGGAGGACTATCATTTAGTGTTGCCTTAAGGGGTTAGTAAGTGGCAGGAGGGGGGAGAAAGGAGTAGAAACACAGCTCAGTTACAAGGAAAATATAGGTTTTACTAGCTTGTTAGGAGACCAAGTGAGATAATTTATATAAGCCTTACTGAAGTGCCAGGCATAAAGCAGGTGCTCTTCTAAAGTTAATTTCCCCCCTTTTCATAGGATAATTTTGAAGACTGCATAAAAGAATGCCTTGAGAACTAAATGAAGTAATGTATGCAGAACATTAGCTAGTCAGTAATAGATGTTTAATAAATGTTTTTCTCCTATTGGATTCTTTAAGGTTAAACCTTAGATCTTATCACTAAAAGTAAGGAAAAGAAGATAAGCTAAGGGAGATAGGGAGAGGGTTCAAAGTGCTGGAGCACATAGTTGTGTTCCAAACAAGCTAAGGTCAGAAATTTGAAAAATGTAACTTTGAATCTTTCAGCTTTGCTATTTTACTAGTTGATTCTGGACATATTACTTTTTTTTTTGTTTTTGGGTCACACCCAGCGATGCTCAGGGGTTACTCCTGGCTTTGCACTCAGGAATTACTCCTGGCGGTGCTCGGGGGACCATATGGGATGCCGGGGATTGAACCCGGGTCGGCCGCGTGCAAGGCAAACGCCTTACCCACTGTGCTATCGCTCCGGCCCCACATATTACTTTCTGAGGTGGGGAAGAATATGCCTTCTTCCTTGGGGTGCTAGGAAGTACAAATAAGATATTATATAAATAACCTAGCCTATGAATATACCTACTTGGTGCATAATAAATGCTAAGTTCTTTTCTTCTTCAAACAGTTCCTAAATTCTATTTCTATGAAGCCTTCCTTCTCTAGGACAGTTTGTTGAATGCCTAGCAATATGACTAAATATGAAACTCCAATATGTATTCTCAAGCATTTGTTTTCTTTCAAATGTTTAACTATGATGAAAATGAGATAATTTCATTTAGATATGCTTTCTGTATTTTGTATCCTGAACTCTCAATGTCAGCAATTGGCTAAGTCCATGGAGCATTCGGTACAAAAGCACCAGGTTTTAAAAAAAATGTTAGTATGCACTTATTGTGAACCAAATTATTAGCACCGAAGGTCTAAGGAGAAATATGTTGCTGGCTTTGATGACTTTTGCCAATATTTCTTAAATTAATAAATTATTTTAATTTATGTTCTCATTACTTATTATTAGATATGTATCTAATATATGTGTTATATGTCTGCCACTGCTTTAAGCATTTTACCTAGACCATACAATAATTCTGTTTATAAGTGAGTAAACGGAGGTATGGACTGGTTAGATTATTTGTTCAACTTGTCTAGTATATAATATTACCATGCTGGAGATAATCAATAAAATTAGGTGCTTCTGATAAATGTAGCTATTATATTTTAATTTCTATAATGGTTTACATTTTTAAGAAGCCTGGTAAAAAATTCAGAGAGTACTAAAAGGTACACAATGAAAAGAGATTTCTATTTTTTTTCTGGCAATGAACAAATAGCTTGTATTAGATAAACTAACCCTCACAATGAATTAGAGGTATTACAGAAGCACCCCAAACAGGCAAAAACTATCAGGAACTCAGTTCCTGAAAGAAAGAAACAACCTTAGGTAAGAGTCATAAACATAGATTTATTATTATTTTTGTGTTCTGACCATATACAAGTGCTGGGATCTATTGCTGATCTTGTGCTTGGAGATGGGTCATTTCTGGTGATGCAAGGGGACTATTAGGTGCTGTAGATCAAATTCAGGGTTTCTGCATGCAAGCATACACTCAGCCCATTGAGCTATCTTTCTGGCCTCAAGAATAATATTTATATGTATTTGGAGTCAAAAAAGCTCAAGCAGAAAATTGCATGTTAATTAGCCTAAGAATTCAGTATACAAAGCTCAGAGTTGCCAGTCTCATAATATAAGATCCAAAAATGTTAGGTTCAAATGAAAACTCACTAATCATGCTACGAATTTGACATTTCTCGTCTTGAATGAGAAGAGAGAACAGATGCTAAAAATGAGATGACACATACATTAGAACGACCTGACAAGGATTTTAAGATGGCATAGTGTTACACAAGATAATTACAAAGATGCTAGAAAAATGAAAAATAATCAGCAAATATAAGGAAATAGAAAACAAGAACAGAAATTTTAGAGCTGAAAAATATAATTAGAAAAATAAACAACTTAAATGGGAAAACACAGCAGCCAGATGTTTAAAATGAACCCAGACCTCTTTCTAACTCCAAGGAAAAAAGTCAGGTCAAAATGGATTAAAAGCCTCAATATCAGACCTGAATCCATAAGGCACACAAAGGGAGGAAACATAGGCAGAATGCTCCATGACATTGAAAGTAAAGGCATCTTCAATGAT
Source organism: Sorex araneus (assembly GCF_027595985.1). Classification (NCBI taxonomy): domain Eukaryota; kingdom Metazoa; phylum Chordata; class Mammalia; order Eulipotyphla; family Soricidae; genus Sorex; species Sorex araneus. The sequence continues at coordinate 139,591,681 of NC_073313.1, read as the reverse complement.
GAAACACCACTGACCAAGCAAGTGGAAGCAAAGATAAACAAATGGGACTACTTTGAACTAAGATGCGTCTGCACCTCAAAAGAAACCATGACCAAGATTTACTAAGACAGTCAATGAAATGGGAAAAATTATTTACCCAATATCCATCTGATAAGAGGTTAATATAAAAATATATAAAGCATTGGTACAACATTACAAGAAAATAACATTCAACCCCATCAAGAAGTCGTGAGAAGAAATGAATAGAAACTTTCTCAAAGAAGAAATACAGATGGCCAAAAGACACATGAAAAAATGCTCTACATCATTAATCCTCAAGGAGATGTAAATCAAAACAAAAATGAGATATCATCTCACATCACAGAGAATGGCACACATCAGAAATAACAAGAACAACCAATTCTGGTGCAGATGCAGGGAGAAATGGAATCTCATTCATTGTTGGTGAGGATGCCAACTGGTCCTGCCTTTTTGGAAAACAACATGGTTATTCCTCAAAAAAATTAGAAATTGAGCTTCCATATGACCAAGCAATACTACTTCTGGGACTATACCCTGGAGGCCCCCAAAAAGTCTGCAGAAACACTATCTGCACTTCTATGTTCAGTGCAGCACTATTCATAGTTGCCAGAATCTGGAAACAACCCAAGTGCCTGATAATAGATGGCTGAATATAAAACTATGAATATCTATACAATAGCATACTACACAGACACCAGGAAAAATGAATTCATGAAATTTGCTTATAAATGGATGGGCATAGAGAGTGTCATGCTGAGTGAAATGAGTCAGAAGGAAAGCGACAGATATTGAGTGGCTGCACTCATTTGTGGGATATACAAAAACATAGTAATGAGTCTAATACCCAAGGACAGTAGAAACACGGGACAGGAGAATTGGTCCACAGTTGGAAGCCTGCCTCAAATCCTGGGAGAAGGCAGTTGGGATAGAAAAGGGACCAATAAGACAATGATACTTGGAAGTGATCACTCTGGATAAGAACTACGTGCTACAAATACGAAACTCTTTCAATAAATTGTTTTAAAAAAGAAAAATACAAGAACTGCGTGCTATGGCCATTCTTCACACTCAGGTGGAGTCTCACCCATGAGTGAACCTCTGGAAAAAAACAGGTATGGGGGACTTTGTGACTGATAACAGTGGGTTCAATGGGATCAGGAAAGGAGATCCTCTGCCTGTACCCCCCTGTCTCAAGGTGACTCAGCAGTCATGACCATAAGACGCCTCTGGCTGGTGCCAGATAATCTCCCGGAAGGGAGCATAATATGACGCTTGCCATAACCATGCCACCGGATCCTGCACCAGGTTGTTTCACTCAGGATGCCCCAAGGGACCCAGCCATAAACCCAACTGCCACCATGCCCATGGCCACTCTCCACACGCTTGGGCTGAGCATCACCCATGAGTGAATCTATTCTTGGATCGTGTGGCTGCATTCGAAGCTGTGCGATACTTCAAAGCACACACTCTACCCATACTCCAATATCACTGCACCACATTGATAGGGTTCAAAGTAAGAGGCAACCAATCTTAGAGGGAAATACACATTTTTTTTTTTTGCTTTTTGGGTCACACCCAGCGATGCTCAGGGGTTACTCCTGGCTTTGCACTCAGGAATTACTCCTGGCGGTGCTGGGGGACCATATGGGATGCCGGGGATTGAACCCGGGTCGGCCGCGTGCAAGGCAAACGCCCTACCTGCTGTGCTATCGCTCCGGCCCAGGAAATACACATTTTTAACAGATACATATGTATAAAGCACACAAGACTCAACCTTTAGCAACATGTTAGTGATCTCTTATAGAAGGGCCTAATGGCCCCTGGGTGAAATACAGCAACCTCCACACTCTTTCCCCTAAGGATACTTTTTTGTAGCATTTTGAGCAGCTTTCCATAACAAACAATACAAAATATATTATTTCAGTTCTACTTTGGGGCAGGGTTTGAAGTTTGGGATGGAAACATCTGAAATATGGTGGTGGGAAGGTGTAATATTGGTGGGATTGGTGTTTGAATATTAAATGTAATTAAATACTGTGGACTACTTTATAAAATACAAAATTTTAAAAAACAGAACTTTGTGCTAAAAGTAGGTAAAGAAACAAACATAACTAAAGTAACTATACTACAAACCTTAGTGCCTAAACTGGGGTGGGGGAGTAGAGGGAAAGGGAGAAAGTGAGGAAGAGGAAGAGAGAAAGAGAGAGAGCTATAGAGATAGAGGCAGGCTGGGGGGATGACAGGAGGGAAAACTGGAGACATTGGTGGTGGGAAATGTGCACTGATGGGATTGGGGACATTGTATGACTAAAACCAATCATAAACAGCTTTGTAACTGTGTATCTCACAGTGATTCAATTTAAAAAATAAGAGCAAGAAATAAAGAGCTTACTAAACACATTTAAAAAAGAATGAAGATAAACGAATCAGTGAATTAGAAAATAGAATAGGGCTGGAGCGATAGTACAGTGGGTAAGGCACTTGCTTCACTTGTACATGGCCAACTAGGGTTCGATCCCCATTATCCCATATGGTCCCCTGGGCAGCACGAGGAGTAGTTCCTGAGTGCAGAACTAGAAGTTACTCAGTGTCTCCATTTGTGGCCCCAAAACAAACAAAAAGAAAATAAAAAAATAGAAATTACCAATATAAACAGAGAGAAAACAGACTAAGAATAATGAATAGAAACTTAAAGTCTTGTGGGATAAGAACATAAGACCTAACACATTATCAGAGTCTGAACAGCATACAATAAATAATTTAAGATTTTTAATTAATTTTGGGGGATGAACCACACCTGGTAATACTTAGGGGACTAATTACTTCTTTTTTAAAAAAAATTATTGAGGGGCTGGAGAGATAGCACAGCGGGTAGGGCGTTTGCCTTGCACGCGGCCGACCCGGGTTCAAATCCCAGCATCCCATATGGTCCCCTGAGCACAGCCAGGGGTGGTTCCTGAGTGCAGAGCCAGGAGTAACCCCTGTGCATCGCCAGGTGTGACCCAAAAAGCAAAAAAAAAAAAATTATTGAATCACCGTGAGATAGTTACAAGCTTTCATGTTTGGGTTACAATCACACAATGATCAAACACCAATCCTTCCACCAGTGCACATTCCCCACCACCAGTATCCCCAGTATACCCCCCCTTACCCACCCTCCCCCTGCCTCCATGGCAGACAATATTCCCCATACTTTCTCTTTACTTTTGGGCATTAAGGCTTGCAAAACAAAACTGAGAGGTCATCATGTCTGGTCCATTGTATACTTTCAGCACGCATCTCCCATCCCGACTGATTCTTCCAGCCATCATCTTCTTAGTGATCCCTTCTCTATTCCATCTACATTCTCTCCTCCCCTCATGAAGCAGTTTTCCAGCTATAGGGCAATCCTCCTGGCCCTTGTATCTCCTGCCCTTTGGTGTCAGCCTCCTGTGATGTTATTCTATACTCCACAAATGAGTGCAGTCCTTATATGTCTGTCCCTCTCTTTCTGACTCAGTTGACTTAGCATGATACTCTCCATGTCTATCCATTTATAAGCAAATTTCATGACTTCATCTATCCTAACAGCTGCATAGTATTCCATTGTATTCCATTGTGTAGATATACCAAAGTTTCTTTAACCAGTCATCTGTTCTAGGGCACTTGGGTTGTTTCCAGACTTTGGCTATTGTGAACAGTGCTGCAATGAACATATAGGTACAGATGTCATTTCTACTGTGCATTTTTTTGCATCCTCGGGATATATTCCCAGAAATGGTATTGTGGAAGATCAATTTCTAGTTTTTGAAGGACTGTACATATTGTTTTCCGGAAAGGCTGGATCAGTCGGCATTCCCCCCAACAGTGAAAGCTGGGGACTGATTATTTCTTGGCTCTGTGCTTGCTGCTTCTAGAGGTGCTGGGTAACTATGAGGTTCTGTAGATTAAATTCTGTTCAGTCACCTAAAGGAAAACACCTTAGGGCTTTACTATCTCTCCAGTTGCAAAAAGGCAACATTTAAAAAATACTCCAGTAAATAACTAATCCTCTCCCAACATGGGGAAAGATACAGAAATTGAGAGAAACTTAACCAGAAAACCCTAAATAAACCCACTCAAGCTACATGATAACCAAATTCCGAAAAATAAAGACAACCCCACCCCTGAAAAACCTTGAATGTAGGTAGAGAGAAATGATGCATTATTTTACATTGTCATTTATGGGAATAACGATTTATGGCAATGAATTTTAAAATAGAAACGAGGAGGTTAGAAGAAAACGGCATTTTTTTGTTTTGTTTGGGGGCCACACCCGGCAGTGCTTAAGGCTTACTCCTGATTCAAAACGCAGGGATCACTACTACTGGGGTTTGGGGGACCATAGAGGATGCTGTGGATTAAACCCAGGTCATTCTCCTGCAAGGCAAGTGCCCTGCCTGCCCAGGTCATTCTCCTGCAAGGTGAGTGCACTCTAGCCCCAAGGCATATTTTTTAAAGTGTTGAAAGAACAGACATGTCAACTCAGAAGGGAAAGTGGTATCAAGGCATACCTTTTGGGAAAACAACATGGGCATTCATAAAAAATATAGGAATTTAGCTTCCATTTGACATGGCAACTACAGTTCTTGGAATTTACCCTAAGGGTCCAAAAATAAAATGGAGAAAAGATATTTGCACCCCTATATTCCTTCCAAAATAACTAAATTCTGGAAGTAACCCATCTGTTCGAGAATAAATTACTGGGGCTGGAGCAATAGTACAGTGGGTAGGGTGTTTGCCTTGCAAGTGGCTGACTTAGGTTCAATCCTCGGCATCCCATATGGTCCCGCAAGCACCGTCTGGAATGATTCCTGAGTACAGAGCCAGGAGAAACCCTTAAGCATCGCTATGTGTGACCCCAACAAAAGTGAAAAAAAAGAAAATAGATTACTGGATAAAGAAACTCTGGCACAAATACACAATGGAATAATACCCAGCCATAAGTAAAGAAAAAAATCATGAAATTTGCTGCTACATGAAGGGACCTGGAGAGAATCATGCTGAGTGAAGTTAGAGGGAAAGACACTAACAAAGCATGATCTTTTTCATTTTCAGGATATAAAGAAACATGATGGTGGAATAATAAATACCCAAAGAAAATGAAAACGAAGAACATAAAAACTGGTATTCAGTAGGAAATATGACACTTGAGGGGGCTGAGGTTAGCACAGGGAGGGGGCGACATCTATGGTAGAGGGAAGTGTTCAATCAGGAAGAGGAGGAGGTGGTGCTGAAAGGTGATAAAGTGTTACATATTAAACCCATCAGCAACAGTGCTGTAAACCACCGGACAAAAATTCATTTAAAAAAATCACCTCTTCTGGAATCAGACTGGTGTGTGGGAGGCAAGTGGGGGTGGGGAGAGCATCGATGGAGGGAAGGAGACATTACTGAAGGGATCTGTGTTGGAAGACTGTATGTCTGAGACCCAATCATGAATAATTTGCAATTTTACAGTGACTAAAAAAATAAATTTAAAAAAATTAAAGAGATTTTCAGATGAAGGAAAAAAAAGAATTTGTCTTCACCAGACCTTCTCTAAAAGAAAGGCCAACTGAAGTCTCTGGCTGAACAGACAAGAGAGTAAAAATATGGGTAAATAAGAGCCGACTTTCCTTCTCTTGAGCTTTTAAAATCATGTTTGATTGTTGGAACACACATTATCACACTGACGTGAAATTTTTCCTCTTTATGTAGAGGAAAAATTAAGATACTCTATGAGAGGAAGGCAAAGAAAAATAATGCTTTATACCTCAAAGTAGCAAAATACTGATAGCAATAAGTTCTGATAAATTATATATAAATGATACCTAAAAAACACTAAAAATGTCTAAAAGGTGCCAAAGACGTGGTTCAGTGGTTGCATTCACAGATATGAGCCTGGAACTGCTGCATGCACTGGGCACCACCACAACAAAAAAGTGTATCATCACTGGCTGACACACTGTAACCAAGTGTGATGCCTGGTGGTCTTAACAACAAAGGGAAAGGAAGGGAGAAAAAACTATGCCAAATAACATGTTTAGAAACATAAACATATAAATATAAAATTTTATTAAAAATTAAATTCTTAAAAATATCCAAATTGGGCCAGTTTCCAAGCTGTGGGGCAGACCTCCTGCTTCTTATCTCTACTACTCTTGGACTGGCCCTCACATGCTGGGGGGAAAAGGCAGCTGAGATAGAGAAAGGAACACCAAGTAGAGGATGTTGGGAGGACCCACTTGGGTTGAAAGATGCGTGCCGAAAGTAGACTATAGACCAAACACGATGGACACTCAATACCTCTATTGCAAACTACAATACCCAAAAGGAGAGAGAACAAAAGGGAATGCCCTGCCACAGAGGCAGGGTGGGGTGGTGGGGGATGGGGTGGTGGTGGTAGGAGGGATACTGGGAATATTGGTGCAAGAGAATGGGCACTAGTGGAGGGATGGAAATGATCACTGTATGACTCAAATGCAAACATGAAAGTTCATAAGTTTGTAACTGCACCTCATGGTGATTCACTAGTAAGAAATTAAAAAAAAATAACCAAAAAAATCCAAATCGGGGCTGGAGAGATAGTATAATGAGAAGGCCTCTTTCCTTACATGCAGCCAACCATGGTTCGATCCCTTGCATTCCATATGGTCTTCTGAGCCTGCCAGGAGTTATCCCTGAGCGCAGAGTCAGGAGTAATCCCTGAGCACCACCAGCTGTGGCCCAATCACTTCTCCCCTCCAAAAAATCCAAGTAATCTACAAAAGTGCTGAAAAAAGAGGTAACAGGGCTGCAGAGACAGCTCAATGGGCTGGTGCACACACTATGCATGTGCAACTCTGGATTTAGTTATCAACACCACAAGGCATGAACAACACCATAAGGCATGAATCATGATAACAGTAGTTTCCTCCAAGAGTGAGAGGGTGTGGACCCCTCTCCAAAATAAAGGAATGGCAAGAAATCAAGCAATAAAATAGCAGACTTAGCACTAGCATTATCAATTAACTGCATTAAAGGTAAATGGCCCAATCAGTTTCCCCAGTGTGGTTAATACCACCATTTAGGGGGTTCTGGAATAAATCAGGGGTATGGTAGTAGCCTTGAGTGCAATTGTGGGTGGCACTTTCTGTCTTTTCACTTAAAGAAGGTAGATTTCCAGGGGGTACTAAGTAACCTTTTTTCTGTAAAAGGGGCTGTAGGCTATAAAGTTTGGGAAAACTCTGGTCTACATGCACAAATGGAAAGACAAAGATTAGGCCTGAGGAGATGGCACAAGGGGCTGGATAGTGTGCTTTGCATATGGAAATTCTGGGTTTGATCACTATCACTAGATGGTCCTCCAAGAACTTCCTAAAGCAAGCCCTGCATAACTGAGTCTGAAGTATCCAAGGAGCACTACTAGGTATCGTCCAGAAATAATAAGAAGTTTAAAAATAAAATAAAGACAGAGATTAGTATGAAGCTCTACTCCCACAATTCATATATATTATTATAAATTTTAATGTAAAAAAAAGGGATTAGTTGAATGGATAAAAAATGTTCCCAAAACTCTACTGAACAACTTTGTAAATCACAGTGCCGTAATTAAAATATATATTAAAAATTTAAATGCATAATATTCCAGGGCCAAGGAGCCACCTCAAGTAGGAGACCATATACCTAGAATGTGTGAAGCCCCAAGTTTAGTTTCCAGCCTCCTGCTAAAATTCTCCAACCAGAGGTTGACTGTAAGAATGTTACTTCAGATATACTGATTTAAACAAAAGCAAAACTTAAAAAAATTAAGATAAAACATGATATAAATGAATTGAGAAAATGGAAAAATTCATTAGATAAACAGTAACAGAAAGTAGACTTAGCTTTAAGTTTCTTGAAAAATAAATCCTACACTTATCATGGCAGAGAGTCTCTTGCCCGCATGCCTGGCTGTCTTCCCTGGGGCCCCTCGGAGGGGATGGGCTCCAGCTTCCCTCCTCGCGCCGAACAGAGCTCCCGGTGGCTGAAGACCACCGGAACCTAGCCACAGCCATGCTCAAGGTGCCTCTCCACATGTTCGGACAAGCCTCATGCATGAAGGTACTGGCAGAGGAACCCAGGTGTGTGTAATCCCATCAACGGCCAACATCCAGAGACTTAAAAGCAAGCCCCCGGAATTGTGTGGCCACTTTGTGGCCGTGCGATATCTTATAACCTACTTTTCCTTCTGGGAGAAACTCGCAAGCTACTGAGAGCTTCCTGCCCACAAGCTTCCCATGGTGTATCTATATGCCAAAGCCAGTAACCAGCTGAATCTCATTCCCCTGACCCTTAAGGAGCCTCCAATGCGGCATCACTGGGAAGGCCGAGAAGAGAGAGGCTTCTAAAATCTCAGGGATAGGACGAATGTAGAGGTTACTAACACCGCTCGAGCAACTCGATGATCAACGGGATTTCGTGATCGTGATCGTGATCATGACACCATATGACCCAGCAACTGAATTCTTGATCACTGACCTCAATGACATGAAAATATTTCTACATAAAAGTTGTACATAGATGCTTAATTTTAACAGCTACAAATTGGAAATAACCCAATGTCCTTCAAAGAATAAATGTTTAAGCAAACTACTGTATACCTGTCCCATGGGAATCAGAAATCAAAAGAAGACATAGAACGTCCTGATCCTGCACAGGCCTGTCTCCACCGGGGAAACTTGGAGGGGGGCAGGTTGAGTTCCAATTTCCACCCCAAAAGAGCCCCAGCAGCTGAAAACCTCCAGAACCCAACCAATTATACAGTAGGAGGGGAGAAGGCAGACAGAATAGAGAAAGGTTCACTAAGAAAATGATGACTGGAGGAAACAGTTGGGATGGGAGATGCATGCCGAAAGTAGATAATGGACCAAACAAGATGACCGCTCAGTGTCTGTGTTGCAAGCCATAATGCCCAAAAGTAGAGAGAGAGAGTATGGGGAATATTGTCTGCCATAGAGGCAGGGGGAGGGTGGGAAAGGAGAGGGTATACCTGGAATATTGGTGGTGGGGAATGTGCACTGGTGGAGGGTTGGGTGTTTGATCATTGTGAGATTGTAACCCAAACATGAAAGCTTGTAACTATCTCATGGTGATTCAATAAATTTTAAAAATTAAAAAAAATTAAACTTTAAAAAATAAACATGAAAAAATGATATTTTTATTTAGCTCTATTCCCTGACCCCCAATCTCACTCATTGTGGGGCATCAGGCACTCCTGGAAACACTCAGAGTTTACTTCTGGATGTGGTACAGAAAAATTACTCCTGGTGATGCTCAGAGGCTGTGCTTTCTGTGATGTGGCCCAGAAATTGAACCAGGGTTGGCAGCATGTTGGGAAAGTGCCTTGACTCTTATACTCTCTCCAGCCCTAGGGCTGCATTTTTTTTACCTTTTCGTGTTTGGGCCATACCCAGTTGTGCTCAAGATCAACTTCTGGCTGTTTGCAAGACAAATGCTCTCTCAGCCCTATCATACTTTTAAACTCTTTCTGGTACTAGTATGGCATTTTCAAACACTATTAGGAGTTTTCAGGCTCCAACGAAAAGCTGGGATAAAACCTGCCCTTAAAAGGGTGAAAAAGGAAAAAAGGAAAGGAAAATTTCACTGGATGAGATGTATAGCTGTTATAATATAGAAAGAACTCAACAAACTTGAAGGCAAAGCAATGGAACTTTTTAAATGAACAGGAAGAAATGAAAAGAAAGTGTCAGAGTGGCCAGTGGGACAACAGAACTGGTCTCACATAAGTTAGAGTTTCAGAAGAAAAAAAAGGAGGGAAAGTAAAGAAATAATGGCCAAATTATGAAAAATACATATCCTCATGTCTTAGAAACATTATATATCCTCACAAGATTAAGGAAATCACAACAGTGAATATTTTAATCAAACTGCTGAAAATTAGTTAAGTTGAAATCTTGAAAATAACATGTGACTGCTGAATCTACCCAGGCAGACCAGCCCAGGCTAAAAACTTTGGGGCCTTCTTAGAATGGGAACAGGCAGATTCCATTTATGCCTGAAGAGACAGCAGTTCAAAACCACACCCAGAATCCCCCCAACATGGAAATGGTCCAGTTCCATAACTGAACATCAACAAACTGCCAAGCCATCAAACTGTTCTAGCTCCATAGCTCCTGGACCCATGGCTACATATGCAGCCATGCAATACCTCCAAATTCCCTGAGCACTGCCAGTATTTATTCCTGAGTGCAGATTCCTGAGCACTGCTGAATGGGCCCTAAAACCAAAATCCAACCAACGAAACAAAGAAACAAAATTAAATTTCATAGTACTGTCAGCCCAGTAGGATCAAGTAGGATCATAACAAATTTAATGGGAAAGTTGCAAAAAAGGCCACCACGCACCACGCTGAATGAGAAAACAGTACCACAGAAGGCTCAGCTAGCACCCATCAGCCCAGTGAATTCTCAGACAATGACTTTAGTAATACAATTGTAAAATATAACATTATCACAAATTGACACTTATTAATTGAAGTTTTGACAATTCCATTTGCCTTTTTTTTGCTTTTGGGTCACACCCGGCAATGCACAGGGTTACTCCTGGCTCATGCACTCAGAAATTACTCCTGGCAATGCTCAGGGGACCATATGGGATGCTGGGAATCGAACCTGGGTCGGCCGCATGCAAGGCAAACGCCCTACCCGCTGTGCTATCATTTGCCTTTGTGATGTAGCAAACAATATGAAGTAAATTTGGGTCTACTAAGGCAACAAACAAGTGGCTTCAAATAATTCAAAATGTCCAAACACGTTTGAATTCATGAATATCTTGGACCAACTTTGTTAGATTTGCTTAGAGGTACAAAAGTAACGATGGGTGAAACTTAGGTCCACCTTGTACAGATTAAGGAGCAGTGCTGAAGTACACCAGGAGTTATTGTATTATTTAGTGCTATGTACGTATGGAGAAAAACAACTCAATTTCACTTAAGAATGTTGTTGGTAAAGTACTGAAAAGTACTAAATCTTGATTATGGATTTACTATTGTGTGACAAAATAGTAGGCATATTTTGAGTACTTAGAGTACATAGAGTACTTCTGCTATGGTGGTTACTTTGAGGAAAACCACATCTTTGAGTAATTTGGTGAATAGACACTTAATCCCTATGGAACACCATTTTATACTTAAAAATTAACTGATATACAAACCATGATTAAATACTTTCCAGATATTTTCTTAAAAACGAAGCACTTGTTCTGTAGAGATAGTACAGTGGGAAGGGTGTTTGCCTTGTGCATGGCCAACCCAGGTTCAATCCCAGGCACCACATATGGACCCTGGAGTCCACCAGGATTGTTCCTGACTTCAGAGCCAGGATTAAGCCCTGAGCACAGTGGGTGTGACCGAAATCAACCTTTCCCCCCAAAAATAAAAATGAAGTGAGCTTATTATTTCAGGATGAAACAACCAACATTATTGGTTGTCAGTGGTAACATTTGTGATTTTGAATGAAAAATAAAATTTTAGGAAAGTATGTGAAGGAGGAAGTATTTTGGTTTAGGGTTACTGCAGTGACTGTGGGGGGGTTAGGGGGTTGGGCTAGGAGTGTGCCAGATCCACTGTTCCAGTGGCCATAGCCACTTCTATGGCTGCCATGGCCCAAATTGGAATTGTGGCCCATTGCAAAGGACAAAGCAGTGAAGGATGAGGAATTCAGGCGGTAGCTAAGAGGTAAATGGACATTCTGATTTTTCTACATATCTGGAGCGTATAGACAGCTCAGAAAGCAATTACCATATTCTACAATCTGCCCAACTCACTCTTTCCTCAGCCAGGCTAAGCCAGAGTTCCCATAAGCCCAGCTCTGTACAGGATTTGCACTCTTTTGCCATTGAGGATCCTGCTTATTTTACCAAGCGAGTGATTCCATGTTAGCAGCAGTCTATTCCCGGGACTAAAATAATATCACATTTGGCACTCCTTCACCTGGCTCAGAGACTATGCCAGTGGCTGATTTTCTCAGATAAAAGTCCAGTTAATAATGATGGGTCTTCACCTTGCATTCCAAGTAGAAATGGATCTTCTTCTGAGTCTGTCATAGACATTTCCAGTCCCAAGATGTCTTAGTACTGCCAAGTTCATGTTCCTGATAGACTTGGTAGAGATATCTTGCATCACTCCAAGTACTATCACTTCAATAAAAGCTACAATTTAAATATGATATGTCTCACATCAGGTTGTAACACTTCAGAACATCTAACAAGAAAACACTGGAGACATTTCTCAATCTCAGGATGCCTGCACTACCATGACCTATCAGTTGATGAATGCACAATGCCAATAAATAGGCAGTTGTGATATAAGGAATGGGTGGCTTAAGTAAGAAGAAAAGGAAGTCTGGATTCTTAATTGTGGTATATAGAGTGCTGGATGAGGAAGTGTATTGTAGTAAAAGCAAGATGCCTAAGTCACTCTTGACCCCAGAGTTTAGAGAAAAGGACAGAGAAGGAAGGAAACCAGGTGGGAAAAAGAGAACAGAAGTAATGGGTGAAGAGGCATCAGGGCACAATTATATTGGAGATATGGGGGGGGTGCGTGGTATAGACATATATCCAAAACACAGACTCAACAAAACTCTACACATGAGATCTAAGCTGCAACCACTGAAACTCTGTAATGTGCCCATCAAGTTGACAGGCCAGGATGGGATGAGGGTTGGGTGGGGAGAATAAGGAAACACTGCTGGAGGGAAGTTGATACTGGTGGTGGGATTGGTTTTGAAATATTATATGACTAAAACTCAATTATAATAATTTTGTAAACCATAGTTATATAAATAAAATTAAAAAATAAACAAATGCCTTAACACTTAAAAATCAAAAAAGGAATTCCAGGCTGACAGAACAGACAGAAATATATGAAACATGGGCACAGCTAACGGAAAACTAGGAGCTCTCTTGGAAAACCTGAGTAGTGAATACGACTTGGACCATTTCCAAAGAGCACAAGACCAGACTTCAAAAGATTTAGAGAAGTTAAGGCTATAAAGCCAAATAATATAAGGAAGAACACGATTTAAAACAATTGCTTTCGTCACTATGAGCTCTATACTTGGTACCATTCTCCTCATCCTGAATAATATACCCGAAAGTGCATCTGTACATGTATGAATTCTCCTTAAAATACACAAAGAGGCATACGATACTCTGCTGACACCTGGCTAAATATGTTGGAAACACCATATACTACAAAGGCTCAATCTCCGTGTTTGAAGTGGATGGCAAGAAAAACAAGATCTACTGCCCAGACCTATGTAACTGGCTAGGTTTCTTGGACCGCAAGGCATTATATTGTGGAGTGAAATTTTTCCTGTTCTATTATGACAGAAGCAGACATCATTGACTCTCAACGGACTGGATATTTTTCTAAGGAAAATAATTCATTATTCCTTAGCTACAGTATATCCTGACTATGCCGGAATGCATGAGGCAGTACAATGATGTTCATTGATTTCAGATATTTGCTTTCCAAAATGGAATAAAATAGTGGTGTCCCAAACTGTCTACTCACAGATCTGGTACTCTTAAGCTACTGCAATTACTACCAAAAATGTGTTTCTCTGTTACCTGCAGCATTGTCAGGGCACAGAAATTTCCCACTAATGACATCTGGCACGAGAAAGTTGTGAATCCTATGGCACTGTTAGCACTCAGCAAGCACTTCAAATGTTCAAGTATCAGAAAGAAGTGCATCTAGTTTTAAGAGATGGGAACAAGATGATGAGTGGCTAGCCAAAGATTGCAAGACATCTAACTCCAATAAAACCATAGCTCAAGCTGTCTAAAATACTTTTTTAAAGGGCACTTAAAGTGACCTGTTATTTTGAGCCAATGCACTCCAGCAGTAAAGCTTCGTATAGTAGGAGTCTGTCTGTTGCCTCTGCCCTGCGGTGGTGATTGGAAAGTTCAGTTTCCTTTCTGAAGGCCACTCCCTTCAGCACAGTTCTGATGAACCTTTGTGTACACTGCAGATAGTGATTCTGAGGAACTGTGTTTCACCTTAGTGAGGCTGCCTAGATCGATCTCTTTAATTTATTTGTTTTTTGCTTTTTGGGTCACACCCGGCAATGCTCAGGGATTACTCCTGGCTCTACACTCAGGAATTGCTCCTGTCAGTGCTCAGGAGACTATATGGGATGCCGGGGATTGAACCCGAGTCGGTCACATGCAAAGAAACCACCTTACCTACTGTACTATTGCTCTAGCTCTTTGGGATCTCTTTTATACTTGAGTGCAGATCCCTTGTTGCACTGACCCCAGGTGTTCTATTTTGGTACCATTCAATCACTGCTTCTGTCTTCCTGCTCTTTAGCCCCATGAGTTTATGCTGTCTTCTAAACTTTGTAATAGTGCTTCTTGTTACCTCACCACCAGTTTTTTAAATATAGCTGCCAACACAAGGAAATTTACAGTAATTCTGACATGTAATTCTGTGAGGAGCAGGAATAAGCAAAACTATTGAATGTAAGTTGTACCAGAGTTTCTTTAACTTGTCATCTGTTCTAGTTGAAAAAAAAAAACCTCGGGTTTTTTCCAAATTCTGTATATTGTAAATAGTGCTGCAAAAAACATACAGTGCAGATGTCATTTCTACTACATTTTTGCATCTCCAGGATATATTCCCGAAGTGGTAGTGCTGGGTCAAATGGGGGCTCAATTTCTAATTTTTTGAGAATCGTCCATATTGTTTTCCAAAAGGGCTGAATCAGTCGGCGTTCCCACCAGCAGTGAAGGAGAGTCCCCTTCTCCTCACATCCACACCAACACTGGTTGCTTTTGTTCTTTTGAATGTGTGCCAATCTCTGTGGTGTGAGATGATATCTCACTGTTGTTTTCATCTGCATCACCCTCATGACTAGTGATGAAGAACATTTTTTCATGTGCCTCTTGCCCATTCAGATTTCTTCTTTGAGAAAGTTTCTATTCATTTCATCACCCCATTTTCTGATGGGATTGGATGTTTTCTTCTTGTAGAGCTCAACTAGTGCCTTGTATATCTTTGATATTAACCCCTTATCAGATAGGCATTGCAAGAATATCCTTTCCCATTCTGTAGACTGTCTTTGTATCCTGGTCACTGTTTCTTCTAAGGTACAGAGCTTCTTAGTTTAAAATAGTCCCATTTGTTTATCTGTTTCCACTTGCTTGGTCAGTGGCACTTCATCTTTGAAGATACCTTTAGCTTCAATATTGTGGAGGGTTTTGCCGACCTTTTCTTTGATGTACCTTATGGATTCTGGTCTGATGTTAAGGTCTTTAATCCATTTTGATCTGACTTTTGTGCATGGTGTTAGGTAGGCGTTTATTCTCCTCAGATTTCACCTCACCTTGAATTTTTCATCCATTTTAATGGGGGTAACACCCAGCAGTATTAGGGGGTTTAGGGCTACTCCTAGCAATGTTCCATCCCGTTGTGCAAGCCTGAAGGTTTGGTACTGAGGGTCAGCAGGGATAAATCCAGCAATGCTTGGGTGAGGGATGTGGATTTTGGACCTCACACAGGCTCAGAATGTGCTCGAAAACTTAAATGATCTCCCCAGCTTGCCTCCATTTTAATAGCAAGATTTATTGGTCATTACCAGGCTGATCAGAGTAAAATTTTCTGCAGACCACTCTCCTAAGAAGTAACTTGGTTAACAGTACAAAATCTGTCTGAAGAAGATGGAGCAAAGGATCAAGAGGCGATCATTCTTACTTGTGTTTACCTGAGAGTAATGGGCAGTGTCTTAGTGGAATGGAATAACATTTCTTTTTTTGCTGTTTTTTGGGGCCACACCCGACTATGCTCAGGGATTACTCCTGGCTTTCAATTCAGGGATCACTTCTGGCAAGGTTCTTCGGGCCATATGGGGTGCTGGGAATGAACTCAGCACAGCTGTGTGCAAAGCAAGTGCCCTACTTGCTGTAATATCTCTCCAGCCCCCAGGAATAATACTTCTTTTTGCCTGTTCCCCTGAAAACAGAGTTTTTGGAAACTTCACTCTTTTCACTGTGAGAGTTTAACAGCTTCACAGAACTTAAGCTTTTTAAAAATATCAGTGGTAATATCAGTTTATTCCATGTTTTGCATACTGTATAAAATGTGTCAACATTTTAATATTTGTTTTACTGAGTGAAACAATATTTTTCAAATAATATTTAGATATGGTACAAATTCCATCCAAAGTATAAGATGATAGAGAATTTCAATATAACAATATGCACAAAGATGTTTTATATTTCATACTTCATTTACTTTTAAGAACGTATCATTTATGGAAATGGAGAAATAGGGTAGCCGATATAAAGCTTGCCTTGCATACAATGGAGCTGTTTTCAATTTCTGGCAAAACATACAATTCCTGAGTCTATTCAGTAGTGATCCCTGAGCACAGAGTCAGTGTAAGACCTGACTAGAGTCAAATGTGGCCGGAAACCAAAACAAACAAAAAACACAACCTGTTCATTTATATCTATCTCAAGAAAACCAAAAACAATAACGTGAAAGAATACATGCACACCTACGTTCACTGCAATATTTAGTACAACAGCCAGGATATGGAAGCAACCCAAATATCCAACAACAGATGATTAGGTAAAGATGTTGTCCTACATCATTTATGGGGATGGAGAAATATTATACTTGTCTTGCATACAACTGACCTGGGTTCAATTCCTGGCAAAACATCTGCTCCCTGAGGCAGAAGTTATCCCTGAGTGATACAGAGTAGAATATTATTCAGCTGTAAGTAAAGATTAAATCTTTCAGTTCACTGCTACTTCGAAGAAACTGGAAAGCATCATGTTAAGTGAAATAAGTCAGGAGAGAAGAAGAAATACCTGATAATCTCACTCATCTGTGGTATGTTGACAAACAAATAAGGGAATAGACAGTATTGAATGAAGCCAAACCCTTGGCTTTTGATCACAAAACTGAGTTTATCAAGCATTAGGGAGAGGAGGAGAAAAGGAAGGGAGAGATAGGGTAAAGGTTCCATAAATATAGGGCAGTTTCTTAGGCCATTTTGCTGGTGGTGAAAGTGCAGTAATTCTGTTCATCAAAACCATGAAAATTACCACTATTATGTTCATGCTATCTAAAATAAAATTAATAAAATAAAAAAAGAAACTATCATTGGCAGAGTTTTGGTATAGCATTAAAGAATAGCATAATTATCTATAAGGGCTATTACAATATTTCTTCCTTTCTAACACTACATCTATGTGAAGCTGCTTTTAATCATATACAACAACCTAGCAAACATAATGTAGAAATGGGTATGAAAGTTATCTGTCATCTATTAAGCCAAATGATATATAAAGTGATGTGTAAAAGCATAGAGCAACACCAGGCTTCTCATAAATTTCTGCCATGGAAAATACAGGTTTTGTTTTTAAATCACAAAATGCTATTTGTACTAATATACTGGAATTATTCTTATTTAAATAAACAACTCAAAAATAAAAATTATATCAATGTATAATGGGCTGGAGTGATAGTGCAGCAGGTAGGGTGTTTGCCTTGCATGCGACCAACCCGGGTTCCATTCTTCCGCCTCTCTGGGAGAGTCCGGCAAGCTACCAAGAGTATCTCACCCGCATGGCAGAGCCTGGCAAGCTCCCCGTGGCATATTCACTATGCCAAAAACAGTAACAAATCGCACAATGGAGACGTTACTGGTGCCCACTCAAGCAAATTGATGAGCAACAGGATGACAGTGATACAGTGATCAATGTATAATATTAATGTAGAATATACACTTAACCAAAAAGTGAATTATGGGGTTTATAATACATGCAAAGTGGAGCTACAGTAACACAAATGAAGGAATAGGGAAGAACATTGTCAACAGGATGCTATATTATACACTAAGTAGTATGATACTTATAAAATAACTTGGGAAATATCCCCAGATGCCCTGTTTTTAGAAACAACTGATGTAGAATTTATACGACAGTTTACTTGAATATTTGATAGAATTTACTATAATCACTTGGGGATACATTTAATTAAATTTGTGAAAGACATGCTCAATGAAAAAATATAAATAAGAAACTTGAAACTAAAGACTTTAATAAATGGAAAGATATATAGTAAATTCAAGAATTTAAAGGTTAAACACGGTCAAGATGTGATTTCTTCCCAAATTGCCTTCCAAATTCAGAGCAACCTATACATTGTATTGCAAGACTGTTTACATTAAGTGTATGTTAATACACTTAAAGAACTTAATTTTTTCAGTAGCTACATATATTCCATCGTATGAATGAGGCACGCATTATACAATCAATCAAAAGCAGTCTGGTTAAATATTTTTGTTCACTAAATTTTGTTAATAAGCCTTCCTGATGATACATGCATATGCCTGACTATCTGTCTATATGTATGTTGATGATACAACTGACTTAATCATAAATCATGAATCCAAATAGTTTTCCTTGACTGCAGAATATTCCATAATTCTTATTACATAGTTTGGACAATTTGCTAATACACTGGATTTTTTTTTTTATATTGTTCTTTTCCCCACCATTCTTTTTTTTTTTTTATCTATTTTTAATTAGAGAATCACCGTGAGGGTACAGTTACAGATTTATACACTTTTGTGCTTATACTTCCCTCATACAAAGTTTGGAACCCATCCCTTCACCAGTGCCCATTCTCCACCACCCGTAAACCCAGTGTCCCTCCCACCCTCCCCAATCCCATCTCCCCCCCACCCCACCCTGCCACTGTGGCAAGGCATTCCCTTCTGTTTTCTCTCTCTAATTAGCTGTTGTGGTTTGCAATAAAGGTGTTGAGTGGCCGCTGTGCTCAGTCTCTAGCCCTCATTCAGCCCGCAACTCCCTTCCCCCACATGGCCTTCGACTACAATGTAGTTGGTGATCGCTTCTCTGAGTTGACCTTTCCCCGGAACGTGAGGCCAGCCTCGAAGCCATGGAGTCAACCTCCTGATACTTATTTCTACAGTTCTTGAGTGTTAGTCTCCCACTCTGTTATTCTATATACCATAGATGAGTGCAATCTTTCTATGCCTGTCTCTCTCTTTCTGACTCATTTCACTCAGCATGAAACTTTTCATGCCCATCCACTTGACTACAAAATTCTTGACCTCCTTTTTTCTAACAGCTGCATAGTATTCCATTGTATAGATGTACCAAAGTTTCCTCAACCAGTCATCCGTTCTGGGGCATTCGGGTTTTTTCCAGATTCTGGCTATTGTAAACAGTGCTGCGATGAACATACATGTGCAGATGTTGTTTCGATTGTACTTTTTTGCCTCTCTGGGATATATTCCCAGCAGTGGTATTGCTGGGTCAAATGGGAATTCAATATCTAATTTTTTGAGAGTCGTCCAAATTGTTTTCCAGAAGGGCTGAACCAGTCGGCATTCCCACCAGCAGTGAAGAAGGGTCCCTTTCTCCCCACATCCTCTCCAACAGCGGTTACTTTTGTTCTTTTGGATGTGTGCTAGTCTCTGTGGTGTAAGATGGTATCTCAAAGTTGTTTTGATCTGCATCTCTCTGATGATTAGTGATGCAGAGCACTTTTTCATGTGCCTTTTGGCCATTCGTATTTCTTCCTTGGTAAAGTTTCTGTTCATTTCTTCGCCCCATTTTTTGATGGGGTTGGATGTTTTCTTCTTGTAGAGTTCAACCATACACTGGATTTTTTTTTAAATGAAACTGTCACTATGGGATTTTACCTTGGTAGAGATACACAGAACAATTATAGGGGCAGATTTTGTTCCTCAGATTTTTTTCAGTAGGGCCCAACTGGGAATGCCTTCTTTTTCTATGCTTGGTTGGCCAACATGGCCCCCAAAATCTTGGCTTGGGGCTAACTCCATAGTCACAAGCTTTATGGAATCATTGGTTTTGCCTCCTGAGGGTTAACTTCTTATTGGCTTCCCCCCCCTCCAACTTTCTTCACTGGCAACCTAGAATTTTTCCATGGAGACATCTATTTCCTACAATTGGGATACCTGCATTGTTAATTGCTTCTGGGGTTAAACTATATCCAGAAAAAGGCCAGACTACCCTTCTAATTCTTTCATCTTAAAAATAGAAATATTACAATGTGAGTGATGAGACATATTGCTCAAAAACTCATTTATTCAACAAAAAGTAGGTGGTCAGTTAACACTCAGCTAAAACACTCAGGAAATGGAAACAAGCGATATACAAGTAATAAAATAAATGGTACAAACTAAACGTAAACCTGCTAATAGGTCTGTCTTTTTCAATCTTTCATGCTACAGCAAGATTACTTTCTAAAATCCAAAGTTCAATCATTTGTACAGAAAAAATGTAAGTTCTTTAGTGTATCCTTCAATGTGCTTCCCAATCTGATTCTAATTTCCATTCAAGCTTTAGTTCTTTCCACTTTCTCTCAAAAGCCCTTTATTCTATACATATAAAACTTTCTCCATCCCTTGAGGCCTCAAGTTCCTTCCAATCTTATCACCTCGCCCTTTTGCTCTTCATCATATGACAACTCCCAATCATCATTCAAGATTCAGTTCAAACTCTTGATATATCATCTCCCCTATTCTGAATTTGAACACGTTGTCTTATCACCTTTATTATATGTTGAGGTTTTTTGAAGGCACTCGGCTTACCATTTTTGTCTCTGATTCAAAATTTTAATACAATCTGGAAGATAGCATGGGCCGATGAACAGTTGCTAAATTAATGATGGAATAAATGAATGTGAAATAAGAGCTAAAAGGCCTTGATATACTTAGGAAAAGACTATTAAAGACCCCAAACTAGTTCTATAAAGACAATAGAGGGGTGAGGAAAGGGCATTCGGTAGAAGAGTTAGTATCTTAGGAGAAAAAAGAACCAAAGTCCAATACTAAGAGTGAAGACAGTGATGAAGTTAGCCAGATTGTGGTGCATGACTGCAAAGTCTTGATCCTCTGTACCAACTAGATTTTCAGCTTTTAGAGGTATTTTGTATACTTCTTTGTATCCCCTTTATTTTGGTGTACATCTCTGTAGCCATTGTTCTTAATGTCTGGTGTTTCTTATTCTGCTCTGCAAAATGAGTATTTGTGTACCTACATATCTCCCTAGTACTTATACTACCCTCTGCTGCAGGTTGTTTGAATAGGAAATGAGGTCTTAGTATCTTTGCATCATCCAAAAAACCTAGCATGATTGTCTGATGCTCATAACTATTGCTCAGCAAATATATTTTGATCTGACATTTGCTGATCTGATTACAAAGGACCACATGATACTGTGTGCAGCTATTTACTGCGGCACAAAAGTTATACATGCCTTCACATAGCATGGTTTATTTTGGGAAGTTTATCTTAAAATAATCTTATTGTATCTGGAAGACTGTCATTTCAAATTTCTCCTTTGCTTCTTCATGGATTACTCATAGCTAATATACCAGAAGAACATGACATACGGGACTCAAAAAGGATTTGGACAAATTTATGAATGATAATGTCATAAATATTAGGGTATAAATAGCATACAAAGGAAAAGGGGAGAGTGGGTATTTTGAAAATGTTTGTTATATGCCAAGAAATGTGTGTTAAAAACTTGACAAACACTCTATCTCATTTAATCTGGCAGTACTTGACAGTATAAAGATAGGACAGTTCGATATAAAAGTCCAAGCCAACATCCATTCAGCCACAAAGGTACGAGATGCGACATTTACCTTTAATAAAAATTTATCAACCTTTTAAGATAGATAGATCTATGAATTTGCATTGTTTCTCAGGAATAGCACACTCATTCTCAAATTAAGCTCCTACAGTTTACAACTTTCTTTGAGCTAGTTTGATCCAACCTTAAAGTCTCAGTGCTATAAATTACAATAAAATCCAGATTTTACCACAGCAATAGCAGTGACTATATTTATTTATAGATGCAATTTGTTCACTTACCTTATTTCTCGAAGTTCCCAAATATTAAATAAATATAAGATGAGTCAAGAAAAGAGATTTCTATTAACCCAACGGTAGCAAACTGTCTCAAATTATAGCATGCTTTATGGTAATATTTAGACATATAATTGTTTTTCTGAAATAGATGTTTTACATCATCTGAGTTTCATATAAAGTTATTTTGTTTTTAATTAAAAAATCATACCATCTTTAAATCACACAATGTTCCCAAGTTCACAGATTTTGCATATGTCAGAAATCAAAACATCATATCAAAGTACCACCTCTCCTTCTTGGGAATTGGCTTAAGACGATGGGGCTACATGTTGTGGTTCACTATTATGAGTCACACAATATAAGGTCTGCAGCTACACATTGTAATCTGTGATAACATACTTCTTGCCAGGTATAGGTGCAAAGAGTGTCCATTCAGATCGATTGAACTCAGAAGCTAGGTCCCATACAGCTTTCTTTTTAAAAAAATCTTTTTTGTTGTTTATATGTTTTTTGTGTGTATGTGTGTGTGTGTGTTTGCACACAGCTTTCTATTAACTTGTTTTGGGAAAACTAGAACAGATATCTTTGCTTTGGAAAATATCCCAGAAAATTAAAAAGAAAAGGCAATGGCTGAAATATTTCATATTTGGGATAGTCCTGTTCCAACTTCTATGTGCCAATAACAGCTGGAAAAACACCAGACCTGTCCTTGTGGTGATTTTGTGTTTCTTAAATTTTATATCAATGAACACTGAGATACCAGGGCTAATCACCAAAGAACATAGGTGCAACATACCACCTACAAAACTTTCTAAAGGTAGATAAGAACCCAGCTTATACACATTTAAAATCTCTTTTGAGGGTAGGGGTGAAAATATGCACATATTCCAAAGAGTTCTTTGTGTGAACAGGTGACCCCCTTCCCACAGTCTTTGTAATTAATTGAGAAATTAAAGTTGGTTGGCCTTTGAGATCTCTTGTTAAAAAAAGGCAGAAGGTCTTTGCATATATTGGAACAAGAGTTCACTATTCTGCCAAGACAGTGTGTTATTGTTATTGGAGTGTCTCTCAACAAAACGGTATTGAGTGGTGAGGACGTGATTTTGATTAGGTGGAATGACTCAGCTCTTCCCCTTAAAGAAGGGAGGACTTGTCAGAGCCTTACTTACCTCATGATCTGGGATCTCAGAGGATAGTGTTTTCCCTAGGATGACCCCGGTCAAGTATGTCCAGCATCGAGCTGTATTGGCAAGGTTATAGCCTCCTGTCTCCATCAAGAATTGTGAAGTTAGGAAAGAATAGTCACAAAACAGCAGGAGACGAAGGGGGTAGGTAAGGAAGGAGAGAAAAAGGTTTTATTAAAAGAGCTAAAAAGACAATTTCAACTTATAGAATTTTACTTAAACATTATCCCTCTATGATATTTGTAAACCTCCTAGTAAGTAGACTTTAGAGGACCAGACTGTTGAATAATATAGAACTTGGATGCCCATAGCCTATAAGATTTTAAAAAACCCCACCTCTAAACAAACATGGACCTAAGAACTGTAAACTTCCCAATTCCATTGAGGGATACAGGCAAGTTTGAGATCCCTGGAGACGGTGTCTCTGGAGGTGATCTATCTAAAGTGGAGGCTTTTTAGATGAATTTTGCAACAATTCTATAAAATAAATAACTGCTGGATACAATTTGTATTTGAAAACTATTGAGCAGACAGAAATATGCAGGAAAGAGAAATGGAAAATTCTGACTGAAACAGACTTCCTTCTTTTAATATCACATTCCATTTCTTTACAAAATTCAGACATGGTGGCAGAGATAAAAGAGAGTGAGATGAGGAAGGATTGTTGATTGATACTCTGACCCATTCTCATCAGGACCTGTCACAGCCATCCAGCAGACAAATTATATTAATAATCAGTATACATTTGTGCCAAATGGCTATGTTCTGCCATGCAAACATTAGCACGTAGGCCACTAGATAAATTCCCAGGTGAAATACTTTTTTTTTGGTTTTGGACCACACCTTGTTACTCAGGGGTTACTCCTCCTTCTATGCTCAGGAATTACTCTTGGTGGTTCTCATGGGACCATACGGGATGCCAGAGATAGAACTCAGGTCAGCTGCATGCAAGGCAAGTGCCCTACCCACTCTACTATCTGTCCAGCCCCTGATTTCTTATTTTAAAAAAAATATTTATTTTGTGGGTGAGAGTTGGGCCACGTCTGACTGGACGTAGGCCTTACTCCTTGCTTTATGTTCAGGGTCATTTCTGGCAGGGCTCGTGGGGGCCATATGAGGTGGCAGGGATGGAACTAGTGTTGGTTACTTCTACGGCAAGAATCAAAAACCCTGTACTGTGTCTCCTGCTTCTGGGATGATTTCTCTACCTCATTGCAGCCTGAAAAAAATAGAATCTTGTCTAATTAAGTTAGAGTGGTTATATAATTTATCATCCATAATGGTACACTTTACAAGTAAAAGGGGACAATTAATAATTACACTGGCATTTTATATATATATGTACATATGTATATATATACATATATATATAGGAAATACAGTTACCCTTTTGTTCAGCCTTTCTACTCCCTGAAAAGTCAGGGATGCAGGAACCTCTAGAATGTCATTTAGGTTCCAATGGGATCCACTGAAGCTTGGGAAAAATAATTATCAATGTGATAATTATCAATGTGATATTGAGGGTTAAGAATTTCACAGAAGGAGGCCATAGAGATAGTATAGTGGGTAAAGTGCTTCCCCTGTACACATCTGACTCAAGCTCGATCCCTGGCACCCTGTATGATCTCCTGCAAGGAATGATCCCTGAGTGCAGGCAAGGAGGACAAGCCCTGAGCACTGTTGGGTGTGGCCCATCTTTCCTCCACTTTCCTCCACCAAAAAGAATTTCAGTGAAATTGTACAGGCATTATTCTATACGCTGCGATGTGGAAAACACAAATTTATAAACTCAACATATTTGATAGAATTATTTAATTTTAAAAACAGTCACTACAAATTTTGTTTAAGTAGTAAATTCTCTCTGGGGGCACATATAAGATGATTTGCTAAATTCGATGGATGCACACACATTTTCAAGAATGCACATACTATGTAACAAGAATTATCTGTTCAACAAAGCCAACCAACACTTTGGATTGAAAAAGGAAAGAGGCTTTGAGAATGCCAAGTAAGAGCTGTAGCTTCAACCAACGGTTGAATTCACATAGATGTAAATGTGGAAAGGTCTTTCTCCCTGCTATGTCCCACAGTCCTTATCATTTTATCTTTTGCCTGGTTTGAAGTTTATGAATTTCTTGCTAATTTTTCATAAGAGGTTGTCTTTTATTTTGATCCCTCTTGGATTTGAGGGAGTCATAAAACATACAAACTTGTGTTTGCATCGAATGTTCACTCATTCCACAAAGCTTTCAATTACCTCCTTTAGTATGGTTTTATAACAGACTGACAAAGCAACACAAACTCTTAGTGGTTTCATAATACATATGTACATTTAAACTAAATCTGTCTAACCATGTTATTTTAACTCACTAATTTATTCATTCAATGAAGTATTATGCCTGGTAGATAGAAGATTTCAGGCATTTAAAGGTAAAGTCAAAGGTAGTTGAGGTTGTAAAAGGTCCCCTTTACAAACACATAAAAGCTTCTATTGACTAGTCATAACTTTCTATTCCTTAAATAATACAAAACATCAGCACACACCAAAATGCCCAAGAGACTCCAGATTAATCAATCTGCCTCATTTTAACAAACACTCTCTTTTTGGGGGGTGGGGTGGAAGAGGGGATCAAGAGTTGATCTGGAATTCAGCTTAATATTTAATTAATTTATGTTTAAATTGATTTAACACTTAAATTAATTTACAGTTTACCACTTATATATGAGCAGCAATTGATTTTTAGTAATGTTTCCAAAACCTGATTACTGGACCCGAGAATCAAAGAAGATAGAGCAATATCCTGGAGGGCTGACATTCTCTATTCTTTTATTTCTTAATGAGA
Organism: Sorex araneus; assembly: GCF_027595985.1. Taxonomy (NCBI): domain Eukaryota; kingdom Metazoa; phylum Chordata; class Mammalia; order Eulipotyphla; family Soricidae; genus Sorex; species Sorex araneus. The sequence goes on along the minus strand of NC_073313.1, from coordinate 139,565,701 downwards.
TCTGATGCCACCTTTAAATTTGATTTGATGTATCTTTGCTTCAGGATTTGAAATAGACTTTAGAGTGTTAAAGACTCAATGTGCATGCTACGTTAAGCATAAGTGCATTAGAGTACTTTTTTCATGCTGCACTGTGGAAGCGGTATCTTTCATTGAGTCAGACATTGGGAAGGATGGTTTTATTTCATGTAAGAAAGCCAAGGATTCCTCAATATCAACAGACAATACATGAAGAAAGGTCAACAAATTTCCCTGGTGGTCTTCATTTTTACTCACCTCCTCCCAAAATGAGTGTTGCCAATTGCCACTGAAGGATGTACTTAAGACACTTGCCAATTCCCACTGGAGTCATGTTAAAGGAGCACATAGGATCCCCGGCTATTGTATCAGCTCCCAGCTGTAAGACCACTGCTTTGGGATTGAAAGCTACGTATACCTCCTTGAGCACACTGTAGAAAAGAGAAAGGGTAGAAATTAACAGAAAAACAGGTCAATTTGGTCTAGAGCTAGGTAGTAGTGGCTAATCCAGTTGGAGATTTAGTTTGATCAGCAAAAAATGAAGGGAAAAAAACACAACCTTTCAGACTCATTGGACTATTTAAAAAGGGTGAACCTATTTTAAAATTATGTGTCAATAAGCCTAAGTTACAAATCGAATGCCCTGACTTCCACACTCAGTAAGGTCTGAATTTGTCTTTTACTTTTAGAACTTAGACTTCCTTTAAATATTCATATTAATTTGGCTTCGATAGCTATACACCATATTGCACCTATTCACTCCATTTTACAATCTAGTGAAATAAGGCATATGCACTGAATACTTGCTAAGGAGTATTTCTGATAATTTAAGATTGCTAACATATTTGGAATATATCATCTAGTTATCAATCAGTGTACTGAGAGAATTATATGCTTGGATTACTTTTTACTATGCTAAAGGATTTCTAGGAAATGAAACGCAATCCTTCCCACTTTAATTGGTATTAAAATGAAGGGAGCCATAACAACTAGCCCAAAATCACAAATCTGAAAGCATCCTAAGAAAAAAATTACAGTGTGTAAGAATGAGCATAATTTGGATAGGATCATTTGGTGCTATCAAATCAACTCAACAGCTTTCCAAACATATAGATGAAAAGCCTTGGAGATAAAAAAAAGAAGTAGTCAATGTGATAGATGATCTTAGTTAGGCTTTCAGTATTATCCTGGTTTGGGCTCTGACAGTGTCCAGAGCGCATTCCTTGAAGTTATAAGGTCCCTGCTCTCAAGGGGCATACAATCTAGTTCCCAGACAAAAACATACACCAGTCCTCAAAGACCTGAGGAACTCTTATGGGGACATATACACAAGTGCAAATTAACATACTTCAGAGTTGACAAAATGCAGAGTCAAGATGTGATTTAAAAAAAAATGAGTTAATGACCCCTTCATAATCAACATGTCAAATTATACCAGTGCGGCAAAGCCAGAAAATTCCCAGATCCTTCTGAAACTGCAAAAAGGAATTCAAGGATAATAAAACGCCATCCTCCAAATTCATATGAAACAGGCTATTGAAACTACTGAAATGAACTCAGCCGCATCGAGATTTTTTGACTCAAAAGATAGTTTGTTTTGATTTCCCTCCTATTCAAATAATGTTTGTGGAGATTATAATAATACTGTAAAATTTATGACATAATGAACTTTCATACAAGAATATTTTTGGTTTTTTGGGCCACAACCAGCATGCTCCAGGGTTACTCCTAGATCTGCACTCAGGAATTACTCCTGGCAGGCTCAGAAGATGATATGAGATGCTGGGGATCAAACCCGGGTTGGCTGATTGGAAGACAAATGGCCTACCCACAGTACTATTGCTCTGGCCCATCATATAAGATTATTTGAGCCTATTCATTCTTCCATGTGTTTTCTCCTGGGTACAGAGAAAATACATGCTACAAGAATAGTAGCTAATAGTTCTTGAGTATTTGCATACATAGAACCTCCTATCAGTTGCTGTAGGAAGACACAGAGGAAAGGCATGACTACTGATATAAAAAAAAATTCCCAGCTTAATGGAAAGCAGAGCAAGCAAGACTTTTCCCTGCCTCTTTATGCTCTCCCATCACATACATTTATTCTCTTCTGTGAGTCCAGCATGAAATCATACCAGATGCTGCAGGAACAAAGAGCTATGAACAAGCTCTTACCTCCATGGAGTTCAGAACAGAGGGGAAGACTCAGACTTTGTCAACATAGCAAACGATTAAAATACAGTAAAAAATAAAATATCAGTGATAGCAGAGAGTAGAGAATAATCAACATTTCCAGAGAATGAAAGAAAAGTTCTACAGATATAGCTTCTCTCCTTTTAGACTGTACTCAAAAGAGAGAAAATACTTTTGCTATTTTTTCTTGGCTTTCTGGGTTACACTGGCAATGCTCAGGGGTTACTCCTGGCTCTGCACTCAGGAATTAGTCCTGGTGTTGCTTGAGGGACATATGGGATGCTGGGATCGAAATCCAGTTGGTCACGTGCAGGGCAAGCACCCTACCTAGTGTACTATTGCTCTGGCCCCACTCCTGCTATTTTATACTCAGTTCAATTTTTGTTTTACTTCAGGTATGGTGGCATGTGAATAAAAATGGGTTGTTTTTTAGCATGTGGCAAAACTTAGGTAAGTGATAAAAAGAGAAGCCACCTGTTTCACAGCTCATGGTTATGTATATTTTTTCATGGTTATATTTTTAATCATACAAATGAAGAAAGGCAATGTACTAATGACAACATTTAAAACTAAATGTTTAGGTCAATATAGACTTAACTTTCAACTAAGGTCCTAAAAGATGAGGACATTAATCCATGAAAAAGGCTAAAATGAAAGAAAAAAGTTTGAAATAGGCAAAATAAATATCACAGAGCTGAAGACTATATTATCTCAACCAAAATATACAATAGAGGAGCCAAACAACAGGGTGGAGGCAAAGGCTTAATCAGTGAGCCTCAAGTAGTGGCAGTCATCCAAAAAGACCAGCAAAATAAGAATGAAAAGCAAGAAAGATAATTTAAGTTCTAAATAGGACAGCACCAACAGGAACAACATTTGTAGCATAGGAGTTCCAGAAGAAAAGTGGCAGAATTTATATTGGAAGAAAGAACAGCCAAGAACTTCTCCAAACTGAGAAAAGCCTTAGACACAAGATCCAGAAAGCTCAAAGTATTCCAAACAAAATAAACCCCAAACAGATGCACACAAAGACACATTATAATTAAAATGGGAGAGAGAAAAAAGAGGAGGGAGAGGGGAGGAAGAGTGAGAAAGTATGTGTGTGAGAGAGCAGGAAGAGACAGACACACACACAGAGACAGAAAGAAACATAAGGGAACTCCACATAAGATTCATTCATAGAAAGTCTACAGGACATAAAGGAGTGGCAAGATATGACAAGACAGATATAAAGTGCTCACTGGGAAAATCTATTTTTAAAAAATGTTGCTTAGCCAACATAGTTCGCAACAGCATTAATGTTTCTGATTTTGGTGTACAAAGTGCACCTCTTCTAACCATCAAAGTGCTGAAGACCCTCTACCACTGTCTTGTGTCGATTTTAGTCTGTCTCATCTTCCCCCCTTCTTGGTAACCTCAGCTCTCTCGTCAGAGTCCAAGAGTTTGTTTGCATTGGCTACTGTCCATTCCATTTCTTTATTTCCTTCTCTCTTTGACTTATTTCACAGAATATGACACAACACACTCTCTAGTTACTTTCAAGCTCTAGAAAAAAGAAAAATTTTATATCTTCTTATAGCTGAATAGTATTCCATTGTGTTTCATATACCACAATTTCTTTATCTACTCATCTCTCAATGGACATTTGAGTTATTTCTAGAACTTGACTGCTATAAATAGTGCCGATGTGTTTTTGTGTTCTTGGGATAGATGCCAAGGAGCAGAATCACTGAGTTATAACGGGAGCTCTATTTTTAATTTTTGAGATGTCTCCATACTGTTCAGAAAAGACCTCTAACCAAGATTACTTTGCCCTGTTAGGTTATCACTCCTATTTGAAGGAAGAATAAAGAATGTTTCAAAAAATAACAGTTTATTTATCACCACTAAATTGGCCCTTCAAGAAATACCTAAGAGGGGCTGGAGTGATAGTACAATGAGTAGGGGCATTTGTCTAGCATGTGACTGAACTGGGTTGGTTCCTAGGCACCCATATGGTCCCCTGAGCGTGCCAGGAGTGATTCCTGAGAGCAACCAGGAGTATGTCCTGAGCAGTGCTGGGTGCCCCCCCACCGAAAGAGATACCTAAGAGACTTCTATAAATAGAAAAATTAATTTTATTTACAAGCAGAAAAATAGCTTTAAAAATATGGGAGAGAAGGATAATGATAAGATGAACTCTATTATTAGCTTTACTGATCTTTTCTTTGATATCCTCAATCTGTCAAGTCTAGAGAATTTAGTTTATCTGTTGTACTTTTCAGTTTTAAAAATAACATTTTTTTAATTAAGGGAAGAGGTTTGAGCAGTTCAAGGACTTATTCCTGGCTCTGTTATCAGGGACCATATGGCATGTCAAGGATTAAACTGGGGTCATCACATGCAAGGTAAGAGCCTTAAACCCTATATTCTCAGGCCCCATATTTATTTTTAAAAATAGATCTTATTCCTTTCATGATATTTTGCATACATTCATTTATTTAGCATATTCTCCAGTCTATCTTTGACTTTAGTTGTAACACTGACATTATTTTACTCAATCCAGCACATGGCTCCAATCAGAGTTGGGTGTATATTGATTTTATTTTCTTTCTTTCAAGAATGAGTCATGTTGTCTTAATTCTTTGGCTGAATAATTTTATACTGAATTCCAGATATTTTACATATTCTATTCTGAATCTCTGGATTCCATTTTATTCCTCTGGAAAAAATGTTGCCTTTTGTTTTTTATTTTCCGGTTTTAACTCAGTTGGACGAACACTGTAAAGTATAATTCTTGGGGACTAGTTCACATTTCTGCTAAATAATTTTATCCCTCATTAGGATGCTTTGACTCTGACCTGTGCATATGTAATTTAGGGATCAGTAAGATATTTGCATTATTTAAATATAAAAAATTTTATAATCTTCTTACCACCCTCACTTCTTATATCTCTAATTACTGAATATGATTTTATTGATCTCTTTTGGATTAGGGGCCACATCTGGTAGTGCTCAGGGGCTTCTCCTGGCTCTGTGTTCAGGAGTTGTTCTTTGCAGTTCTTAGGGGACCTTAAGTGATGCCAGAAATCAAACCTGGCCTCTTCTATGCACAGCATATGTTCAGCCTGTTGAGCTCTCTCTGGCCCCGAAGTATTACTTTAAATGTTCAGTTGCTCTAGTTGTCTATCTGATTTTCTAAGACCAGGAAGATACCAAGTTCACAACTGGAGTTTGAGCTCTTCTGAGTGCTGAATGTGACCTGTGTTCAAGTCAGAATCTATGAGATGAAAAGCCCACCCTGTAACTTTTTCTGTCCTAAATCTTGACATCAGTCTAAAATCTGTGTGTCTATCAGTATGGGCCAATAGCAATAACATCAGATAGTTGGAATAGTCATTTTGGGAGTTCATTTATATTTTGCACATTTTATAGCTGTTCTGTAAGAGTGATAATCTAATACGAACTTATTTCATTAGAAGAAGTGACACCCAAGTCAGGCATTTGCTAGAATGCACATTAGCACATGTTTCTGCATGTAGAAGTCCAGGTTTGATCTCCAGCACAGCATGGTTTCTGGAGTACTGCTGGGAGCTACTCCTAAGTACTGGGCCAGTAATAGCCCCAGAGCATTGCTGGGTGTGTCCCCTGGGAAAAACATAAATCACATCTTGTTTCTATTTTTCCTATTTGCTCATAATTCAAAACACTAACTTGAAAAGATACATGCACACCTGTGTTCACTGTAGTATTATTTACAATAGTCAAGATCTAGAAACAACCCAAATGCTCAACAACAGATAAGTGAATAAAGATATGTTGTATATATACACAGTGGAGTACTACTTCAAGATAAGACCTTGCCTGTCTGGGACAGAGTGGTAGTACTAGGTATTTGCTTTGCATGCAGCTGATCTGGGCTTGGTCTTCAATGACCAGCACCCCAATAGGTCCCTAGTGCTTGCCAGGAGTGATCCCTGAGCATAGAGTTGGAGGAACCCTGAGCACCTCTGGGTGTAACCCAAAAACCAAGCCAATGTAACAAAAAAAATCCTTTGCCTTTCTACAGTAAGTAAACAAAATTTTGCCTTTTCCAATGCCATGGATAGAATTAGATGGGGGTCAAACTAAGTGAAATAAGTTAGAAGGAAAAAGACAAATACAAAAGAAACAGATAATCTCATTCAAAAGTGGCATATCAAGAAACAAAAGAAGGGAACAAACAAAGCCAAATGAAAACAAACCCATGGACTGACTGCAACTGTAAAACTGAGGCAAACAAATGCAAGGAACATATTCCAGAATATGTTCCATTGCTACTTCAACATTCAATATTCTTCCATTTATCAATATCTTCTTTCTTAGAGTCAATATTATTTTCTGATACTACTCAAATACTGGGCTGGAGAGATAGCACAGCAGTAGGACGTTCACCTTTCATGCGGCCCACCAGTGTCCGATTTCTCCGCCCCTCTCAGAGAGCCCGGCAAGCTACCAAGAGTATCACACCCGCACCTGGCAAACTACCTGTGGCATACTGGATATGCCAAAAACAGTAACAATAAGTCTCCCAATGAGAGACGTTACTGGTGCTCGCTTGAACAAATCGATGAGCAACGGGATGACAGTCACAGTGACTCAAATACTATCACAGTTCTTATCCACTGATGTACCATGAGCTCTCCCATGCCTCTTGGTGGCTTTAGTACATGGTTTACAAATTTTTTGTCTCTTCCTTTTTGGATCTTTTTTCCCCTGGCAATTTTATATATTTATTTATTTACTCCAACCTTCATGCATCTACTCTTCCCCAAGATAGGAACTGGAGACCTAGAAATAATACCCAAGAGGCATATGACTCAGTGTGGGAAGAAGACAATGATCAGTAGTATAATATTTATTCAGTTAGTCATCAAATATTAACTAAATGCCTACTATTATGCCATTTACTAGGATGGGCAAAATAGACCAGCATTCTTTGTGAACATTCTAATTCTCTGGCATAAATTTCTTTATCCTTCGAACACTAGTGATGTTGATCTGTAATATGCTCTAGTTTTCCCTAGACACTCCCAAGTTTTGGGTCCAATAACTTTTCTACTTCTAGAACCCTGAATTTTCAATTGACTTTTTTTGGTGTACAGTGTTCTATCTTTCAATTTGGATTGACATTGATCATAACTTATGTTCCCTAGTCTTATTGCTATTCTAAAAGTCTACCAGCATATTTTTGACTTCTCTTTTCACTACTCAATTTGGGGACTATGGCTAGTCAAATTGAAAACTGTTTAGAATACTTAACTCCCTTATATCTTTCTCACTTTTTCCCTTGTTCTTAAGTCCTTAAGCAAACCACGCCGTTAGAACTTTCTGCTTTGTTCTGCAATAGAAAGTTGAAAACTCAAACAAATTGCTTCCTCTACAGTTTATACTTTCAATTTTCACTCAATGCATCCTAAAGAGAGACAGCAGAGCCAAGGAGGCCAAAAGGAGAACAATCTGAGTACACTCCCATGGCACTAACACAAAGAAGCATCACATCAAAACGGAATTAGAGAATCCTGGAGGTGGGGGAGGGGCAGAGGAAATGCACTGGAGAACACAGCCACCATTTCCAGGAAGATTGGCTGCAGTGGAACACAAGCTGCAGCTGACTTCAGAGCTGCATCCCCAGGGATGGGGGTGGGGTGAAGAAGAGACTGGAAGCTTAGACTTTATATTAAGAAAAGGGACTGGTGAGCTGAAAATCAGTGCATGGACTTAACGCTCTACTGGTGTAAAACCTGAGCTGGAGGAAATATACAAAGCTGGAAAGATATTAATATCCCCCTGAAAACAAACTAAAGAAGGAAGCAAGCCAATGGCAAATACTACCAACAGAGTGAAACAGTAGTGGAAGGAACTTCCGGTGCAGTCAGGTAGAGGAGGAACCAGTCCCCTCCCTTCAACCCTTATCTGACTGACTGTAGACAGTGGACTGAAGACTGATAGTCAGAATCGAAATGCTCTGACTAGAATAAGGAAGGTAGCAACAGATCTAATCATCATCTGCTGTATTGAACATTCAATTGGATCAATGCCTAGCTAACCTTACGGTCAGACAATAGGATATTCCCCAGGTTGGTCTGAGTTCGGGAATGAAGACTGCAGGTGATGGAAAATGCAAATATCCTAATTGATACCAGGTATGCTTGGGGTTATAAATTATGTAACTATGTGTCTCAACGTGATTCAATTTAAAATAAATCACTGTCACTGTAACTGTCATCCCGTTGCTCCTTGATTTGCTCGAGCGGGCACCAGTAATGTTTCCATTGTGAGACTTGTTACTGTTTTTGGCATATGGAATATGCCACGGGTATCTTGCCAGCCTCTGCCATGCGGGCAAGATACTCTCGATAGCTTACCAGGCTTTCTGAGAGGGGCAGAGGAATCAAACCCAGGTAGGCCACATGCAAGGCAAACGCTCTACCTGCTGTGTTATCACTCCAGTTCAAAATATAAAAATTTAAAATAATTAGGATAAACAAAGAGGCAAATGGAAGCAGGTGACATAAAAGATTCATATCAAAGTGCAAATGAAAGTAATTCTTCATAGATAGGGCTGGAGTAATAGTTCAGTGGGTAGGGCACTTGCCTTGCACATAGTCAACATGGGTTCTATCTCTGGTACCACATATGGTGCCTTGAGTCCCATCAGAAGTGACCTCCGAGTGCAGAGCCAGTAATAATCCCTGAGCACCACAGGGTGTGTCCCATTTTTTTTAATTCATCATAGAAAAATACCAGAAATTCCTTTATGTTAGCAATGTCTCTAAGTGTCAATGAATTGAACTTCTCAATCAAAAGACAGAATGGCTTTAAGGATAAAGAAAATCCAAACTTTTGCAACTTACAAGAGATACAACTAAACTTTTGTCATAAATATAGGCTTAGAGCACAGGCAAACAGCAACTTAAAACCAGGGCTAGGCCTGAGACATAGCACAATTCGCTGGGCACTTGCTCTGCATGTGGGAAGACTGGCTTCAATCCTTGGCACCATACTACCTGCCAAACACTTCCAGGGTTGGTCCAAATAATCAAACAAAAGCAAACAAACAAATACAAAACCCAGGAATAAACAAACTTGTTTCAGGGTCTTCAGTATCTGTATTGCAAACATAATGCCCAAAGGGAGGAGGAGGGGGAGGGAGAGGGAGAGGCAGAGTGGACAGGAGAGGAAAAAAGCACCTGCCATAGAGTAGAGGAAGGCTTATGGGGGTGGCTTAAGGGTTACTGGGAATATTGTCACTGTCACTGTCGCTGTCATCCTGTTACTCATTGATTTGCTTGAGCGGCCACCAGTAACATCTCCATTGTGAGACTTGTTACTGTTTTTGGCATATGGAATACACCATGGGTAGCTTGCCAGGCTCAGCTGTGCAGGCGGGATACTCTCAGTAGCTTGCCGGGCTCTCCAAGAAGGACGGAGGAATCAAACCTGGGTTGGCATTGTGCAAGGCAAACGCCCTACCCACTGTGCAACCACTCCAGTCCCCAACTGGGAATATTGGTGGTAGAAAATGTACACTGGTGGAGGGATGAGTGTAGGAACACTGTATGACTGAAACACGATCATGAAAGCTTTGTAAGTATATTTTGCAGTGATTCAATAAAAAGGAGCTTTAGTTTAGTTTGCCCTTATTGAAATAAACGTTTCTTTTTAATGTATGCCTATTTACTGTTTCACATAGATGATTCAAATGATATAAGTAAATGGTGATGGTAAACAGCATGTTTACTATTTTATTCCCCTTTCTTCATGAATATTGTAATAGAGTAAGTAAAAATAACCAAAATAAAGATGGTAATAAAATAAGTTGAAAAAACAAAATTTAAAAGGTAATAGATAGGAACAGATATTTTATATGTCACTGTCACTGTCATCCCGTTGCTCATTTATTTGCTTGAGCGGGCACCAGTAATGTCTTTATTGTGAGACTTGTTACTGTTTTTGGCATATTGGATACACTACAGGTAGCTTGCCAGGCTCTGCCGTGTGGTCGAGATACTCTCGGTAGCTTGTCAGGATCTCTGAGAGGGGTGGAAGAATTGAACCTGGGTCGGCCGCATGCAAGGCAAACACCCTGCCCGCTGTGCTATCACTGCAGCCCATTTTATATATATTAATTATAAATTAACATGCTGAATATTTAACTCTTATCAACATATGTACAAATGAAGGAACAGTGAAATTCTTATAGCAACTACTAATAGACATGAGGAGATTCATCAATTGTAAATCAAAAGCAGCAAAATATTTAAAATTTTTTATTGAGGTTCTATGATTTACTATATTGCTTTTAGTGGTTTACCATGCACATAATTCCAACACCACATCCGTCACCAGTCTACCCATCTCTCTCACCCAAGGACTGCAATGATCCTCCATTTCAATCCCCTGCCCACCAACTCAAATGTGTGTATTCCATCTCCTGTTGTGCCCTTTCTAATACAATAGTAGCATCGGTCACATCAGCTAAAAAGGAAATTGGAAATATCTCATCATTGGTCAAATCAACTAAATAGAAAATTAATAAGGAGGCAGAATGTCCTGACCCCACACTAGGGTGTCTTTGCTGGGCACCTCGGAGGAGGGCAGGTTGAGTTTGTTTTCCCACCCCAAACAGAACCCCGGCAGCTGAAAACCTCCAGAACCCAACTGCCACCATGCTCAAGGCCACCCTCCACATGCTCGGATGAGCCTCAACCAAGTGGGAACTGGCAGAGAGACCCAGGTATGCGGGCCCCATGACTGAGACCTCCAAGAGGTTGGGACTGGGCCTCCTGCCCACAGCTCTCCAGTTTTCCAGTAGCTTGGCAGTCACACCCACAAACTGCCCCTAGTGCCACGTAATATCATCAATGGCCAAAATCCAGAGACTATAAACCAAAGCTCCTGGAAGAGAGTGACACAGAATTTCCTAAACGTCTTATATTCTAGCCCACTTATTTACCAAAAGTAGCACACATTTGTTTGGTTTTAACATCCTTGCTTCTATTCTCTTATATACAGGATCGAATGGCTCCACAATGAAATACAACAACCTCCACACACTTCCCTCTTATTGTGATGGGAAGGTGCTCAGTGGTGGGATTTGTGTTTGAATATTATCTGTAATGAACTAATGTGAACTACTTCATGAAAATAAAATATATAAAAATTGTAAAAAAAACCTATAAGAAAGCAACAATGCTAAAAGAGGAACTGAAGGAGATGAGATCAACAAACACATACAGGCTTCTCCATCCACTAGAGCCAAATACACATTCTTCTACATGTACATCAAACATCTCACAGATAGACTCCATATTAAGGCACAAATCAAATGTTAAGAAAGTAATATGAGACCAGATGTTACTGTGAAAAACTTTGCCACCATGCATGAAAACCTAGAGAAAATGGACAGTCTTTTAGATTCATATAAACTCTCAAGACAGAATCATGAGGAAAATTTAAAAACCAAAGATTTCAGTTACTAGTAAGGATTAGCATGGTGATTAAAAATCTCTCCAAAAACTAAAGTACAGGTCGAGATGGCTTAATTTGAGTTCTACCAAGCCTTCAAAGAGGATCTATTAGTATTCTTCTAAAACTCTTCCAGAAAATCAAAGAAACAGGAATTCCATCTGACAATTTTTATGAGGTCAGTATCACCGTAGTACCAAAAGCATTTGGTACAGAGCAAATTCTCTGATAACATAGGTGGAAATATCCTCATTAAAATATCACTGAACAAAAATCAACAATACATTAAAAGAATCATATACTAAAAGTAACAAGTCTCACAATGGAGACATTACTGGTGCCCGCTTGAGCAAATTGATGAACACAAATCGATAAGCACAGTGCTACAGTGCTATACTAAAATCATATATAAAAAGAATCCAGGGATGCAAAGGTGAATCAATATACAAATCAATTAATGTAATATGAGGGCTGGAGAAAACTGGGTAAGGTGTTTGCCTTGCACGTGGCTTACCCAGATTTGAATCCTGGCATCCTATATGGTCCTCAAAGCCCACTAGGAATTAACCCTAAGCACAGAGTCAGCAGCAAGCCCTGAGTACTACGAGGTGTGACTCTGAAACAAAAAATGTAATACACATATCAACAAAAGAAAACATATAAATCATGTGATCATACCAATAAATACAGAGAAATATTTTCAATAGCCACTTCATGATAAAAATTAGTTAGGGAGAGCAGGAATTTATCTCAGTTTAGTTATAGCCATATATAACAAACTCACAGCTAACACACTCAACAGTGAAAAATGGAAAGTCTTCTTTTTATTTTTATTTTTTTGGTTTTTGGGTCACACCCGGCGATGCACAGGGGTTACTTCTGGCTCATGCAGTCAGGAATGTGGCTGTGCTTGGGGGACCAAATGGGATGCTGGGATTCGAACCCAGGTCGGCCACATGCAAGACAAACGCCCTACCTGATGTATTATTGCTCCAGCCCCGAAAGTCTTCTTTTTAATATAAAGCACAAGGCAATGATAGCTACTCTTACCACTATTATTCAACATAGTATTGAAAGTGGTGGTCAAGCATTTAAGGATGAAATAAAAGAAATTTGAACTGTAAAATAAGTAAAATTATTGGTATATTTCTGACATGATAACATAAACAGAAGAACCTACAGAACGCATGAAAAAGCTTTTAGAAATAATTTACCAGTTGTTTACAAATCAACAGTAAAGCAGTAGTTTAAGAATCAACATGCATCTTTACATACATATGCAATAGCATAAAAGACAAAAATTTAAAATAATGTTTATAACTATATCCCCAAACATCAAGTACCTAGGCATCAACAAATGATGGGAAACACAGACCTTGAAAATAATTACACTAAACAGAAGAGGAAACAAGGAAATGGATAATTATTTCATGTTCATAGTCAGAAGAAGAATTAGTACTCTGCCATGGAGGCAGGGGAAGGGTGGGAAAGGGGGGGTATACTGGGGATACTGGTGGTGGGGAATGTGCACTGGTGGAGGGATGGGTGTTTGATCATTGTGTGACTGTAACCCAAACATGAAAGTTTGTAACTATCTCACGGTGATTCAATAAAATTAAAATAAAAAAGGAAGCCAATTCAATACCTATCTAGGACACAGAACAAAAACTACAAAAACTATCAGAATAGTCAAAGCAATTCAATGAATAAGTAAGGAGAGGGCAGTTCGAATAGAGAAGGGACCATTATGACAATGGCAGTTGGAAATGATCACTCAGGACAAGAATTGAGTGCTGAAAGTAGGTAAAGAGATATACATGATAACTTTTCAGTACCTGTATTGCAATAATGACAGAGAGAGAGAGAAGAAAAGTGCCTACCATAGAGTGAGGGAGGGGTGGGGAGGGGAAGCTGGGGACATTGGTGGTGGGAAATGCACACTGGTGAAGGGACAGTTGTTGGAACATTGTATGACCAAAGCCTAGTCATTAACAACTTTGTGAAAAAAGAGAGGAGGCACTGTAATCCCTGATATTAAACTATACTATAAAGTTATAGTAATAAAAACTGTGTGGTATTGGTATAACAAATTCTTATTAGAACAACAGAATAGAATTGAGAGCCTAGAAGTAAGCCCTGAGATATGTGTACAGTTAGTGACAAAGGAGTGAGCTGTATTAATTGAAGGAAGTTAAGCTTCTTCAACAAATGATGTAGTAAAATTGGATAGCCACATGGAAGAGAGACAGAGAGAGGGAAGAGAGCGAGAAAATGAGACTTCTATTTCACATCACTAACAAATAATTCAAAATGTATTAAAGACCCCAATATTAGACCTAAATCCATAAAATACATTGAGGTAAACACTGGAGGAACTCTCCATGATAATGAGTTCAGAGGTGTTTTCAAAGGCTCAAGTACATTGTCAGAAAAAAAGCAAAATGAAACAAATGGACTACATCAAACTAAAAAGTTTCTGTCCTATGAAAGAAATGACTAAAATAAAAAGACACCCAAATGAATGTAAAAAATATTCTCACCTCAAACTTTGACAAAGAGCTAATTTAGAAGATATAAAGTACTCTCAGAACATATGCAACCAAAAAATGGGGAGAGGAGCTTAACTGAACAGATACTTTCTTTAAAAAGACATAGGTGAATAATAGGCATATGAAGAAGTGTTTGTTTCCAATTAAAGGGGAAATACAAATCAAAATGATAAGATATCACCTCCCAAAAGTGAGAATGATTTATATTTTAAAAGTTCACATACAACTGGTCTTGGTGGGAAAATGATAAAAAGGAAATGTTCATTCACTGTTGGTGGAATGCTGTTTGATTCATTCCCCCATAGACAAAATATAGATACCTCTCAAAAAATTAAAAATAGAACTCCATTATAACCCAAAGCTGCCACTCCTTGACATCAACAACAAAAATTATTTATTTGAAAAGATATTTGCATGCGTATGTTTGGTGCAGCATTATTTGCAATAACCAAAATCTGAAAACAACCCAAATACACAGTGAGAGACGAGTGGTTAAAGAAATTGTAGCAGCATGAAACTAATATCCAAGGCAAAGGAAAAAAGGCCAGGAGGACTGGTCAATGGTTGGTCAATGGCTTGGGAGATGGAGGGTGGTTAAGATAGAAGAAGATCCATTATGACAACATAGTTGGAAATGATCACTCTGGACTAGAACTGAGTGTTGAAAGCAGGTAAAGAGTGATATCCTTTCAGGGGGCTGGAGTGATAGCACAGTGGGTAGGGCGTTTGCCTTGCATGCGGCCGACCTGGGTTCGATCCCCAGTATCCCATATGGTCCCCTGAACACCGCCAGGAGTTAATTTCTGAGTTCATGAGCCAGGAGTAACCCCTGTGCATCGCCGGGTGTGACCCTCCCAAAAAAGGAGTGATAACCTTTCAGCATTTGTATCACAAACCATAATGCCTAAAATGAGAGAGAGATAAATAGAGAGATGGATAGAGAGAGAGAATAGAAGTGTCTGCCACAGAGGCAAGCTGGGCTGGGGGGGGGGTTGGAGGGGTAGGAGGGAAACTGGGGACACTACTGCTGGAAAATTACACTGGTGAAGGGATGGGTATTTGAACATTGTATGACTGAAACACAATCATGATAAATTTTGTAATACTCTATCTCACAGTGATTCAATAAAAAATTATTTAATTAAAAAAGAAATTGTGGTATGTATATAATGTACTAACACTCTGGAATAAGAGGACAGAATACTGCTTTTACTACAATTAGTATGGAACTGGAGGCTGTCAAAGCAAAGTAACTCACAGGAAGCACAAGTGCCAGATGTTCTCAGTCATATGTGGTATATGAATAAGGAGTTGGATATTTGCAATGGTAAATGAAAACAACCCCTGTACACTAACAACATAACAGATTACCAAGTGAGATGTGGGGATGTGAAACACAGAGTGGCTGATAGACTAGACTAGAAGTGTCAAAAGAAAAGTGCTGGAGGTTTTTGGCACTTTGGTGGTGGTGGAGAAGCAATAATGATGAATAGGCATAAACATGAACTCTATCAAAATTAATTAAAAAAATTAAAAATAATTCATCTATGTTCTCAGAAAATAATACATCATAAAAACATTTATTGAGTGAGTAGATTCACAGCTTGGAAATACTCTACCTTCACATGTCATGCAATAACATTTCTTACAACCTCTAATCTAGTTTTTTAAGAAAATTTTTTAATGTTTGAAATTGTTTTACAGACTTACAACTTTTCGTGCTTGTGTTTCAGTCATACAATGCTCCAGTACCCATCCCTCCACCAGTGCCCATTCTCCACCACTGATGATCCCAGTATCCCTCCCACCCCCCACCCTATCCCCCCATCCCACCCCACCCCACCTCAGTGACTGGGCATTCCCTTTTGTTCTCTCTGTCCCTTTGGGTGTTGTGGTTTGCAATAGAGGCACTGAGTGGTCTATAGTCTACTTTCAGCGCACATCTTCTATCCCCAGCAGGTCCTGGAACCACACTTTACCTGGTGTTTCCTTCTGTATCTGAGCTGCCCCTTCCTCCACAGTGTGTGGCCAGCTTCCAAGCCGTGGAGCCAACTACCTGGTATTTATCTCTACCATTCTTGGGTGCCGGTCTCCAATCTTGTTATTTTATATTCCACAGATGAGTGCAATCTTTCTATGTCTGTCTCTCTTTTTGACTCATTTCACTTAGCATGATACTTTCCATGTTGATCCACTTATATGCAAAGGTCATGACTTCATCTTTTCTAACTGCTGCAGAGTATTCCATTGTGTAGATGTACCAACGTTTCTTTAACCAGTCATCTGTTTTTGGGCACTCAGGTTTTTTTCCAGAATCTGGTTATTGTAAACAGCGCTGCAATGAACTTTCGAGTGCAGATGTCATTTCGACTATACTTTTTTGCCTCTGGGATATATTCTCAGGAGTGGTATTGCTGGGTCAAATGGAAGCTCAATTTCTAATTTTTTGAGAATCGTCCATATTGTTTTCCAAAAGGGCTGAACCAGTCAGCATTCCCACCAGCAGTGTAGGAAGGCCCCTTTCTCCCCACATCCACACCAACAGAGGTTGCTTTTGTTCTTTTGGATGCATGCCAGTCACTGTGGTGTGAGGTGGTGTCTCATAGTTGTTTTGATCTGCATCTCTCTGAAGATTAGTGATGAAGAGCATTTTTCTCATGTGCCTTTTTGCCATTCCTATTTCTTCCTTGAGAAATTTTCTGTTCATTTCCATCCCCCATTTTTGATGGGGTTGGATGTTTTCTTCTTGCAGATTCCAACCAGTACCTTATATATCCTTGATATCAACTTTTTATCTGATTGGTATTGGGTGAATATTATTTTCCATTCTGTAGATTGTCTTTGTATTTTGGTCACTGTATCCTCTGCGGTGCAGAAGCTTCTTAGTTTTATATAGTCCCATTTGTTTATCTCTGTTTCTACTTGGTTGGTCAGTGGCATGTCATCTTTGAATATACCGTTAGCTTCAACGTCGTGGAGGGTTTTGCCAACCTTTTCTTCAATGTACCTTATGGATTCTGATCTGATGTTGAGGTCTTTAATCCATTTTGATCTGATTTTTGTGAATCATGTTAGGTGAAGGCCTAAACCCACTTTTTCGCATGTGGTTGTCCAGTTATGCAAGCACTATTTGTTAAAGAGGCTTTCTTTGCTTCACTTCACATTTCTTGCTCCCTTATCAAAGATTAGATGTTCATACATTTGGGGTTGTGTGTAGGGTCTAATCTAGTTTTTAAAAATACAACATAAAAATCATAATTTTTTGTTTTGATGTAAAGATTTATGGTCTTTTAGGTATCACAATCACTATTCTTTTTCTTGTGAAAAGTTGGCATCATCAATTACTAAAAAACACCTGAAATGAGAAGATCATTTCCTGAGAACCATATATAGAAAAGATTACGTTTTATACTTTGTGCCATCTGGACATTTTGGTCATAAGTTATATTTACTATACATGCATGGGTTTCTTTCTTTTCTCTTAGATTTTTCTTTTTCTTTTTTTTTTGCTTTTTGGGTCACACCCAGTGATGCTCAGGGGTTACTCCTGGCTTTGCACTCAGGAATTACTCCTGGCGGTGCTTGGGGGACCATATGGGATGCCGGGGATCGAACCCGGGTCAGCCGCGTGCAAAGCAAACGCCCTACCCACTGTGCTATCGCTCCGGCCCCACTCTTAGATTTTTCTAAGGGCCTATTCCTGACTTTGTCCTCAGGAGTCACTCCTGGTGGTATGTTTTGGATTATATGTAGTGCCAGAGATTGAACTATGATTAGCTGTATGCAAGGCAAGCACCTTATCTCTGATGCTATTTCTGCTCCAGCTTGGGTTTATTTCTGAATTCTCATTCCTTTCCATTTGTCTATATGGCTGCTTTTATGTCAGTACCATACTGTTTTAATTACTTTGGCTTTGTAATATACTTTGAAGTCAGGATGTATGAGGCCTCCCTGAACTTTTTAGCTTATTAGTTTTTGCTTCATACCTCTGGTCTGCACAGTATTTTCACCTCTTCTAAATCTTCTGTTGTGATGATTGGAGATTGCACATACATTTGGTTATGGTGCTTGCAAACTCAGTTGGGATGCTCACTGAGGTCATAGTCATTTAGTTGCAGTGCTTATATACATTTGTTTCCCAGTTAGTACTCACAAACAGATATACATCTGTTCCCCAGTTAGTACTCACAAACAGATATACATCTGTTCCCCAGTTAGTACTCAAAAACTTTGTGCTATAGTTACAAAGTGCTTGTGGTATAAGAACTTCAGA
This sequence comes from Sorex araneus, assembly GCF_027595985.1. NCBI lineage: Eukaryota > Metazoa > Chordata > Mammalia > Eulipotyphla > Soricidae > Sorex > Sorex araneus. The sequence goes on along the minus strand of NC_073313.1, from coordinate 139,547,179 downwards.
TAGCAGAGCTGTCAAGTTCACACTTGAGAACGCAGATAGCACCAGGAATTAAACTTGTGGTCTCATGCTTACAAGGTAGAAGCTTTAGTCACTGAACCATCCATTTCTTGACCACTAATGTGGTGTTCTTTTAGAAACTGAAGTAAAATGATCAGTAGAACTTGGAACTGAGGAGTCAAGGGGAGCTGGAAGGGACTATAGGATAGTGGAGAAGGGATCTTCTCAAGAAGGTAAGTACTATACCAATCTCTCTCACTAGTGAGGAGATTATATAGTAGTTCTGCAACCATAAGAAAAGTACTCCAATAGCATCATAAACTATGATACCATAATTAAAATTTAAATAAAAACAAGTAAAGTTGACATAACATTAGTTTTAAGTGTATGGCATAATATTCAATATTTGTATGTTGTTAAATTGTCACATTTATTTGTGTTAAGTGTATTTACTTAACATCCACCATCATAAATAATTTTTCTTGCAATGAGAAATTTTAAGATCTATCCTTAGCTATGTCAAAATATGAAATTCAGTATGTTTAACTATAGTTAACATGCTGTACATTTAAGAGGACATATTCTTGATGTTTAAAATAAATAAAAGTTAAATATCTCCTTCTATTAATCTCTACTGCCTCTATAGATATCATGTCATTTCAACCAGCTCAGCCAAGAATGAGGCACAAAATATTTGATGTATATCTTTTTAGATCAGTCTTGTTCTCCCTTATACTTAACCATGCTGATTGAAGCTGTACATAAAATGTGCTTTACTCACTGGTTGAACTCTACAAGAAGAAAACATCCAACCCCATCAAAAAATGGGGCGAAGAAATGAACAGAAACTTTACCAAGGAAGAGATACGAATGGCCAAAAGGCACATGAAAAAGTGCTCTACATCACTAGTCGTCAGAGAGATGCAGATCAAAACAACCATGAGATACCACCTCACACCACAGAGACTAGCACACATCCAAAAGAACAAAAGCAACCGCTGTTGGAGAGGATGTGGGGAGAAAGGGACCCTTCTACACTGCTGGTGGGAATGCCGGCTAGTTCAGCCTTTTGGAAAACAGTATGGACGATTCTCAAAAAACTAGAGGTTGAGCTCCCATTTGACCCAGCAATACCACTGCTGGGAATATATCCCAGAAAAGCCAAAAAGTATAGTCGAAGTGACATATGCACTTATATGTTCACCGCAGCACTGTTTACAATAGCCAGAATCTGGAAAAAACCCGAGTGCCCTAGAACAGATGACTGGTTGAAGAAACTCTGGTACATCTATACAATGGAATACTATGCAGCTGTTAGAAAAAATGAGGTCATGACGTTTGCATATAAGTGGATCAACATGGAAAGTATCATGCTAAGTGAAATGAGTCAGAAAGAGAGAGACAGACATAGAAAGATTGCACTCATCTGTGGAATATAGAATAATAGACTATAAGACTAACGCCCAAGAATAGTAGAAATAAGTACCAGGAGAATGTTTCCATGGCTTGGAGGCTGGTCTCTCATTCTGGGTAACTCAGGGAAGGGACCACCAAGTAAAATGTGGTTGGAGGTCATGTGGGGGAAGGGTGAGGCGGGTGGAATACAGACTAGAGACTGAACACAATGGCCACTCAACACCTCTTTTGCAAACCACAACACCTAATCAGAGAGAGAGAACAAAAGGGAATTCCCTGCCATAGTGGCAGGGTAGGGTGGGGGGAGACGAGTCTGGGGAGGGGGGGAGGGATGTTGGGTTTACGGGTGGTGGAGAATGGGCACTGGTGAAGGGATGGGTTATTGAACTTTGTATGGGGGAAGCATGAGCACAAAGATGTATGGATCTGTAACTGTACCCTCACGATGACTCTCTAATTAAAAATAAACTAATTAAAAAATAAAAAAATAAAAAAAGATTAAAAAAATAAATAAAATGTGCTTTACTTTACCTCATTTGTTTACCTGAATATATCTTCCATCATATCCTGCTTTCTCTCTGAGGCTAATTTCTTACCCCTGGTCTTAGTTTATTTTTCCCTGTGGCTTTAAGAGTCATGTATCACCAACAAGTTCTTTCTTACATGTTTTGTCTCTACCATCTACAGTTCCATTTCTTTACTTTCAGTAAGTTTGTACTGTATAAAGGTAATATTAATTTACAGAATGCAAATCTTTATATGTTTTAGGAGTACAATGTTACCATATAATGCTAAACACTAAACTTCCTATATTCCTCCAACACCCTTCAAAGGATCCTTCCACTCTCCTCAGTTCTGTCATAAGAGTCTAAGAGTCTAAGAGTTTATTTTTGTTGGATATTATACATATATATATGTATATATATATATATCCTTTGTTTCTTTAGTGATAACAAGTTGTTCATGCCATCCTTCCTTTCTCAGCACTATTGTATCCACTTGTTGTCTAGTAGTGCTTCTTACAATCTAGATTCTGTACTTACTGCTCTCTTAAAAGTGTTCTATTAAAGAGAGAAAGACCCAGGTGTCATGTTATCTTAAAACATTTCTTCTATTATCTTTTTAAACTTCTGTGAAGGAACTGAATGATCGTGCTACTAAGAACATCTAAAGCTAAACATCAGTGCACACACCCTCATTAAAATATTTAATTCTTTTTTTTTGTTTTTTTGGGCCACACCCAGTAAGTTTAAGGACTTGTTCCTGGCTTTTCACAAAGATATCACTCCTGGCAATGCTCAGGAGACCATATGTGATGACAGAGATCGAATCCAAGTTGTCCACATACAAGGCAAGTACCCTACCCCTTGTACTATGTCTCCAATCTCAATTCACTTATCGCACAAGTCCCTTATTTAAAATGTATAATCCAACAGCTTTTCATATATTCATGGAGTTGCAAACCTATAGAAAAGAATATTTACTCTAGCCCTTTCAATTACCTTGCAGCTCAAAGAGATGATTTTCTTGAAAGAGTCCTGTCTTCAGAGTCCATATTTGATACAGATATTAATATACCTTCTTCCATGACACATGAAGTTCTTACATATCATATATTATGTTACTATACACAATATTTTGAATAGTAGTAGAGACAGGCACATTATGGTTTTCTAGCTTTAATCTTCCCTAACAGCCTGTTATCATATTATTACCTCATTCTAGGTTAGTGGCTCCTCACATGTTTAATAAGAGATTATGGTACAAATTTTCATGGCTAAGAATTCTAACTCCTCAGGCCTGAGAGATATAATATGGATGTTAAGGCCCTTGTCTTGTATGTAGCCGAGCCCAGCTCAACACTCAACACTGCATCTCAGCACCTACAGTGGTTACTCTTGAGTACAGGACCAGAAATAACCCCTAAGCACCACTGGATGTGGCCCCAAAATGAAAGAAAAGATGGAAGGAAGGAAGGAAGGAAGGAAGGAAGGAAGGAAGGAAGGAAGGAAGGAAGGAAGGAAGGAAGGAAGGAAGGAAGGAAGGAAGGAAGGAAGGAAAGAAGGAAGAAATTTCAGCTCCTTCATGATTCCCATCTACTTTTTTAATCTTTGTCATTTATATACTTTATGGGCAAGTCAAATGAAACCAGTGCTATTCTTTGTAGATAGTTCAGGCTATCCTGACTTTGATCTGGTGTACCTTCTTTTTTTTTTGCTTTTTGTATCACACCAGGCAATGCACAGGGGTTACTCCTGGCTCTACACTCAGGAGTTACCCCTGGCGGTGCTCAGGGGACCATATGGGATGCTGGGAATAGAACCTGGGTCAGCCGTGTGCAAGGCAAACGCCCTACCCGCTGTGTTATTGCTCCAGCCCCCTGGTGTACCTTCTTAGTAGAATCTTTCCCTACAATCTTTTTAACTTTAAACTTAATTCATATTTCATAAATACAGACATTAAAATACTTAAAAGGTAAAATAATTAGCCAGACTTTGGAAACTAGAGCAAACGTTAAGAATTCAATAATGCCTTTGTCTGCAGTACTTTATCCCTCTGTGTGTCTACAAAATTTTACCTCGTGGTTTTTATATCTTTCCACATTTTAGTGTTTCAAACATGTGAGATATAATTATATGTCTCTATATATCTAAAATTTCCAAATTTCCAATAATTTCTTTGGGGGTAGAATCAGTACTTTATACATAGTAGGCACTTAATAGTCATCCAATGAATTTAAAAAATAAGTATTATTTAAAAATAAGTAATACTTATTTAGAAATAAGTATTACATCTGATTTAGGGAAAGTTTCCCTAACTACTGTAACAATACGGTTTACTACACTACAAATCATTAATTTTAGGCTTCTGGAAAGTCTAAAATCTGTTAAACACAAATGAGGGTAGAGAAGAGGGATTTCATTATACTAAATTAGTAACTTCCCTATAAACACACAAGATTTCATTTGAAATGCGGTTTGCTTTCTTTCCCTATTTAAAAAAAAGAAATATAATTATATTTCAACAGAACTACTTCTGTACAATGCCAAACTAAACACCATAGTAAAATAATGGCAAAAATATGGCATTTAATTTGCAAAGACTGATAAAAGGTTAACACACTTAGGCATGAATTCTTAGAAACCAGTAGTCACTGTCACTGTCATCCCATTGCTCATCATGATTAATATTCTAAGATGAATTTTTTAAAAAGACAAAACGAAGTAGCAGAAACAGCTGGTGAGTTTTAAGGATATATAAATATGACTAAACAATTCTAAGATAAAAGCAATTTTTGGTATGTTTTTGAGTGATATTTAGCTGTGCTCTGGGACTTTTCTCAAGTCATAACTAGGAGTTGAGACCACCTCCCATCCCAGGAAACAAAGGAAGGCCAGGTGTTAGGGTCCCTGTGCTTTTCTCAGGATTGCCATTTTGCACCCTAGGTCACGAACCCCACTCTCCGCTTCCTGTTAAGAGCACAGCTGCAGAACATAGTGAACCTGCCATGCATTTCTTCATCTCTCCACAACTCATCATAACCATACAAAGACATCCTAACCATGGGTAACAAATCAGAAAACAACACAATAGAAACAACTTCATACTGCAAAGGTCACAATGGTAAAACTACGGAGAAACAATGCAGGCTTAGTGAGTGAAGATGCTAGCCTGGAAAGTATATAAACTCTCTGATGAGGAATTTAGAGAGGAAATGTTGAGGATGTATAAGGAGCCCAAGGAGACAATGGAACACACTACCAATAAAACATAAGAGGGTAAGAGCAGAAGTGAGGAAAATACAAACAGAAGTGAAAGATCTGTAAAACTTGGTAGGTGACATGAAAAACTCACTATAAGGCCTCAACAGCACAGTAACAGCTGCTGAGGATAGAATTAGTGAGCTCCTAAAGGCATCTTTAAAGATGAAACACCACTAACTGAGCAAGTGGAAGCAAAGATAAATAAATGGGACTACATTAAACTAAGAAAAATTATTTACCCAATACCCTTGATAAGGGGTTAATATCAAAGATATATAAAACACTGGTACAACTTTACAAGAAAAAAAACATTCAACTCCATAAAGAGAGACCCGCATCCCAGTGGAATAAAGTTGAATATCCTGACACAAACGCTCAAATATGTGATGATTTAATCTTTGATAAAAGGGCAAAAAATTGATATGGAGCAAGAAAAGCCTCTTGAAAAAGCGGTACTGGGACAACTGGGCAGCTATCAGCAAAAAGTGAACTCAGACCTCTTTCTAATGCCAGGCTCAAAAGTCAGATTTAAATGGATTTAAATGGATTAAAGACTTCAGCATCAGAGTTACATAAGGTATTCGGAAGAAAAAGTAGGCAAAACTATCAAAGACTATACAAGAAAAAACATCCAAACTCATCATAAAATGTGGAGAAGAAATGAACAGAAACTCCTCAAATAAGAAATTCAAATGGCCAAAAGGCACATAAAAAGGCTCTACATAACTAATCACTGGGAGAGGCCAATCAAAACAACAACGAGATATCATTTCTCATTGGTACATGGGGGCATGAGAAACTATGGCATATCTACACAATGGAATTCTATGCGGCCATTTAAAAAGTTATAAAATTTGCTTATAAATTGATGTGCATGGAGAGTATTATGCTAAGTGAAATAAGTCAGAAGGAGAAAGATATATATATATATATATACATATATATAATGACTGCATTAGTTTGTGGGATATAAGAATAGTATGAGACTAATATCCAAGGCCAGAGAAAGCAGGGACCAGGAGGACTGCTCAAAATTTGGAAGTCTGCAACAAGTATGTGTGGGGCGAAGGACAGTTAGGATAGTAAAGGGACCAGTATGACAATCATAGTTGAAAATGATCACATTGGACAGGAACTGAGTGTTGAAAGTAGGTAAAAGGATATACTTGATAACCTTTAAGTATCTGTATTGTAAATCTTAATGCCTGAAAGGAAAGTGAAAGATAAAGAAGTGCCTGCAAAAGAGAGAGAGAAAGAGAGAGAAGCGCCTGCCATAGAGGCCGACTGGGATGGGGTGTGGAAGGAAGGGAACTGGGGACACTGGTGGTGGGAAATGTATATTGGTGAAGAGACAGGTGTTGGGATCACCAGTCATGAACATCTTTGTAACTGTTTCTCTCACTGTGAATCAATTTTTAAAAATTAATAAAATCCAACCCTCATTGGAGAAATGGAGAGAAAATGAACAGAAGCATCCCCAAAGAAGAAATACAAATGGCCAAAAGGCACATGAAAAAATGCTCTACATTACTAATCATCAGAAAAATCAAAGTAACAATGAGATACCAGCTCACACCGCAGAGACACATCAAAAAGAACAACCAGTGCTATGTGGATGCACAGAGAAAGGGGCTCTCATTCACTTCTGAGGGAATGCCAATTGGCCCAACCTTTCTGGAAAACAATATGGACAGTCCTCAATAAAACTAGCAGTTAAGCTTCCATAGTACCCATAACTCTCCCGAGAATATACCGTAATGGCCCAAAACCACAATAAAGAAAAGCCATCTACATTTCTATGTTCATTGCAGCAATATTCACAATAGCCAGAATCTGGAAACAACCCAAGTGTAAGAGAACAGACATATGGATAAAGAAACTATGGTACATCTATACAATGGAACACCATGTAGCTGTTAGGAAAAATGAAGTAACGAAATTTACTATACATGAATGGATATAGAGAGTATCAAGTTGAGTGCAATAAATGAGGGGGAGAGGGAAAAACAGAATGCTTGCACTCATTAGCAGGATATAAAAACAATATATGAGTAATACCCAAAGGCATTAGAAACAAGGGCCAGGAAGACTGGTATATGGTAGGAAGCTTTCCACCAAGGGGCTGAGGTGCAGTTTAGGAAAGAGAAGGGACCACTGTGGATTATTCTGGACAAAAACTGAGTGCTGAAAGCAGATAAAATTATATGTAACATATAAATAAGATTATAAAATAAAATTAAAATTAAAATAAATTAAATATAAAATAAAATATTTATATTTTATTTATTTATATTTAAAATTATAAATAATATTATATGTGAGTCAGTAACAGTATTGCAAACCACAGTGTTGAAATGGAAAATAAGTGAATAAAAGGGGACAAAGAGGGAAAGGGTGGGGGGGAGAGAGAGAATAAGAGAGAGGGAGGAGGGGAGGAGAAGGAGGGAGAAGAATGTGTCTGCAATATAGAGGCAGGTTGCAGGGCAGGATGGGGTGGTGGCAGGAAATGTGTACTGGTGAAGGGATAGGTTTTGGAACATTACATGACAGAAACTCAATCATGAGCAATTTTGTAACTATATATCTCATGGTGAGTCAATAAAAAATTTTTTTAAAGAACTTGAGTTGATCGAATGCTTTGAACTTCCCTCTGACACATAAAAATGCATTAAAAATGAGGAAAACAAGAACCAGAGAGATAAGCAGTGGGTAGGGCACTTGTCTTGCACACAACTGACCTGGATTCAATCCCCAACAAACCCTATGGTATGTTCAATCCCCAAAACCCTGCCAGAGTAATCCCAGAGAACAGTACCAGGAGTAAGTCTTGAGCACTCTGGGTGTCACCCCCAAACCAACAAATAAATCAAAATGAGAAAACACTATAGATTAGTATTCAACAGTCAGTTTTTTGGTCCAGGCTGTCTCATAAAGAACATGGTAGCAGCTGTCTCTAGACGCACTGATTTGAGGCAGGCAGTTGGTGCCAGGGAAGGATAAAAGTCAGTGGTGATGACATTAATAACACTGTAAAACAAAATCACAAGTCCAAGAGCAAAATTGGAGAGATAACCTTTTTTCTTTTCCATCTAAACAAAATTTCTATTGACATAACACACTTATGATCATTGTTAATGTTTGTGGACCGGGTTTACAAAGTTATTGAACCTCCATCACCATCAAAATACTAAAAACCCACTAACATTGCCCTTATGTCACTTCTAGTCTGTCTCTACCAGCCCCCAATTTGGTAACGTCATCTGGCATTTGTTCTTCTCTGTCTGACTTACTTTGTTTAACATCATACTATCTAGTTCCATTCAAGTCATAGCCAAAAGTAAGAATTCATCCTTTTTTTATAGCTGGGTAGTATTCAACGGTAAATGTCACAATTTTATTATATTCCTGTCCATCCTCTAAGCCTTTGAGGGGGTCAAAGTTGGGATACACATGGCAGTGCAATGGGCTTGCTCCTGGATCTGTGCTCAGGGGACGATTGTGAAACCGGGGATCAAACCCATGTTGGTCACATGCAAAGCAAGAGCCTGACCTGCTGTACCCTCTCTCCACTCTGTGCCATGTTACAAGGGAGTTCAATCTATTGGCATTTAGAGAAATCAGTTACATAAAGTAATTACAAATGAGATTGCTCATTACATATGAGTTTTAAGCTTATTTCCCATTTTAAATGTAAAGCACATAATTCTGCAAGTCATTCTGGGTTTTCCTCTTTGTTAGTCTTCTCCTTTCACTAATTATATGTCTTTTATGTATCTTTCTGCTTCCAAATGTGGTTTACTTCTCTTTAGTATTTCTTGCAGAGCTGGTTTAGAGGCAATTGAATACCTTTATTTAGTTGTTTATTTCAAAATGTTCTAACACTCATATCTGAGAGATAACCTGGCAGGATAGAAGGGGCTGGATTGGAGGTTCTTTTCATTCCATAATTTAAGTTTGTCATGACATTCTCTCCAGGCCTGATTGAGTCTTTGCTTTTCTTTCATTTCTTCTTTATGGGTCAGTCTGTCTCTTTGGTTCTTGCCAAGTTGATGAAAATGAGTTTTCGTGTTTTGCTGAGCTTGTTTGTGGTATCTTCTACTGATTTCATGTCATTGGCCACTGAAAGATTTGTTGTTTTGAAATTGTCCCAAGGCAGTTTAGAAAGTTCTGATGCGGTTTAGGACATTCCTGGGCTTTTATTTCCTTCCATCAATGTGACTTATCCCATCATTAAAAAAAAATATTCCTGGTGCTACCTGAGTATTAGGGGTGGAGTTCAGAATATAGTTGGCCCGAGCAGTGATCATGTGCTCATATTCACAAGATTGGACTGGTCCCTGTGGCTTTGAGATTGTGTGGTCTTGGATGGCTTCTGAAGATTTGTAGATCTGTGGTTACCAGTGCCCTCCGTGTACTATAGCACTGAGACTTTGCTGGCCTGGGCTCTGACTCAGAGTTTGCAGTTGCTAGTGTCTGGCAACTAATATGCAGTCAAAGTCCAGCCAGCCTGAAGAGCAACTGGGGATTGTGGTCACATTTACCCACTAACAGCTGTTCAATGAGCTGATGTTCAGAGCTACTGAGGGGTTTCGAATTGTTATATCCAAGTTACAACTGGAACGCCAAAGATTCTTCAAACCTTGGGGGACTAGGCTTCAGATTAGAAATGCTCCAAAGTGCCAGAGAATTAGTACAGGGGTTCAGTTGCTTGTCTGGCCTGTGGCCAGCTCCAGTTCTATCCACAGCACCATTGACGGTTCCCTGAGAACCACTAGGAGTTATCACTGAGCACAGAGCCAGGAGTAAGCCCTGAGCACCATTGGGTGTGGCCCCCAAACCAAAAACAAATATACTCCAAAGTGCCTGAGTATGTGCACCGGGAGAGCAAGTCTTAACTTCTATCTCTTGATCACTGCCACTGTTTGGGGAGGAAGGATCTGTGAACTTAGCTCATTAAAATAGACGGGGTGGTCCTGAGTCAGTCTTAGCTACATGCTTATGGACAGGGTTTAGCCCTTGCATGGATGTAACTCCCCGACACCAGAGGAAAAAAAGAAAATGCCTATGCTGGATCCACCAACTCTCAGGCTCTTTCCTACTCTGTGGCTACTGTGGGCAGCTTCGCTGAGCACCTCTTGCCTCTACCTCTTTCAGTGCCTTGGAAGTTGGCACTGAGCTCGGTTCCCACCTGTCAAGACTTCCAAGACAATTGTGTATTTCCCAACCACCTCTCTGCAATGCTGCTGTAGGGCGCATAGTCCATCCTGTCTTACTTCCCTGATGAGTTCTCCTTTTGAGTGGATGTCCAGGCCTATTGATTTTCCCTTTAGTTATGTAGGTCAAATTGCACTGAATCCACTCATTCATGCACGGTCTCCTATGTCAGAGTGCAGGACAAGCTCCTCTTGATTTAGCCATCTTTGCTCCTCCTCTTATCTCCTTTTCTTTTTTTTATCTACCAGGGCAGACCAAAGCTCCTGCATTATGTCCTTGAGGTCCCTCCTTGGCTCCACTTTATCTTACATACAAGGGGCAGAGCCTATTTTGTTTGTTTCTCTTTTTACACTTGAAGTCCTAAAAAATTCATGTCAGGGAAATGGGATACCAGAGAGATAATGTTCCTGTCAATTTTAATCAGTGCTGGTTAGGATCTGGTAAAACAAATGTTTCCTTCTGGCCATGACTCCTGTTGGTGCTAACTCTCAGCAGGTCCTCTTCTGACTTTGTCTGCCAGCAAGCACTCCTGATAGTCTCTAGAGACTTCCTTCAAAGAGATGAAAGAAACCAAGGAGTTCATAGTTAAACATTCAAGAAGGGTATGACACAGAGAGGAGAAATATTTGTTGCTAAAACTCCCAAGGTCAGGCTGCAAAATGTTACTGCCAGCAGCAAAGCTCTCTTTTAGAAATAAAATTAAACCTTATTATGTTGAATGGGGTTCTGAGGCAAATTGTGTTAAAGACTGGCACTATCACTAATCAGCCCCAATTGGGAGCTCTTCAACTTTTTGTAGTATGTTTTCTCTAAACTCACAATTCTATCTCAACTTACGTACTGCTGAGTCATTCTGCAAAAATTCAGCCTGCCAACTATTGTGCAAAGGTCAGAGACACAGGGAAAGGGTGTGTATATGTGTGTGTGGGGGGATGTGTATGTGTGTGTGCGCAAATCCACCTGTGCATGTGTCCTCCCTGTGGTGAGGATGATGTATCATTTTGTTTGGGTTTACAGCTGTCTCTTGGACACATCCAAAAGATATTTAATTTCCTATAAGTGTTTTTTTCTGCTTTTATCATCAGATAAGTTGTACTGGTTTCATGAACATCTTCAGTAAAAAAACAAAACAAAAGCGCCAGAGCCATAAAATTTTTAAGAAATTCCTTAAATCCCCCAAACCATCTTCACATCTTTTTGCTGTTTTAAGTTCAAGATGTTTTTTATTAACATGTTACAGGAGGATATTTTCTCTCATAACTAATTCTATTATATTAAAAAAAACATTTAATTGGCATCTTTCAAACATGCCTTACACTAATTTTACTCATCAATTATATGTTGCCTTGGAAACATGAAGGGCTGTACACTATTTTTAGTTTATTATTACTTATCTATTTTATTTCTTTGAAGTAAACCATTTTCATTCACATAGGAGAAAGTGAGTCATCAGAATTAAAGTACCTTCCCAGTGGCTTACAGTGAATCATCAGAGTCAGAATTAGAACATTAATTCTAATTTGAACCCAATGGTCTTTTTTACTAAGCCCTAATCCTGATTGGTTTTCTCCACTCGGCCAGAAACTCTCCAAAATCACAGGGAATATTACCTAGGCACGGAGTGGGGTGGGTGAAAAGGAAGGTTGGGTTAAAGACCTAAAGTTTTAAAAAAGCAACAAATTGAAGATGACTTAAAGAATATCAATCTTAAGACTGACCGTACTAATGTCTGTTTGATCTGAGTTAGGTCATTTCACTGCTCTGTAACTGCTATGATCACTCACAAAGCTAAGATTACATTCTACTTTGTGTCATATTTTTAGGAGCACATGTCTCATCCATTTGTAAGAACCACAATATGGAAGAACACTGCACCTGGGACCAGATGAAGTCAGATCAAGTGCTTGCATGGACAGTTGGACAAATCACATTACTTGTGTAAACCTCTGTTTCCTTCTCTGTAAAACATGAAAAGACCCTCGCTTACAGTATCTTTGCCAGGTTTAAATGATAAAACATTTGCAAATATTTTCTCCCAGCACCAGTCATATAGAAAATACTCCCTAAAGCTGAATGAATAAATGAATGGCCTTAAGTGAGTGCTATGTTAATTCTTTCAGCCCAATAGGAAGGATACTGTTGAGCTCAGCACAGCACTCCATAGCAGTGACTTCCTGAATTGTACTCTAATGGTCCCCAAAGGCAGAGGAAATTTCATAGTGTTACTGCCCAGTTATACCTGTTCTGGGAATACAGTAATTCCTTTTCCAGTGCTGCCCATCTATTACCTTTCACCAAACACAAAATTCGCTTTAAGAAGGAGCAGAAATACAAATGCCTTTCTGTTAGATAGAGGTTGGGAGAATATATTATTAAAATTGTAACAGACTTCTCTGATTTCTTAGGCAAAAAATTAAATTGAAAGCCAAACAGCTATTTGGCCTTTGTAGACCCTGGATAGCGATATACCCTTGGGGGAAAGAGGGGGTTTGGATTCATTCCAAACTGTAGTTACAACATTTGTGTGTATATTTACAGCTTGTGTTTATATTCTCTGTACTTAGTTTTTACTCTTTAAGCCTTAAAGGATTCACAATTTGCCTAGAGCACAGCTTAATACATATGAGTAGAAAAATTGCCCTGTATTTCTGTTTCTCATTTATTAACCATATTTGCTTCATTCTATGTATAAATATCTATACCTCTTCTTTTTCAGGTCAATTGCACTGATTCCCAAACTTATGTGGACAACAATGATTTGTTAACAACAAATATGTCCCTAGCCTTTCCTTCACCCTTCTTTACCCAGGAGGACTTCCATGAGATTCAAAGCTGAAACCCTGCCATATAGTTAACACCTGGTGCAGCTCATCAAAATATAATATCCTTTCCCAGATGATTGGACGTCTCTGCAATGCCGTCATACAATGAAGTGTGCAAGAAAGAGTTTGGGGATTGATTTTCATCCTTAGCTTGAGATTGCATGCTTTTTTCTGTAAGACTTAAAAAGAAATGCAGTTTTATGACTTTTAAGTACTGTACATAAAGAAACTCCAACTCATCATAATTTAACAGCTATTTTTCTGGGGCAGGATGTATTTTAAATATGCCAATGTTCGAGTGTCTGGTAGATCATTTAGGATCAGTGTCCTGTTGCTTGATGAAATCCAGATCTCTTCAATGAAATCCAGATGGGGAAACTGGGTCTCTGGCAACTGCCACCAGATCTTCTCCATATGAAATCTCTCTAGTCTGCATGCACATTCAAAACTCCATATCCTGGAAATCCCAAACCAATCAAGTGGCGCTCCGCTTCTTAGTTACTGGACTAAACACAGGGAAGCGATTCATTCTTCCCTGAGGAAATAAGCATTTCTCACATACATCTATCTTGGCACCAAAAGGGCTGGCTAAGCAAATTAATAGTGTAAACAAGATTGCACTGGGGAATGTCTGTCCTACTTAAGAGAATAAACTTTTTATGCACTTTGTGCACATCCACTTACATACAAATAATTGATATGCTAATTACAAATGATTCCTAAAGCCCCTTCCCTGAGGTGCTATACAATGCTGCTTAGTCTAGTTTGAATTACTAGTGTGTCCAGTGCTTGAAAGTAATAAAAATGCATGAAAAAATATTCCATGATTCAGTCTGGCTTTCCTCTCCTTGGGCTGAGTTAGTAAGGCTTGCCTATATTTAAACAGGATAGATATTTTTCTACTTCATCCTGAAAATATTTAAGATGGTCTCCACCCTCCAGCCTCAATTCCTTACCCTTCTCTTTAGGATTCTCCCACATAGAGGGATACACAAACTTCTTACCTCCAGCTCATTTCTCAGTTATATTTGCATGGTCTCTAGCATTAACATATACACACGACTTTCACCAACACTTGTTAGCTGGCTATTGGTTGTAACTATTTCGAGGAGGGTTTCCTTTAGTCCTTTAAGTATCAATGGTATATATGTTTCTCTAGAAAGTACAGTGGGCAGCAGTATAAGGAGCAAGGTCCAGCCAAACTTGACATCAGGGTCTCTTTGTCAGGTGTCAAGACACTGATTCCAGGTGATCTATGTACAATCCATGTCAACAGAACACAAGGCAGCTCATCAGTTCTGGTAGCTGCTGGGTGAGCGATATGCATTCAAAGCTGTGTCATTCAAAAGTGAGCCTACCAGGGAGCTTTCCTAGGCTAGACCTGAGAGACAAAGGAGTGATAAAATATGGGAGGGGTGTGAATTGAGGGAGGGCTAAAGGATACAAGGTAGAGAATAGATGAGAGGAATAATATTAATTCTATTGCTAGAAAGTTCTCTGAAGCAGAGAGTATTCACGTGATTTAGGATTTTTTTTCAGAGCAACTCATGTTAAAACATGTAATTCTCAAGATTTCCACTTATGGGCAAGATCTTCCTGTCTCAAGATCATTTCAGAAACTGTTCTAGCATCAGAACCTCTTAAACTTCTCTGGAAGAATCAGGTCACTTTGTGCAGTGGCAGGGCTTTTTTAGGATAAGAAGTGAGCAGGCAAAGTATACAGAAGTATACAGAACATCGGAGTCACAGAACAAACCCATAGCATTCAAGTAAACAAACAAAACATCACCCCAGAAGACTGGTAAGAAAGAGGGCTGTTATAGTATCTGGGTGACTTGTTGGTAGAGCTCAGGAATGGATTATGAAAGACACCTGCCAAAGGGCAGAGAAAAAGAAAAATGTATAACTATCAGTCTAGGGTCAGAGATACTGATAATCCATGGCACTGCAGTGCCTCCTAAGCACTGTCAAAAACACATACCTTGGTGTTCAAGAAAGGAGGAAGGGGGAGGGAAGGAAGAAAGGGGGAAAGGGAAGGGAAGGGAGCAAGCAAGCAAGGAAGGAAGGAAGGAAGGAAGGAAGGAAGGAAGGACGGCAGATAGAAAGAAAGAACAGCAGGCAAAAAGAAAGGTAGACAGAAAGACAGTGTCTTCGCTTATTGACCAGGATTTAAAGCCCAAAGGATCAGACACTGATAAAAAACTGTTCACTTCATCGGTAACCAAGTAATGGCTACAGGCAAAGTGAGGTCACTGATAGAACATTCAGGACAACTCATACAATTAGGCACAAATTATCCTATATTCTAAGGCACTTAAGGTCTTTTGAATTTAACATTTAAGAGGCACATCAAACTAGGAACAGTAAATGAATGTCCCATTTTGGCCTCATTTCCACCTGTGGCTAATATTAACAGTGAATTTAATTAGTGTCTGAGTCATCCATTTTCCAGAAACGATCGGCAATTGTACATCTGTCATACTGCAGAGAGGCAGGACAGAAGTTTATCAAGTAGAACAAAAGCATTTAAAACAAATATCTTAATCATGGTAGGCTGAGTTCAAAGTACGACAATTACAAAATGAATTTGCAGCTTCCCTTATCATTATCACTGGGCGAAAGAGAGCTAAAATTAAGGTTGTATAGCTAGCATACAATTGAAGAGAAGAAGATACTGTTAAGTTTTTTACCAACTCTTACATTGTGATAAAATGGGATAGAGGTGGAAATAATTATATGCAATTAATTGTCCGTAAATATGTTTACACAATTTCTGCTGTTCAAACAAAAGAGATTTTCAAGAAATTTGTATTGCTTAAAATTGCTATGTTAAAAGATGTGTTTATGTATTATTGTTTTGCCATATTACAATGTTCAAAGGTATAGCTATAACTGTTGAGCCTTCCTTCACTGAGGATTTCTATCTTCCTGTTTCTAAAATGAAATGATAAGGAGTCTGGAGTCCCAGGTGGAAGATAAATTCTAGATGACTTAACCATTATAATAAAAGAAAATCCTATCATCATTAAAAGTCAATAGTGAAAGGTTTATTCTACTTAAATGCCTTTTAATGATCTCCCTGGGTTCTTGTTTTATTTCATTAATATTGATGAACAGTTTATAGCATGGATGGGAAATTTCTATAGATAGATATGACCTTGTATTAGGACCAAAAGATGATATAAGTCATGCCTACCATTGCAAAAATGCTGAGCTAAAAAATATTTCATGATAACAGTCTAAAAAATTTTCTATTAAGTGATATGTGACACTATTCATTTTCAAAAGCAGAAAGTCTGGTTTTTTTCCATTAAAAATGAAGAATTAAAGCATATTTATAGAATCTCATATTTCCAAACTTTAATAAGGAATTAAAATCTAAGTAGTTAAATCTGATCATTATTCTTGTTTCCTATATATAAAATTATAAATTAAACCCACAGGATTAAGAGTTCTTTTTATTTCAGCAAACATTTAAGTTCTATTTAACAAACAGAATGGATTGTGAATATACTACACGTCACGTGGCTCATTTGCACAAAATTAGTTTCCTTTTGAGGGGTTTTTGTATAACTCTATAACTCTTTGAAATGAAGTTTTTGAAGAAGTCTTGGGGTAGCAATTTTTCCTTGTGAAAAAGTTTCATCCTTCCATTGGACACTTGGAATGTTTAATCTTAAACAGGTAATGTTTAAGAGATAGGCAAATGTAGGTTCACATTCTGGCTTCCTACTTACTAGTTGTGTGATTGTAAGCAAACTAATCTAAGCTTCAATTTTCTCATTTGTCAGATGAGAAAAAAACACCCATATCTGTAGGTTTTATAGATTGCACATTGTTAGAAGACTCAAATGAAATGGATCGAATAAAAAGTTAGTGCAGTTCCATGCACAGGCAAGTGCTCTTTAGAACTAGGCTATAGAGTGCAGGAGTACATTGCTTGTCAGTGCTTAGCACAGAGAAGTGCCTGGCACAGAGCAAACATTTAATAAAAATGCATCAATATAGGAATAAAATAGTGTCATTATAGCAAAAGATACCAATTCCTCTATGTTACATGGTAGTTTGCCCTTTTCTTCTTGTTACTATCTTAAAAATCCTGTAAGTCGAATTTAGATACTTGATTTATATAGTAGGATTGTCAGTGATTTCAATAGGTGAATCCCGAACTTATAGCAACACTGACTTTTATTTCAGAGGTCATGATAGACTCTAAGGATAATTACCCTTCACATAACATACAGAAGAGGCACAATTTTATGTATCAGAGATATGGGTTTTCTATTCTGAGTGTGATGGCAGTAGAGCTCTGGATAGATGGACAAACAAATTCCCCACAGGAATGAAAAATAGGTTAAGTGAACTATTCCTTTATAACCCTGCTGTCTAAGAGCTTGTTTGGGGTTGGATACTCATGGTTAGTCCTGGGTAGTTAATCCTTGCAGTACAATCAATGTCTGAAAAGATATCAAACCTGTAAAGAGGACCTACTGCCAATCCTTTTCAAGCTTTTCCAGGAAATTGAAGAAACAGAAACTCCCAGTTTCTATGAGGCAAATTCTGATACCCAAAGCAGACAAAGACACCACAAAAGGAAAATTACATACATTCCTGATGAACAAAGATTCAAAGTTCCTCAACAAAATACTAGTAAATAAAATCCAACGACTCATCAAAAAGACAAGTCTTCGTCATGACTAAGTAGGACTCATCCCAGGGATACAAAATGGTTTAACACTCAGAAGTCAATCAACATAATACACCATATCAATAAAAAAGATAAAGCCCATATGATCATATCAATAGGTACAGAAAAAGCTTGTGTTCATGATAAAAAGTCTTAACAAAATGGGAGTCAAAGGAACTTTCCTCAATATAGTAAAAGCTGTCTACCACAAGCCCACAGCAAGCATTATTCTCAATGGGGAAAAACTAAAAACATTCCCTCTAAGATTGGGAACAAGATAAGGTTGCCCATTCTCACAGTTATGGTATTCAATATAGTATTGGCAATAATTGGCATAGCAGTTAGGAGGAAAAAGTATTAAGGGCATCCAGATAGGAAAGGAAGAGGGAAAGCTCTTACTATTTGCTGATGACATGATATTATACTTAGAGAATCTTAAAATCTCTACTGAAAAAGTTCCTAGAAACAATAGACTTGTATAGTAACATGGCAGGTTGCAAAATCAATACCTAAATGTCCATGGCTTTCCTATTACAAATAATGAAAAAGAAGAAAGTGATATTTAAAAAAATCCCAATCATAATTGTGCCACAGAAAATGAAGTACCTTGGAATCAGCTTAACTAAGGAGGTAAAGGAACTGTACAAAGAAAACTATAAAAGCCCTTCTGGCTACTGATTAAGCTGTTTAATGGACATGATCCCAGAGACTCACAAACGAATCTCAGAACCCAGCGGATTTTGGCAGAAATGCGTCTGGACTCTGCATTAGGTTACCAGTGCCGGGCCACCCCAGGTGGGAAAAGGTGCCATCCTTCTGCCTATTTCCCCTGGTGGCTCGGTGGCCGCCATCTTCCAGAAGCCTATGGATAGTCAGGTATGGGCCAGCAGTGACAAGATATGTGGGGCCTCATGGGATGGGGATGGAGCAGGTCCTTGTCCTCCCCCACCCCAACGAGTCGCCGCCCATGCACGGCCCTTCCAGCTACTGATTAAGCTGGTTAATGGCCATGATCCCAGAGACTCATAAATCTCGGAACCCAGCAGCTTTTGGCAGAAATCCCTCCAGGTTTAATTATTAAAATTTCAGAATTCCAAAATCATGCGGCCACTATTGCGGCCATGTGACATCATATGCTATTCATAATCAGCAATAGAAAACAAATTGCCTAATGTGGCCTAAAGTCTGAGTGTTGGGGGAAAATCCCAAACAATAATGGTGGGTCTCTTGTTGAAATATTGAATGCAATCAAAGTAGAGAGAGAATAATGTGGAAATCATCTGCCACATAGGTAGGGGGAAGGTGTGGGATGGGGGTATACTGGGGATTTTGGTGGTGGAAAATGTGCACTGGTGAAGGGACAGGTATTTCATCATTGTATGAGCAAGACTTAAACCCGAAAGCTTTGCAACTGCTCTCACGATGATTCAATAAATAAATTTATAAAAGAAAAAGAAAGAAAACTACAAGACTCACTTAAAAAAATAAAAGAAGAAATAAGGAAATGGAAACATCCCCTGCTCATAAATTGGGAGCATTAATATTGTCAAAATGGCAATAATCCCCAAAGTATTATACAGATTCAATGTGGTCCCTATAAGGATACCCAGGACATTTTTCAAGGAAATAGATCAAATCCTCCTGAATTTCATATGGAACAATAAACCCCCATGAAGAGTTAAGGCAATCCTTGGGGAAAAGATGATGGAAGGCATCACCTTCCCCAACTTGAAACTGTACTAAAAAGTGGTAGTAATCAAAACAGCATGGTATTGGAATAAAGACAGACCTGTAGACCAATGGAATAGAGTTGAATATCCTAGCACAGACTCTCAAATATATGATCACCTAATCTTTGACAAGGGAGCAAGAAACATGAAGTGGAATAAGGAAAGCCTGTTTACCAAGTGGTGCTGGCAAAACTGGAAACTGGAGAGCTACATGTAAAAATATGAACTCTGGAGAGACACACATACGAATCTCAGAACCAAGCAGCTCACTGCAGAGATGCCTCCAGACTTTACAATAGGCCACTTTCACCGGGCCACTCCAGACATGAGCAGGTGCTGTCCCTTCGCCTGCCCCCTAGGAATCCTGGTGGCCGCAATCTTCTAGAACCCAACAAAAAGTCCAGGTACATGGGAGCAGAAGTGGCAAATGCCAGGCTTCACGGAACAGGGACTGGATGAGGAGGGGCCAGCCCTTCTCCTTCCCCTGTCCCCGATGGGACTCTGAGACAACGCCCACAAAATGCCCCATCTACTTATTAAGCTCCTACACTGCCATGATCCAGAAATGCAAACGCGAATCTCAGAACCAAGCAGCTCTCTGCAGAGATCTCTCCAAACCCTAATTATTATAATTTGAGAATTCCTAGAGCATGGAGAGCAGCCACGTGACATTATATGCTATCCATAACAAGCAACACAAAACAAATTGTCTAGCATTGCCTTTTTGGCAGGTTTGAGTGGTGATGGGACTGTTGTTGAAACATTGAATGCAATCATAGTAGAGAGAGAGTATTGTGAAAATTGTCTGCCACACAGGCAGGGGGAGGGTTGAAATGGGGGGATACTGGGGATTTTGGTGGTGGAAAATATGTACTGGTGAAGGGATGGGTGATTGATCATTGCATGACCGAAACTCAAATATTGTAACTGTATCTCACAGTGAATCAATAAAAAGGGGGAAAATGAACTCTGAAAACTATCCAACACCATGCACAAAAGTCAGATCAAAATTGATTAACAATTTCAGCATCAGACCTGAATCCATAAGGTACATGAAAGAAAATCTAGGCAAAACCCTCCATGACATGAAGCTAAAAGCATCTTCAAAGATGAAACCCCACTGTTGACCAAGCAAGTGGAAACAAAGATAAACAAATGGGACTACTTTAAACTAAAAAGCTTCTTCACCTCAAAAGAAACCATGACCAAGACACAAAGACAGCCCATGGAATGGGAAAAACTATTCATCCAATACCCATCTGATAAGGGGTTAATATCAAAGATGTACAAGGCACTGGTAGTACTTTACAAGAAAAAGACAGTCAACCTCATCACAAGATGGGGAGAAGAAATGAACAGAAACTTCCTCAAAGAAGAAATTCAAATGGCCAAAAGGCACATGAAAAAATGCTCTACACCACTAATCATCAGGGAGAGACAAATCAAAACAACAATGAGATATCTTCTTACACCACAGAGACTGGCACACATCAAAAAGTACAAGAACAACCAGTGCTGGCAAGGATGTGGGGAGAAAGGGACTGTCATTCATTGTTTGTGAGAATGCCACTGGTCCAGGCATTTTGTAAAACAATATAGACACTCCTCAAAAAACCAGAAATTGAGCTCCCATATGACCCAGCAATACCGCTTCTAGGAATATATCCCGGGATTGCAAAATAGTGCAGCATAAATGACATCTGCACTTGTATGTTTACTGCAGCACTGTTCACAATAGCCAGAATCTGGAAGCAACCCGAGTGTCTGAAAACAGAAGACTGGTTATGGCACATCTACACAATGGAATACTATGCAGCTGTTAAAAAAGATGAAGTCATGAGAGATAAACCCGGAGCCGCTGAGCGTGAATCGGACCCTCTGCGGCGCTTAAAGACTTTGACTCCAAAGATGTAACACATTCGGGCATCCAGCGCAGCACCCGAGAGCAATGCATTGGGACACCAAACTGGGCTACAACCCGGTGCTGCTGGGGGTGGATTTTTTTTTTCCTCCCCACCCTGTCTTCCTGCATGGAAAGCGGCGGGCTGGCGGCACCATGTGGCAGGCGCCATCTTCTGATTCCAGACCCACAGGTATTCGGATTTTACTTTGGGGGCTCCCAGGAACTCATGGGAAGGGGGCGTAACCGGCACGCCCTCGGCCCAGATAAACCCAGAGCCGCTGAGCGCGAATCGGACCCTCTGCGGCGCTTAAAGACTTTGACTCCAAAGATGTAACACATTCGGGCATCCAGCGCAGCACCCGAGAGCAATGCATTGGGACACCAAACTGGGCTACAACTCGGTGCTGCTGGGGGTGGATTTTTTTTTTTTCCTCCCCACCCTGTCTTCCTGCATGGAAAGCGGCGGGCTGGCGGCACCATGTGGCAGGCGCCATCTTCTGATTCCAGACCCACAGGTATTCGGATTTTACTTTGGGGGCTCCCAGGAACTCATGGGAAGGGGGCGTAACCAGCACGCCCTCGGCCCAGATAAACCCGGAGCCGCTGAGCGCGAATCAGACCCTCTGCGCCTAAAGACTTTGAATTCAGAGACTTCTTACAGCAATGCACTGGGACTGTGAGCTGGGCTATGTAATTTCTGGCAGAATTCTCCCTGGACTTTATACAGAAATCCAAAACCGCGCGGACGCGGCCGCGTCCGCGCGACTTAACATTTATAATTGTTCAGCAATGTGAATTGGTTCCATTTGAACAGGTCTGACTTGGGGGGGAAACTCCAAATAATAACAGTAAGTTTTTGTTGAAAATATTGAAGGTTTTTAATGTAGCAGCCACCTCTGGACTGTGAACTAAGCAAAAGCCCCACGCTGGCCGACGTGGCGTGGCGTACACCATACTATGAGGCTCAGGAAGGGGGATGAGGGGGAAAAAGAAAAAAAAAAGGGAAAAGGAAAAAGAGAAAAAAAAAGAGAGAGAGAGAGTTATGTCAACTATAGTGAGTTTTGTGTTGAATTATGGAATGTAATCAAGGTAAAGAAAAAATGAAGTGAAATTCATTAGTTATACAGTAGGGGGTAGGGGGTGGGGGCGGGGGGTATACTGGGGTTTCTGGTGGTGGAATATGGGCACTGGTGAAGGGATGGGTGTTTGAGTATTGTATAACTGACATATAAACCTGAGAACTTTGTAACTTTCCACATGGTGATTTAATAAAAATTAAAAAAAAAAAAGATGAAGTCATGAAATTTACTTATAAGTGGATGGTTTGGGAGAGTATCATGATAAGTGAAATGAGTCAGAAAGAGAGGGACAGACATAGAATCACTGCACTCATTTGTGGAATATAAAACAATATATTAGACTAATATCTAAGGACAGTACAGACAAGGGCCAGGAGGATTGCTCCATGATTTGGAAGCCTGCATCATGTGCTGTGGGAGAAAGTTGGGATACAGAGGGACTGCTAATTCCATGATGGCTGGAGGGATTGCTCAGGATGGGAGATGTGTACTGAAAGTAGACAAAGGACCAAACTTGATGACCTCTCTCTGTATTGCAAGCCATGATGCCCAAAAGTAGAGATTAAGAAGGAAGGTGCTTGCCACAGAGGTGGGGTGGCATGGGGTTGGTGGGAGGGATAATGGAAACATTGGTGGTGGAAAAGACGCATTGGAGGAGGAATGGGTGTTTGATTACCTTATGACTGAAACTCAATCATGAAGCTTTGTAATTGTATCACACAGTCATTCAATAAAAAAGAAAAGAAAAAGAAAAGAAAAATGCTCTACACTACTAATCATCAGGGATATGCAAATTGAAAACAACAATGAGATATCATCTCACACTATAGATATTGGAACACATTCAAATAAACAAGAACAACCGATGCTGGTGTGAATACAGAGAGAAAGAAACTCTCATTCATTGCTGGTGGGAAAGCTGAATGGTCCAGACTTTTTGGAAAACAATATGGACATTCAACATTTGAAAAAAGAGGGTGAATAATGAATATGATACTTTTTATTTTCTCATAAAAGAAAGGAAGTAAAATGGAGCTATTTTTTCTGACATCTCTGAATTTTTTTTATAGGTTAGAAGTACTTAATGGGAAAGACATTTTTTTTTCAATTTTGTGTTATAAGTCATTGGACTCAAGGTAAATATGGCAAGAACCAAATACAATTAGGTTCTTGGTTCATTATTATTATTATTATTATTATTATTATTATTATTATTATTTTGGGGTCATACCCAGTGGTGTTCACGGTTTATTTCTGACTCTCTGCTCAGGGATCATTCCTGGCAGGGTTCAGGGGACCATATGCGCTGCCAGGGATAAAACCTGGTAAGGTTAAGTGCCTGATCTGCTATACTATCTCTCCAGCCCAGGTTCTTATTTTAATAACTACTGTTATGCAATAAAGTTCATCAGAATAAGTTTTGCTCCTCTGGTCAGTTTGATACTTTTCCTAATAAAGTTCTACATAAGTGAATATAAAAACTGCTATTAAATGAGACGCTCTGTTTAAGAGACTTTAATAAGTATATTCATTGAAAAGTATGGTTAATAATGTTTTCCTTTGGGTAAATATTTACGTAGTGTCTGTATTTAATTAAATCAAAAAGTTGGAGAGTTGAATATTCTTAATGTTAGCTTTCCCCTGAAAACATTGAACTGACAATGCCAACTTCAGTATACTTTGTACTCACAGACATTATAAACACCACATATATAGCTTTCCTGTGATATATACACAAATGACTGGGCATTTAGTTAAGAACGTTTGCTGCTTTTTAGGGCTACAAAATGAAGATAGGGGTGCAAATGAAAAAGTTTAAGGATAGTAGATATTCTCAAACTATGCAGACATCACATCATGGACTGGAGCGATAGCATAGCGGATAGGGCATTTGCCTTTCACGTGGCCGACCTGGGTTTGATTCCTCCGTTGTTCTTGGAGAGCCCAGAAAGCTACCGAGAGTATCTTGCCCGCACGGCAGAGCCTGGCAAGCTACCCATGGCATATTCAATATGCCAAAAACAGTAACAACAAATCTCACAATGGAGACATTACTGGTGTGCGCTCGAGCAAATTGATGAGCAATGGGATGACAGTGATACAGTGACAGTGATGCAGACATCACAACAGCTCACAGTAGGCAAACAGTTTGGTCATCTTGCAAACTCTAAGGTTTCAGAGTGGTATTTATCAAAACCTCCCTTGAACTGGTAGCAAGAAAACACTTGCCTTTCTTCTCCAAAGTTTTTAACTCTAAAAGCTCCCAATATCTATAGGTACAGATCTATATAGATCTCCAGTATCCTTATAACATACTGGAAGTAGATTAAACAATAAAATGATCTCGCACTGCATTTGAGTACAATTACAGTGCAAACAGGTTAAACACAGGGCACTTTACCTCATTTTAGACAGTGTAGCTTGGCCACTAGCAAACCTTTCCTTTGGAGTAACAGCTTTCCTCTTTTGGGAATTGCATTTAATTCATGAAATAACCACGGAAAGGAGTGTGGTGGACCTTTGTGTAAATTAATATATTATACCTCCATCCCTATACATGACCTATAGTTTTCATTTGAAGGAGGAGGGGTGCTTATAAGAGCAACATGGATATTCCTTTACACCAGTGAAATGAGAATGCTACCATTTGTAACAACGGTAGCAGCTTCCATGGAAATTATAGGAAACTTTTGGAAGTCACAGTCCTTGCCCTTCTATATAGGTACTGAGCAAACTTAGCTGTCTTTTACATAAAATGGAATTGAAAGTCTTTTGGTGTTGAAAGTGTTCATGCGAAGATTCTTTATATATTCAATGAGCAAAAGACATCATAGCCAATTTTTAAGCTAAGAGAGGTATGTTCAACCTTGAGATACAACTGTTTAGGGTCAAGGATAAGGCTCAGTAGTAGAATATATGCCTTACATGTGTGAAGCTTGGAGTTGGTTGATCTCAAGCAACACACACATCACTGGATGTGGCTTTCATCGTAATAAAAATTCTTTTCTGGGGTAGATTAGTTCATCCCTGACTTGCATGTGTTAGGACCTGAGTTCAATCCTTCACACTGAACAAAAGATGCAATTGTTAATTTCTTGCCTGCTTTGCTGGTAAAGTCAAAAGAATAAATCAGAAGAGGGGAGGGGAGGAAAGGGAAGTGAAAGGGCTTGTGAATCACACACTGAAAAGCAGTTCAGAAACAAATTAGAAATTGGAATTGGATGGCATACAAAAACTAGAGCACACTGTAAGTGAGTCAGATAAAGAGTGAGTCAAAACTATAGATAACAACGAGATACTAGTGGAAGGTCATGGGCACTTTGGGGGAAAGGAGTGCAGTAACTCTGTAAATCAATACTATAAATTTTAATAATACTAAAATCACAGAAAACTATAATGAAAAAAAACTTTACACTAAAAATTATAAAGAAGAGACAGCCAACCAGTGAGACTCCAGAATAAAAAGAATGCAAAGGAGAGAACACATACATTGAAGGGTCTTTTTTCAATCGAAGCCATTCCTGCATCTATGTCTACTGTATCTTTTGGGTCAGAAGTCATAATGGCAAATGTGCAAAAATGACTCTGGTTCCAAGCCACAAGTTGAGAGGTACTCAAATGCATGATTGGGAACCAAATGGAGTTATTAGGACTAATCCTCTAGAAAGCAATTTAGTTGGATGGTTTAGTTCTCTGTGTTCCTTTTTCCTTATACTGGTCTGCTACCAATTCCTGCTTCTCTGAATGCTCACGGGGCTCACACTGTAACCTTTCAACCTTTCACAATATACTGTCACTAAAAGCTACACAAAGCCATACCTCGATGACAGAGTGAGGGCGAGGAAGAGAGGTTATGCCAAAATATAATTTTAAGGCCTATTTCTAATTGTAGAATTTTAGATATTAGTACAATTAGGTGGAAGAGAAGCCTAGGTTAGGCTTGAAGCCTGTCTGGATCTCCTGGAAACTTGTCATATAACACCTTGACCAGACTTGACTATCGAAGGAAATCTAAGGGACAAATTACTATACAGCCTGGAACCTGCTGTTCTGGATGGTCACTGCTCTGATTGCGGGTATCCATAGAAAAAAGGGGCCTTGGGAATCATAAACTGATGTCTGGTACTTTAGTAGGCAGGCTGGAAGGATCTTTAATAAATGCTGGCCTCCTGTCCACTGGGGTAGAATAAGCAATGCAGTCTCTGTAAAGGCAAATCATGTGTGATCTTTCACAGATCTTTTCCTAGGGACCAAACTCACCATTATAAACATGTCTAGTTAAACTTGATACCAACTCTATCTTAAACCATGAATTACCAGGGGATTAAAAAGGTTTCAATAGTGTATCAGAAATTATTTTAGAGAGTGAGAATATAAACTTAAGGGAGAAACATGTTTTTTTTTCTGACTGAAGAAGGGTAAACAGATTTCCTTGGGGGTGAAGTCGACTGATAAATCCTCAAGTTTGCAGATGATACTCACCTTTTCCAGGCAGTGAAATGCCAACAAAAGGGAGAAATAAAAGAGGACCTTTTGAAAGGTTTTATAATTGGAAGAAGATCTTTAATTGGGTCACGTACATTTAAGGTAATCTAGTTAGGGCCAGATACTACAAACAGAACTTGCAGGATAATGGGTGCTGACCTTTAAATTAAGACCTAGGAAAGAGCTTTAGGAAATCCTGTGGCAAGAACACTGTAGAAAATTACCTAGCTTCTTGCCATGGCAGGAAAAAACCAAAAAAATGCTGGGCATTGTCAAGAAAAAGAGTAAAAGGGAAAAAAATCTCATTTTATATAGAACTATAGTATATTTTCATTGGTAAAATTCATAAGAGCAGCTCTGATTTGTATGTCTCAATGGCAGAGCACAGCATGAAGAAAACAAAAAAGACCCTTAAAACCATCACTGACAGATTTCAAAAATCTTATATGTGGGTGGGAGGGGGATAGTTCACAACCAGGTGTGCCAGGGAACACTCGTGGTAGTGCTCAGGGGATCATATGTGGTGCCAAGGATTGAACCAAGGTCTGTCATGTGCAAGGCAAGGTAAACACATTACCCACTGTAATATCTCTGCTCCCAAAAGCCTTTTCAGTTGACTAATACAGAAGAAGACAATGGACAAGATCGAAACTGAAAAGTTAGTGCTGCTGAGAGGCTTGCCAAAGATATTTATCTAAGAGGCATCTCTCAAGCAATAAGTTTTTCAGTTTTAATACTTGTACTTTATACAGTGACCAGTGATGATTGCTAGTGTATGCTCTTTTTGGTTCTTTTGCTTTTGGTTTTTATTTTGGGGTGGGGGCACACCCATTAATTCTCAGGGCTTACTCCTGACACTGTGATCACTACTGGCAGTTCTGTAGTGCCCTGACCATATGCAGTGCTGGGACTCAAACATTGGCTGCTCACATGCAAGGCAAACATTAAACCACTGTATAAACTCTCCAGTGCAGCATGCTCATTTAGGACATGCTTGTTTACACCAGAGACAGAGAGAAGTCTGATCCTGGTGGTGAAGGGATTAGAAGTGACTCCATTCCCATTATTTAGCTTAAGCAATGTTTCTCACTTATAATAAGACTCACTTTCTCTGCTGCCAATGCCAGCAGTGAATTTTACCTGATCAATCTCAATTTTTACATATACAAGTTTAATCTCTGTCCTATCACCCCCAATTCTGTAGGGCTTCTCTGCTGCAGTGATACACACTAGCAAACTGCCTATAAGTGACTATAATTGCATGTTTAGCATAGCATGGAAAGAACAAATTTATTACACCAATTTAACATGATGGACAGAAATCAAGAACTCATAATAATGTACATCTTAATATTCACGATTGTATGGAAGCAGCTCTCCATAATTGGTGAGCTGTAACAGATCAAATCAGGTCAATAATATTATATACATGGAGATTTTGGTTAAGAAAGTAGAAGTAAAAAAAAAGAAAGAAAGTAGAAGTAAAGGGATTTCCTGGATAGCAGAATCTCTGCTCTTGTGATGGCTTTGATTATATGGGTAGCAAGTAAGATCACACTAAAAGTGTGGCTCTGGTACTTGGCTCTCCTATACAGTGGCCACTTACCTGACTAAATATGCATTACGAACAGTGTAAAAGCAATATGGGTAGACAGAGGTTTTCTTTACAAACTGTTTCTTAATTAAAATCAAGAATTTCATAGGAGGCAAGGTGGGGTATTGGGGGATGGGGTGGGGATTGTGGGAGGGATACTTGGAACATTGGTGGAGGAGAATGGGCACTGGTGGAGGGATGGGTAAATGATCACTGTATGACTGAAATGCAAACATGAAAGTTCATAAGTTTGTAACTGTAACTCATGGTGATTCACTAATAAAAATAAAAAAAAAAGAATTTCATGGGAACGGAGGTAAGTTCCTCCTTTAGAAATACAATCCACTTGTTATTGGCTTGTGGTACTTCCATACCTTTCACATATGTGGTAATATTTTTCATCCCGTATGCCATCCTGAATCGGCACATTTACACTGTAGTATCGTCCTTTTCCTAGGCCAACATCAGACACATCACCTGTTCCTGTAAGAGAAGAGCACTGTGAATGATTTTAAAACATGAGTACTAGAAAACCTGATGGAATCCGACAGGTAGTCAAAAGACCAAAAGGTTGATTAAGAGAACAATGAGTTAGTGACGGCTTTTAAGATATCAAATTAAGAAAAATAATACAGAAAATTAACTGATATAATCAAAGTTGGGGAAGCAGGAAAGCCAGCAGAAAATAGAAAACATTTATTGCCAAGTTTGCTGTATGAAATAAAAGAAACTAAATACTTTGCTTGATTTTTCAAGGGTCTCAGACTGATATAATATTAACACATCATTGCAATTATCAGGATGTTAATATAATATATTAATTGCAAATGAGCTATCTATTGATAGCCCATAAAAATCACCTACAAAAAGAAATAGCACTACATGTTTCTGATCATGCTCACCTATAATAACTGTGTTAAAATTTTGCATCAAGTGGAGTACCAAAAAGAAATTCAAATATAAAACCAACAATATTAAAATATAAGTATTTTTAAGACTCTGGTGTTTATTCTTCAAACGTAATTCTGAACACACAAATCACTTTGGGGGATTCTTTCATGAGGTAAGTGTACCCAGTGATGCTCAGTTGTTATTTCTGGAACTGTGCTCAGGAATCACTCCTGGCGGTGCTTGTGGGACCATATGGAATTCTTGAAATCAAACCTGAGTCAGCTGCATGCAAAGCAAGTGTCCTACCCATGACACTATTGCCCCAGCCCAAGAACACAAAATTCACTTGCCTGGAAAAAATCCTGGGGAGAATTTGTGCAGGGACACCGTCATAACTTTGGAGGTGAAACTGAAAGCATCTTCTACACCTATCACAGAAAAAACAGCAGAACAATCAGTTTATGTGATAATGCTACCCCAGTTTCCAACAATGGAAACTGTAGACAGCAGCTGTGATAAAGAGAAGAGAAAGTAGAAATAATAAAGATAACAATGTTAAGCAAGGAATAAGGCAGCATATTCCTCTGATATTTGATCTTTGTAATTATAGAAATAAGTAGAACTTTAGTCTTAAATGTTGGTGTTCCTTTTTAAAATTTATGTAAAATTATTTTCGGCTCCCCTTTCATAAGCAATGGGATGTCCAAACTTTTTTAAAACACCGACTATATATTACTGAAAATTAAAAGTTGGATATTTGTTATTCCTATATTTAATTCTGATAGTTTTTTTTTTGGTTTCGGTTTGGGCCCACATGTGGCATTGCTGTGAGATCAGTCCTAGTGATGTTCGGATGACCATATGATGCCGGCAATCAAACCTGGGTCAGCCACATGCAATGAAGTGTCCTATCTGCTGTACTATTGCTCTGGCCCCCTTGATGGCAGTTGCCGCAAGTGGTGGTAATGGGAAGGGCAGTTAGGATAGAGAAGGGACCACTATGACAATGATACTGTGAAATGATCATCCTGGACAAGAACTCAGCGCTGAAAGCAGGCAAAGGGACAAACATGATAACCTTTCAGTATCTGTATTGCAAACCATAATGTGAGTAGGTAGGAGAGAGAAGAAAAGTGTCTCCCATAGAGCAGATTGGGGGGGGCAGGAGAGAAACGGGGGACATTGGTGGTGGGAAATGTACACTGGTGAAGGGGCAGGTATGGAACACTGTATGACTGCAATGCAATCATGAACAAGTTTGTAACTGTGTATATCACAGTGATTCAATAAAAATAAAAGTGAATACATTTTTAAAATATTGAAGTAAAACTGCATTATAGCACTGCATAAATTTCAGATGTGCATCACTGAAACTCAACATGTATTTCCCTGTATCCAAATGTGTAAGTTCTCCCTCTTGCTTTCCTGCACCTGTAAACTGTCCAAAAAATTTGTTTTGTCTTTAGAGCATCTGTTTGTTTCCTTTATACATGGCATATAAGTGAAATAATATGGTGGTCTTCTCCTTCTAGCTAATTCCATGAAATATAATACCCTCTAGCTCCACCCATACTGTTGTAAATGGGAGGATTTCATCTTTTCCGAAGCTGAATAGTACTCCATTGTGTATATATACAATGTCTATTTTTATCCATTTGTTATACAATAGGAACTCATACTTCTTCTAGTTGGGAGGACACATTCGGGTTGGAAGATGTGAACTAAAAGTAGACTATAGACTGAACATGAAGGCCATTCAATACCTCTATTGCAAACTACAACACCCAAAAGGAGAGAGAACAAAAGGGAATGCCCTGCCTCAGAGGCAGGGTGGGGTGGTGGGGGATTGGGTGTGGGTGGTGAGAGGGATACTGGGATCACTGGTGTAGGTGAATGGGCATTGTTGGAGGGATGGGTAAACGATCACTGTATGAGTGAAATGCAAACACAAAAGTTCATAAGTTTGCAAGTGTACATCACAGTGATTCTCTAATAAAAATTAAAAAAATTAAAAATTTAAAGTAGAGACATAAAAACAAAAACAAAATATAATGTTGCAATAAAAATGGGAAGGCACATCTCTCTGTGAATTGGTGCTACTGCATGTAGGAGGTAACTTACAAGAACTAGATCATACAGAATCTGAGTAACCATTACCTCTTCTCTTCAATGATGTTGCAATAACCTAGGGTCTTACACACATTTTTAGCTGCAGTGCTTGCTAAAGGTTGTACATTAGGTTAATTTCAGTGATTAGATAGATTTTCACTCCGTTAGTTCTAGTGTGTACACATATCGTCTCTGGAGTACACAGTTCAGTTTAGGTGCACAATTTATTTTTTTTTTGTATTTAACATTTTCCCCCAAGAATTTATTTGCTTAAAACCACTAATATTTTATTTGCTTCCCTTTAAAAATAAGAACAAAGGGAAGGAACAGTGGGGAAGTAGGAATAGAGAATAAAAGGATGAACGAAGGAAGAGTTAGAAAGAGGGAGGAGTGATGGAGGAGAAAGACAGAGAAAAGAGACAAACATAAAGGGGATAGGAAGACAGAATAAAAGAAAGCCTGAAAGCACCTGCTGCAAAAAATCTTTTCTTCTATTTAGCTGTATTTTATTTATTAATTGAGGTATAGTGATTTAGAATATTGTTAATGATGGTTTCCTGTGTATATGATTGCAACACCACATCCATCACTAAGTGTACCCATTTGCTTCCAGGTCCACATTTCTTATTTTTTGTTTGTTTTTTTTTTTTGCTTTTTGGGTCACACCCAGTGATGCACAGGGGTTACTCCTGGCTGCACACTCAGGAATTACTCCTGGTGGTGCTCAGGGGACCATATGGGATGCTAGGAATCAAACCTGGGTTGTCCATGTGCAAGGCAAATGCCCTACCTGCTGTGCTATTGCTCCAGCCCACCAGGTCCGCATTTCACATCCCTTTCCAACTGCCCTCCCCAACTCAGTTTTGTGGATCAGTAAAACAACGTTATAGTACTTATGTTATCTTTAAGTCCTACACATTAGACAGATCATTCTGTATCTACTTCATTTCTTCTGACTTCAATATGATCCTCTAGTTTCATCCACGTCGCAGAAAACTGCATGATTTTGTTCTTTCTTGGAGCTGCATAGTATTCCATTGTGGGCATATGACATAACTTCTTGATCTATTCATCCATAGTTGGGCATTTGGGTTATTTCCACATCTTGGCTATTATACTAAGTGCTGTGAAAAAGATATGTGTGAATATCCTTTCCAATGAATACTTTTGTATTTTGGGAATAGAGACCAAGAAGTTTCATCACTGGTATATTCCACTGGGTTCTGGAGTTCTATTCTTATAATTTGGACAGATTTCCATCCATAGAGGCTGAACCAGATGACATTACTAATAGTAGGATGAGGGTTCCTTTCTCAAGGTGCACAATTTCCTTTTTATTTTTTTATTTAAAATTTTTCTCATTTGAAACTATATTTAACACCATGATTTACAAAGTTGTTCATAACTGTCATTTCAGATAATGAATATCAATCTCATACCAACACCAATCCCACCACCAATGAGGCCTTCACTCCAAAGTCCAAAGTTACCCACCCACTCCAGCCTGCCCCCTTAGCAGGCACAAAATAATTTATATTGCTTGTTACAACATATAACAGCTTATACATATAACATATACAACATATAACAGCTTCCCTCCCCACCCTGAGCAGAGCTCCCGGCGGCCAAAGACCACAGGAACCTAGCTACAGCCATGCTCGAGGCCCCTCTCCACACTTTTGGACGGGCCTCAGGCATGAAGGTACTGGCAGAGGAACCCAGGTATGTGTAATCCCATCAACAGCCAACATCCAGAGACTTAAAAGCGAGCTCCCAGAAGAGCACAACTGTGATGTCTTGTAGCCTACTTACTTCTCCCTCTAGGAGAAACGGGCAAGCTTCTGAGAGTTTCCTGCCCACATGGGACAGCCTTGCAAGCTTCCCATGGTGTATTCAAACACTAAATGCAGTAACAAGCTGGATCTCATTCCCCTGACCCTGAAAGAGCCTCCAGTGTGACATTGTTGAGAGGGCCGAGCTGAGAGAGACTTCTAAGATCTCAGGGAAAGGATGAATGGAGAGTTTACTGAGCTGGCTCGAGAAATCGACGATTAACGGGGATTTCGTGATTCGTGATTCGTTACAACATATAATATCATAATGGTGTTACTAAGATTACTGTCTGAGGATTTTCTGGGCTATTAGGTGCTAGTTGAGGCCTCTGTGCTATTGTTTTAATTTTCTCTGTTTCTACTTGGCTGTCACTATTGTGAACTTTGGAGATGGTGTACAGGGACATATGTGGCCGTGCACTCCAGCAGCTGCATCACTAGGAAGACTCAGCACCATGGTGTCTTGGGTTTACCAGATTCAGTGCATGGTGGATTCTCTCTGAGATGGGTTGTAGGGCTATGCCTCCCCCCTTTTATTGATTCACCGTGAGATACAGTTACAAAGCTTTCATGTTTGATCTTCGGTCATACAATCATCAAATACCCATCCCTTTACCAGTGCACATTTTCCACCACCAAAATCCTCAGTATTCCCCCGTGCCCCATTTCCAACCCTCCCCTGCCTGTGTGGCAGACAATTTCCCCCATACTCTCTCTCTACGTTGGTTACATTCAATATTTTGACACCAGTCCCACCACCACTCAAATCTGCCGAAAAGGCAATGCTAGACTACTTCCTTTGTATTGCTTGTAATGGATAGAATATAATGTCCAGTAAATTCTGTGTCGTTCTCTTCCAGAAGCTTTAGTTTATAGACTCTGGGTCTTGGCCGTTAATGAGATTACATGGTGCCGGGGGCAGTTTGTGGGTAAGACTGCCAAGCTACTGGAAAACTAGATACCTGGTGGGAGGGGGCCCAGTTCCGATACAAGCGGGCTTAGAGATCTCAGTCAAGGGTTCCTGCATATCTGGGTTTTCCTGCTGGTTTGCTCTTGGGTGAGGCTCGTCCCCTATTGGGTGAGGCTTGTCCCCTCTTGGGTGAGGCTCGTCCAAGCGTGTGGAGAGTGGCCTTGAGCATGAAGGCGGTTGGGTTCTGGAGGTTTTCAGCTGCTGGAGTTCTGCTTGGGGTGGGGAGGGAAACTTAACCCATGCCCCTCTGAGGTGCCCCTGTGAAGACAGCTTGGCACGGGGTCAGGACATTCTGCAGCCTCTCTTTCTGGAGCTTTAGTTTATAGTCTCTAGGTGTTGGCCATTGATGAGATTACATGGCACAGGGTCAGTTTGTGGGTGTGACTACCAAGCTACTGGAAAACTGGGGAACTGGGTGGGGGAGGCCCAGGCCCAATCCAAGTGGGCTTGGAGATCTCAGTCACGGGTTCCCACTTACCAACCATGCCACCGGCCCTAACTGCGTCTTTTGATCTCTTTTGAGATTTATGGGTCACTGAAATAAGGTCAATAAATGAGCTTATATAGCTAAGCCAGAGGTGGTTTGTGGATGTGGCTCCCACATACCTAACTTCTGGCTGTTTAATTTCTTGGTAAACTTGGCCCCAAGTTGTTGGGGTCTATCCAAACGCACAGCAGCAATTTTGGGGTATCTGGAAGTCTGAAGGCACCATCAGGCTGCTGATGCACTCGCCCCACAGGTACAGGGTGACAAGCTGGTGGCACCATATCCCAGGGGTTTGGCATTTAAATGTGAGTGGAGCCCAGATAAATCCGGAGCCGCTGAGCGCGAATCGGACCCTCTGCGCCTAAAGACTTTGATTCCAAAGATGTAACACATTCGGGCATCCAGCGCAGCATCCGATAGCGATGCACTGGGACACCAAACTGGGCTACAACTCTGTGCTGCCGGGGGTGGATTTTTTTTCCTCCCCACCCTGTCTTCCTGCACGGAAAGTGGCGGGCTGGCGGCACCCATGTGGCAGGCGCCATCTTCTGTGACTCCAAACCCACAGGTATTCGGATTTTACTTTTGGGGCTCCCAGGAACTCAGGGGAAGGGGGCGTAACCGGCACGCCCTCGGCCCAGATAAATCCAGAGCCGCTGAGCGCGAATCGGACCCTCTGCGCCTAAAGACTTTGAATTCAGAGACTTCTTACAGCAATGCACTGGGACTGTGAGCTGGGCTATGTAATTTCTGGCAGAATTTTCCCTGGACTTTATACAGAAATCCAAAACCGTGCGGACACTGCTGCGTCCGCGCGACTTAACATTTATAATTGTCAGCAATGTGAAACGGTTCCATTTGAACAGGTCTGACTTGGCGGGGGGAAACTCCAAATAATAACAGTAAGTTTTTGTTGAAATATTGAAGGTTTTCAATGTAGCAGCCACCTCTGGACTGAACTAAGCAAAAGCCCCACGCTGGCCGACGCGGCGTGGAGTACACCATACTATGAGGCGCAGGAAGGGGGATGAGGGGGAAAAAGAAAAAAAAAAGGGGAAAAGGAAAAAGAAAAAAAAAGAGAGAGAGAGAGTTATGTCAACTATAGTGAGTTTTTTTGTTGAATTATGGAATGTAATCAAGGTAAAGAAAAAATGAAGTGAAATTCATTAGTTATACATAAGGGGGTAGGGGGTGGGGGCGGGGGGTATACTGGGGCTTCTGGTGGTGGAATATGGGCACTGGTGAAGGGATGGGTGTTTGAATATTGTATAACTGACATATAAACCTGAGAACTTTGTAACTTTCCACATGGTGATTTAATAAAAATTTAAAATAAAAAATAAATAAATAAAAATAAATATGAGTGGAAGCAGATGTGCCTGGGTAGAGCACTGGGCCCTCCAATAGGGCAGGCATTCGGCCTACCCCATCCCAAGAAGACTCCATTAACCTGGCTGGGAGTCCGGGCTTACCAGGTTTGGTACAGCAGTGATTTCTCTCGCTTGAGATACACAATTACTATTTCCCACTAGGGATTGTGTTACTGCTCACATATGTACTAACCAGGGGGTTGTAAGTCCTTAGCACATCTTTGTTTTCAGTTGTGGTACTTGCTGGGAATCACATGCTTTGTGGTGCTTAAACAAACCTGGTTGTTTGGAGGCCAGAAACCATAGTGACACCAGAGACTGCAGACAGCAAGTCTGTCAGGAATGTGATTGACACATGTGACACCGGGGACTTGATGTCAAGATCATATGCTTTCAAGCCAGGCATCCTGATCCACTGTGCTTTTCCTTTGGGCCATATGAAATTTCAGTTTTAATTGTTGATCAAATTTAGCCTGCTTGCTATAATGGCTGTATTAATTTACAGTACACAAACATTGTATGAGTTTTCTTTCTCTCCACATACTCTCAAAAACCTGTGATTTCTTATCTCTAGAATAATACCTATTCTCACATTTGTGAGGAAATATCTTTGTTTTGATTTGAATCTCCCTGAAAATAAGATAGACATATTTTCATATGCATAAGGGCCATCTATATATCTTCACCAGAGAAGTGTTTATTCAGATCTCCTGCTCATTATTGAGTTTTATGAGTACTTTGTATGTATGTTTTACTTTAGACATACATTCCTTGATGGACATTCGATTTGCAAATATTTTCTCCTATCCAGTGCAATGTCTTTTTATTCTAGTAAAAGTTTTCTTCCTTCTGAAGAAATATTTTGGTCTCATTTGTTTATTCTTGCTTTGTTTCCCTTGCCAGCAGAACTGGGTTCCAAAACAAATCTTTTACACTGATGACAAAGGGCAGGTTATCTATATTTTATTCTGTGTGTTTAAGCTTTAAAGTCAGATCTTATATCCAAGGCTTGAAGGTATTTTTAGGTATTATTTTAGGAACTAAATTTCTAACTTCTAGAAATTTATTTTTAGATTTAATTTTTAAGTTAAATAATTTTAATTCTTTTGCATGTTAATTTCATTCTTTTGTATGTTAATACTAACTATTCCTAAAATAATTTACGGAACCTATATCTTCTTCATCATAATTCAGTTGTCTATACATGCATGGGTTTATTTACACAATTATGTTCCATTGATCTATTTTTCTGTTTTTATTTTAGTGCCATGGTGTTTTCATTACTATTGCTTTGTAGTATAGTTTGAAGTTAGGGAGTAAGAAACCTCTTCATGTCTTCCCATTGGTAGTAATTTGCACTTCTAGGTATTTTGTAGCTCCAAATAAATTCCAAGATATTTTGTTGTATTAATGTGATGAATGTAAGCTCACTTTGACAATCTTAACAATGGTTAAGGGTTGGAAGGACTAGAGCTTCATAATGGAGGCATCATCAATGGACTGAATAAACCAATAATGTCTTAGATGTTTTGTTTTATTTCTGTAGCATTAGCTAAATTATTAGGATTATTTCCAAGAAAGTATAATGTGCCCAGAAGATGGTTCATTTCTTGAGGCGCTTGCTTGGTAAGTATAAGGCCATAAGTCCAAATGCCAGTGTTGCCCACCAGCACTGTGGAACTCCAGACAGCCCTGCTGTTAGGGAATGTCCTGTAAGAAAGGGCCACATAGATGGTTCAATGACTTAGAAAATTCCCAGGCAAGTGTGAGGTCTTGAGTTTAATTTAAGATGTCAAACTTGCAAGAAAGATCCTGACAGCCTTGTGGTCTGGAGTCCTATGTTACCATGTGTGAACAATTTAAAAAAATATGATCAATACCAATTTTATGGATTAGTGAAGTGAAGGTCTTCACTATAACTAGTGAAGACCTAATTATAAAATGCCTCTGTTTTAGACAGACTTGGTTATAGATGAGTTTACCTAAAGTCTAGTATATCCTAAGTTATAGTACATATTTCTGGGTCAAAATGTAAGGCTGAATATAGCCTGGCCTTGACATTTCATAGTGTTTTTTAAATAAAGTGTTAAAACTAGAGACAGGTGAGCGGAAACATTTTTAGAGGAGGTCTATTTTCATGTAAAATGAGTCACAAAACCAGTGGAGTTCTGGAAGATAGAAGATGGGATTTAAAGTAACCCACACAAACCATTAATTATCCAGATAAACAAACTGCTGACCTTGATGACTTTCCTCTCAGAATCACAAGTAGTCATAGCATATTCCAATAATTAATTTATAAAATCAAAGAACTGTTAGCAAATTCATACACTATCCTCTATCAGATGTCAAAGAAATTGTCTCAGTTTTCACATAATACTTTTTGGTCTTCATTAGAGGCCATTTGGGACCTTAAGTATAATAATGCTAGTTGTTTATCAGAGCTATGTTTGAATTTCCCAAGCCATATGCTTTGTTCTAGGGAGACAGTTAAAACCAGTTAAAGGTTTCAGGCATAAAGCCTCAACGAAACAAAATAAAGCAATTCAAAATAAACAAAAATAGAATTTTAGCCTAGAAACTGAAGTACAGGCAAAAATAACTCATGAAAATCCTGTTTACTTATCTATCTAAAAAGGAAATTCCAATTTACACTTTACTCAGTTATATATGAGTATTCCCATTTTCTCATACTCCATCACTAGGTATTTTAATCTTTTTAATCTTGGACAAAAGAGAATACTCTTGTTCTAATTTTTATTGTGTTGAGCACTTACCACTTGATACACTTAGTGGCCATTTAATTTTTTTTCTTATGGGAAATTTCATTAGGTACTATTAGAAAACCATAGTGAGAAAAAGGACATAGCCATATGTGGGAATGTACTGGGCTTGATTGTGAAAGAGGAGAGCAATTAGGTAGAGGAAGAAAGGTGTGGATGGGGTAGGAGTGCTAGTGAAGTCATGACAGGATGTTGGTTATGTTATAGAATCATGGGAGATTTAAAATAAGCCAAACATGTAAGAGAAAGGAGGTGGGGCATGGGTCACTGGAAGGGAGGTGCTGAAGAAGGGGAAATAAATTGAAATGAAACACACCATAAAAGTTTGCTAGAACAGGAAACTGTAAATGGTGTAGAAATAACATTGCAAATGGAAAGAATGGTTTCAGGTGACAGTCTAATTTCATTCTAACATGGTTTAATAGAGTTGATTCTACTCTTAAACTCTGTTACTAATAGTTTAAATTTCACAACAATTCATTCAACAAATATTTCACTCAAAAACTATTGTGTCTATAGTTCGGTTTACTTAAGCCATCATATAGGACATGAAAATATTAACTTGTTTTTTATTTTGGAGGAGTGGAAAGTATGGGAAAAGACAAATATAACATCATATATAATTAAATATCAAATGAATCACATAAAAACATACAGGACTGGAGCGGAGAGAGAGCACTTGGGCTGGAACGGTAGTACCTATTTGCTAATTTCAACATGAGCTAATAATAGGTACAACTTGTATTTGCAAAGCAGAAGAAAGCAAAATTAAGAAAGACAAAGGTGATGTAACACCAAAGAGGTGAGAACAGACAAAAGCCATGTCTGGGGACCACTGAGAAGAAAAGACTGGATAATAAGTACTTAGGAACAACTGGAGAGAGCAGTGAGAACTCTTTGAGGAAGATCTTAAAAGACAGAATGAAGAATGTGAATTTCATCTTGAAAACCACTGTATTGCAAAGTGTAACTAGTAGAAAAACTTGAGTGTGACCAAATTGTAGATTACCAGGTTTTCAACCAGACCTACTAATTATGACTATCTAGTGGATCTGCCTCAAGAATCTACAATTCAAAAGAGACTTCTCTTGGTGTGGAGAGACAACAAGGGTTAAGGCACTTGCCTTGCATGTAGGCTGACCCCAGTCCAATCATTGGCAGCACATGTGGTTCCCTCAAGCACTTTCAAGAGTGGTCCCTGAGCATAGACCTAGGAGTCAGCCACAGCTGCCAGGTGTGGCTCAACAGCAACAACAATGCAAACTTCTCCATGTCATACTAACATACATTCAAGTTGGAGAACTACTGCTATAGCCTAAGCATTAGCATAACAAGTGACAAGGAAGCAAATACTTGGGATTTACAAACTACACAATTTTCATGGTCTGTTTTTCCTTTAGAATCAAGTTTTGTAAGCAACTCTGTGTTTTGCATGTTCAAGGATATATTCAGTAGACATGGTTCTCAGAGTAGTAGATTGGTTGAACTCTATTCTCATTCTCTCATCTGTTTCTTTGAATTTTCTTTCACCAGCCACAGTAGCACCTGTCCAGAGGCTGTCTCACATTCCCAATTTTATCAACACCATCCACCAAGATACAGATGCATGGAATTACCAGGTATTCTCCAGATAAACTTCTGCAAATTGCACGAGATATTTATTTTGTTACTGACTGTGCTTTAAGGGGCTATTTTCCTGACACACCATATTGTACCATGTTTACTGGGTGTATCCAGAAGTTGAAAAGTTTCTCCCATAGTCTCTTGACTTCTTTTTTTAAATTTTATGGCAGAGCTGCAATATTTGATGTGGAGGAAGAGGAAGAAATATTCATTTATTTTTTTTTACTGATTTTAGGCTCCCAAGTGGTTCTCAGATGCTCAGGAGGCCCTGAGGTCCCTCACAGCCCTTCTTAGCCAACCATGCAGTTAGTTCACAGTGAAGATTGAGATGTTGCTCAGGCTCTGTGGTGTTAGGGACTACCTGGGTTACCTGGAGTCTCCAGGGCTACACCCAAAGCAATGCTTGAGGTATCGTGGTGCTAGCAATAAAACCAGGGTCAGCTGCACACAAGGCATGCACCGTAATCACTGTACTTATCTCTGTCCCCATGAAATATTCTTTTGTTGTTATTGTTGTTTTGTGGTTACACTTAGCAGTGTTTAGGGCTTGCTTTTGGCTCTGTGCTCAGGAATCACTAATCTTGAAGCTAAGCAGGCCATATGTGGTGCCAAAGATCAAACCCAGGTGAGCTGTATGCAAGACAAGTGCCCTATTCCCTGTAGTATCACTCACCCACCCCCAGAAATTTTCTTAAGTAGCTAATTTACTAAATGTTCCAATATCAATGGGAATGTTAAACTATGTTAAACATAGTATTTATTTAACGAATTTGACTGTATGGGGCTGGAGAGATAGTACAGCAGGTAAAGCACTTGCTTTTTATGCAGCTGATCCAGGTTCAACCCCCCAGCACAGCTTATGGTATCCCTAGCATGGACAGGAGTGATCCCTGAGCACAGAGCCAGATATAAGCCCTGAATGCCACTAGATGTGGTCAAAAAAGCACCTGTATCACCTGTAATCCCGTTGCTTATCGATTTGCTTAAGCAGGTGCCAGTAATGTTTCCATTCATCCCTGTCACGTGCTAGTGTAGTCCAATGGTGTCTGTTCATTCCAGGAACATGAAGAGCATCAAACCGTTTGCTCAGGGTCTTGATGAAGAAGTCCAACCATCTCATAGGTGAGTGGCCAGGCATTCTTTTGACGTCCTGTGGAATCCAGTCGGTAACAGCTCCAGTCAAGTGGTCATCTCCAAATTGCATTATGTGTCTGGCCCATCTGATTTTCGACACCTTGGCAAACGAGGCAACGTTCCTGATCCTTGATTGTTGAAGGAGGTTGGAACTCCAGATTCCTTCTCTCACTTGAATGAAACGTGATAATCCAAGCATAGCTCTTTCAATTCCTCTTTAGGAGACCTGAATAGCGTTCTCATCCTGTTTTCATAGGGCCCAGGTCTCTGAGGCGTATGTTACTGCCGGAAGAACAGTGGAGTCGAAAAGATGTGCCCGGAGTTGGAGGTTCTTCGTCCTCTTAACAACTTCTTCAATGCTCTTGAAGGCGTTCCACGCCACTCTCTTCTTTCTGCACAGTTCTGTGTGAAGACTTTCATCATGTAGAGTTCTCGACCCAGGTACACTAACCACTGCATTTGGAGATGTTCTTTCCGTTACAAATGCCAGTCAACCAAAAGCTTACATTCGGTAGACTGGGAGCACCTGTAAGGGTGATTAGAGGCTGCCCCGAAAGCCTTCATCCCTCTCGGAAAGCCCGCCAAGCTACCGAGGTTATCCCGCCTATACGGTAGAGCCTGTCAAACTACCCGTGGCATATTCGATATGCCAAAAACAGTAACAATAATGGGTCCGAAAAGCAACAACAACAAAACAGAATCAGGCTATTAATATCACCAAAGCTCAATGTTACATAAAAAGTACAACAAAAGGTGACATATATTCTTTCAATAAAGTCTTTTAAGTCTTAGAAAAAAACTAAATATTTTAGCCCTTTGTAAAAAACTATGCAATCTTGCAAAGGAAAGATAATACAAAACAAGATGGAATAACCTTTGTGGACTGGAGAAATAGTACTTGCCTTGTACTCAGCTGACCCGGGTTAGAAGCTTGGCACCACATATGGTCCAGGAATAAGCCTTGGGTAAGCCAAGATTAAGCTCTGAGCACTGCTGGATGTGTTCTCCAAACCACAACAAACAAAACAAAACAAAAAACCATGGGAATAACCTCAAGTCAAAAAGGGGAAATAAAAAGATTTAGGAAAAATGAAAAAAATCTATGCAAAATAATGAACTCAAATAGAAAATGTTTAAGATAATGAGCATTCTAGACAGTGAAAAGAGAAAGGCACAAAGACTATGATCCAGGAAATAATAGCTGAGAATGTCCTAAACCTAAGGAAAGAACTGACCATAGATGTTCAGGAAGTTGAGAGAATACTCACATTGTTCTCTAAAAAAAAACCCTAACATTCAGAATACTCTATGCTGTAAAAAGTTCATTCAAATAGGATGAAGAGAGAAAAGCTTTTCCAAATAAATAAAAGCTTTTGGACTTTACTGTTATCAGATGTACCCTGTAAGAAGTGTTGAAATGAATTCTACATGAAAAGAAGAAAACAAGGCCATAAACATTAATACAGTAAGTAAAGGAGGAATTGATATATTTGAATCATGATCAGTCAACACCACCACACCATACTAACTTAGAAGGTACAGGGAGATAGCTCAAGTGGTAGAGCACAAATCTAGTATGCTTAAGGCCTTCAGTTCAATCTTTAATACTGCATGGACGCCCACAACACACTGGATGTAGTCATTGTACTCCTCAGAAAAAAAAAACAAAAAGGGATCAAAGATAAAGAGTGATTCAATCTATAATATACAGGTAAACAAAATATGGAATGAAGACAATTAAAAAGTAAAGAAGCTGTGAGGCCAGAGCAATAGTACTGTGGGTATGGTATTTGCTTTACACATGGCCAACTCAGATTCAATTCCCGGCAACTTGCATAGTCCCCTGAGTTACTCCAGGATAACCCTGAGTGTAGACCCAAGAGTAAGCCCTGCACAAAGCCAGTTGTGGCCTCCCACACCATAAAGAAGCAAAC
Source organism: Sorex araneus (assembly GCF_027595985.1). Classification (NCBI taxonomy): domain Eukaryota; kingdom Metazoa; phylum Chordata; class Mammalia; order Eulipotyphla; family Soricidae; genus Sorex; species Sorex araneus. The sequence goes on along the minus strand of NC_073313.1, from coordinate 139,503,355 downwards.
AGAATCATCACGCAAGTAATATAAATGAAAATAAAAGACAGATATAAACTCACAGAAAAAGATAGACCAGAAATATTAAAAAATCAGAAAGTGAAAGATTGAATAATAAAACTAATTTCACATATATAATCACCCTAAAGATTTCAAGTATAAAGTTAACAATTAAAATCACAGAATTTTCATACAAAATATAAATAACATTTATAAAAATTTGAGTTTCATATAAAATATATAAAATAACATGATCTTCCTTTTCCCCGCCCTGATGAGGCCCGGAGTTGCTGCCCACGAACTACACCTCCGGCTCCTGAACAGCCATGACCCCAGAGGTACACAAACCAATCTCAGAACCCAGCAGCTTTTGTCAGAAATCCCTCCAAACTTATTACTAAAATATCAGAAATCCAAATCATATGCTCTTCATAACCAGCAATAGAAAACAAATTATCTGGAGCCCCAGCGACACTGAGCTTCTATTAACATGGCTCTGATATGCGGGACTGGACATCTCCAAAACGCGGGGGGGGGGGGGAACGGGAACAGGGTGGCGCCAGCCTAGTTCCTGATTCACCCTGGCCACCGGAAGTCATGCCCTTAACCCGCCCTTGGCGCCATCTTGTCATAACCAGCACTGAAGAATTGGTGCCGCTCCGGCAGCACCGCAGGCTGGAGATTGCTCTGGACCCCAGACCGGGCCAGCAACACTGGGGTGCCAGACGGAGAAGGTACAGCCAGCACGCCTTCTCCAGATGGAGCCCCAGCGACACTGAGCTTCTACTAACACAGCTCCGGTATGTGGGACTGGAACATCTCCAAACCGCGCAGCCGCGTAAGCAACCTTTCCTAATATACAAAAAATATACTCAGGAATGGCTCCACCACCCCTGAGCGTCTATAATCCCAGAGGCACAGGAATCAATCTCAGAATGCAGTGGCTGCTGGCAGTTATACTCCTGGACTCTGAACTAGGCTACAGCCCCGTGCAGCTCTGGGAGGGGAAGAGTCTCTGTCCCTTGGCCTTTTCCCCCTGGACAGCATGGCGACCGCCAACGTTCAGCACCAATTGGACCGAGAGGTAGGAGTTTGCAGTGATGGGAAGGGATGCATGGGGAATCTTGCGATGTGGGAGGCAGAACTGGCCTTGCTTCCTGCCCAAATGAGACCCCGAGCGGTCACCCATGTATAGCTCCTTCTCTCCTGAACAGCCATGATCTCAGTGCCACAGAAACCAATCTCGGAATGCTGCAGCTGTTGGCAGAAGTACCTCTGGACTTAATACCAGAATTCCAAATCTGGGCAGCCACTTTCGTGACCATGCAACATCATATGACTTTGTTACCAGCAATAAAAAACATATAATCTAATGACGCCATTCGAACAGGTCTGACTGTTTTGAAAAAACTCCAAATAATGATAGTGAGTTTCCTGTTAAAAACTAAACGTAATCAAAGTAAGAAAAGAGTAAAGTGAAAATCATCTGCCACACAGGCAGAGGAGGAGTGGGAGGGGGGTATGCTGGGGTTATTGGTGGTGGAACATGTGCACTGGTGAAGGGATGGGTGTTTGAGCATAGTATGACTGAGACTCGATCCTAAAAGCCCTGTAACTGTTCTCACAGTGACTCACTTGAACAATAAAAAAAATTTAAAAAAAGAAAACAAATTATCTAATGATGGTTTTTCGGCAGGTTTGATTGTTGGGGAAAATTCCAAATAATAATGGTGGGGTCTTTTGTCGAAATATTGAATGTGATCAAAGTGGAGAGAGAGTAAAGTGGAAATCATCTGGCAAGTAGCAGGGGGAGGTGTGAGATGGGGGTATACTGGGGTTCTTGGTGGTAGAAAATGTGCACTGGTGAAGGGATGGGTGTTTGATCATTGTATGACCGAGACATAAACTGAAAAGTTTTGTAACTATTCTCACAGTGATTCAATAAAAAATAACATGATCTATCTATATCATGCATAAAGGAAGACTATACCAGATGAAATGACAACGTAGATTTAGAGTAAAGTCATATTTCAAGACATATTTCAAGACAATGCAGAGTATAAGAAGTATTATATTCTCATATTCTATTTAGAGACATTTTCAACCAAAGATTGTGATAAAACACAAAGAGAGTCAAAATAATCATCCATCAAGAAGGTTAACTATCATTAATATTCATGTGAGAAACACATGTATATATATATATTGCAAAGTTATTATTAGACTTGATGAAAAATGTTGACAACACAGTAATAGCAGATCTCAGTACAATGCTTATATCAGTGCACAGATTCAAACAAAAATTATAAACAATTACCAGGGGGTATGGTGCCTCCAGAAGGCCAACCTGCACCTGCGGGGTGAGGGCATCAGCAGCCTGATGGTGCCTTCAAGTTTCCTGGTACCCACAAATTGCCACTCTGCTTTTGGCTGGACCCCAACAACTTAGGAACAAGTTTACCAAAAAATTAAATGGCCAAAAGTTAGGTATGTGGGAGCCATACCCACAAACCACCTCTGGCTCACCTATACAAGCTGTTTTATTGATCTTATTTCAGAGACCCATAGATAAATCTCAAAAGATATCAAGGCCGCAGTTAATCTCAGACCCGCGCATGGCTGAACAGAATGGGGTAAATTGGAGGGGGGCAGGTTAGCCTGTGGCCCACCCAAGCAGAGCCACCAGCAGCTGCTTACTTCCACAATTCAAAATCAATACCATATCCTTGGCCTGACTCCACCGTCTCAAGATGGAACTCACCAAGATATAATCTGTTGAAAATTCTGGAATGCAGGTTCTGTGACTGAAATCTCCAGGTTTTTTCAGGGTTGGGATGGGCTACCTCTCCCGCAGCACCCTGTACTTCTGGAAGCCTCGGCATTCACATCCACACCCCCAAACTGCCACCCAATTGAAAAGCTACTCCAGCCTTACTATACCCATAAAAATACCGAATGCCTTCAACAAACACCATGACCTCTTAGCACCTGTATCGGAAACCATAATACACAAAAGGAAAAGGGGAGAGAGAAAGAAGGAAAGTACCTCCCATAGAGGGAGGCTAGGTGTAGGGACTGGGGTGTTTGGGGTGGTGGTGGGGAAATGGGGGACATTGGTGGTGGGAAATGTACACCGGTGAAGGGATGGGTGCTGGATCATTGTATTACTGAAACCCAGTTATGAATAGCTTTGTAATTGCCTATCTCACAAATATTCAATTAAAAAATTTTTTTAAAACGTAATGTGGTTCCAAAAGAACAAAAGCAACCGCTGTTGGAGAGGATGTGGGGAGAAAGGGACCCTTCTACACTGCTGGTGGGAATGCCGACTGGTTCAGCCCTTTTGGAAAACAATATGGACGATTCTCAAAAAATTAGAAATTGAGCTCCCATTTGACCCAGCAATACCACTACTGGGAATAAATCCCAGAGAAGCAAAAAAGAATAGTCGAAATGACATCTGCACTTATATGTTCATCACAGCACTGTTTACAATAGCTAGAATCTGGAAAAAACCCGAGTGCCCTAGAACAGATGACTGGTTGAAGAAATTTGGTACATCTATACAATGGAATACTATGCAGCTGTTAGAAAAACTGAAGTCATGAACTATGCATATAAGTGGTTCAACATGGAAAGTATCATGCTAAGTGAAATGAGTCAGAAAGAGAGAGACAGACATAGAAAGATTGCACTCATCTGTGGAACATAAAATAACAGAGTAGGAGACTAACACCCAAGAATAGTAGAAATAAGTACCAGGAGGTTGACTCCATGGCTTGGAAGAAGCTGGCCTCACATTCTGGGGAAAAGGCAGCTCAGATAGAGAAGGGAACACCAAGTAAAATGTGGTTGGAGGCCACGTGGGGGAAGGGTGATGCGTGCTGAAAGTAGACTAGAGACTGAACACAATGGCCACTCAACACCCCTATTGCAAACCACAATACCCAGTTGGAGAGAGAGAACAAAAGGGAAAACCCTGCCACAGAGGCAGGGTGGAGTGGGGGGAGATGGGATTGTGAGGGTGGGAGGGATGCTGGGTTTATTGGTGGTGGAGAATGGGCACTGGTGGAGGGATGGGTTCTCGAACATTGTATGAGGGAAACATGAGCATGAAAATGTATAAATCTGTAACTGTACCCTCACGGTGATACACTAATTAAAAAATAAAGTAATTAAAAGAAAAGTAATGTGGAGATCATGCCCAAATCAATCAGCTTAATCAGTGGCTGAATAAATAGCAGTACTCCTACATTTGAAATAAAGAATTACCTTCCATGAAATAATTGATCAATGGGACTTAATTGTCATATACATACATTTCTACCTGAAACAAAGGAATACTAGACTGAAAAGAGAGAATAAAAACTAAGAGAAGGGTGTTTGGCTCTCTAAATGTTGCTGGCAGGAAGCAAGATAATAAAACTATCTAGTTGCGAATATGTACCATTTTTCATTAAATCATACTTAAAGTTTGTATGATTTATATACAAGCCTGGCAATCATGTAAAGAATGACTGCTTGATTTGAAAAAAAGAAGTGAACACATATTCTCTTCAAGATAAAGGAAAAATTCTCAAAGACAGATAATATACTACTAATAAAAAATAATAAAAATGATAAGACTGATAGATCAAGTGCCTTTTCGATTATAAAAATCAATAACAGAAAGAAAACAGGAAAAAATTTAAACATGCTAAACAACATGCTGCTAACACTGGGCTCAATGAAAAAATTAAAGAAAAATTTAAAAGTTGACTTAAGAATAATCAAAAAGAACTGGAAATATATGACAGTTTGTGATATAACAACACAAAACAAAGAATAATAACAATTTAAAAAGACATGATCTATCTGCTTCTATAGGATGCAGAAAAAGCAATATTAAGAGGGACATTCAAACACAACTATGAATAACTTTGTAACTAATGGAGTTTTAATAAAAATAAAATTTTGGGGAAAATAATGTATAAAAAATAGGAACATTCCCTACATGGCAGCTCACAAAAACCAGTAACATCTCAAGTTATACCTGGAGGAACTAAAAAGAAGGAATAAAAGAAAACAAAAATAAACAGAAGGAATTGATAAAAATTGGAGTGAAAATAAATGAAATAGAAATAAAAGAGGTGATTTTAAAAATCCATAAAATATGGAGTGGCCCTTTGAAAGGATCAATAAAATTGATTACAGTCTTGCTAGAGCTGGTGTTGTGGCTCAACTGTTGAGTACTTGCCAGGTATGTGTGAGGCTCCTGTGATCCCATTGCTTGTTATGTAATTAAGAAAGTAAAGAAACTGTTTGCCAGACTTACCAAGGGAAAAAAGAAATAAACACTGATAAAAAAATGAAAGAGGTGAAGCGACAAATGATACTGCAAAAATACAAAAGATCAAAAGAGAATACATGGACATGATATGCAAACACATTAGACTGCCCAGAAAAAAGTGACACAATTTTAGACTTATACAACCTTTTAAGACTGAACCAAGAAGAAACACTTTGATCAAGTATGTCAAAACAGTAAGAACAAAAGACCAGGACAAAGATGGCTTCACTAGTGAATCTGCGAAAGACTCTAAGTGTAACATATCCATGTTGCCCAACTTTTCCAAAATGTTGCAGAGGACAAAACAGTTTAACACATATTTTATGAGGTCAATATTATTCTTATTCCCAAAGCAGAGAAGAACAGCATTAAAACTGTAGATCAGCATCTCTGATAAATATAGATGCAAAGAAGCATTGGAAAAGTCTTAGCAAACTGAATCACATTGTGAGGATCATTTATCAAGACCAAGTTGGATTTACTTCAGGGATGCAAGGACATATCAACATATGCAAATGTAATATGTTGCATCAACAAAAGATAAAAATCACATGATCAGATCAAAAGAAAAAAATAATTTGACAATTTTTAACAACCATATGTGAAAAAAATAAACTCTTTTTTTTGAAAAAAATAAACCCTTAATGAGGATAGAGAAGACAAGTCTCATAACAGTAAAAGACATATAGACAAACCCATGACTAACATCATACTCAAGGGTGAAAAATGGAAAATTTTCCTCCTAAGATCTAGAACTTGACAAGGATGTCCACTCTGACCACTACTCCTCAAATTAATTTTGGAAGTCCTCAACAGAGAAGTAAAGCAAATAAAGCTGTAAAAGTCATCTTAACTTGAAAATAACTCAAACTATTTATAAATGACATGATACTAACATCAAAAACCTAAAATACATCATAAATTATTAGAATAAGTTTAATAATATGCATACAAAATTAACATGCAAAAGTATGTTGCATTTCTATATGAAAACAGAGGAAAGGGAAATTATGAAAAAGCAGGTAGGGCGTTTGCCTTGCACCCAGGTTCGATTCCTCTGTCCCTCTTGGAGAGCCTAGCCAGCTACCAAGAGTATCCTGCCCGCATGGCAGAGCCTGGCAAGCTACCCGTGGCATATTCGTTATGTCAAAAACAGTAACAAGTCTCACAATGAGACATTACTGGTGCCTGCTCAAGCAAATCGATGAACAATGGGGCAACAGTACTACAATTTCTATTTATAACAGCATCTAAAAAGATATCTTGGTATAAATCTAAGAAAGGAGGCAAGAGACTTATAGATTGAAAATTATACAACATTATTATGAGACATAGAAGAAACAGGAAATGGAAAGACATCTGCTCATGGAATAGAAGAATAAGCATTATTAGGATGGTCATCTTAGCTAGAGTAATCAACATATTTAATACAATCCCGATAAAACACCCAATGACATTTTTCAAGGAAATAGAAAAATAGTTCTAAATTTTGTATGGAACCACAAAGGATCCTAAGTAATCAAAGCAACTTTGAGAGAAAAAATGGAGGCATCATAACCATGAATTCAAAATATATTAAAAAATAGTAATTTTAAAATAGTATAGTATTGGAACATAAACAAGCAGACCAATGTAATGGGAAAGTGCCCAGAAATAAATGCACACATATATGTGTATAATTTTTAATAAAAGAATCAAGTTTATACAATGGAGAAGGTAAAGCATATTTTTTAAAAAAATGGTGCTGAGAAACTAAAAAGCCACATGCAAAATCACTATTAGTTGTACACAAATATAAATTCAAATGGTTTAAAGATACAGATATCAGAACTAAATCAATAAAACATATAGAAGAAAATGTAAGTGATACACTCCAGGACTTCAACATTAGAGATCTGTTTGGAGACTCAACTCCACTAGGAAGGGAAAGTAAACTAGACAAATGGGCCAATATAGATAAAAAGCTTCTCACAAAGCAAAATGAACTACCACAAGACCAAAAAGAAAACCTGATAACTGGGAGAGGGTATTTTTCACACCCTGCCTCTGACAATATAAAAATATATATAAAGAACACAACTGTACAAAAAAATTCAAGCACCTCAACAAAAAAATGGACAAAAGTTCTAGAAGATGCTTCTAAAAGAAAACATGCAGATGGGTCCAAAGGCACACGAAAATGTGTTCAGCATTACTTATTAGGGAAATACAAATAAAAACTATAATGAGGTATCACCTCATACTCACGAGAATCTATTTAGTAATGATAGGAAACAATAATTGTTGGCAAGGAAAAAACAATCCTGGCATACTGCTGGTGGGAATATAAATTGATGTAGCCTCTATTGAAAACAATATGGATATTCCTTTTAAAATAGAAGTGAGAATTCCATATTATTCAGCAATTTCACTTTTAGGCTATGAGAACACAAATTTGAAGTGATATTTGCATGTATATGTTCATAGCAGCACAATAAAAATAGATAAAACACAGAATCATCCTACATGCCAATGCCAGATGCCTGGATAAAAGTTTGTGTTTTATATATATATACACACACACTCAAAACAATCCTAGCCTTTCATTTAAAAAAGATGAAATTGTGCAATTTGGGACAAAATGATTGGCTCTTGAGGTGACATGCTATGTAATGAGTAAGGAAGTGAATGACCATGATGGGAGGTTTCACTCATATGTGAAATAGTAATTACTGAAGAGAATAAACTGGCAAGAGACAGTTTATTGGGAAGCTATATTCTAGATTCAACAAAAAATGATGGTAACTGCCAGAGGGAAGGGAGGGTTTGTGTGATTACTGAGGAGAAGAAGTTGGTGTGGTGGTATGGCACTAAAAATTTGACAGGAAGTGTCATGTGATGATTATATACCAACAAGAACACTTGAAATTCCATAAAATTACAAACCAATGAGTCAGTAAAAGTATACAGAAATAAAAAGGAAAGAAAGGGTTCAGAGAGACAGTACAATGGGTACAACAGGTACGGCACTTTCCTTGTAAGCAGCTAACCTGGGTTTGATCCCTGGCTACTCATTTGATGACAGGATCTCTGCCAGTCCTGAACTCTGGGTGTAGCCACCAAACAAACAAACAAAATATCCGAAAACAAAAAAACACCTCTATGTCACAGCAGCATTATTAGTAATAGCAAATCATGGGCTCTACCTAAGTCTCTATACAGAGATGATTGGATCAAAGAACTATTGGCTTTATACTGCATGGAGTATTATTCTTCCATTGAAAAGAAGAAAACTTTCTATGATTTTAGGACAACATGAATGATTTACTGTTTTTGTCTTGGGGCAACACCTGGTGGTACTCAGGAGGCTTTCCCTGGTGCAGTGTTTAGGGGTAACTCCAAGGAGTTCTTCTGGGATCATGGTGCTAGGTATTCAACCAGGAGCTCCCACATGCAAAGTCTGTGCTCAGTTGTGTGAGTCATATTCCCAGACCCAGCATGGGTGGGTCTTGAGGCAATTACACTAAGTGAAATAAGTAAACAAAATATAATTACTGGACAGTTTCATTCATAAGTGGAATATGAATTGCTAAAGCAGATGAACTGGTAAGAAACAATAAAACCAATTTCTAGATAGAAAACAAGATAGAAAACTATGGTGGAGAAAGGATGAATAGCGGGGCCTTTTTTGGTGGTGTGATGGTGTGGAAACTTCAATGGTAGATGTGGTGAAAAATCCATTAAGATATAGGTATGAAGCTAAAAAGGTGAAATTCCATATTATCATAAGTCAATGACACATCAATAGAAAATACAATCTGGCTGGGAAAAACCATTTTACCTTACTGGGGGAAAAAGATGAAACTGTACTTTTTTCAACAACATAAATGGAACTTCAGGTAATTGTGCTAAACAGAGTAAGTGAAAATGTGAAATATAACTGCTGAATGGTTTCTCTCATGTGTGAAATAAAAATAATCGAAAGAAAGAAACTAACAAATCACAATAAAATCATTCTTACACTGTGTGCAAAATATGGTGGGGGAGACGAAAGGGGTGGAAAGGGTTTGTGGTCAATAAAATTTTTATCTGTAAAGACGACTCTAGCTTCATTAGAAAAACTGTAAATGGTATTTCTCCTTTTATCAGTTGCCTAGAAACAGATCTACTGATTAAAAAATAAAACCTGCTCTTATAGTTGAAAAGCATATTTTAAAGTGAAGGGCTTACCATCTCCGTGGTGTAGATCCAAATCCACATAGAGAATACGGTCAAATTTCCTTCTCAGTCGCAATATTCCCAGGACAGCATCATTGAGATAACAAAAACCAGATGCTTCATCTCTGCAAGAAAACAAGTTGCTATAGCCAACAGCAAAAAGCAATCCAAGGGAGTCTTTACAGCCAAGGATATAACCCCTGAGACTCTACTCCCTTACAATTGCTCCTTCTAAGAAAAACAAAAATCTCCCCACAAAGATTATATAGTAATTGGTCCAGAATGATGAGGGAATTCAGTGTTTTGGTAAACTAAATATTGGAATCAATTGGTAACATTTTCCATTCAAGATAGCAAATTTTTTAAGGATTAGAATATTATAACTATATTGACCAAACCCTCTAATGACTCAAGATCATTCAATATATGATTATCACTCATGGCACTATAAAGCAAATAATATCTAGAAGAGACTTCAAAGATAATTTTGTTTAGCTATAGATGTTGGAGGTTCGATTCCTTGTACTGACCTTTGGATAAGCTAGATATTTTGTGTATGCATATTTGTATGTGTATATGTGTAGTAAATCTTAGTACTTGCCCATAGAAACTGAGCAACGAATGTATAAATTTATAATCTGGGCTGCATACTGATGTTGCCTTTCTGTAAAAGTGATTGTTACAACGGTGACTGAAGCAGCCTCTTTTAAAGTTACTTTTGTTTCTTGGAGTAAAATTGTTATCAGTAACTCCACTGGTGGTTAATTTTTTAGCTATAAGTTATAATATGCAACTTTCTCCATGGCTTTGGGGCTACATTCCACTGTGCTCAGTGCTTACTCCTGGTTCTGTACTCAGGGATCACTCCAGGAAGGACTTGGCAGACCATGTGGAATGCTGTGAATAGAATCGGGGTGAGCCATATGCAAGGCAAGTGACCTATTCACTGTACTATCTCTCAGCCCCTTAATATGCTACTTTAAACTCTTGTCAACCTACTTTTATTGTACTTCCATTAAGCCTTGTTGAATAGACATAAAATAACATTACATCAAGCATATATAACTTTTGATTTATTTTTTTTATTTAGACACTATGATTTACAATGTTGTTTATAATAAGGTTTCAGGCATACATGCTCCCACTTCCAGTCCCACCCAATCCCCATAACCTCATCCCTCCACTTATGACCCCAGGTTTCCTCTCCACCCTGTACCTAAATGCTTGACAGGTACAGAAATGCTTAACTCTAATCATTATAGTTTGGGTCCCATGGCTTCATTGTTATTGGGTCTTAGGGTTTAGATACAAACAGGTTACCTTGCCTCAGTGTCAAGTTTTTGCTTTGGGGCAACACTTAGCAGTACTCAAATGCCACACCCAACTCATTGCTTGGAGGTTGCTACCAATGATGCTTAATTGACCATGCAATGTCAGGGATTTATTCTGGGACTTCTGCATGCAAAGCATGTGCTCAAGCCCTTGGAGCTATCTTCCTCTCCCTAACCAAAAACGTTAAGTTCTCATACTAAAAGTTTATTTCTTTTATTTCCACAGACACCTCAAATATCTAGCCCATTTTCCTAAGCTATTCTTGATACTTTTCTTAAAACCGAACTTCAGGGATGATCGTCATTTAAGATGGAATTTTTACAAGTATAATACTGTACATTCTTTCTAGTGCTACAGAATGTGTACACATTTTAATAAAATCTGTTCCATAAGAACATCTCATATTCTGAACAATGTTCTGGTTTATAGACAGAATCAATGGACTAGATAACTTGGGAAGAAAGAATTATCACTTGATGCTGGCTTTGCGTCATGAAAGTGGTCATCTAGTAGAACAGTTTGACCTTAGGCATGCAACCAGGGAAAATGAATAAAAAGACGTGCCAATCCATGAATTCTCAATAAATAAAAATCAAATGTGTAGAGCTGGAGAGATAGTATGGGGTTAAGGCGCTTGCCTGACTCTGGTTCAGTCCGAGCACCATATATGGTAGCCCTGAGCACCCACTACCAGTGACCCCTTAGCACAGAGCCAAGGGGAAGCCCAGAAGAAAGCTAGATGTGGTCCCCCCACCCTCTCAAAAAAGGGGAAAATGATTAAAGAACTCCAAAAGGTCTTGGATGCTCTTTTTGAACATGAAAAGCTTACATTTCCTAAGTCTGCTGTTTTAGCATATCAAAGAGATATATCTTCATCATCACTAACAACCTTTGGGTAACTGGGATGGAAAACTAATTGCTAAGTAAAAGGAGGGCAATAAGGGGAAGAAATGAAAATCAATATAAGGCATAGTACTTTCTCTCAGAGAGCCAACAACTATGTTGGGGAGACAAGACATAGGCACAGAAAAGCAAAACCAACCAAACAAACAAAAAGATTTCTGACTTGATACACACATAATGGATAAATAATATAAAATGGAGAATACTGAAAAATTCTATATAAAAATATGAACAAAACAGAGTCATTGGCAGTACTGGGGGCTGGAGCGATAGCACAGCGGGTAGGGCGTTTGCCTTGCACGCAGCCGACCCGGGTTCTAATCCCAGCATCCCACATGGTCCCCTGAGAACTGCCAGGGGTAATTCCTGAGTGAAGAGCCAGGAGTAACCCCTGTGCATTTCCAGGTGTGACCCCCCCCCCAAAAAAAAAAACTAAAAAAACATTGGCAGTACTGGAATTTTGTCTGAGCTCTGTGCTTTTGGTAATTAGTGATGGACCAAAAACCTTAATTCTATTGTTTCCTGAAAAAACAGTTAAGAATAAAGGACCATACTGCCTGGCCATACTGGAAGATAAAACCATCTTAGTGGTTGGAGCCATAGTACAATGGACAGGGCATTTATCTTGCATGCAGGTGACCCTGGTTTAATCCCTGACACACCATATGCCCCCCCACCAAGCCTGCTGAGAGTGAGTCATAAGCATCGTTAAGTGTGGCCCCAAACCAAAAAAAAATTAAAGAATAAAGCCGTTTTTATGCTTCCTATAAGACTTTCAACTGATTCCCTTGTTTAACTTTCTCTATAAAACTCTTGGCTCCCTTCCTTTTCTTTAAAAATTTCATCATTAATGTGCATTCTCCCTACAGCAATAGCTTGAGTAATATAATCATGATGTCTATGATTCAAAAAGGTCTTTAGCTTTCATTGCAGAACATTTTCCCACCTCCAGATATTATAACAAACTTGATTATGAAACCTCTTAAATTAATGGAGACCTACTTTCACTGATTTATAGGAAAAGTGCTTAGATAAATAGAACATTCCTAAAATTCCCAGATAATAAGGAAATTGACTTTTAAGACTTTTGCTGCATTTAAAAAGTGGTACTCTTTTTAAAAACTCAATTGTCTTCCAGAATTCAAGCTTGAAAACTTCAGGTAAGCAATTTAGTTGCTTTTGATCAGCAACTAAATTAATAAAATCAATTATGTGTTTTTGATTTACTAGTATTAAGTATTAATATACATGAAACTTTTTCATTCAACTTGACAATATTCATCCTAAATTGAATTAAAGACTGAATGAGCTGACATTAATTTTATGTACTATTTGAGATTACAATAAATATAGCTTTAACCAGATAGCCATAATTTCAACAAACTTTTAACAATGACTGTTCTTAAAAAATATTCTATTGGTGGCATGGTTACAATGGTATTAATGTTTATGCTTTTGTGTCTCTGGGGGTCACATCCAGTGATGTTCAGGGGTAACTCCTGGCTTTACACTCAGAAATTACTCCTGGCAGGCTTGGGGAACCATATGGGATGCCAAAGATTGAACCTGGGTCAGGTATGTGCAAGGCAAGAGATTTACCTTCTGTACCATCTCTCCAGCCCCTACTGTTTATGCTTTTGATGTATGCTACAAAAGGCCTTACATAACGTCCTATGTTACTTCTAGTCCTTCCTTCAAACACCACCCCTCAACTCTTCCCCAGTCCCCAACTCAGTAACCTCAGTTCAGTTGTGAAATCCTAGGGTTTATTTTCACTGGATATTGTCCGTTTCCTGGAGTTTTTCTTTATACACCACATACAAGTAAATCATCTAGCATGCGTTCCTCCCTCTCTGACTTATTTTGCATAACATCACACCATCTAGTTCCACCCAGGAGTTAGTAAAATATTTCATTTTTTCTTATAGCAGGCCAATTGAGTGCCTTAAAGATCATGATTCAGAGACACAAATGAGGAGAGAAGCACGGGGCTGAGATGCCTCCTGACCTGAAATATTTAAAAATTTTAGAAATCCAGGAGCACGCAACCGTTTCACGAAAATGTGATATCACTATTCTTGGCAAGCAATACAAAATAAATTATTTAGCATCTGCCTAAGGGGCAGGCTGGGGTGGTGGTGGGAAGATTCAAAGTAGTGGTGGTGGGATTGGTGTTGAAATACTGGGTGCAAACAGTTATGGTGAACAATTTTATGGAAAATTAAAACAAAATTTTAAATTAAAAAATAATGTGGAATTCATGGCTGCTTCAATCAGCTTAATCAATGGCTGAATAAATAGCAGTGCTACTATATAAAAAAATAAACAGCAACTAAAATAGAAAGACAGCCCATGAAATTGAAAAATTATTTACCCGATACCCATCTGATAAGGGGTTAATATCAAACATATACCGGTAGAATTTTACAAAAAAATTTATCAAAAATGGGGAGAAGTAATAACAGAAACTCCTTAAAGAAATTAAAATGGCTAAAAGGCACATAAAAATACTCTACATCACTAATCATTGGGAGATGCAAATCAAATGAATGAGATATCCTCTCATACAACAGAGACTGACACACATAAAAAAAAAAGAAAAAAAACAACCAGTGTCAGGCGTGGATGTTGGGAGGAAGGGACTCTCATTCACTTTTGGTGGGAATGCCGATTGGTTCAGCCTTCTTGGAAAACAATACGGACATTCCTCAAAAAACAAAAAATTGAACTTCCATTTGATCTAGCAATACTACTTCCTGGAATATACCCTGGGGGTCCAAAAACACACAGCAGAAATACCATCTCCACTTCTATGTTCATTGCAGCACTATTCACAATGGCTAGAATCTGGAAACAAACTGAGTGCCCATGAACAGATGTATAGATAAAGAAAGTATTGAACATCTACACAATGGAATACTACACAGCTGTTAGGAAAATAAGGTCATGTCATTTGCCTATAAATGAATAGTCTTGGAGAATTATCATGCTGAATGCAATGAGTCTGAAGGAGAGGGACAGATGACTGCATTTATTTGTGGGATATAAAAATAAGTATGAAATTAATATCTAAAACCAGGGAAAACTGGCCAGAAGGACTGGTCAATGGTTGGTCAATGGTGTGGGAGACGGATGTTAAGGATGTTAAGTTAGAGGAGGAGCCATTATGACAATACTTGTGGGAAATGATCACTCTGGGCAAGAACTGAGTGTTGCCAAGTATAAAGGGATATACATGATAACCTTTCAGTATCTGTACTGCAAACCATAATGCTTAAAATAGGAGAGAGGGAGAGAGACAGAGAGAGAGGGAGAGAGAGGTACCTGCCATAGAGACAAGCTGGGGTGGGGGTGACTTAAAGGGGTAGGGGGGAAACTTGGAACACTGGTGCTGGAAAATTATACTGGTGGAATGATGAGTGTTGGAACACTGACTGAAATGCAATCATGAACAATTCTGTAATGTTCGATCTCATGGTGATTCAAAAAAGAAAGAAATTTTAATTAGCAATTAAACAATTGTTTTCTTTTGAAGACAGAGAATTGAAATGGTTTCTTTCTTATACTTAAAAAATCATTTTAGACCTCATTTAGGTTGATAGTTAAGGGTGTCTATAAAATGTCATGCAGTTTATTTGATTATATTTTGCATAATAACAGTGTTACAAATTATAGAGGTATAAAACTGATTATGATTAGGTACAGCAGTATGTCCGATATTGAAATGGTCTTAGTTTATTTTCTAATAAATGTTTGAAAAAATGAAAAAACAAGAAGGAATAGGTATGCTAAAGGTTTGGTTAGAACCCACTAGTAAAAAGATCTAGACCTGGGGGGACTTTTGATTACTATCTGAATTTCCTTACATGTAACTGATCTATTCTGGTATTTCTACTTTTACAAATTCATCCTTTCTTTCTGGGTTCTTCAGCTTAGTGGCAAAAAGTAGTTAAAATCAACCAATTCATAAATTTTATACTTATTTATTTATTTGTTTTGGCCACAACCAGTAGTGCAAAGGCTTACTCCTAGCTCTGCATTTCTGGTGAACTCAGGATACCAATGGGGTGCTGGGGATTGAACCCAGACTGGCTGCATGCAAGGCAAGCACCATAACCACTGTATGAATTGTTACTCTGGCCCCTCAATTTTATATTTGACATATCTGATGTAACTTTTCCTCTTCTGTTTCTTACATTATTTATTAGTTTTCTCTCATTTTGCCTCTGCAAGTCAAGCTAATTGTTTATTCTCTTGAAAAACCAGATATTGGTTCACTAACCATCAGTACTGAATTTGACTTTGGCAACACTTATTTCTATGAATATTTTTTATTTCCCTCCATTTACTGTGGGTTTCATTTGTTCTTATTTTTCTAGTTTCATGAGACATGAAATTAAGTAGACTTTTTTCTTCTTTCATGATGTTAGCCCATACTGCTATGAACTTTCCTCTTAATACTGTTCTTATGTTTCCCATAGTTTATGATAGCCCGTGTCTTTAGTCTTGTTCATTTCATAAATCTTTTTACTTAATTTCCCCTTTCACATAACAGTTGCTGGTAGTATGTAGTATGTTAGACTCCAAGTATTTGAGTTTTTCCCGAATTTCCTTTTATGATTAATTTCTACTGAGAAAGCATGTGGCCTGAAAAGAGATCTGATATTCTATGGACATTTGGTTTGTGTCCCAGGATCTTGTCTATCCTTAAGAATGCTCCATGTGCAGGGACCAAGGGATGCATAGCTCAGTGATAGGGTGCCTGCCTTGTATGTCTAAAGCCGTACGTGTGTGTGTGTGAGAGAGAGAGAGAAAGAGAAACAGAAAGATTGAGATAAACAGGGGAAGATAGGGAGAGAAAAAGAAATAGAATGTCACATGTGCACTGTATTCAGCTTTGTGTGTATGTAGTGGGTGGATATACATGTCTAATAATTCTAGTTCTTCCAATTCTTTTTTTCTTTTTTGCTTTTTGGATCACACCCGGTGATGCACAGGGGTTACTCCTGGCTCTGCACTCAGGAATTACCCCTGGCGGTGCTCAGGGGACCATATGGGATGCTGGGAATCGAACCCGGGTTGGCCGCGTGCAAGGCAAACGCCCTACCCGCTGTGCTATTGCTCCAGCCCCCTTCCAATTCATTGTTTAGGTCTCATTTCCTTATTTTTATTTGGTTGATCTGCCCGATGAAGAGAATGGGATGTTAGTCTTCCAGATGTTGGTAAAAACAAAGTCACCTCAATGCATTAATCACTCTATCAGTATATAATGTTTAACCAGACATCTTATTACATTTTTAGTATGGCTTTTACTGATCATTTTTGATCTTCAATTAGATTGTATGATTGTTTTCTATGCTTTCCTTCTGTGCTTGTCGTTGTTTGTTTTTTTGTCAGACTTAAAGTGTGGTTCATTTTTTTTTGGCTTTTTGGGTCACACCCAGTGATGCACAGGGGTTACTCCTGGTTCATGCACTCAGGAATTAACTCCTGGCGGTACTCAGGGGACCATATGGGATGCTGGGAAAAGAACCCAGGTTGATCGCGTGCAAGGCAAATGCCCTACCCTCTATGCTATAGCTCGAGCCCCTAAAGTGTGGTTCTTGTAAGTAGGAGCAGGTTGGATTTATTTTCTGATCCATCCAGACTCTCTCTGCCTTTTGACTGGGGATTTCAATGCATTGACATTTCAAGAAATTACTGACTGCCAAATTAAAGCCATTTTAGGAATTCATAATATGTTTTTCAATTTGACTTTTGTTTTCTTGACTTTATATTACCTATTTGCATTTTGACACTTTCTAGAGTGATGTGCTTCTGCTTTCCTCTGCTTTTTAACTCATCCTAAGCATTTTTGGAGGGTGATTGAGTACCTTAGATTAGAAGACCTACACTTCCACTTTTGAATTTAAAGAAAACAAGTCTTGAGTTCATTTTCAAGACCCCTGTGTTTATTCCTACTCTTTCCTCCATTTCACGATTTATGTAGATTTTTTAGATTACCATTGCTCTCTTAATATCAGATTGTAAATGTTTTGCTTTGCCACCTAAGTTCTAGATTATAGATTCTATCTCTTAGAATAACCTTCTTTAGTTTATGGTGACTTTATTAAGTGCTTGTTATTTAAGAAAGCAAATTATTCTCATTTAGGAAGAAGCTGAGGTTCTTTACAACCACATTATCATCTATGTTCATTTTATAATGCTTTACACTTTGCTGTCACTTTGGTTAAATGAATATCCAAACTACAACTTTTTGGTAACCCAATATCCTAATTGAGTCCCAGAGGAACCCCTGGGGGAAAATCACAAAATGCTTGTTCTTTTAAATATATATTGAGAACGTCCTTTTAAAGAGATGTTCTAGAAACAATTAGGTTTATCTGATATGTTACTATTGATGAGATGCATGAAGAGCTGTCATATCAACAGATGCTCAGCCCTCCCTAGGTTAAACAGGTATTGGCCAATGCTATTAATAATTAATATAAATACATTGTGGGGGGAAAGCTGGGTCACATCTGGTGGTGTTCAGGGTCTGCTAGCTATGTGCTCAGGAGTCACTTTTGGTAGTGCTTGAGGAACCATATCCTGGCATCTGGGGTCAATCCAGGATCAGCCACCTGCAAGGCAAGTGTCATAATCCTGTGTTATCTCTCTAACCTGTCATATAAAAACACATTATTTATTTATTTCCCAGGATTTTTCTATTTTTAAAACTTTTTTATTGAATCACTGTGAGATAGACCCTTACGAAGCTGTTCATGAATAGATTTCAGTCATATAGTAATACAACACCTGTCCCTCTACCAATGTACATTTCCTAGCACCAGTGTCCCCAGGTTCCCTACCATCACCCTCTATCCCCCATCCCCTGCCTGCTTCTATGGCAGGCATTTTTCTCCATTTGGGCATTGTGGTTTGCAATATTGATACTGAAAGGTTATCAAGAATCTCCTTTCACCTACTTTTAACACTCAGATCTTGTCCAGCATGATCATTCCCTGCTATTATTGTCAACTGGTCTTTTCTCTATCTTATCTACCTTCAGCCCCTCCCCACACTTGTGGTTAGTTCCAACCACTGAACAGTACTCCTAGACCCTGTTTTCTCTGGCCATGGATATTAGTCTTCTACTATATATTATTTTTATATGTCACAAATATATAACTCCTCATCAGCCACCATCCAGAACTCACGGCTGCTTCTCCCAGAAGGGAGCATAAAATGAGGCCCCCATACCATGCCAGCAGACTCCGTGCCAGGCTGTTTTTACTTGGGGTGCCCTAGAGCGGGGCGGGTGAGAGCCCTCCCCGCCCCAAGTGACCCAACCCCAGCAGCCGACCTCCACAACTCAACGGCAGCCATACTCCAGGCCTCTTTCCACATGCTCGGGCTGAACCTCACATATGAGTGAACATATTCCTGGACACATCATAAGACACTACCCATTCTCCATAATTACCATACCATATTTGATGGATTCAGACAGTAGGCAACAAATCATAGAGGGAAATATATATATATGCCTGACTGGGAACACCTGTAAAGCCAATTAGAGGCTGCCCCAAAAGCCTCCGTCCCTCTTGGAGAGCCCAGCAAGCTACCGAGAATATCCCACCCACACGGCAGAGCCTGGCAAGCTACCCATGGCATACTCGATATGCCAAAAACAGTAACAATGATGGTCCTCATTCCTCTGACCCTAAAAGTGCCCCCAATATGCCATGAGGCTACAGTAGCATGCGACAGGGATGAATGGAGACATAACTGGCTCCTGCTTGAGCAAATCGATGAACAACGGGATGACAGTGACATGACAGTGACAGTGACCACAAATGAATGTAGTCATTCTATATCTTTTCTTCTCCTTATGACTCATTTCAGTCAGCATGATACTCTCCATGTCCACCCATTTAAAGACAATTTTAATGACTTTCATTTTTCCTAACAGCTGCATAGTATTCCATTGTGTGGATGAGCGATAGATTCTTTACCCATTCATCTGTTCTTGGGCACTTAGGATGTTTCCAGATTCTGGCTATGGTGAATAAGTGCTACAATGAACATAGGAGTGCAGATGGTGTTTCCGTTGTGAAAAACACTTATTTGTCAGAGTCCTGGTGCTTCTCTGCCAAATAGCCGACAACTATAGTATAGTGTCAGTCATTAAGAAACAGTATTTTAATTTTAACTTTGTTGCCTTATTTTGAATCTAGAATCTGTTAAGACATTGGCTTTCAACTGAGAAATTCATATAATTTTTTCTATAAAATTTTATTGAGATTTAGATAGTTAAGACCTACTCCATCATTTTTCAGTTACCAGTAAGTTTTTATTCATTCATTGTACTTATTCAGTGAAAAGACAGAAGATGGGGGAGAGATGAGCATATGTATGAAAAATGATAGAAAACTGGAAAGAAAAGTGTCTAGAAAGCAAAAATCAACCATTAAGTATTTCTTGATGATGGGATCATTAAAGCTCATGGAGTCTTCAGGTAGTTCAGAAGTGAGGGGAGGGAATCAGGCAAAGAATAGACTACTCTGCCCATCTCTGACTACTCCCCTACAATACATTCAAGAATCCATACAAATCTTTGGTTTCTTAGCAGTAAACATGGAGTTACATTTGTTCCTCTCCTGTTAAACTATCTTTTGTCTAGTTTCACGTAAGTTTCTTATACCTGGATAAAAGTTCCTGAGTATATGTTTTGGTTTTCTGACACAAATTTCTGTAAGATGGACTCCTCATTGTTCCTCCTTACCCTAGCAGTCACGATAAAAATAATTCAGTAATGTGTACTTGGCATTAATAACAACAGGGAATAGTCTTCATTTGGGAAAGTGGGATCAAGGGAGTGTTCTCAGCTTACAATTTTTTTCACAAGTCACTTAAGACTTAGGAAGACAAACTACAAATTAAATATGTATGGAGTGTGGGCTTTATAGGGAGGGCAGAGGAATCAAAGAGGAAATAGAAATTTGAGGGACAGAAGAATTGTCCCCGTAAAAAGAAATTACACTAAAGAAATAGTGGTTCAAGATTTTCCCAATTCAAAGAGTGCCCCCAAGATTGGCTCAAATCCTTTTGTATGCATGGTTCAGAATCTTTCATGAAAGTTGTTTTGTCTATTTTTCTCATACAAAAAGAATCAAGTTTGTAAACAATAAACCTTAAAAGAACTCATTTGTGCTCTTCTGCTCACTGTAGCACTACGAACAGAAGCCACAATCTGGAAACAAAGCAAATTTCCAAAAACAGATAGTTGGATAAAGAAACTGTGGTATAAATACACAATGGAATACTACACAGCTGTAGAAAAGACAAAATCTGCTGTTATGTGGATGGAACTGGAGGGTATCATGCTTAGTGAAGTCATCCAGAAGGAAAGCAACATATACAGGATGATCTCTCTTATATGTGGTGTAAGAAAAAACACAGTAAGGGCCGCATCAATAGAATCTATGGGCTTATCCACAGAGATGATGGTTGGAGAGAGTTCGAGGCCAGGGACTGTGAGACAATGATGGAGAGAAACAGACACTCTGGTAGAGGGTGTTGTGCTGGAATGCTGTACGTATGAAACCCTATCATGATAGTATTGTAAATAATGGTGAGTGAAAAAAATAACACGAAGAAAAACAAGACATTATATTTACATAAACTAGGCCATAGAGCAATCACCACATCAACCACTCATGAAAATCCTACGAAGCCCAGACAAATATATTAGCTAGAGGTGGCTAGAAGTTGGGTGAGACAAGAACCCAGGTTAAGACAGTGCTATAACAGCATATAAACAAAACTTCTTTCTCCTTTATTTACCATGATATGAATCACTGGTACTACAGGGTAAGGCACAGGATCTGGGCATCACAAAGAAGCTGGCCTCTCTGGAAGCCAGAGTGGAAAAACACAAAACTGTTCATGTTTATGAATTTCAGTTCCTGTCTCATATATCCACATTTGGGCCACTCAAGGTGAATATAGAGGTATCATCTTAAAACCTCTCCTTATCAACTCCTGCATTTTTAGAAACACACATGCATACACTCCCTGTTGTGGGAGTTGTTGTTGTTGTTGGTCTAGCCCAACCCAGTGAAGGATGGATTTGGTATGTAAAGGAGTCCTGTGACCTGGTCTTAGAATTCTGGAAAAGAAAGAGCTTTCAGGTACATTTTGAGAGCATTGCTGGAGTTCCTCTACCTCATCTTCTCTGCCCACCAAGAGCGAAGAGAGGTTAATGCCCTAGACCATGGTCTGAGATACAGGGCAGTGTCAGCTGCTCCCTTTCAAACCTCTTCCCATGTCCTCCACTCTGATGATTGATATTTACTTCTGGAAACTTCCTAATAAAAAAGAATAGCCTCACCCACAACATGGCTTCATTTAGGGCCTTCGAGAGAAGGGCAGGCCGTCTTTTTCTTCCTGCAAGCATGCTGGCTTTCTCAGTGAGCCTGCTGGGCCTTCGAAAGTAGGCCACAGTAAGACTGCTGCTTTTCATAACTGGAGGTTTTGTCTAGAGAACTGAGCTTACCTGGGGTGGGAGTGGGGGCTAGGAGGGACCCTGGGGACACTGCTGGGGAAGAATATAGGCACCCTGGTGATGGGTCTGGTGTTGCAATGGTATATTTTGAGCTATCTCTCAGTTGCTTAGCAACGAATATTTATCTGAATAAAAGGAAAATGATAATGTTGATGTATATTTAAACCCTGTGCGCTCTAGAAAGTTAAGAACCACTCCACCACATTAAAAAAAGCAAGCTACAAAGACCTTGCATATTATTCTGAGATAAGGCCCATCTCCATCTTTCCTTGTGATTCCCATAAGACTCATGTATGATTCTCCTGTTTACCTGCCTCATAAAACCCTAGCTCCTTCCTTTTCTTTGGATATTCCTCATCAGTAAATCCTCTCCCTATTAAAATAACTGAATAAAATCATTTTCTAATTGTCTATAACATTTCATCTTTCACATCATCAAAAAAAATATGTACTTAGAGGATAGGCCAGGTTCAACAAACATATTTTTGAAAAATTGGGGAGATGTATCCGTGGCTCTGTAGCAAGGCAGTTTTTTCCCTCACCAGAGACACTGAGCTGCTAAAACGGCGTGGCAAACTGCAAACCACAAAGTTGATCTTTAAGAAAACGCACAGGGCTCAGTCAACAATATTTGCTCAAATTAATTTTCTGTTTTATGTCCATTAGGACAGAAGTCTGGGATTCTTATCAAAATAGCATGGTACTTAAATTAAAAATTAGAGCTGGAGAGATAGTACAGAGGGTAAGGTGCTTCTCTTACACTTGGTCAACTCCAGTTTGATCCCTAGCACTGCATATGCTTCTCTGAGCATTCCCAAGAGCGATTCCTAACCTCAGAGTCAGGAGCAAGTCTGAGAACTCCAGCTTGCAATCCACCAAAATCAGATAACTACTTCATCCAGGCAGAGCTGAATACCTGAACTGTTAGGCAGATTAATTGTATGCAGCAATAATTCAATCACATGTTTTTAAATTCATGGTGTCAAAAGTTACTATTAGCTTCCAATGTTTTCTTATTTTGACCTTCCTAAGACTTTCTCATATATTATTTTATCTTTAAATGTTATATTTTATCTTTAAGTGTTATTTTCATTACAGATTTTGGAACCAGGTAGTCATATAGTTTGATTTTCCTCTATGTTAGCATATAATAAAAATAATTATTCCACATTTACTGATAGATCAACTCGTTCCAGGAACTGCACTAGGTGCTTCTAAAATGTTGACCTGACTTTCACAACAACCTTGCAAGGTAGGTATAATTAGATATATTTTATAAATAAAATATCTAAGGGGGATCATACAGAAAAAAGTTAGAAAGTAGCTAATCTTGAACTTGAATTTAGGCTTCATAGTTTTGGAGGCTGAAGCAATAATACAGCAGGCAGGGTGCTTGTCTTGCATGTGACTGATCTCGGTTGGATCCCCAATATCCCATATGGTCCCCCGAAAAGCCACCAAGAGTTATCCCTGATCACAGAGCTAGGAATAAGCCCTGAGCACTGTTAGGTGTGGCCCCCAGACCAAAATAAGAGCTGAAGGGGCCAAAGCTATATAGTACTTCATATATAAATATATAATGCACATATATAATGCATCTGCCTTGCACATGGCTGGCCTAGAGTTTGATCCCTGGCATCTCATATGGTTCCCCCAGAACCACCAGGAATAAGTCCTGAGTGTAGAGCCAGGAGTAACCCCTGAGCATCACTGGGTATGATGCAAAAAAACAAAGGGAAAAAAAGAGCTGAATAGTTTTGATATCACTCTATCTACATTAATTATTCTCTTCCTTATAATTTCCCACACTTCATATATTTTTCTTCATATCAAATATCCTTTCTTCATATCTATTCCCAGTTCACCATTTAATTTTGTAAAGCGGATGAAATGAATCCATTTTGTCTGTTTGCCTCTAACTTATCTGCAATTTTGTGATTAGATTTAAGAAGCTTTTGGTTTAAAAAAATGACCCATCATAGATCATTCTAGTAGTAGCTTTTCTCCCCAGAGTTCTACTGTAATATCTCACCAAAATGTAACCATTGCAATAAACATGTCATTGGAATTAGAATATATGTTTCTTTTATATTTTACCAAATAGCTTTTTTTTAATATACCTCAGTCCTCCGTCCTGCCAAAGGCAAGTATGACTCAGGATCAAATTTTCTCCAATTGACTTTGTGGTGGTTCTTTGCTCTATAAACCTAATATAGTTACTAACCTGCACCTTTGGATTTAGGATTTACACAGTAATATGTATGAAAAAGGATTAGGTCAAAAAGGCCCTATTGGTTAATAAAAACAAATCCATTAACTGTGACAAAAATGAAAATGTTATTCAGGAAATAAAATAAGGTGATGGCAACATAATTCTACACAGCTCTCATGTCACACCATTTGGCATGATGAGCAGTCATTACTGAAGACAAATGAAAGCTTGCAAGAGTAGAAATAAGATAATATATTCACGAAAATGAATCAAGAAAAGGGACTATCAATTCATTATGGTCAAAAATGTCATAAGGTCACTTTTAGAATCTAAGAATCATTATTTCCCTTTAGATAATGATACTGTCCATGGTAAACTAGTGGAAAAAGTGTAAAGCAGTTCTATTTGCCACTAAAAATCATAATTTATAAACAAAACTTAACATCTGTGCTACAAAAGAGTTTAAGTAGTGAGAAGGTTCCTGGAAATTATTGTAAAATTAATTCAGCTAGGGAATAAATTGAGTAGACATGTTACAATGAACTAAATTCACTGTATCTCTTGGATGAGCAGTCTCATTTTTCTAGAGCTAAGCTTCTTTAGCACATTTTTTCCTCAGGTGACACTGGTACAATTTTCCTGCTCTAAAATATCTTCATATTTCATAAAGATTAGCAAATCAAAGGCTTCCTTTGACTAATGATATCTTCATTTATTTATCCTTCATTTAAAGAAGAAAGTCAATCGAAAGAAGTCTAATCAGTTTCTAAAAGTGATTTCCTGGAGTATTCCACTAGTGAGTCAGCTTTGATTTTAGTTAATATCCATTACTTTCAATAATCTTATCCATAATCTAAGGTATAGAAACACCATAACCTTAGGTGACAGAAAGATTCAATCAGGTTCTGCCTACCATGCTTACTAAGATAGAAATGTATAGGTACGATATGTAAAGAAATGGTTAAAAATAGCAAAAGAGTGCCTATTATAACTGACCCCTAAACCAGAAAATTCAAATACCCAGAATACTCCATCTCCCCGAGTATCCTGTTTAATAAAAATATCACTTTCTATTTCTAACTCTCATTTACTAGACCTAAAATCTCCAATGATTTAGACCTCAATAGCAGGTTGAGTAATTAAATGTGATTAACTTTCTTCCACCACAAGGAAAAAAAATTTAGATACAATTGATCAAAATTGTGCCTGCTTAACCTTTAAGGCTAATTAGAGAAAACATGCATGCACTGGCTTCATGTACACATATTTGTATTTTTATACCTGGTGCCGGCACATTAGTCTCAAGAGTCAGTATGTGTCTGTAGCACAACCTACGTAATAGAGCCCATTAAACTGACTGGAGTTTATATTTGGTGCAGACAGGAAGAAATGCCATTGTGTTCAGTGAACTTATCACAACCTCTGATGAATCAAGAAAATGAGAAGAGTGCTTGCTTTTTAAATTGAAGGTAATGCTTTCATTCTCTGGCTTTGGGTGATAAAATTTTTTTATCAACCAAGAAAATATATGGTTGGTACTCAAATATCCTTTTGACCATAAAATTAAAGCCCTCAACAAAGCTTAACTATGTAGTACTGACTTTGTTTAAAATAAACAAAGTTAAAAAACATTTTGAAGAGAAAGAAAAGGATAGATATGAATGATTTCTTTACATGTGGGACTTAATGATTCACAGGGAGGGAAAAACCCATAAAGCAAAAAAAAAAATGTATACTGTGTTTTCATGTTTGAGCTTTTTCTATTCAATTATGTTATATAAATATTTTATTCTTCATAATTATATAACTTTACTAGTAAAAATTACAAATTATGCTTTATAAGAGAATATAAAATGTATCTATTCTTGGGGCTGTAGTGATAGTACAGAGGGTAGGGCGTTTGCCTTGCACATAGCTGACCCAGGTTCAGTTCCCAGCATCTCATATGGTCCCGCGAGCACTGCCAGGAGTAATTCCTAAAGCAGAGCCAGAATTAACCCCTGTGCATTGCTGGGTGTGACCCAAAAAGAAAAAAGTGATCTATTCCTTTTACATTTTCTGCAAGTGATTTTCAAAATCCTAAAATAGTACTTACAATTATAGTATGAACTCTACTGAACATTTTTTACATGTAGATTGTGACATCCTAAAAATTATAATTATTCAGGTTTTAATTTTTTAATTTTTTTTGCTGTGCCAGGGATTGCACCCAAAACCTTACACAGGCAAGGTAAGTGCCCTATCACTGAGCTATATATCTGGTCCAATTATTCTATTCTATACAAATGCAATGCTTATGGTTTACCTCTTAGATTCATAAACAAGAGTCAAGCCCAATGAAAAAAGCATAGGGGACTTTCTTGACTGAATAAGGCTTGAATTATTTTTGGTCATCTTTAGATAGTTATCTCTGAAATATAACATTACTATAAACTCTCCTCTGATGCCTCAATCTCAGGTGATTTGCTAAAACTGACACACAAGCTACTGAGGATTCAGTCTGTGCTTTCAGTTGTACACAGCATATCTTGAACCCTGGAGTTGAAGAGCTTACGACTGAGTTGATTGGGTCTGTAATATGGGACTAATGCCCATTTTAAAAAATGCATTAGATGTAAATGAAACGGTGTTAAATTCCATGGTGCAGGCTATGCTTGCTTCCATTTAAACTATCTTACCCTAACCTTGAAAGTTTTTTTTTGAAAAGATTTTGAAAAAAAAAATATCTCACTTACTCTCATCAGCTCCATATGAAGAGAAGAAATAGTTCCCTGCTTGTCTCTTATAGTAGAGAAACAAAACTGATTCACCTCCCATGGTAGTTAAGGAATTAGCCCCGTGCTGCTGAGCCTCTAGAAGTCCTGTATTCCTCCCACTGTTCCCTCTTCTAAGCATACATTTCACACTGATTATTATAACATTCTAAAAGCACTATGCCGACAATATCACTACCCTGCTTAAAACCCCTCAATGAATTCCCATGCCTACAGGAAAAATAGATCCTTTCTGAAGCAAAGTATACAGGCCTGAAATAATTTTGTCCCTGCTTATATTTTAGGACTCTGAATTTTCCATTCCCTTCAAATACTCAAAACCATATCAAACTTTTGTCAACATCCCAAACATAATGTATCCATCAGGCCTCTGGAGGTTTGCACATATGCAATCTTGGACATAGAATGACTTCCATCTCCACTGACAACCTCCTATTCACCCTATAAGATCCAGCTGTGAAAACCTATCTGTAGTTTCCCTTTCCTTTCCCAGGCAGAGAAATTTGATTCCATTTTTTGGGTTTCCTGCAGTTTATTCATGCATCTAGTATCATAGTCACCCAACTAACCTGCAATAATTACTTTCCAATCTGTGCCTTCATTCAGACTATAAAACCATTGAAAGGACTATATGTTAGTCATTTTTATACCTTCAATAAATAGCACAGCAATTAGCATTTAGCACTTAGTAGATTCTGAATTGCTTTTATTTCCTTTCTTTTCTCTTTTTGGGCCATACCTGTGGGTACTCAGGATCTACTCTTCTTTATAGCTAAGCGTCACTTCTGGTTGCACTCATGGGACCGTATGTGGTGCTGGGGATTTAATCTAGGTCTATTACATGAAAAATATGTGCTCTAGCTGTTGAACTATCTCTATGAACCAAAGTCTGAAAATTTTAAAAGAATATATAGGAATGGGGAATAATTTAGAAAGAATGGAGAAAACTATTTTAATACTTCTCTTGAAAAATATCCTTTAGAGGCCCAACGTGGCAGTGCACTGGACAGGGCAATTATCTGGCATGTAACTGACTGGGTTCAATTCCTGGCACCACACATGATCCTCCTGGCACTGCCAATAGTGTTCCCTGAGCACAGAGTCAGGAGTAAGCCCTGAGCACAGCCATGTGTGTCCCCCCACTAATATATACTTCAGATTACACATTTGCAAAGTCCAAAATGATAAATTATAAAAACATTGATGAACACTAAATATAGACTGGTCAGTATCTATATCAAGAACTTTTAAGAGCCCATGAGTAAGCTAGAGAAGAAACCAGGAGCAAAACGAAGAACATAATTTTATGCGGAGGCTGGTCTACAGAATTGCACTTAGTTTGCTGATTTTTTAAAATGTGATATAAATGGAAACTTTTCATTGAATGTGTCCAAAAATAAAGTTAGATGTGACAGTGTTGTTTGGTAGGCACACCAAACTGAAATGGCTTGAATCAATTGATGGAGGGGGTGGCTCTCATGAGGATGCCATTTAATATTAAAACAGAAGAGGCGTTCACTGATGTGAAACCAGTAGGATCGAAGATCTGGGGTCGGAGAGACACTCCAGCTGGTACAGCACTTATCTTACATGCCATGATCAGGGGTTCAATCCCCAGCCAGGAGTGATCCCTGATTACAGAGCCAGGAGTAAGCCCTGAGCTCTGTCAAGTGTGTGTCCCCCACAAAAAGGAAACAAAAAAAGGAGGGAGATCTATTGTAAGGTGATATTAGAAGTAGTTCTTAGTACTGCATCAAGATTCTATGCTGTGGGGAGACCTCAAAGACCATCTTTTTTAAAATTATTTTTTAAAAGATTTTATTAAAATTAAAAATTAAAAATTTTTTAAAGATTTTATTACTGAATCACCCTTACAAAGCTGTTCAAGATTAGGTTTCAATCAGTGTTCCAACACTTATCCCTCCACCAGTATACATTTCCTAACACCAAGTGTCCAGTTTCCCTCTCATCAACACCCACAGGCTGTCTCTATGGCAGGCACTTTTCTTCTCTCTCTCTCTCTCTCTCTCTCTCTCTCTCTCTCTCTCTCTCTCTCTCTCTTTCTCTGTCTGTCTCTCTGTGTGTCTCTCTCTATTTGGGCTTTGTGGTTGGCAATACAGATACTGAAAAGTTATCCCGTATATCCCTTTACTTACTTTTAACAGACATTTCCTGTCCAGGGTGATCATTTGCAGCTATTATTGTCACCCAGGTCCCTTCTCTATCGTACCTACCCTCCATCCCATACACACTTGTGGATGATTCCAACCACTGACAAGTCCTCCTAGTCCCTGTTTTCCCTGGCTGTGGATATGTCT
Organism: Sorex araneus; assembly: GCF_027595985.1. Taxonomy (NCBI): domain Eukaryota; kingdom Metazoa; phylum Chordata; class Mammalia; order Eulipotyphla; family Soricidae; genus Sorex; species Sorex araneus. The sequence continues at coordinate 139,473,750 of NC_073313.1, read as the reverse complement.
TCTACTATTCTACTATACATATTTTATATATTTTATATACCACAAATGAATGCAGTCATTCTATTATATGTCTGTCTCTTTTTCTGATTCATTTTACTCAGCATGAAACTTTCCAAGTCCATCCACTTATAGGCGAATTTCACTACTTCATTTTTCCTAACAGCTGCATAGTATGCCATTGTATAGTTGTGCCACAGTTTCCTTATCCACTTGACTGGTCTTGGGCACTCAGGTTGTTTGCAGATTCTGGCTATTGTGAATAGTGCTGCAATGAACATAGGAGTACAGATGGTGTTTCTACTGTGTTTTTGGGTTTCCAAGGTATATTCCCAGAAGTGGAATTGCTGGGTCAAAGACCATCTTGATATAAAGCACCACGTTGAATTTATGAGGATAAAACCCCCAAAACTTCTCAAACATGTTACTTTCTTATAAAATGGTTTTCATATAGACAGAATCATTTGGCAGGTGAATGCTTACCTTTGAAAGAAAAAGCAGAAATAAATAAAAGCATTATTGCTCTTCATTATATTGTCCTGCACATATTTTTAAAAAATTTATTTTATACTGAGGTTACCTTAGGCTTACCTAAGTTTCCAGTGCAAATGTTGGGCTGGAAACATAGGATGGGATTAAGGCACTTGCCTTGCATGTGGCTGACCCTGGTTATATTGCCAACACCACATATGGTACCCTGGTACATGGTACCTGGTACCCTGAGCACTGCCAGTAGTGATTCCTGAGTGCAAAGTCTATTATGGTGCCACGTGGTTTGCTTATGATGACCTTATAGTTTATATGTTGGAAAATGTGATGCCTCAAACTTCTGTTCATTGTAGATTGCTTTGAATACTTAGAATCTTAAGTTTTATACAAATTTTAGTAATGTTTGTTCTGTCTTAATAACATTATGGAAATTTGATGGGGATTAATCAAATATATTTTTGGGGTAGGATGATAATCTTAAGAATGCTATTTCTTCTGATCTAAGAACATGGAAAAATTTTATCTCTTTATTTCTCCCATTTCATTTAGCAATGAAAACATTTTGATCTAAAAGACTTTTAGTCTCATTAAGTCAATCCAAGACAATTATTTTTAATGCCACTGCAAATAAAGTGTTTTCTTTGTGTCGTTTACTTGTAGTTTCTTTCCATGTAGAAATGCAACATACTGATTTTGTAGCCTGCCAATTTTGTAGTTTGTCAATTGTTACAAATAACTTTAGTGGAGCATTTAATGTTTTCTGTATATGTTCTGTCATGTATATGTATTTCATGTCATCTGCACATAGTGATCTTCTGCTTTATCTTTTCTAATCTGGATTTTTTCTCTTTTTTACCTAATTGCTATGCTAGCATCTCCAACACTGTTAAATAACAGCAGTAAATGTGGAAATTCTTGTGTCTGATCCTAGAGCTTTCAGTCATTTATACCATTGAATAAGACATTGCCTTTAGGCTTGCGGCATATGGATAACTATTGAAGTATGTTATTTTTACCCACATTTTGTTCTGCTTTATAATAAACTAATGTTGAAGCTTTTCAAACATTTCCTTGCATCTGTCTATAGGATCAGTTCTTCTTTCCTTTATTGATATAATACACTACATTACTTTACTTTCTTTCATTTAACCATCCACACATTTCTAGAATGCATCCTACTTGGTTATGATATACAACCTTATAAACATATTATTGAATTTGGTTCACTAAGATTTTGTTAAGCATTGTTGCAACTATATTCATCAGGGATATTGGTTTATAGATTTATTTTTGTGATGTTATATTCTGCTTTTGGTATTAGTGTAATGTTTGGAAGAATATTCTTCTTTTCCATTTTTTGAAGTGTTTAAGAAATATAAATAATAGGTTATCTTTTAAAGTTTGGTAGAACTAACTAGTAAAACCACCTGGACCTGGAATTTTCTTTATGAGGAGACTGTTAATTATTTCAGATTCTTGCTTATAACTGTTCTAATCAGCTTTTGTATTTTCTCCTCAGGGCACTCTGTGCCTTTTGATTGCTTAATTCAATCAATGATCTTAAAAAAACTATAAATTAATTTATTGGAATTTTATACATGGATTTTTAGTGTTTTTGTTTCTTTGGTAATTCAGAAATAATTTTAATTAATGAGACATTACTTGGTAATGGGTATTTTTTAAAGACCTTTCCTCCTCCCTCCACATTTGTATAGAACACTTACTCTGTTTTAAATTCTGCAAATAGTGATGAGCGGATATTATGGGAATGTCTAGACTGATGGATCATGGTGTGTGTGTGTATGTGTGTGTGTGTGTGTGTGTGTGAAATGAGGGCTGTATGGAAGTAGATAAAAATACAAAAAAGCAACAAAAACAGAATATTGTGACTTATCATATTACAAAAATAACTCACAGTAACGTGATAGCATAATACATGTGTGTCTATATTATTTAGGTAAGTTGATAAGGAAATCTTGAGTAGATGATGCTAAAATAAAGACCTGAAATAGTTAAAATAAACTCACCCATGCTGAGATGGGGAAGTTTTCCAGACAGAGAGAACAGTACTGCAAAGGCTCTATGCAGCCTCTTTGGAATAACTGAAAGGCCACTGTGGCTGGAACACGATTAATGAAGGAGAGCACTGATGGAACCAAATCACAGGATCCATTTAAAGGAGATTGGACTAATGCTCAGTGAGATGGGAAGTCACTAGAGGGTTATGAGCAGAGGACAGAGAAGATATGATTTGAATTATCATTTGAATTATGAAGGTGATTGCATAAGTGATTGCTAACACCAAGTAGAAATGGACAAAAATGAGTAAGAAGAAATTTGGTAAAACAAGAAATTCAGGAGAATCTTTTCCAAGAAAATTTGAGTTTCATTTAATGGTCTAAAATTAATTTCTTGGTATGATTTAACAAGTAGTGAGAAAGACAATTTCTTTAGCTTTTTTAGTGGTTAGCTTTGACAATTTACAATTGGTGTCATAGTCACTAAGAGTGATGAGGTTCATACTGAAGTCTCCTGACTATCAATATTATTATTTTTTTTTAAATAAAAATTTTATTTTATTAAATCACCGTGTGGAAGATTACAATGCTTTCAGGCTTAGGTCTCAGTTATACAATGCTGAAACAACCATCCCTTCACCAGTGCCCATATACCACCACCAAAAAAAAAAAACCACTCAGTACACCTCCCATCCCGTCCCCCCACCCCCTACCTTGTAACTGATAAGTTTCATTTTACATTCTGTTTACTTTGGTTACATTCAATATTTCCACACAAACCTCACTATTGTTGTTAGGAGTACCCCACTAGATTCAGACCTACTGTGAAGACAAATAAGGTCGCGCGGCCGCAGTAGCGGCCGCGCAGTTTTGAATTTCTGTACTTTAACACTAAGTCCAGGGAGATTTCTTCCAGATATTGGATCATTGCAGGCTTGAAAACCCAATCTGTGGTCGTCTTAATATGGCAGAGACCGCGCCCTTCATCCCCGGAGAGAAAGAGGCGAGAGAGAGAAATACCTTTCCCCTCCTGGGTGGGCACGGGACCGAGGCTTAGTTCTCAGGCTGGAGACATTCTGCCATCAATATTATTTTTAAATTGCTTCTAATCACTTACAGAAAAGCTGGGAAAATGGCAATAGATAGAAATATGAAACTTTATTTCATATGGATTTCTGAATCTGACATTTCTAATAACCTACATATTTTATTTACTTACGAATTAATTTACTACCTTAGTTTACTTGTAGGATCTGAACCTCAAATCTAAACCTTAAAGAACTGCAACCACTATTTTTTATTTTTTCCTACTCAAAAAGCAGGATGGTCAAATGTTCTTAGGACAAACTGTGGATATACATCATTACATCCTAATCAAAGCTGGGTCTTGAAGGCCATTCAATAATTCAATCTTTTCCTTCTAATATTCTAGGTTTTATTCCTAACAATGCCAAATTCAGTAATACTCAAGACTCTGCTCAAAATTATATCACATTCACTATTAAATTCAAAGTCCTACATAAAGGCCTTGTGTGATATGACCCTCATAAACTTTGTCCTCTTCTGCCTCTGTTCCCATTACTCAATTTGTTCCAAAGACACTGGTCTTCTGGTTGTTGCTAAGAAACATCAACCGAACACGTGTGCATTTATGGCTACACTGTTCAATTTTGATAAAATCCACACTGATTTCCAAAGTGGGAATTACTGTAGCACTGTGGCACTGTCGTCCCGTTGTTCACTGATTTGCTTGAGCGGGCTCCAGTAATGTCTCCATTGTAAGACTTGTCGTTATTGTTTTTGGCATATCCAATACACCACGGGTAGCTTGCCAGGCTCTGCCGTGCGGGCAAGATACTCTCGGTAGCTTGACGGGCTCTCCAAGAGGGGCAGAGGAATCGAGCCTGGGTCGGCCTCGTGCAAGGCAAACGTCCTACCCGCTGTGCTATTGATCCAGCCCAAAGAAGCAACATCATTTTACAATCCCAACAGGAATTCTGAGAGTTCTTTCTTTTCCTTGTCTCTACCTGTATTTATTATGTCTCTTTCTTTGGATCTCCTAAGCAGAAGCCCGGTGTTCTGGATATTCAAGGTAAGTGCCCGAGGATTCAGTGTTGCTAGGCCATGAAGTGTTAGGGATTACCTCTGCCAGGCAACACTCAGGGGATCATATGTTGCAAGACATCAAACCAAGGTCAGTTGCAATCTTTGCATGCACCTTAACTCCTATACTATGTCTCCATACCAACCCGCTGCCTTTTTGTTACCTGTCTCTTTGATTCTAGTTATCCTAGTAGGTGTGAGTGGTTTCATTTAGCACTTCTGATCAGATCTATTATTTTCAAATGTGTTCTCTATTCTATTAGTTGTCTTTCACTTTCTTGATAGTGTTTATGAAATCTGAAAAATCATTTGATTATTATACAGCCCAATTTGTTCATCGGCTGCTTATGTTTCTGGCACTGTATCTGAGAAGACATCAACTAATCCAAGGTTATAAAAATTTACTCCTATGCTCTATTTATAAAAGCTTTATATTTTTAGACCACCCATTTACATCTAGAGTGCATTATGAGTTAACACTTATGTATAAAGCAAAACTTCAAATCCATTCTTTTGCATGTGGATTCATTTGTCACTGCACCATCTGTTGAAAAGTATATCCTTTCTCTATGTAATTATGTTAGTACCTTTATTGAAAACCACTTGACCATAAATATGAAAGTATATTTCTAGGCTTTCAATTTTATTAATCTATATTTCTATCCTTATGTTAGCAAATGATCTTCTGATTTTTGACAAACACATTATGTCATATTCAGCACTGAGAAGTATACAGAATAGGTTCATCACCCCAAATATCCCACATGATGCAACACTTCTCTCTAAGCCTCTGTTAATTACTAACCTTTTTTACTGCCTGTATATTGTCTTCTCCAGAATATCATATCTTCAAAATTGTGCAGTATGTAATCTTTTCAGATTGGCTTCTTTCTCTTAGAAGTACATATTTAAATTTTCCACATCTTTTGGTGATTTGATAGCTCATTAAAATTCAACCTCCACTGAGGTATAATAGATATAAAATCATAAGAAATTAGAAATGTACATTGTGATTTAATGTATAAATAAATTATGGAAAAATTCTCCTCATCTAATTAACACAACTATCATCTTGTTTTTATCTCTTTTTTTGGTGATAGTATTTAAATTTCTCTCTCATAGCTAATTTTAAATTTCTGAATAATATTCCACTCTATGGATGTAGCAGTCTGCTTATCCATATATCTATTTTGGTATATCTCGGTCACTTCTAGATTTTGACAATCATGAACAAAGTTGCTGTAGCATTTGTATGGAGGTAAATTTTTCATGCAATTTACGAAGTACCTCTGAGCATGACTGCAAATCATGTTTTTGAGGTACATTCTAGTTGCAACACGTATTTTCAATTGGGGTGTGTGCTTCCAAGCAGTGCTCAGGAGAACCTGGGGGATACTCCTAGCAATACTTGGCCAACCAGACAGCAGTTCAGTGCTAGGGACTGAATACGTAGAGCTATTCAATCCCTGCAGTACCAGAGACCACCCAGAGCCACTCTGACAGGAATCAAGATCTTCCAGGTTCAGACTTTGTAATGCTCGAGTGGCTTTGTGGTGCTGAGAACTGCACCCAGGTTGGGCATATGCAAGGCAAGTGAATGTCCTAACTCCTGTATTATCTCCCTGGTCCCAGTACTTTGCTTTAAAAATACCAAAACAGTATTCCATCACAACAATATACTACATTTTTAAAACCATTCATCAGCTGATGAACATTTGGGTTCTTCTCAGCTTTTGGTTATTGCTAGAATGGAATAGAGCTACTATAATTCATGATTAAAGCTTCTGTAGACATATATTTTTAACTACAACACCCAAAAGGATAGAGAACAAAAAGGAATGCCCTGCCACAGAGGCAGGGTGGGGTGGTGGGGGATGGGGTGGGGGTGGTGAGAGGGATACTGGGATCATTGGTGGAGGTGAAGGGGCACTGGTGGAGGGATGGGTAAACGATCACTGTATGAGTGAAATGCAAACACAAAAGTTCATAAGTTTGTAACTGTACATCACAGTGATTCTCTAATAAAAAATTTAAAAAGAGGTTATATTTTGATTTCTATTGCAAGTGAACTTCAGAGATGGATAGTAAACTCAATGTTTAACCTGTTAAGAAAATATCAAAACTATGGGGGCTGGAGAGATAGTAGAGAGAGTAGGGTATTTGCCTTGCACATCATTGACCTGGCTTCGATCCTGGTACCCCATATGGTCTCCTGAGCCTGCCAGGAGTGGTTCCTGAACACAGAGCCAGGACTAGACCCTAAACACAGCAGGGTTTGGCCCAAAATCAACAATAAAAAAATACTGAACTATTTTCCACAGTTTCTATACATTCTATCTTCCTACCAACCAGTGCATGAGGTTTCCTGTTTCTCAACATTCTTGCCCATGGGAAATCGTTCCCCTAACAAAAACCCCAAGGTTGGGATATTCCCTGAGCAAAAAAAGTTTAGATCTTTTAATATGATCAGGGAAGCAAAAACACACAAGCAAAAATGTGCCCAGAAAAGAACAGAATAGATAACAAGGCCAGAAAAAAATGTGCCTAAGAAAGAGTAGAATAAAATATTTTAGGGTCTTTTAGATGCAAAGGGCAACATAGGCAAAAATAGAATAGGAAATTGGCACAATTTTATTCTATACTTTAAGTGTGCCTGATGGTTGACTGTGTGAAATATCTTAGTCTCTGCTATTAATGTAGTCACTGAAGTTTGATGTGCTTACAAATTGTTTATGTTTCCCTCAACTTAAACAATTCATGTAACTGGAAACCAGGGTCTCGGTCCCATTAAATAAATGGCCAGCATGTAAACTCACTCACTGCTACCCAGGTGACCCTAAAACTTGGGAGTCTTTGTGTGTTTGTCTCTTTGAGTGTTTGTCTCATTTCCTGAAACCAACCCCATAGGATGGAGGGCAGTTGAAGGTATCAATCCCATTGATTTTATTGTGATAAAGTACACGCCTGTCAACATTTATTGTTCCTTTTTTGTTCTATTACAGCCTTTGTACTGAGGATACAGTGGTATTTCATTGTGACTTAAATTTGCATTTCTCTAACAATTAGTGATGCGGAACATCTTCTCATGTGTTTTATTAACTACTCACATATTTTCTTTGGTGAACCGCCTATTCAAGTATTTTGCTTATTTTAAAATTGGTTTGTCTGTTTTATTGCATTATAACAATTCCATACATATTACACATACATATTATGGATGCAAAATTCATGATATATAAATAGTAAATATTTCCTCTGAGTTTTTTCATTTTCATAATGATGACTTCTGAAGTATAAGCCTTAAAATTTGGTAGCTTATTAATTTTTCCCTTATGGAACATGGCTTTGCTGCTGCATCCAAGAAATCTTTCCCATACCAAATTCTCAAAGGTTTTCTTCTAAAAGATTTAACTGTTATGTTTAGGTCTCATCCATTTTGAGATAATATATATGTAGTATATGTGGTAGGACTTTAACTTCAGCTTTCTGTACTTGTATGACTGATTATCCCATCACTACTTGTTGAATCTCACCATATGTTATCAAAGGTTTTTAAATGCTTTCCTGTTAAGGATAATGTACTGAAATGGAAATGCAGTGGTCTCTGTGGCATGGAAGATAAAAGTGTCATTTTTTTCCTTTTTGAAAACTTTAGTACCTACAGAAGAGTTGATAGAACAGTACAACTGTCAAATATCTATTCCCCACATTGTTCTTTCTCTCCCTCTCTCCCCCCAACACACTTTGCTATGCTACAAATATGAGAACACTTCCTCCTAAATACTCACTATGCACCTCCTGAAAAAGAAGTTTTCCATTGTCACACCAAAGAACATCAATATTAATTAAATAATATCTAATATATAGTCTATATACAAATAACATATTATTTAAAAATGTCTTCCAGAGCTGCTTATAAATTCCCCTTCTCCATAATCTGCAGAGTCAGTATCCATTCAAAATTGAAAATGCATTTTAATGTTCTTTTTTTTTTTGCTTTTTGGGTCACACCCAGCGATGCTCAGGGGTTACTCCTGGCTTTGCACTCAGGAATTGCTCCTGGCAGTGCTGGAGGGACCATATGGGATGCCGGGGATCAAACCCGGGTCGGCCGTGTGCACGGCAAACGCCCTACCCGCTGTGCTATCGCTCTGGCCCCTGCATTTTAATGTTTAGTTCACTGTTCTTTTTCAATCTAGAACAATTCCTTTACCTTCGAGTGTTTTTCTTGATAATAATTTTTTGAAGAGTTTAGACTTGGGATTTTCACACCCTAGGGTTGTCTGACTGTATATTTAGATTTAAACATTTTTGTGAGACTATTTCATAAGTGATACTCTCTATTTCTCATTACATGATTATAAGGAGGTACAATGTCAGGCTGTCCTGATACTGTCAGTGCTGGGCTGAATCATTTAACTTAGTGAGTATCAGATGTTCCCAGTGGATCAACTATGAAATGTTCTAAGCCAATAGTATAAACATAATAAAATGTACACGAAATAACTGTAACCTATCCTGGAATGGGAACAACAGTGTGGCCAATTCTTGGAATTTGGATGGCAGCAGCACAGAATGTGTGTTTTGCTTGGCCAAATTGATAAAGTCAGTATGCATAGGCTAGTTCTAGGAACTGTGGAGCAGCATGCAGCAATGGTGGGATCTCTAGAGCCCCTGGGCACAGCTGATTAGCTTGGCAAGGAGTGTCTCAGTCGGCCAGGCCTTTGAAATGAGAACTTAAGCTAGGTAGTTTTTTAGGAGGCTTTTGCGAGACCACTTCACATTAGTGACTGCATTTCCCTCATCCTTATTTTCAGGGTTTAACCTGTCCAATAGATTCACACAAATTTGGTCTGCTCTTGTGATAAATGTGCCATTTCATTTCTTGGTGCCTCAGGGACTCCATTTCATAAAAAAATGGTAAGAATATAAACTCCAGGGGTTGTTTTAAGTAACTGCAAATGCAAATACACTGTGAACTCTAAAGATTACTCAAAAGTAAATGTATTGCAAGCCATAATGCCCAAAAGTAGAGAGAGAGTATGGGGAATATTGTCTGCCATGGAGGCAGGGGGAGGGTGGGAAAGGGGGTTATACCGGGGATATTGGTGGTGGGGAATGTGCACTGGTGGAGGGATGAGTGTTTGATCATTGTGTGATTGTAACCCAAACATGAAAGTTTGCAACTATCTCACAGTGATTCAATAAAACTTTTAAAAAGTAAATTATATATATATACATATACATATAGTATTTCTACCTTCCACCCCCATATGAAACTTTCTTTGACTCTATATATCCTTTAAGGTGTCCTTTAAAAATTATCTTTTTTCAGGCATATGAAAAAATGCTCATCATCACTAATCATCAGGGAGATGCAGATCAAAACAACTATGGGATACCACCTCACACCACAGAGACTGGCACACATCCAAAAGAACAAAACCAACCACTGTTGGAGAGGATGTGGGGAGAAAGGGACCCTCCTACACTGCTGGTGGGAATGCTGACTGGTTCAATCCTTCTGGAAAACAATATGGTCGCTCCTCAAAAAATTAGAAATTGAGCTCCCATTTGACCCAGCAATACCACTTCTGGGAATATACTCTAGAGAGGCAAAAAGATATAGCCAAAATGACATCTGCACTTGTATGTTCATTGCAGCACTATTTATGATAGCCAAAATCTGGAAAAAAACCGAAAGCCCAATGACTGGTTAAAGAAACTTTGGCACATCTATACAATGGAATACTATGCAGCTGTATAACCGATGACTGGTTAAAGAAACTTTGGTACATCTATACAATGGAATACTATGCAGCTGTCAGAAAAGATGAAGTAATGAACTTTGCATACAAGTGGATCAACATAGAAAGTATCATGCTAAGTGAAATGAGTCAGAAAGAGAGAGACAGACATAGAAGTATTGCACTCATCTGCGGAATAAAAAACAACAGAATGGATGCCTAACACCCAAGAATAACAGAAATAAGTACCAAATTTGCTCCATGGCTTGGAGACCAGCCTCACATGCTGGGGGAAAGGGCAGCTCAGATAGAGGAGGGAATACCAAGCAAAAATGTGGTGGGAGGACCCGTTCGGGATGGGAGAGGCATGCACGGAGCAGACTATAGACTGAACACATTGGCCACCCAAGACCTCCATTACTAACCACAATGCCCAAAGGGAGAGAGGGAACGGAGGGGAATGCTCTGCCAATAAGGCGGGGCGGGGAGGGGAGTGGGGTGGGAGGGGTTGGGAGGAATGATGGGGTTAACAGTGTAGAACGGGTACTGGTGGAGGGATAGATACTCAAGCTGTATATGACTGAAACACAAGCATGAGAATATTTAAACCTGTATCTGTACCCCCACGGTGATTCATTAATAAAAATTTTTTTAAAACTTATCTTTTTTCTTATATCTATAAAATTGCTGACTTCACTTTCTTTTCTTCCATTTACCCTGCAACAATTTCATTGAAATTTCTTATCTCAGTTACCAATGATAAGTCATTTTAAACCTTAACTTACTTCAGCCACAACTAACACTGTAACCACACTGCATTTTTTTTCTTTTGCTAATCAGCTGTTGCCAAAGATGATTCAAAACTGGTGAGAGCTCACACCACAGAGACTAGCACACATCCAAAAGAACAAAAGCAACCGCTGTTGGAGAGGATGTGGGGAGAAAGGGACCCTTCTTCACTGCTGGTGGGAATGCCGACTGGTTCAGCCCTTCTGGAAAACAATTTGGACGACTCTCAAAAAATTAGATATTGAATTCCCATTTGACCCAGCAATACCACTGCTGGGAATATATCCCAGAGAGGCAAAAAAGTACAATCGAAACAACATCTGCACATGTATGTTCATAGCAGCACTGTTTACAATAGCCAGAATCTGGAAAAAACCCGAATGCCCCAGAACGGATGACTGGTTGAGGAAACTTTGGTACATCTATACAATGGAATACTATGCAGCTGTTAGAAAAAAGGAGGTCAAGAATTTTGTAGTCAAGTGGATGGGCATGAAAAGTTTCATGCTGAGTGAAATGAGTCAGAAAGAGAGAGACAGACATAGAAAGATTGCACTCATCTATGGTATATAGAATAACAGAGTGGGAGACTAACACCCAAGAACTGTAGAAATAAGTACCAGGAGGTTGACTCCATGGCTTCGAGGCTGGCCTCACGTTCCGGGGAAAGGTCAACTCAGAGAAGCGATCACCAACTACATTGTAGTCGAAGGCCATGTGGGGGAAGGGAGTTGCGGGCTGAATGAGGGCTAGAGACTGAGCACAGCGGCCACTCAACACCTTTATTGCAAACCACAACAGCTAATTAGAGAGAGAAAACAGAAGGGAATGCCTTGCCACAGTGGCAGGGTGGGGTGGGGGGAGATGGGATTGGGGAGGGTGGGAGGGACACTGGGTTTACAGGTGGTGGAGAATGGGCACTGGTGAAGGGATGGGTTCCCAAACTTTGTATGAGGGAAGTATAAGCACAAAAGTGTATAAATCTGTAACTGTACCCTCACGGTGATTCTCTAATTAAAAATAAATAAATTTATTAAAAAAAATAAAAAATAAAAAAAACTGGTGAGAGCTGATTATTAAATAGTAAGGTTTTGTTTTTGCTTCTGTTTCTTTTTGTTCTATGCTACACCTCACTGTGCTCAAAGCTTACTTCTGGCTTTACACTCAAGGATCACTCCTAGCAGATTCAGTGGTGAAGGGATTAAGCTCGCATTGGCAACTTGCAAGGTGATCTCTCCACCCTCTGTACTTAAATATTTAAGGAGTGCCCATCTCTTAAGTATTTAGGAATTTTTGAGAATCATTTTGAAAGTACTTTTGTCATCAAAATCAAGAAGTGCTCCCAGGGAAGGACTACAATAGTGGAGGAAAGTGTTCAAGCAAGAGGAGGATGTTACTGAAAGGTAGAAATGTGTTACGTATGAAACCCTATCAGCAACAGTGCTGTATACCACAAAGCCAAATTTATTTTTAAAAAGACTCTCTGGTAGTGACAGACAGGTGGGTGGAAAGGAAACAGGGAGATGGGGCGCAATGGTGGAGGGAAGTGGCAACCAGTGAAGGGTGTTGAAACATTTTATGCCTCAATCATGAATAACTTTGTAATCCATGAAAACCAAATAAATAATTTTAAAAATTCAAAAATAATTTTCAAAGACCAGGTTTAGTAGTATACCATTTGTTACTGTTCCTAATAATTTACAAATTCAACTATTCAAACCTTAACTAAATGTAGAATGACCTAAAAGCTCACTATCTAGAGGGGAAAAATGTTTGTTAGAAAGTAGTTTTATAGTTTTACAAAAAGTCAGCATTCTGACAAACAGTGAATGAATGAGAGTTCCTTTCTCCTGCATCTGTGCCAGCACTGGTTCTTCTTGTTTTTTTTAATATGTGGTAGTCTCTGTGGTGTGAGATGATATTTCATGGTTGCTTTGATTTGCACCTCCTGATGATTAGCAGTGTAGAGCATTTTTCATGTACCTTTTGGCTATTTGAATTTCTTCTTTGAGGATGTTTCTGTTCATTTCTTCTCACAATATTTTGATGGGGCTGAATTTTTAAAAATGTTTTTATTAGTGAATCACCGTGAGGTACAGTTACAGACTTTTTTCTCTCATAAAGTTCTACCAGTGCCTTATATATCTTGGAAATTAACACCTTATCAGATAGGTATTGGGCAAATAATTTTCCTATTCCGTGGGCTGTCTTTGTATCTTGTCTTTGTATCTTGGTATACCATTTCTTTTGAGATGCAGAAGCTTCTTAGTAGTAGTACATTAAGAAGCTTAGTAGTAGTACATTAAGAAGCTTCTTAATGTAGTCCCATTTTTTATCTTTACCTCTACTTGCTTGGTGGTCAGTGGTATTTCATCTTTGAAGATACCTTTAGCTTCAATGTCATCAGAAGGTTCTGCCTCCATCTTCCTCCATGTACCTTATGGATTCACATCTGATATTGAGGTCTTTAATCCATTTTGATCTGATTTTTGTGCATGTATTAGAAAGAGTTCATTTTTATGTCTACTATTCTTGGGTGTTAGTCTTCTACTCTGTTATTTTATATTCTACAGATGAGTGCAATCTTTCTATGTCCGTCTCTTTCTGACACATTTCACTTAGTATGATACTTTTCATGTTGATCCACTTATATGCAAAGGTCATGACTTCATCTTTTCTAACAGCAGCATAGTATTCCACTGTGTAGATATACCAGTTTCTTTAACCAGTCATCTGTTCTAGGGCACTAGGGTTTTTTCCAGATTCTGGCTATTGTAAACAGTGCTGCAATGAACATTTGAGTGCAGATGTCATTTCGACTGTACTTTTTTGACTCTCTGAGATATATTCCCAGGAGTGGTATTGCTGGGTCAAATGGGAGCTCAATTTCTAATTTTTTGAAAAGCGACCATACTGTTTTCCCAAAGGGATGAACCAGTCGGCATTCCCACCAGCAGTGTAAGAGGGTCCCTTTCTCCCCACATCCATGCCAACAGTGGTTGCTTTTTGTTCTTTTGGATGTGTGCCAGTCTCTGTGGTGTGAGGTGGCATCTCATAGTTGTTTTGATCTGCATCTCCCTGGTGATTAGTGATGAAGATCATTTTTTCATATGTTGTATTTCTCCCTTGAGAAAATTTCTGTTCATTTCATTGCCCCATTTTTGATGGGGTTAGATGTTTTCTTCTTGTAGATTCCAACCAGTGCCTTGTATATCCTTGATATCAAGCCCTTATCTGATGGGTATTGGGTGAATATTCTTTCCCATTCCATAGATTGTCTTTGTATTATATTTTGGTCATTCTATCATTTGCGGTGCAGAAACTTCTTAGCTTGGAAGCTGGCTTCACATGCTGGATGAAGGGGCAGTTCACATAGAGAAGGGAACATCAGGTAAAGCGTGGTTTGAGGACCCGCACCTGATGGGATATACACGCTGAGAATAGAATATAGACCAAACACGATGGCCATGCAGTGCCTCTGTGGCAAACCACAACACCCAAAAGGAGAGAGAAAAAAGGGAATACCCTGCCACAGAGGTGGGGTGCGGTGGGGGAGATGGTGTGGGAGGGTGGGAGGGACACTGGAAACATTGGTGGAGGGGACTGGGCACTGGTGGAGGGATGTAGACAAAATGCAAACATGAAAGTTCATAAGTTTGTAGCTGTAACTCATGGTGATTCACTAATAAAAAAATTAAAATTAAAAAAATAAAAAATAAACAGAGTTCATTTTTTTTCATGTAGCTGCTGAATTTTCCCAGAACCACTTGTTAAGTAGACTATCCTTGCACAACTTTATTGTGGCTTTATCAAATACTAAGTGATCATATATTTGAGAGTCTGTGCCAGGATATTTAACTCTATTCTACTGGTCTGCAGGTCTGTCTTTATTCTAATACCATGCTGTTTTAATTACTATCACTTTGTAGTACACTTTGAGTTGGGGAATGTGATGCCTCCCATCTTCTTTTTTCCAAAGACTGCTTTAGCTTTCTGTGGGGGTTATTGTTCCATATGAATTTCAGGAGTGTTTGATCAATTTCTTTGAAAAATGTCATGTGTATCTTTATAGGAACTGCATTGAATCCATAAAATGCTTTGGGGAGTATTGTCATTTTGACAAATGTTAATCCTCCCAGTCCATGAGCAGGGGATTTGTCTCCATTTTCTGATGTCCTCTTTTATTTCTTATGAAGTTTTCTTTGTATAGGTCCTTTGCCTCTCCAGTTAAACTGATTCCAAAGCACTCTATTTTATGAGGCACAATTGTGAATGGGTTTTTAAAAAATATAAATCTTTTAAGTCATGAAATTTGCTTATAAATGGATAGACATGGAAGTATCATGCTAAGTGAAATGAGTCAGAAAGACAGGGACAGACATAGAAGGACGGCACTCATTTGTGGAGAATAGAATAACATCACATGAGGCTGACACCCAAGGACAGTTGATACAAGGGCCAGGAGGATTGCCCCATATTTGGAATTCTGCTTCATGAGCGGAGGGGAGAAGGCAGATGGAATAGAGAAGGGATCACTAAGAAAATGATGGCTGGAGGAACCAGTTGGGATGGGAGATGCATGCCAAAAGTAGATAATGGACCAAACATGATGACTTCTCAGTGTCTGTGTTGCAAGCCATAATGCCCAAAAGTAGAGAGAGTATGGGGAATATTGTCTGCCATGGAGGCAGGGGGAGGATGGGAAAGGGGATTATACCGGGGATACTGTTGGTGGGGAATGTGCAGTGGTGGAGGGATGGTTGTTTGATCATTGTGTGATTTTAACCCAAACATGAAAGCTTGTAACTATCTCATGGTGATTCAATAAAATTTTAAATATATATATATATATCTTCTCTTCCATTTTTTGTATTTAGGAAAGCCATAGATTTTTGGATACTGATTTTATAACCTGCCATTTACTATACAAATCTGTTGTTTTTAGGAGCTTTTTTGTAGAGTCTTCAGGGTTTTCTCAAAAAACTAGAAACCGAACTTCCATATGACCCAGGAATACTACTGGGAATATGAAAGATCTACACTTCTATGCTCATTAGCTGGATCTGGACAAAATCCGAGTGCCCTAGAACAGACAACTCGTAAAGGGGACTATAGTACATCTACACAATAGAATACTATGCAGCCACTGGGAAACACGAAGTCATGAAATTCATTTATAAATGGATCTACATGTAGAGAGAGTATCAGCTGAGTGAAATGAGTCAGAAAGAGAAAGACAGATATAGAATGACTGCACTCATTTGTGAGATATAAAAGTGTGAGACTACTACCCAAAATCATTAGAAACAAGGACCAGGAGGGTTGATTGGCCCACGGTTGGAAGCTTGCCACAACTGCTGTGGGGAGAAGACATTTGGAATAGAGAAGGGACCACTATGACAATGAGAGTTGGAATGATCACTCTGGATAAGAACTGCGTGCTGAAATTTAGGTAAAGGAACAAACGTGATCACTTCTTAGAACCTATTACAAACCCTAATGCCCAAAAGGAGAGAAACCGAGAAAGAAGAAAACTGCCTGCCATAGAGGAAGGCTAGGATCAGGTGGTGGGGTGGCTAGAGGGAAACTGGGGATATTGGTGGTAGGACATGTACACTGGTGGAGGTTTTGGTGCTGAAACACTGTATGACCCAATCATGAACAGCTTTGTAACTGTGTATCTCATGGAGATTCAATTTTTAAAAATGTATAATTTCATGTCTTTTTCACAAAAAAGGAAAGAAGTTTTATTTAAATAGAAGAACAAATTTATTAAAAAAAAGTCCCAGACATCATTCTATGCCACTAAGTCTAGAGCTCTGTTGTAACTTTCATGGCTGGAGTACTCCACTGTATATATATCCGTCATTGAATTCTATTGTTAAATATTTGAGGTGTTTTTGATATGAATTTAGGATCAGCATAACTATTGTAGTTTTAAAAGTACAACTGCACAAATTTCTATCTCTTTTGTAATAAATTTCTAAAAGATTTCTCCCACACAGAATGTGCCTATTTTTCATTTTGATAAATACTGCTAAACTGTCTTTTGGAAAGTCTGTTTTGCTACTACGGAATACCTTTGCTTCTTACTCTTTTTTTTCTTCCTGAAATTGAAACAGTAAACAGAGACTCTCCCAAAACAAGAACCCAGGACCAGACAGTTTCACTAGTGAGTACAATGAAATCTTCAGAGATGGCTATCACCTATTATTCTCAAGCTCCTCTAAATGAAATTTTTGGAGGATACATGTTACGAGGCCATTATTACCTTGATAGAAAATGAAAATGTTATTGAGATTTATATTGAACAATCTCAAATAGCAAAAGCAATACTGAGACAAAACATATACTTTAAAACATATATTATAAAATATCAAACTATATTATAAAGTTCCTGCTATCAAAAACAGTGTGTCATTAGAACCCAAAATAGAAGTTTTCATCACCAAATGGTGCTGGAAAAACTAGACAGTCATGAGCAAAAAAACTATCTGACTATCTTATACTATGCAGGAGATTTTTCCACTCAAATGGATTAAAAGTTAATTTGTTATTTTGTTAAGTTTATTTGATATTTGTCTCCAAACATAAAATACATAGAACAGGCGAAACAGTCTATGTTAACAATTTCAGGATGTCTTTGGATAATCAACCACAAAGAAAAGGAGAACAAAAGAAAAATAAACAAATGGGATTCATCAAACTACAAAGGCTCTGCTCAGATAAAGGAAACTTAATTAAAATAAATTGTGCTGCAGAGGTAATACAGAGGTTAAGATACATGCAGCTGATTCTGGTTCAACACCCAGCAATATATATATACATACATACGGGCTGGAGCAATAGCACAGCGGTTGGGCATTCGCCTTTCAGGCGGCCGACCCAAGTTCGATTCCTCCACCCCTCTCGGAGAGCCCGGCAAGCTACCTGTGCGCATTGGATATGCCAAAAATAGTAACAATAAGTCTCTCAATGAGAGACGTTACTGGTGCCCGCTCGAACAAATCGATGAGCAACGAGATGACAGTGACAGTGACATACATACATCACCATGAGTGATCCCTGAGCACAGAACCAGAAGTCCTGAGCAAATCAGGTATGGCCCAACCCCCTAGATAAAGTAATATACTAATTAAAATAATTTTCATTAAAATTAACATTGGTCCAGGCTTTATGAAAAACAGTATGCAAATTTCTTCAAGTATTAAAAACAGGTCCATTTATAGTCACAAATCCAGATTTTAGTATTTATCTGATGAACACACAAAGGAAGTTCAACAGGCAATAGGCATCCAGAGCACTGTTGCGGTGGGTATGGTATGGTAACCTACATTTGAAAAGATGCTATACTATACTCCTCCTCAAACATATACAGTGTTGTAACTAATATTACCGCAATACAAAAATAACACTAATACAAAATAAATACCATCGGACATTTGAAACTGCTTGTCCACCATTCATCTATATGCTGCAGCTTGAAATTTTTACATCTTTACCACCGACCTATCTTCTGAGGTCTCTATCAACTGGTCATCTCCAGCTTATAAATTCTTCAATGTTACCATGCTCAAAACTGAACTTTACGGCAACAGTTCCTTATCATTCCTGATTGCATGCTTACTGTTTTTGCCCAGATCAGATATATTACATGCATACTATAGTCTCACCCAGAGTAGACATCACTAACTGATCACAATAATCTTTTCCATTAAACCCTCTTAACATTTTATGAAGGCCTGGTCTGAAATTGGATGTGGGAGATGAAGAAAAAGGACTAGATTCAAGAAGTATTTAGCAAGTAGATGTTAACAGGATGTGGATATAATTAATAGTGGCCTGTATTTCTAGATTTCTGATTTTTTCAATACTGCACAAACCCAAGGATGTTGTTGGAAGGAGTATGGAGCCCTTCTTGGCAATGCTTTGGAAAGCAGTGTAGGTCCAAAAGCTCAGTGTCCTAACTAGTAGTGCAGTTTTTGTGGCACTGTGATGAGGTGTGGGGAGCATGTGGTATCCGTATTTGAACTCAGCTTTTACACATGCTCCACCATTTTCAGAAATATACCTGTCCTCTCTTTTACCTTTGCTCTGAACAAATAGTAATTCCTGTGATTGTTAGGTATTACTCAACAAATGGAGTTGGTACACAAAAGAAAATCTACTGGCCATCCCTACGATGAGCCACACACAGCCTTGTACTGATCCTGAGACCTGACCAAGCCCTTAAACAATTCTATATACATGCACATGATTCTAGAATATTCTTTCTCCCTGTTCTCCTGAGAAACCCCTTTACCAAGTCTAACAACCAGCTCAAATGTGCAATTAAAGTGATTGAGATGTGGAGATGGGCTAATTCTGCATTATCTCAGTATGCCCTTATGTAATCATAAGTTTGCCCTTATGTAATCATCTTCTCATAAGGAAGAAGCAGATGGAGATTTGACAGAGATTTGATACGATGGAAGCAGCATCAGAGAAAGTCTTTGCTGGCTTTGATGATGAAATAAGGTTATGAGATAGGACAATAACTCCAGACACTGGAAGAGACAAGTAAACAGATTTTCCCCCTAGGAACTAAAGAAAACTGTGGTGCTGCTACTAAATTTTAGCCCCTCTAGTCTTCTTATTCTTTTTTGGGGGGGTTTGGGGCTATGCACAGGGGTTACTCCTGTCTCTGCACTCAGGAATTACCTCTGGCGGTGCTCGGGGGACCATATGGGATGCTGGGAATCGAACCCGGGTTGGCCGCGTGCAAGGCAGATGCCCTACCCGCTGTGCTATTGCTCCAGCCCCTTCTTATTCTTTTAAGCCATTAAAACTGTGGTAATACTACAGCAAGGATAGAAAATTAACACAGTGATCAATAATAATTATGAGACAGTGATTTTTTTAAAAAAGGACTTCCACAAAAAATGGAAACATACAGAGATATACCAGTGAGTGGAAGAGAGCTAAAGGCTCAAAAATGAAGGAGTCATACTATCTTTCCCCTTGAGTAGTTTTGGCTTAGGGATTATTTGTACAGTTTACTGCCTGTCTACCACATTGCCGTTAGCTGTAGCCTCCTACTGCCACTTTGAAAATTGAAATGTATTTCTAGGTTCTTTTGTTGCCTGAAATGTTGTCATGCCACCTCAACACCTAAGATTAATACAGTTTCTTTTACACTGAACTCTGAATTTTAATGTACCTTAAACTACTGAACACTATATTATATGCTATGGTGTTTTCTAGTTATATAATACATTGAATCTTATCGATTTAGTTATATAAATATTTGAAATATAAGGGACCGCTATATATTGATACACACATATACATATACATATACATATACATATACATATACATATACATACATACCCATGACATTAAATATTTTAGCTGGACTCAAGAAATAATGGCTGCCTTCTATAGATGGAACCTCAGGGATCATGAGCTTACGCAAGCAAGGCCCCGATATATGGGTTTCAGGATTAAGTCTCCAAGCCACATAGCAGCAGTGGAACTGGGCAATCTCAGCCCGGCTTCCCGTCTGCAGGAAGTCAAATCCACAACCTACCCTCGTGTGCAATCTTGGCACACCAACATTCCTGGCCCAGAAACTCCCAATTGAATCCGAAAATGGAACAGCTCCCTACAGAGATGTCTCTGGAACCCAATCATTTATAATTGTAGAATTTCAGAAGCACGCGGCTTGCACAAGCGGCCGCGTGACCTCTCATGATATGCAAAATGAAAAATGGAAAATTAATGATCTAGCTTCTGCACCTGGAAGGCAAGCTTGAATGGTGGTGGGAAATTTCGAGCAAAATATAATGCCCCAAAGTAGAGAGAGAGTATCTGAGCAATTGTCTGCCATAGAGGCAGGGTGAGGATTGGGATGGAGGAGGGGGGACAATGGGGATATTGGTGGTGGAAAAGTTTGCACTGGTGGAGGGATGGGTGATAACTGATAATTGTATGACTGAATCTCAAACATGAAAGCTTTGTAACTATCTCACAGTGGTTCAATAAGAAAAGGAAAGAGAAAAAAAAGAAATAATGGCTTTGTGATGATAATCAAAAAGTTGAGTAAGGGAAGAGAATTATTTTATACTTCTCTTCCAGACTGCAACTACATGGCTTTCCATGCTTTATATCTACAGCCATCAATACAAGTATTAGCTTACCATGGGCCAGGCATATACAAGATACCTTCAGTGAATACTTTAGTAACACTTATTTTCTCTTACTTAAGTTTTAACTGACAAAGACTGCTATACTAACACAATATACATAACATGATAAGCTCATGGCAAAAACCAACACTACTGAAACAGAGGCAAGAGAATTAAATTAGAGTCTGGAAGAACTCTTGGAAGATTACAATGAATTTCTGTCTGGATAGATTGGTTTTCCAAATAAAAGTGTTAAGGAGGAGAAAATTTGTTGAAAAAACTGAACAAAGGTAAAAAAATAAATTAAATTAAAATCATATCTCATACCATTCATGAAAGTAAACTCACAGTGGATTAAAGAGCTCGAGATTAATGACTGCATTAATTTGTGGTATATAAAAATACATAGTAGAAGACTACGGGAAACGGGCTAGACGAACTGGTCAATGGTTGGACTCTACAACAAGTGTGTATGGGGCAGAGGGTAGGTAAGATAAAGAAGGAAACGGTATGACAATAATAATTGGAAATGATCACATTGGGTAAGAACTGAGTGTTGAAAGTAGGTAAAGTGATATACATGATGACCTTTCAGTATTTGTATTGCAGATAACAATGGCCAAAAGGAGAGAGAGAGAGAGAGAGAGACAGAGAGAAAAAAAGTTCCTGCCATAAAGAAAGGCTGGGGGGGCGGGGGGTGATGGGAAAGAAACTAGGGACATTGGTACTGGAAAATGTATACTGGTGGACGGACAGGTTGGAACACTATATGACTGAAACATAATCATGAACAGTTTTGTAAGGGCCTATCTCATAGTGGTTTAAGGAAAAATCTTTTAAAAATTGAAAAATAAAGAGTTCAAGATTAGACTAGAACCCATAAAATACACTAAAGAAAACACCAGCAGAACTCTCAAGTAAACTGACACAGAGGAGTCTTCAATGAAATGACCATAGTGGCAAAGACAACAAAAATAAAAATAAAAAATAAACTAACGTGATTATATCAAATTAAAAGACTTCTGCGCAGTTAAACGACACTCAAACTATTAAAAAACACCCTATCAAATGGTAAATTATCGGCACACAGCACAACTGATAAAGGGTTGATATGCAAGATACATAAAACACAAAATTCAGCAACAAAAAAATCCAAGGACCCCAGCCACAAGTGGGGCAAGGAGATGAACTCACACATTACCAAAGAAGACATACAATGGCAAACAGGCTTGTGAAAAAAGTGCTCGTTATCATTCATTATTAGGGAAGTACAAATCAAAACAGATTTATTATTTCACGCCAGTGAGAATATTAGAAAGTTTGAAAACAGCTATTGCTGGTAGGGTTATGGCAAAAAAGGATATTGGTGGTGGGCAATGTGCACTGGTGGAGGGATGGGTGTTTGATCATTGTGTGATTGTAACCCAAGCATGAAAGCTTGTAACTATCTCGCAGTGATTCAAT
The DNA here is from genome assembly GCF_027595985.1 of Sorex araneus. Classification (NCBI taxonomy): domain Eukaryota; kingdom Metazoa; phylum Chordata; class Mammalia; order Eulipotyphla; family Soricidae; genus Sorex; species Sorex araneus. The sequence goes on along the minus strand of NC_073313.1, from coordinate 139,450,974 downwards.
AAAATTTTTTTATAAAAGAAAGGAATCCTCATACACTATCAGTAGGAATTCCTCTGCTTCAGCCTCTATTGAAAGCAATATGGAAGATCTCTCCAAAAACTAGGAATAAAATGACCCAGCAGCACCATTTCTTTGCATGTAGCACCAAACCAGAGTAATATCAATTAGAAAGGTTATATGCACACTTGTGTTATCTGCCACACTTAATACAATAGCTAAGACATGAAAACAACCCAAATACCAAAATGTGGATCAAGAACTTGTGATATATACAATGGAATACTATGCAGCTCCAAGAAAGAACAAAGCAATGGAATTTGAAGCACCATGGATGGAAATAGAGGATGTCATGCTGAGTGAATTGAGAAGGAAACGGACAGACACAGAGTGATTTCTCTCATATGAGGGATTAAGATACACAGCAAAGTGGCAACAAAGGGCCAATGGCAATGCAAGAGAACTGATCCACACAACTGAGTTTGTGGGCTGAGGGTTGAAAGGGAAGGATGCTGGGGATCTTGTGGGACGGGGGTGAATATATTCTTGATAGGTGTGGTATTGAAATTATGTGCATGAGAAACCACCATTAGCAGTGCTATAAATTATAGAGTCTCAGTCAATAAAAATTTTGAATAGAAAAAAAAGACACAATTCTTGTCCAGAGTGAATTGAGTGCTGAAAGTAGGTAAAGGGGTATACATGAAATACATGAAATACAACTTTTCATGGATATTTCATATACATGAAATACAACTTTTCATGGATATTTCATATACATGAAATACAACTTTTTGGTGTCTATATTGCAAACCATAATGCGAAAGAGAGAGGGAGAGGGAGAGAAAGAGAAGTGTCTGTCATAGAGGCAGACTGGGGGTGGTGGGTGGAAGGAGGGAAACTAGGGACACTGGCAGTGGGAAATATACACTGTTCAAGGAATGTGTGTTGGAACATATGACTGAAACCCAATCAAAAACAATTTTGTTATTGTGTATCTCACAGAGATTTAATAACTTTTTAAAAAATTGTTAAATGTTAATATTTTATTTTTAACTAATATTCAAAAAGAAAAAAGACAATAATTAAAATTTATAACAACAGCAGCAATAATGAAAATAATGATTTATACTTCATTGGGGCTGGAGAGATAGTCCAGTGGGTAAGGCCTTGCATGCAGCCTCCTAAGATCCTTGGTTCTGCATAGAGTTCCCAGAGCCTCACTAGGTGTTATCCCTGAGCACAAAGCTAGTAGTAAGCCCTGAGCACACAGGGGTGTAGCCAAAACACCAAAATATAGCAAGTAAAAAAGTTATTTACACTTTATCACCAATGCTATGTTCTTGATAAAATTATTACCATCATACAAGGTATTCGCCTTTCACTCGGCCGACCCGTGTTCGATTCCTCTTCCCCTCTTGAAGAGCCAGGCAAGCTACCGAGAGTATAGCGCCCACATGGCAGATCCTGGCAAGCTACCCTTGGTGTATTGGACATGCCAAAAACAGTAACAATAAGTCTCACAATGAGAGACGTTACTGGTGCACGCTCAAACAAATCGATGAGCAACAGGATGACAATGACAGTGACAGTGATACCATTGTATATAGTGAAATAAAATTATCTACAATGAACCACAATCAACTTGAATATATTAACAATGTAATTTACTTTTTTAAACTTACAGTATTAATTTCTAAACCTCTCAAATAATTCTTATCAACAGCGAGAAATCGTAAGAAGAGCAGCAGTGATTAATAAACTATACCTTCTTGAGGCCAGAGTGATAGTATACCAAGTAAGGTATATTAAGTATACCTTATACCTATACTAAGTATAGTAAGTATACTAAGTAAGGTATACTATACTGTGTGCCTTGCACACAGACAACCTGGGCTCTATCCCTTATATTCCACATGGTCTCTAGATTCCCATCAGGAGTGTTCCCTAATTGCAGAGCCAGGAGTAAGTCCTGGCACTGTCAGGTATGGGCCAAAAGCCAAAACAAAAAAAACAAAACAAAACAAAAAACAGAAAGGGAAAAAAAAGAAGTGCTAAAACATTCTAGAAAGGGGGAAAACATGCGCTGGCACATATAATTAGCCAGAATTAGAAAATAATAGACAATGAAGTGAGAAAGACAGGCTGAGGCCAGATTTCTAAAACCATCATGGGGAGGTGCCTGAACTTGGTTTTTTTATGAAAATCAATGAATGGATCTGCTTTTGACTTCATGTAAAATAAAAACAAAGTGTGAATTCAAAGAAGCACATATTACAGAGAGTACGCTTTATAAAGGAAACAATGATCAGAATCAGTATTCTGAAATGTCTAAGTTTAGAGGGATGTTTTGAATTAATGACTTTTTTTTAAAAAATTCTACCAAACAGAAAAACAGAATGTTGATCAAAAAAAAAAAAAGCAAAAAGAAAAAAGAAAAACATCTACTGATCACTAAAATGCATAACAAATATACTATCTGGCCCAAAAGTTCCTGGTTCTTTAAAAAAAACAGTTTGGGGGGTGGTTGGGAGGGAGAGGATGGAGAGACAGTCATGGAGGGTCTCAGGCACTTTGTTGGTGATGGGGTGCAGTAACTTTGTACATTAATATCAAAAACAGCACTATTGTAATCATCTTAGAACTACAATTTAAAAAATAATTATAAAATAAATTAAAACCAGCTGTAGTGAGATATAAATCATATGCCATATTAAAGAGTACAACTCAACGGCTTTAAGTACCTTGCCAGAGTTGTGTGCCCATCACAGAACATTTCTGTTACCCTAAATAAAACCCTTGTATTTACTAAAATAGCAAAAAGACTCAGTCTTCAGATGAAAGAAGATTAGAAATTGGAGATAAAATGACAGCAATGACTCAAATGAAAGAGAATAAATAATATACATGAAAAGTGAAGAAACTATGTGGGCTATCAGACTCCATTATAAGGGTAAACATCAAAATTAGCATTTCAAAAGGTTAAGAGAGAGTGAAGGGAGCAGAGACAGTATTCAAAGAAATAAAGGCTGAGACTTCCCAAATGTAAGGAGAGAACTAATTGTAGATATCTAGGAAGCTGAGAAAATACCCAAATTTTTAAATACTAAAAGAAATACAACAAGACACATCACTGTTAAATTATCAAAAGTCAAAGTGAAGAAAATATTAAAGGCTGCTAGAGGGGAAATACATAGAAAAACACATGTATAGGCTATTGTTAGATCTCCTGGCAGAAATTCTATAGACTAGGAGGAAGTGGGCTGAACATTCACAACTCTAAAAGACAACACTCCAACCAAGAATACTCTATCCAGAAAAAGAATCATTCACATATGATGGACAGATAAAGGCCTTCCCAGATAAATAAAAGTTCCTGGAGTTGCTTGCCACAAAAATACTAAGGCAATCTAGCTATTGGAAGAAGATGTTTGATCATATATATCTGAAAATGTTTGATATCCAAAAATATAGAAGAGAACTTACACAACTCAAAACCAAACAAAAAGCAAGCAATTCAATAGAAAACTGGTCAAAAGATATGGGTAGACAGTTTTCAAAAAAATAAACAGGTGAGCCACAGACACATGGAAAAAAAATTTCACCATCATTTAATTAGAAAAATGTAATCAAAATCACAATGAAAAATCATCTCATATCAGTGAGAATGATCTATTTAAGAAATATGAAATATGAGTTAATAAATGGGGAGAAGAAATAACAAAAACTTCCTTAGAAAAGAAATTCATCAATGGAGGAGAATGGGCACTGGTGGAGGGATGTGTACTCAAGTATTGTATGACTGTAACACAGGCACAAAACTCTGTAACTGCACCCTCACGGTGACTCATTAATAAAAAAATTACAATTAAAAAAAAAGAAATTCAAATGGCCAAAGGCACATGAAAACATGCTCTTCATCACTAATCCCTAGGGAGATGCACATCAAACAACAATTCACACCACAGAGACTGGCACATGTCCAAAAGAACAAAACAATCAGCACTGGTGCAGATGTGGGGAGAAAGGGACTCTCCTTCCTTGTTGGTGGGGAGGCTAATTGGTTCAGCCTTGTTGGAAAACAATATGGATATTGCTTAAAAAACTAGAAATTGAGCTCCCATTTGATCCAGCAATAAAACTACTGGGAATATACCCTGGGGACCAAAAGAACAACAGCAGGAACACCATCTACACTTCTGCATTCATTGCAGCACTATTCACAATAGCCAGAATCTGGAAACCTGAGTGCCTGAGAACAGACGTATGGATAAAGAAGTTATGGTACATCTAAACAATGAAATACTACGCAGCTGTCAGGAAAAATGAAGTCATGAAATTTGCCTATGAATGAATGGACATGGAGAGTATCATGCTGAGTGAAATGAGTCAGAGGATCTGTTAGATTTCCTGGCAGAAGTTCAAGAAACTAAAAGTGTGCTGAACATTATAAACTCTAAAAGACAAACACCCCAAAAATCTTCTATACAGAAAAAAGATCATTCTCCTATGTAGCACTGTAGCACACGTGGGCACCAGTAACATCTCCATTGTGAAACTTGTTGTTACTCTTTTTGGCATACCGAATATGCCATGGATAGCTTGCCAGGCTCTGCCGTGCGTGCGGGATACTCTTGGTATCTTGCAGGCTCTTTGAGAGGGACGATGGAATTGAACCTGGGTCGGCCACGTGCAAGGCAAATGCCCTACCCGCTGTGTTCATATGCTCATATCGTTCATATTCTCATATGATGGAGAGATAAAGGATTAATCAGATTAACAAAAGTTTATAGAAGGAGAAGAACAGATATAGAATGATTACATTAATTTGTGGTATATAAAAATAGTAAGACATTAATATTCAAGGTTAAGGAAAACAGGGGACAGGAGGACTGGTCAATGGTTGGAATCTACCACAAATGTGTGGAGGGTAGAGTGCAGATAATATAAAGAAGGGACCAATATGCCAATAATAGTTGGAAATGATCACGGTGGGTAAGAACTGAGTGTTGAAAGTAGGGAAAGGGGTATGCACGATAACTTTTCAGTATCTACACTGCAAACTACAATGCCCAAAAGGAGGGGGAGAGAGACAGAGAGACAGAGACAGAGGATAAGGGGTGACAAAGGGGACAAGGGGAGGGAGGATAAGTGACTGCCATAAAGGCAGGCTTTGGGGCAGGTTGAGGAGTTAGGGAGTGGTGGGAGGGAAACTGGGCACACCGGTGCTGGGCAATATATACTGTGGAGGGATGGGTGTTGGAACACTGACTAAAACCCAATCATGAACAGCTTTGTAATGGTGTATCTCACAGGGATTCAATTTAAAAAAAGAAATACGAATTGGCTAGATGATGTAGAGAAAAAGGAAAATTGAAACACTGTTGGTGGGAATGTAAATGTCACCTGTTGGGAAAAATTATGGAAACTCCATAAAAAATCAGAAGCTAGAGAGAAAGTATAGTAGTGGGTAAGACTGTTACTGATTTTCATGCAGCTAATTGGGCTCGGTCTCCAAAACGCCACCAGGAGCAATATAGGAGCAGTATCAGCAGGCAGGTGTGACTCCCAAACCCAAAAATTACTATTTTAAAAAATTCAATAAAGTCCAAAAAATCCAGAATTATATGCTAGATCCTAACTATATATTCCATAAGCACAGTCATATATCCAAATTATGTGAACACTAATTTGAAAGGATATTTGCACCCCTGTATTCATACCAGAATTATTCACAGTAACCAACTCATTAAATCAACCTATACACATCAACAGATGACTAGATAAAGAAGCAGTTTTATGTATACTGAACAGAATGTTACTATATCATCAAAAAAACCTAAATCATAACTTTAGGGGCATAAATGAATGGATATTGAGGTGATTATGCTAAGTGAAGCCAGTAAGGAACTGAAATAAGTAATGAAGGAAGAAAGACTATTTCAGATAATTTCACTAATGTGTGGGATAGGAACAGCAAAGCAAATGAACTGGAAAAAATAACAAAACTAACTCCAGGATCTTGGAGGAACAGGGAGTGGGAGAAATGACTAAAGGGATTCTTTTGCTGTGGGGATAGCACTGGAACCTTGGTGGTAGGTGTGGTGAGTATTACATTCTGAGAAGTATGAAGTTAAGCTCCTGACATTCTATCAATATTGTAAACCAATTATTTAAAAAAAAAGAAATTCTACTTACATATGACAGCACATAAAAGAATAAGATACCATACCCTCAAGTCAATGGAATTCAGAGCCCAGAGACAAACCATCAAGTATGTGGACAGTTAATCCTCACCAAAGGAATTAGGTGCATGAAATAGAGCAAGGAAAGCTTCTTCAACAAATGGTTCTGAGAAAACTGGGCAATCAGAGGCAAAAACAAATGACTCTGGATCCCTATCTTACATCATACATTAAAGTTAATTCAAAATGGGTTAAGGATGCACGGGAAATCATCATTAACACACACCTCCCACAGCCACCACCACATCCACTCACTGTCCCAGACCATAGATCCTGAAGTTCCTAGACCATGCTATGAGACACCTCCTAATTCCTTAATATTTAAATTCCAGTAGGAACACACCAAATTAGATAGGAAAGTAACATAGACGCAACCTAAACTCAACAATTAAAAATAGTAATATGGATGGCTCAACTAGCAAAAAACAGCTTAATAAACTCTTAGAAAAGAGTTAACGGTGTGAAGAAATGAACAGAAACTTTCTCAAGGAAGAAATATGAATGGCCAAAAAACACATGAAAAAATGCTCTTCATCACTAATCATCAGGGAGATGCAGATCAAACCAACTATGAAACCTCACACCACAGAAACTGGCACACCTGCAAAAGAACAAAAGCAAACGGTGCTGGCGTGGATGTGAACAGAAAAGGACCCTCTTATCTGCTGGTGGGAATACCGACTGGTTCAGCCCTTTTGGAAAACAACATGGATGCTTCTCAAAAAATTAGAAATTGATTTTTTGGGCACGATTGTGAATGGGATTACTTTTTTCACTAAAGAAGTAAAGGACTCTACAAAGAAAAATATAAAATGCTACTCCATGAAATAAAAGAGGACATGAGAAAATGGAGACATATCCCTTGCTCATGGATAGGGAGAATCAACATTGTCAAAATGGCAATACTCTCCAAAGCATTATACAGATTCAACGCGATCCCTATAAAAATACCCATGAAATTCTTCAAAGAAATGGATCAAGCAATCCTGAAATTCATATGGAACAACAAACGCCCACAGATAGCTAAAGAAATTCTTTGGAAAAAAGATGATGGGAGGCATCACCCTCCCCAACCTCAAACTTTACTACAAAGCGGTAACAATTAAAACAGCATGCTATTGGAACAAAGGCAGACCCGCAGACCAGTGGAACAGGGTGGAATAACCCCACACACAACCTCAAATGTATGATCATCTAATCTTTGATAAGGAAGCAAGAAATGTGAAGTGGAACAAGGAAAGTGTCTTTAACAAATGGTGCTGGCATAACTGGACAACCACATGCAAAAAAATGGGCTTAGACCTCGACCTGACATCATGCACAAAAATCAGATCAAAATGGATTAAAGATCTCAACATCAGACCACAATCCATAAGGTACATTGAGACAAGGTCGGCAAAACCCTCAATGATATTGAAGCTACAGGTATCTTCAAAGATGACACGCAACAGACCAACCAATTGGAAACAGAGATAAACAAATGGGACAGTATTAAACTAAGACGCTTCTGCACTGCAAAAGATAGAGTGACCAAAATACAAAGGCAATCTACAGAATGGGAAATTATATTCACCCAATACTTATCTAATAAGGGGTTGATATCAAGGGTATATAAAGCACTGGCTGAACTCTACGAGAAGAAAACATCCAACCCCATCAGAAAATAGGCCAAAGAAATGAACAGAAACTTTTCTAAGGAAGAGATACAAATGGCCAAAAGGCACATGAAAAAATGCTCTGCATCACTAATCATCAGAGAGATGCAGATCAAAGCAACCACGAGATACCACCTCACACCACTGAGAATGGCACACATCCAAAAAAACAAAAGCAACCGCTGTTGGAGAGGATGTGGGGAGAAAGGGACCCTTCTACACTGCTGGTGCGAATGCCGACTGGTTTAGCCCTTTTGGAAAACAATATGGACGCTTCTCAAAAAATTAGAAATTGAGCTTCCATTTGATCCAGCAATACCACGTCTGGGAATATATCCCGGAGAAACAAAAAGGTATAGTTGAAATAACATCTGCACTTATATGTTCATTGCGGCACTATTTACAACAGCTAGAATCTGGAAAAAACCCGAGTGCCCGAGAACAGATGACTGGTTAAGGAAACTTTGGTACATCTACACAATGGAATACTATGCAGCTGTTAGAAAAGATGAAGTCATCAACTTTGCAATAATTGGATCAACATGCGAAGTATCATGCTAAGAGAAATGAGTCAGAAAGAGAGAGAGACATATGATTCTTGGTGGTGGAATATGTGCACTGGTGAAGGGGCGGGTGTTTGAGCATTGTATAACTGAGACTTAAACCTGAAGGCTTTGTAACTTTCCACATGGTGAATTAATAAAAGAAATAAAAAAAAGAGAGAGAGAGAGACATAGAAAGATTGTACTCATCTGTGGAATATAAAGTAACAGAATGGGAGACTAACACCCAAGAATAGTAGAAATAAGTACCAGGAGGTTTGCTCCATGGCTTGGAAGCCGGCCTCACATGCTGGGGGAAAAGGCAGCTCAGATAGAGAAGGAAACACCAAGTAAAGTGTGGTTGGAGGTCCTGCTTGGGATAGGAGATGCGTGCTGAATGTAGACTATAAATTGAACACAATGGCCATTCAGTACCTCTATTGCAAACCACAACACCCAAAAGGAGAAAGAGAACAAAAGGAAATGCCCTACCACAGAGGCGGGGTGGGATGGTGGGTAGGGAGGGATACTGGGATCATTAGTGGTGGAGAATGGGCACGGGTGGAGGGATGGGTACTCGAGCATTGTATGACTGAAACACAACACAAAAATGTGTAAATCTGTAACTGTTCCCTCATGGTGATTCACTAATAAAAATAATAAATTAAAAGAAAAGGACTTAACAGCCCTGTGATAAGATAAAACTATTTTCACATAAAACATTTATGCTTATTGATTTTAATATTGGAGCTTTGCTATCCAATCAATTTAAACTGCAGAACTGTAGAAACAGTTGTGGCTTTTGTTTACATTAAAATAAATAAAAAAATAAAGAAAACAGTATTACAAATCACAGAACCTCATGTCAATAAAATAAGTTTAAACATAGATTAAAGACCTTTATATCTGACCAGACCCATCAAGAAAAACATAGACAGAATTTTCATGAAACTGACTCTAGAAGTATCTTCAATGATCTGATGCACTGGTCAAGAAAACTGAAACAGGGGCTGGAGCGATAACAAAGGGGGTAGAGCATTTGCCTTGCACACGGCCAAACCGGGTTTGATTCCTAGCATTCCATGTGGTCCCCCAAGCACCGCCAGGAGTAATTCCTGAGTGCAGAGTCAGGAGTAACCCCTGAGCATCACCGAGTATGACCCAAAAAGCTGAAAAAATAACTAAGACAAAAATAAACAAATTGGACTAAATCAAATTAAGAAGCTTCTGCAATACAAAAGAAACAGGAAAATACAAGAATAAAAAGACACACTACTGATGACAGAAAAAATTCATTCACAACACATGACATAGTGTTAATAACAGATATATAAAGCATAAAACTTAATAACAACAAAACAACCCCATTAAAAAGCTAGAAAAAATCGAATAGACACTTTCTTGAAGAACACATATAGCTGGCAAAAAGGAATCTGAACAAATGCTCTTCATAATTTATCATCAGGGAAATTTAAATAAAAACAACTATATATCACCTCACACCTATGACATGTATCAAAAAGAGTAAACAACTCATGCTGGTGGGGATGTGGAGGAAAAGTAATCCTCATCTACTTCAGGTGGAATGTTGCTGGTTCAGCCTCTATGGAAAATAGCATGGAGACTTTCCCCAAAAGATAACAGAAATCCCATATGACCCAGCAAATACGCTTCTTGGTATCTACCTCCAAGATTCAAAAAAACGCTAAAAATGATATCTGTGCTATTTGGGTGATTGTGGTGTCATTCACAATAGCCAAAATTTGGAAACAAACCTAATGCCTTAGAATAGATCTGTGGATATAAAACTGTGGTATATATACACAATAGAATACTACACAACTATACAAAATTATTAAATGTTGCAGTTTGCTACTATGTGGATGGAACTAGAGGGCATCATGTTGAGTGAAGAGGGAAGAATGATCTGTCATATATGGAGTAAAAAGAAACAGTAAGAAAATAACAAATGGCAGACAGGCAACAGAACCTGAGACTACTGAACTGAGTTTGTTAAATGTGGTTGGTGAGGGGCTAGGGGGTGGTGGAGGGATACTGACACTTGGGTGGTGGATTTGTTCTGGCCACATTGCATGCTCAAAACATTACTATGAACAGTAAACAACAGTGGATAAGTTTTTAAAAACTTAAGAAAAAAGAATAAAATATCTGAGAATAAATTTGACAAATAAAGCGTAAGATTGGTATATTGGAAATTACGAAGAAACATTGTTTAAAAAATTAAAAGCATAACTGGAAAGATGCAATGAATCTTGAAGTGCACATGTTCAAGGAGCCTGTTCTAGTAGACCCTAATGATAGTTCCTTGATAGATGGTGAAAATTAAACAAAAGAATGAAGTAGCATTTTTTTTCTGATGTGAAAAGATGTGCTTTAGAAATTCATTTAATTCAATGCCAAGATCATACTTGACTCCTGAATTTAGGGAAGAAATGGACAGAGAAGTGTAAAAACTCACAAGGGCACGCGCACGCGGGAGGGGGAGATGCGATGTGTGTCGTCGGGTGGTTCCACTGTCCGAGGGCACTCGGGGCAGCTCTCTCTTGCCTGCGCCGCTCGCATTTGGTGCTCTTGAGCCACTGTGTAAGGACCGGCTCAGGACGGCTCCTCCTTGTGCTCTGCTTCTGTGTGTGCCGCTGTGCTCTCTTTTGTCTGTCTCTCTGCCTCTGTCTCTGTCTCTGTAGTCTCTCCTCTGGTCTCTTCCAACTTCTCTCTGTCTCTGCTTCTATGTCCTCTCGTGTGTCTTCTTCTCTGTCTCTTCTGTCTTCTTCTTCTGTCTCCGGTCTGTGCCCCACAGTCTTAGTTTACATAGCAAATTACATAGGGTGGTGACACAAAGGTGGGTTGAACATTAACAAATCAACAAAGAAGGGTAAGACCATTTCTCCAGGAGATTAACAAAATCTCATCTAAGGAAACCTCATCTAAGGAGATCTGCTCAAGGGTGGGGTCCAAACAAGGGTGTGTCAGGGTGTGAGTTAGTAATCTGCTTAAATAGTTATAGTAAATTTACTTCTAATATTTCTAGCAATGTCATTCTATATGAGCACAGTAAGAGATATATCAGACTTCAAGTATGGTTCTTCCTGAGGACATTCACTATATATTTCAGACCACAGTCCTCAGGCCAGGTTAGTCTTCCTAACCCTAGCAGGGTCCTAGTCTCGTCGTTACTTTTGGAACATGACAACATTTGTCTATGACCATGCTCTCAACTTATAGTTGAGTACTGTGGCACTTTGGCCTGGCCCATTTCGATGCCAGGGTAGCTCACAGCTTGCCCTGGGTCCATTCTGTCCCTCACCGGGACCCTGCTTTTGGGGTGCTAGGAACTAAGGGCAACTGAGTTGAGAAAGCAGATGCCCAGGAGTAAATATTATTGGAGTCAATCAGCTCCCAAGTTACAAAGCATAATATTTACTGTCTTCCTGTGTCCATACAGAAAGGACATTGCTTTAAGGTAAACTAAATTCCCTGCGACAAGGCTCAAAGGACAAACCCCATGTTATTCTACAGATAAGGAAAGAAATCAAGTTGTGAACGGAGAAGATGAGAATGGTAAGTACAAGTGGAATAGGGTTCAGGGAGTTGATAATACTGGTGATGTGCGACAGTGTTTTAGTTATATATCCAAAGCAACAACACCACACTAAACAGCAACTCAACAACACTAAAAACATGAGCACCAAGCTGTAACCATCAAACTTTGTATTGTGTCTGTCAAGGTGGCAGGTGTGGGTGGGGGGAGCAGAGTGGGGTTTGGAACATGGGAATACCTGTGGCGGGAAGTTGACACAGGCATTGGGATTAGTGTTGAAATATTATGCCTGAAACTCAACTATCTTTGTAAGTAATGGTTCTTTAAATAAAATATTATCTTTAAAACACAAGAAATTCATTTAGTTCTTCTACTTTGAATATGCATTTGTAATTAGCTAGAAGTTCTAAAATGTGTTTTGATAATCCTGTTTACCATTTTCTACAAAGTTTCAGTTGCTGGAGCTTTTGTAAATTTCCATGGTTGCTGGCAGGTCAGGGCAAGATCAGCTTTTCTGGTTGTAAGTGACATTTAAGAGCACTCCATCTAAGTCTGCAGGCTTTATGAGGAAGGTAATGTTGAACAAATTGTATTCTTCTTTTCAAAGAAGGCACTTTCCCCTTTATTTTCAGTACTAGCTGATCAAACCTTTTAACCATTCCAGGAAAATCATCCGTGCCTCTTTTGTTACTTCAATAAATAAAGCTATTTGTACCCTGATGAGTAATCTCTGTGTTTATAAGCTAGCATGATTACACGAGATCAGAAGAAGAGAAAAATTCAACTAATTGGTTAGAGGTAGGAGGTACAGCAGAAAAGGAAAGCAAGATGCATTTCCCAGAAATTGAAAATGGCAAAATTTTTCAGGGCTATTATCCTTTGTGTATTTTGTGCCCATCCAATTCTACATTTCATTTCTTTTATCATACCAGGGATAAAATCCAGGAAGGGGCTCACCCATGCAAGGGAAATATTCTACTGTTGAACTACATCTCTAGCCCCTACTCATGTAATTACTTGTGTGTGGGGGGGGAGGTGTTAGTCAAATTTTTTTTTTTACCGAATTACCCTGAGTTACAGTAACAAAGTTGTTCATGATTGGGTTTCAGACATACAATGGTGCAATACCCGTCCTTTCACCAGTGTACATTTCCCACCACCAATGCCCCAAGTTTTGCTCCTCCCTCTCCCCTCCATCTGAGTCTGTCTCTATTGACCGACACCTCTCTCTCATTCTCCCTGTCTCTCACTCTCTAACGCGGATTCTCTCTGTCTTTCTCTCAACCTGCCTTCTTCCCCTTGTGGGCATTATGTTTTGTAATACGGGTACTGAAAGGTTGTCATGTATATCCCTTTAGCTCCTTTCAGCACTGAGTTTTTGTACAGAGTAACCATTTACAACTCTCATTGTCATAGTGGTCCCTTTCCTGTCCTAAATGCCCTCCCCACCCTCCATTTGTGGCAAGCTTCCAGACATGGGCCATTCCTCCTGGCCTGCATTTCTCCTGTTCTATCAGATACGTAATTCTTTTTTTCTGGAGGGGTGGGGTCACACCCAGTGATGCACAGTGGTTACTCCAGGCTTTGCACTCAGGAATTACTCCCTCCTGGCAGTGCTTAGGAGACTATATGGGATGCTGGGAATCGAACCCAGGTCGGCCACATGCAAGGCAAACGACCTACCCACTGTACTATTGCTCCAGGCCCCCAGTCATGTAATTCTACTCCTTTCTTAGTACTATGGTGTTTTTCCTTCTCCCCAGATAGTACAAATAATTTTGTTCTTATATTTTAGCACACACATAAATTTGTACTGGCCAGATGAAACTACAAAGTTTTCCAAACAGTTATACTAAGGTAAACTTATCACAGAAATATTTCAAATATGTTATGAGATAATTTACTTTTTGCAAATGAAATTTTGAATTCACTAGGGAAATAAAGGAATTCATCAGCTGAATCCATTCATAACCAAGTCTCCTTCTAGAAAAATGAATTCTCCATCTATCCCATATCTATCCATTTGGCAACATGCTTTTCCTCTGAGTTTTCTTAAATTGGAGCACACCTGTAGGAGATCCTTAAGGCAGTGTTGAAATCACTATTAGAGTAACACACCACAAGTCTTTTCCTCTGCAGTAGGGCTAATAATCCAGGGAAGAAAAAATGATCTAATAAATTCTATTTTGTGCCATGATAGCTTATGACTATTTAATGTATTATACAATGACTATTTAATGTATTATACAGTCAAATGTTTCCATGTCCAGCATCCAAACTCTCTTTTATTTATGACTAATGAAGTCTTTTATTTTTGACTAAGGTTCTGTGACTTACAATACTGTTATTGGTAGTTTCCCATGCACATAATTCCAACACTACAACCATCACCAGTGTGCCCATTTCCCTCCCACAAGGATGCCCTTCCTTTTCAAAACCCCACCACCACACAATTCAATTATGTATTCAATTGTCCTGTTACCTTGCTATTGGCCCATTGTTGCTACATTGCTGTGCAATATGTTTCCACATATGAGATTATTCTATATCTATTCCTTTTCTTCTAACTGACTTCACTCAGCATGATATCCTCTAGTTCCATCCTCATTGCTACAAACTTTCATGATTTTGTGCTTTCTTAGCTGCATAGTATTCCATCACAACTTCTTGACCCATTCATCCATCAAGCTGTCTTGATGTCTTCCAAGGTTCCCATTCCTAACACCTGGGTCACTACTCCCTTAGCTAGTTTTTGTTGCTATCCTTTGTGACTCTTAAAGATCAAGTGTTTCTGTATTTATAATGCAACAGCTTCTTCTACCAAAGGAGACTAAAAAATAATAGAAATCCTTCTGTCATTTGATTTCATGGTTCTGTCCAGTGAGTTCTCTTTAAGATCTATGAGTTCCTGGAACAGAAATTTAGGTAGAACCAAAGGATATATGCTTCAATTTTGCAACTTATCAAAAAGTTCCTACCTTACCCACCAAATTCACAGAACTGTTTTCCCAATTGTTTATATAAAGATGTTTGCTTATTAAAAATCCAAGGTACCAAATTTTCCCCATTCAAAATATTTCTGTCATTAAGGCCCCAATTTTAATTTAATATAGAGAAACATAATTTTTGTGCACACCTGCTTCTCTCCATGTAAAGTATGCATACAAATTAAAGACCACTGGTTGTGGGAAGCTAGAAATTAGTCCCATGCAATGGATTTTCTTTAAACACCCACTCAACATTTATAGTCCAGTTTAAGGGTTTCGTGTCTAGAGTTGGCAGCTCTAAGAACAGTGAGATTGGTTTGTCTACAGTTGTTCTGAACCTTTTTTGGTTTTGGTACACCTACACTTGCTTCCAAAAATATGCTCACAGCCTGGTGCTCAATGGAATGCAAACCTCACTGAGTTAATAAAATATAAAACAGATAAAGCAACGGACACAGCTCTCCATTTTAGGGTATTCAGAATAACAGTGAGACAAGTTAATATGGAAATAATGCAACACTTCTTAGATTCTAAATGAAGGGGAGTAGTGGTTTTTTCCAAAGGTGGTAAAAACTTACACTTACCAGTACACAAGACCCACCTTGATATTTGTTGTGACTGAGGACATAATTTTGAAGAGATGGCTGCTCAAGGAATATGGTGCAACTGAGAGCCTAAAAATCATGAGAAACTAACTGATTTGTAGAGGCAATGAAATCATGATCTTACACCTATTTTCCACTATATTCTAACTTCCTGAACCTACCAGAAATCAATCCTGCCTTAAAGGAAACCAAACTGCATCAGAAATTAAAATGCTCTGGAATAGTAACACTTACAAATCATTCCATTGCCATGACCTGAATTCAATGTTGAGCCTATTCTAAAGGTGCACCCAATAAAGTGTAAAGATTCCTAATTTACCCAAACAATGTTAAAAGTTCCATAAATTGTACGATTAATTTTTCACTTCACGTGAATGGACTGGATTTTGACTATTTATACCAGATTTAATAGTATTAGAACATATTCTTGAGAAAATTTTAGTAAACATTGATATTGTTTATAGGAAATAATCCTTGAAGGGCCAACAGAAATTTCTAAAGTTAACTGGGATAACTTCTTATGGATGTGTATCTCTCTTATTGGAAATTCACAGACAGGATTCCTAGTTCAGGCATTAATAAGAGCTTAATAGTCTTCAAGTAATCTAAGGGAAGCTGTAATAATATCTTTGAGGGGCTTTGTTCGTTGTCTGGAATAAAGTTCATTATTATCAATTGACTGAATCTACCCCATATGATTTATTATTACTGTTGAAGTATATCAGGAAATACTGTTGATTTTAGTTATTCTCAATTCACACCTTACTTCAATTTGCCCCCCGCCCCAGTTCTCAGAGTTTGAAGAACCCTTTATACTGAACTACAAAGACAGTACACAAAAGGTTTGGAAAATAAAGATTTTCAGGAGAAAAATCCACTAAATTCTAACAAGCAATGTCTATGATATATATATACATATATACATATATATGTATATATGTGTGTATATATACACACATACATGCACATATATATGTATAAACACACACACACATATATATACACCTTTTTAGAACTGAACTAAAATTAGTGGTATGAGTTGTATAAGAGTTTGGGTGGGTAAATACTTGTAAATATGCTAAATTATCTCGGTAAAAATAAAGTTAATATAGAAAACAGGTGAGGTCACTGTCACTGTCACTTTCATCCTGTTGCTCATCGATTTGCTAGAGCGGAGACCAATAATGTCTCTATTGTGAGACTTGTTACGGTTTTTTGGCATATCAAATACGCCATGGGTAGCTTGTCAGGCTCTGCCGAGTGGGCGAGATACTCTCAGTAGCTTGCCAGGCTCTCTGAGAGGGGTGGAGGAATCGAACCCGGGTCGGCCACGTGCTAGGAGAACGCCCTACCCGATGCGCTATTGTTCCAGCCCAACAGGTGGGGTAGAAAATAAAATCTTTGTGGTCACATCTAGTTCTATTCAATTCTCAATCCTTCCTCTTTCTCTAAAGCACTCTTGGCTCTTAGATTTTAACACTAAATCTGAAAATGAATATTCCTATAATTTACACATTAGAAAGAATAAAGAGTAAGATTGTTATGTCTAAACATTGGGAATTTACACCTTCAATTTCTATCAAAGTCTCTGAGAAAAGATTATCTCAGCATGTTGTTTAGTGACTTATGGACAATAAATAGAAAGGTTTCCTGATTGTATACAACATTAATTTTTTTTCTAATGCTACAAACATTAGCTTTCCTCTAGCAAAACTGGCTCAGGAACTGTTCAGGGTTATTCATAAAATAGATGCTGAGCCTCTTCTTGATTCCTCACCCTTTCAGGTGAGATGAATCTCTTGGCAGACATGTCAATCTTTTAAGAATAAATTCAGATGACCTTCTCTTCCAGCTAGGTCGCAGGCAGCTTCCACATTCAACATCTACCATACTAAAAGGCCAGCAGCACATCTCCTTAAGTGTGTGGCTGCATACATAGCCACATGACAAGAGGAAGATGCACAGAAACAAATGAAGTTACATGAAAGAAAAAAATAACATAGACGGCTCAACCAATGCGAGACAGCTCTATAATTCCCCTGAGAATGACACTGGTGACACCATGGTGAAGGATGTTTAAATGACCTCAAAGAAATGATAGCACAGGCTGTCAGCAAAGCATAAAAAGTATGGAAGCTGAAATGAAAAAAATACAATCAGAAATGAGAGAAATGAAGAGTATGGTTAGGTGATATTAAGTGAAGAGTATAGTTAGGTGATATTAAAAACTCAATAGAAGGTCTGAACAACAGAATAATAGCAACTAAGGAAAAGATTAAGGAACTCCAAGATGAGATGCAGAAAATCTCTAGTAAACAACATAAGATGGAAACATGTCTGGAAAGAAATGAACAGTGCACTGGAGAAATAAGGAATGAGTTCAAGAGGACAATTTAAGAATCACCAAAGTTTCTAGGAACAGGCAAGAGAATCTGATGACGAACCAAATAAATTATTAAAGAAATCATAGGCAATAATTTCCCAGAGTTGAGGAATCAACAAGAGATGAGACTCAAAGGGTCCCAGAAAAAATAGACTCAAATAAAAAACTCCAAAACACACTGTGCTCAGAATGACAAAACCAAAGATGGAGAATATTGAAAGCAGCAAGAGCAGAATAAGAATTAATACAGAAAGGAAAGCCTGTAAGATTCACAAATCTATCAAATCAGACTCTAATAAGCCAGAAGAAAATGGGGGAAACAGTACAAAAACTCAATGAAATGGACACCTCATTTTATTATGAATGATAATCCAGCTAGATTATCATTCAGATTTGAAGAAATACAGAGCTGCTTGACATGCAACATCTTAAGAGAATTCATAGTCTTGAAACCAATTTTGCAAGAAGTGTTAAAGGATTGTGACAGCAGGATTGGTATTCAAATACTTAATGCCTGTAACAAATTATCATAAACAACGTCATAAACCATGGTATTTAAAGAGTGGGGAAAAATAAATAAAATTTCTATGTCTGATCAGGTTTTATTTTTATCCATATTTTATTATGATCTTATATTTATAAATTCAGACACTTAAACAGTATCTTTAATACTTTATATCTAATGTATATCTATGAAATAGATCTATAAAATCCAATATAATACTTATAATACAATAATATAAAGCCAATACTCCCTTTCTTTGGATACAACACACTTTTATACTTTTATAGGCTTAATCAGATTGCCACTTAAATTTTTCTTAATTTTCTGTGGCATATATACAAAATAGAATACTCTGAAGCTCTACAAAACAACAAAATTATACAATTTGCAGTAACATGGATGGAACTAGAGATATCATGATGAGTGAACTCAGAAAGAATGGGATAAATACAGAATGAGCTCTTTCACATGTGGGATTTAAATATACACAGCAAGGTAACAGAGGACCAAATGTAACACAACAGAAGAACTGATCCACGCAACTAAGTTGTGTGCGGGGGGATGTGTACTGAGAGTTATGGTCTTTGGGCCCTTGGTGGAGGGATGTACATACACTGGTGATGGGGATGGTGTTGGAATTATGTGCATGAGAAAAACATTAACAGTATTGTAAACTACTTACAATAATTAACAGTACTGTAATCAATCAATAAACATTTAGAAATAAATAAATTGTCTTACTTGTCTTTACTCTCACTGAATTTTTAATTTGTGGGATTTACATATTTCATGTAAATTTTAAATTGTATTAGCACAGGGGATTGGAAAGATAGTACAGCAGGTAGGGCACTTGCCTTGCATGCAGCTGAACCCTGGAATCCCATATGGTCCCCCAAGCACCACTAGGCATAGTTCCTGAGTGCAGAGTCAGGAGTAACCCCAATCATTGCCAGGTGTGGTCCAAAAATTTTTTTAAAAGTATTAGTACAAAAATATGTTATATTAAATTTTTAATTAATATACATCTAAAATATAATGATAGTTGTGTTTTCTTCTTTTGTGCCAAACCCAGCAGTATTCAGGGATTACTCCTGGCAGGCAGGGGAACGTATGGGGTGCTGAGGATAATACCTGGGTTGGTCACATGCAAAGCAAATACCCTTCCAGCTGTCCTATCACTCTGGTCCCAGAAGATAAGGTTTCTGACAAGAAAATTACTTTATCAACAGGGCCAGGAGTAAACCCTGAGCAATGTCTGGTGTGGCCCCCAAACCAAAAATTTTTAAAAATTAAAAAATTGAAATTTAAAATATACAAATAAAAATTGGTGCTGACAAGAGCAATAAAAATAGGATATATTTCTCAGGCTATTAAAATTATTAATTTTAATTAATTATAAAGTCAGAAAATACTAACATACAAAAAGAAACTGAAAATACAAAAACTGAGTGTTAGGGTCAGTACATCTCAAAATTATTAAGGTCATAAGAAAATAAGGAGAGTCTAAGAAAAGGTCAAATCCTAAGGAAACATGGTGAACAAGAGGTAATGTGGTATCATGAATGGCATCCTGGGCAGGATGAAGAACATTTGACAAAAATTCAAGAAATCTGAGTATATTTTAAGCTACAGTTAATAGTTTTCAACATTGTTTCACCAGTCATAATAAACATAAAATATCCATTAGTATGTTAAGAATATTATATAAGTGACATTAAAACTTGGTAATATCCTTATAGTTTCTCTCTTAATCTAACACTGTTCTAAAAATTAAAGTTTCTACAGTGCCTGCTTCATGAGCGGAGGAGAGAAGGCAGATGGAATAGAGAAGGGATCACTAAGAAAAAGATGGCTGGAGGAATCAGTCGGGATGGGAGATGAGTGCCGAAAGTAGATAATGGACCAAACATGATGACCTCTCAGTGTCTGTGTTGCAAGCTATGATGCCCAAAAGTAGAGAGTATGGGAAATATTATCTGCCATAGAGGCAGGGGGAGGGTGGGAAAGGGGGGGTATACTGGGGATATGGTGGTGGGGAATGTGCACGGGTGGAGGGATGAGTGTTTAATCATTGTGTGATTGTAACCCAAACATGAAAGCTTGTAACTATCTTATGGTGATTTAATAAAATTTAAAAAGACTGAAAAAAATTAAAGTTTACTGAAAAGTAGGTTATATTCCTTAGAATGTATGAAATGATTCCATTAACAAAAAGTACTTCATACTGAGGGTGCAGATCAAGGGCACTTAGAAATTTCAGCTATCAGATAACAAAAGACAAGGACTCCAAATCTCCAGAGTAAACAAGTTTTAAAAGGTACAAAAATCCAGACACACATAATTCTTTAAGAACTTCGATGGGGAAAAAAATGATTTTTCAGACAGTAGCACTGTAGCACTCTCGTTCCATTGTTCATCGATTTGCTCGAGCGGGCACCAGTAATGTCTCCGTTGTTAGACTTGTTGTTACTGTTTTTGGCATATTGAATATGCCACGGGTAGCTTGCCAGGCTCTGCCGTGCGGGCAGGATACTCTGGGTAGCTTGCCGGGCTCTCCGAGAAGGATGGAGGAATCGAACCCTGGTCGGCCGCGTGAAGGCAAATGCCCTACCCGCTATGCTATCGCTCCAGACTATTTTAAGCCTTCATCCATTTAAACAATGCTACAGCTCCTAGACACATTGTGAACGGCAGGTTTTGAAAGCAGTGTCTCCATTTGTTGATATTGGGTTAACTATTAGATCAGGAGCAAGGAAGTGAATCTCATTCTGATCATGCCTGGGCTAGTAAAATCTCATCTAGCAGAGAATAGTCTTTATTTAGCCTTGCACGCTCTCTAGTGGCCTGTTAGTTAAATGCAATGCTTACATAACAGTCAACAGTTTGGGCATGTTTAATATTCTCTCCCTCTCTTTCCTCTATCTTGGTTCTGATAACTATCTGTTAAGATATAATTTATTCAACACATTAGAAACACCTTGATAAAAAAGTTACTCATATCTTTAATATCTTTAATCTTCATTTTCCAAACATTTTGACATTCAATAAATCAACTAAAAGAACCATGAGGAAAAGTACCCCAGAATGTTGGGAATCAATATTTCTCACTCACCCTTTTCAGGCCATCCATTTCAACTTTCACTCATCAGGTCACCCAGCAAAGGGGCTGGAGTCATAGCACAGCGGTTAGGGGTTTGCCTTGCACGTGGCCAACCCGGGTTCGATTCCCAGCATCTCACACGGTCCCCTGAGCACTGCCAGGAGTAATTCCTGAGTGCAGAGCCAGGAGTAAGCCCTGAGCATTTTCGGGTGTGACCCAAAAAGAAAAAAAATCACCCAACAAGAATTTTTTGAGGTTTACTATGTTCCAAGGGGAGTTTTAGGTAACAGAGCTAAAGTAATGAACAGAAGAGACAGAAATCCCTACCTCCCTATGAAGTTCATACTCCAGGGTATATAGGCATAAACAATTAATATGTACATTTTCAATGATTAAGATGGAGAACAATAAAATTAATATGGTAAAAGGAAGACAGGAGATTTTTACAAATTTCAAAACGGGTTCAGGGGAAGCTTTACTGAGAAAAGACTTAAAGAAGCTGAAGGGGAAATACCTACAGAAAGAGCATTTCAGGCAAAGGGAACAAGGGTAAGTGTCTCAATATATCTGATATGTTCATAGGACCCGAGGAGTTCAATGCTCAGAGAATAAGGAATGAAAGAGGAGAACAGTGGCTTTATAAGGAGAAAGGAAGCTACACATAGGGCTTTGTTGAGTTACATAAGTATTTACTTTGAATAAATCAGGGAGCAAATGTAGTTTTTTGAACAGATATGACAGCGTCTGATTTCTGTCTTAATGGGATCAATGCTTTGTTGGGTGGAGAATTAACCAAAGAGGGGACAGGGTTAGAAATATATACATTAATTGGGAGATGGCTGCAGTAATCAAAAGGCAAGATGAACTAGGGACTTGTAGTGCTAGAGGTAGTGATAAGTGCTCAGATTCTGAAGATATTTTTCACAATGCAGTTGACGGAGACTTTATGTAAATTTTATTAAAGTCTTATTTACAAATTTATTCATAGTTGAGTTTTAGACACATAATGCCCCAACATCTATCCCACCACCAGTGTAATGTCCCTCCAATAATGTTCCCAGGTTCCCTCCCCTAACCCCACACCCAGCCTGATATCTTGACAGGCACCTTTTTAACTTCAGTTATTAAAGTCTGGATCTCATGATTTCAGTGCTATTGACTCTGTGGTTTGGTTACTCAGCTCTCTCATTCCTTAACATCACCGATGTGCCGGAATCCCCTTGATGTCTACTCCCCGCTGCTGCTTCTCATCTATTTCCCCCTCCGCAACGGGTAAGAATAGAATATGCAAGGACAAACCCCCATATACATGGTCAGCTACTTTTTGACAAAGGAGTTATGAGCATGAAATGGAATAAAGACACCCGATTCAAGAAATGGTGCTGAGAAATTTGGGTAACCAGGTATAAGAAATTAAAGATGCATCCATAACTCACACCTTGCACAAAAGTCTATTTGCAGTGGATCAACAACCTTTAGATCAGACCGGAATCTATAAAATACGCTGAAGGAAAAATATGCAGAACACTCCAAGACCTAGGCCTTAAAGGAGTCTTCAATGATATGATGCCATTGGCAAAGGCTACAGAATCTAACTAAACAAATGGGATAACATCAAATTAAAACATTTCTGCATGGCAAAAGAAACATCAGCTAAAACTAAAATACAGCTGAGTAGCAGAAAACATTTGTACTCAACAAAAATAAATTGTTGATACCCAGGATATCTAATGTGCTCACAAAAATCAATAACAAAACCCAGAAAAAAAACGTCAAAACATGGGAAGAGGAAATGGAAAGACACTTCTCTGAGGAAGACCAATGGATAGCCAACAGGCACACAAAAATAAGTGACATGCTCATTGTCACTTATTAGGAAAATTCCAATCAAAATGACAATCTTACACCAGTAAGAGTGGCACATATCAAAAATACTGGCAGGGATGTGGTGAAAAAGCTGATGAGAATGTTGTCTGGTTCAACCCCTATGAAAAACAGTATGGAGGGTTCTCAGTAAACTCAGAATTGAGCTGCTATGATCCAGCAATTCCACTTTTGGGTATCTATCCCTAGGGCAGAAAAACATTCTTTCAAAATGACATATTCACACCATTATTCATTGCAGCACTCAGTACAATGGCTAAAAGAATCAACCTAGATTCTCAATGACAGAGAAGTGGATCATGAGCACTTGTAAAGAATGATGAAATCATGCAATTTGCTGCAATGTGGATGAGAATGGAAGACACCAGGTTAATTGAAGTAAGCCACAAAAGAAGAATAAACACAGGATATCACTTATATGTGGCATTTAGAATAAATGGATGAGGGAATGCAATTGTTTAAAGGGAGAGGCAGAGACTACCCTTGGCCCCAGAGTATAAGGAAGGAGAAGAGATTTTGTGGTGATTTTTACAGACTGAATGTAGATTATAAAAAATAAGATCATTACAAAAATAATTTAAGGGTGATTACAACATGCTCGGCTTGAACAACTAAAAGAATAGTGCTGCCATATGGGAGGTAAATGTTAAGAGGTAGGGTTTAAAATACTACCTGAAAACTTTTACCCAGAATTCAGTTCTTTGTTGTCTTCGCCTACCTTTCCACTTACCCACTCAGATATCTGTTATACGTTTTTTGGTATCTACATTTTGGTGTGCAATTCCCAATGTTAGAAATGGTATTTTTATTTTCTTAAGCAAGGAGCTGGGTATATTTTTGGCATATTCTTTGTCCTTTCCCCCCAAACCCAGTACTATTAGTTATGCCTCCAACTCCTCTTTTCACATCCATCATTTTAAAAAATTTTATTGAATCACTGTGAGATAGTTATAAGCTTTCATGTTTGAATTACAATCTCACAATGATCAACACCCATCCCTCCACCAGTGCATATTCCCCACCACCAATATCCTGGGTATAGTCCCCTTTCCCATCCTCCCCCTGCCTCTATGGCAGACAATATTCCCCATACTCTCTCTCTAATTTTGGGCATTATGGCTTGCAACACAGACACTGAGAGGTCATTATGTTTGGTCCATTATCTACTTTCGGCACACATCTCCCATTCCAACTGATTCTCCAGCCATCATTTTCTTAGTGATCCCTTCTCTATTCCATCTGCCTTCTCCTCTCCGCTCACGAAGCAGGCTTCTAGCTATGGGGCAATCTTCCTGGCCCTTGTATCTACTGTCCTTGGGTGTCAGCCTCATGTGATGTTATTCTCTACTCCACAAATGAGTACAGTCCTTCTATGTCTGTCCCTCTCTTTCTGACTCATTTCACTTAGCATCACATCCACCATTATCTCTATCCTTGTTCCTATTTTCAAGATCTCTTCCCTGCTCTCAGAGCATAACAGTCTGATCATTTTCTTTAGTAGTGAGTCTGAGTAGAAGGGTCAGCTGATCTGGAGTCAGGAGACAGAGGTTGAGGCATAAGAAGAATACAATTTACTACCTGGACCTAAAACCTAATGTGAAAATTAAGGGAATACTGAGGTTGAGCTGGAAAAGCATTACCGATGATATAATTATGAGACCACGTTTCCCTTGTGTGGTACCGCAAACGATTTCATTACCAACAACTACTCAGTTAATTAGTTCAAGGGACAATCAAGATGTTACTGGAAAGCTATCACCTCTTTCATGATGCAATTGGTTTCTCAGACTTAGACTGCTGGTGCTAAGTGCAGGGTTCAAGGCAGTAAAAGTATACCAGGTAGTAGTGAAAATAGGATAAATGATAATATGGTAGGATAGGCAGGAAATTCTAGCAGCGGCTGACACAGGTCTATAGGTAAATGGCTGTATTTCAGTTCAAAGGTATCTAGGTAACTCCTTCCGTTTTGGCATGGGCAGATGAGCTTATGTCAAAAAAGAAATGTAATTGTGTGTCACATCTGCATGATTCATTTAGTGTAATTCACATACCATCCAACAGCAAACAGTTTTGGTTCTTACTGATACCAAACAATATTCAATGTAGAGTTATTGACCCTTATATGACATGGGTTTGAAATGTGGGGTTATTTTGTGTATAGAATCTTTTTTCTGTCCACATTCATGTATTCGACCAACCATATATGTTTGTTGGTTGAATCTTGGACACTGAAGTAATGTTATAACTTAAAACTTGTGGGAAATCATCCCCCTAAAATAAAGCTCCAAGGCTTGATAGTTCCCTGGGCAAAACAGTTTAGGTCTTTTATTATATAATCCAGCAAGCAAAAGTAAACCCAGGGGGAAAAGAATAGTCAGGCAAACAAAACTGTGCCCAGAATAGAATCGAATGAAAGAGTCTAGTGCCTTTTAAATGTAGGGGTCATCCCAGCAATACCACTGCTGGGAATATATCCCAGAGAGGCAAAAAAGTACAATCGAAACAACATCTGCACATGTATGTTCATCGCAGCACTGTTTACAATAGCCAGAATCTGGAAAAAACCCGAATGCCCCAGAACGGATGACTGGTTGAGGAAACTTTGGTACATCTATACAATGGAATACTATGCAGCTGTTAGAAAAAAGGAGGTCAAGAATTTTGTAGTCAAGTGGATGGGCATGAAAAGTTTCATGCTGAGTGAAATGAGTCAGAAACAGAGAGACAGACATAGAAAGATTGCACTCATCTATGGTATATAGAATAACAGAGTGGGAGACTAACACTCAAGAACTGTAGAAATAAGTACCAGGAGGTTGACTCCATGGCTTCGAGGCTGGCCTCACGTTCCGGGGAAAGGTCAACTCAGAGAAGCGATCACCAACTACATTGTAGTCGAAGGCCATGTGGGGGAAGGGAGTTGCGGGCTGAATGAGGGCTAGAGACTGAGCACAGCGGCCACTCAACACCTTTATTGCAAACCACAACAGCTAATTAGAGAGAGAAAACAGAAGGGAATGCCTTGCCACAGTGGCAGGGTGGGGTGGGGGGGAGATGGGATTGGGGAGGGTGGGAGGGACACTGGGTTTACGGGTGGTGGAGAATGGGCACTGGTGAAGGGATGGGTTCCAAACTTTGTATGAGGGAAGTATAAGCACAAAAGTGTATAAATCTGTAACTGTACCCTCACGGTGATTCTCTAATTAAAAATAAATAAATTTAAAAAAAAAAATAAATGTAGGGGTCATCAAAAGAAATGGTGTCTAAGATACAAAGCCCACGGAATGGGAAAAATTATTCACCCCATACCCACATGATAAAGAGTTAATATCAAAATTATATAAGACACTGGTAGAACTTTACAAGAAAAAGCATCCAACCCCATAAAAAATGGGGAGAGGAAATGAACAGAAAACTTCCTCAAAGAAAAGATTCAAATGGCCAAATGCTCTCCATCACTAATCATCAGGGAGATCAAAACAACAGTGATATATCATCTCACACCACAGAGACTGGCACACATTCAGAAGAACAAGAGCAACCAGTGCTGGTGTGGATGTGGGAAGAAAAGGACTCTCCTTCATTACTGGTGCGAATGCTTACTGGGCTAGCCTTTCTTGGAAAACAATATGGACATTCCTCAAAAACCTAGAAATTGAGCTCCTATTTGATCTAGCAGTACAACTTCTGGTAATATACTCTGGGTCCCCCCAAAACACACTACTAACGTCATCTGCACTTCGATGTTTATTGCAGCATTATTCACAATAGCCAGAATCTGGAAACAACCCAAGTACATGAGAACAGATGACTGGATGAAGAAACTATGGTATACCTACTCAATGCAATACTATGCAGCCATTAGGAAGAACAGTCATGCAATTTATTTATAAATGGATGTACATGGAGAATATCATACTGAGTGGAATGAGTCAGAAGGCAGAAGGAGGGGGATAGCGTTCATTTGTGGGATACATATAGGTATGAGACTAATATCCAAAGCCAGGGTAAACAGGGCAAGGAGTGCTAGTCAATGGTTGGAAGCTTGCCACAAGAGGGGAGGGGGGAGGGCAGTTAGAAAAGAGAAGGGACCAACATGACAATAATAGTTGAAAATGATCATTTTGGACAGGAGCCAAGTGTTGAAAGTAAGTAAAGTGATAGACCTGATAACCTTCCATTATCTGTATTGAAAACCATAAGGCCCAAAAAGAAAGAGAGAGAGAGAAAGAGAGAGAGAGAGAGAGAGAAGAAAAGTGCCTGCCATAGTGGTGGGGTTGGGGGACAGGAGGGAAACTGGGACTACTGGTGGTGGGAAAAGTACACTGGTGAAGGGACCAGTGTTGGAACATTATATGACTGAAATCCAATCATGAACAACTTTGTAAATGTGTATATCACTGTGATTCAATTAAATAAATTATAAATAAATGTAGTAGGCTGGAGCATTAGCACAGCGGGTAGGGCATTTGTCTTGCATGTGGCCAACCCAGGTTCGATTCCCAGCATCCCATGAGGTCCCCCAAATACCGTCAGGAGTAATTCCTGAGTGCAGAGCCAGGAGTAACCCCTGAGTATCGCCAGGTATGACCCAAAAAGCAAAAAAAAAATGTAGGGGTAAACATAGGCAAGAATAGACTAAGAAACTCACTTCATACTTCAGGGGTGCCTGTTGTTCGACTCTGTGAAATCCCCCAGCCTTTGCTCTTAATATGCCTATTGGAATTTGCTGTGCTTACTAATTGTCCTTAATGTCTCTGAATCCAAACAATGGCTCACATGTTGGGAGCCTGGGTGGGGAAGTGATATTGTATTGAATAAATTGCCAGGCCGTAAGCTCACTTATAACTGCTCAGATGACCGTAAGGCTTCGACAGTCCTTGTATGCTTGCCTCCTTATGTGTCTTATGTGTTTCATTCTTTGACCAGCCCTTGCTGGACAAGAGGTCAAAGGTGCCAATCCAATTGGCTTCAGATGAAAACTTACTATAAGTTATACGTGGATTTTCTGATTAGTGGGAAGACTGGTATTCCCAATCCCCTTGTTTGAGAGTCAAATGTTTTTTACACACTTTGTGGGGTAGGCACTAATATTATTTCCATTTTACATGTATGGAAATAAGTAGGAATCAAAGAAGTTATTTCAGGTCAGTCTGTTCCCAAAATCCTTGCTTTTAACCTCTGTGCCATAATGAATGGGGAAAGCTACCTCTGCCTTTGGGTAGTCCAAATACGGATGATTCAGGTATTGACCAGACTAGAGGTGCCAATGGTTCCAGTAACTATCCAGGACAATAATAGCCTGGAAATAATTTATAAAGGAAAGAGGAGTGAATGAAGAAATAGAGCAAGAAATAAATTTGAAGGAGGCCAGGGTGGATGAACAATATTATGCAGAAAGACTAGCAGTAGTACAGCGATAGTACAGTGGGTAGGGTATTTACTTTGCAAATAGTCCATTCAGGTTCAATACCCGAGCACCCCATAAGGTCCCCCAACTCCACCAGGAGTGAAACCTGAGCACAAAGCCAGGAATAAGCTCTGAGCACCACCAAGTGTGGACCCACCCCATACCCCCGAAAAAAGAAACCCGAAAAAGAAAAGCAGTAGCAATGCTTCCCTTGTACACAGTTAATATGCGTGGTCGGTCTGGCAAACTGTGTGCTAAGAGTGGTAGGGTGTAAAGGAAAATGAAGAGGAGGATTTTATCATGGCCTAAAACTAGTGTTAAGAAACTAGATCTTCTGTGGGGGGGAGGGAGGAGGTATACCGTGATTCTTGGTGGTGGAATATGTGCACTGGTGAAGGGATGGGTGTTTGAGCATTGTATAACTGAGATTTACACCTGAAAGCTTTGTAACTTTCCACGTGGTGATTCAATAAAAGAATAAAATAAAAAAAAATAAAAAAACACCAATTTGCCACTGAGGGAACCTATGAAAAAAAAAAAAAGAAAATAGATCCTCTGGACAGAGAGCAGATGGCTGCAGCATCTGTGAAATCAGAATTTTTGATGCAAGGGCACTGGTGGCTGGTGTGAACCAAGGTAACAAGGAAAGAAGGACCGTCCACTAGAAAGAGGTATTTAAATGGGGAAGGAGGAAATCTCTGAAGTTCACTGGTACAGTGTCCCAAGTGCCTGAAGATGAACTCTGTCTCAATGATAGCAATCATAGAGGTATATTAGAAGTTAGGTAAGATACGGGGCAACAGGAAGAACACTTAGATAAGGAATTATTGAACTATGCTGTCTAAACCAGTAACAATGATGGGTCTCATTCCCCTGACCCTGAATGCGGCACTGTTGGGAAGGACGAGTAAAGAGAGGCTGCTAAAATCTCAGGGCTAGGACGAATGGAGACGTTACTGAGACCGCTCAAGAAAATCGACTATCAGGGGCTGGAGGAATAGCACAGCGGGTAGGGCGTTTGCCTTGCATGCGGTCGACCCGGGTTTGATTCCCAGCCTTAGGCTGACAAACAATGCTCCTCTCTAAGCACTGCCAGGAGTAATTCCTGAGTGCAGAGCCAGCAGTAACCCCTGAGCATCGCTGGGTTTGACCCAAAAAGGAAAAAGAAAAAGAAAATCGACTATCAACGGGATGATGATGATGATGATGATGATGATGATGATGATGATGATGATGATGATGATGATGATGATGCTGTCTATGAGAATCTCTTGGAAAGGCAGGTGCTGGTAAAAAATATATTCTTAGGACCAGAGAGATAATACAGTGGGCAGGGTGCTTGCCTGGCACAAACATAATCCAGGTGCAATCCCTGTCACCTGGTCTCTTGAGCACTGCCAGGGCTGATCCCTGAATGCAGAGCTACAAGCTCTGAGTGTGCCTCCCCATTCATAAAAAAAGGAAATATTTTTGAGCTTGAGCTCCACACCAAGAGTTTCTAATTAAGTTGTTTGTAGGCTACAATATCAAATACACTGCATCCTTTTATATGCAGGGTTTGAACTGGCTTTGCTCTAGTAGGGTGGAGACCATTGGCACAGGCAACTACTCATCTTAAGAGAATAGAACATTCTGGAACAACATAAGCCTCTGAAATGCCGCACGCTGAAAACCATTTCCACTGACCTTCTGAACTGAGAAATGAGATGGGAGCATTGGAAAAGGTCTGTTCCACTTGACTGGGGCTGACAGTGTGTCTTCCTAAACTGCTATAGGCCATAACAGTTTGAGGCCGTGATGATAAGCAATCTGTTCCTCTTAAGTACTGTCCAATCTTGAGAGTAGCCCTGATCACGAAGTGATCTCATTGCCACATGGTAAATGGCCTTGAACGGGATAAGCTTCCTGGACATCTGGGTGCAGCATCAGGTATCAAGGTTTTCTTGGGACATCCAGGTTTTCTTGTGATAGAAAATTTCCCTCCCACCAGCCATATCCTGACCCCTACATATGGATGTTGTGGGGGATGGGCCAAAACTGAAGCAGAAGGCATTCAGCTACTAAAAGGTTATGTTTGTGTCTGGGGAGCAAAGTCAGAGGTAGTTGATAAAGTGCTGGTGGTATTAAGGAATTTCTGATGGTTTTTCATTACATAGGAGACTTTATTTCAGAAACGCTTACACCATATTCAGCAGTATACAAACTCAGCACAGGAACACCACTTTGATGTTTGCGCCTTAAGCTGACAAACAGTGCTCCTCTCTGATAGTGCAGGATCTGATAAGACGTGCTGCCAACATTTATCTATAGGTTTTATTTTATAAAGGCCTTGAAGTCAGATTCAGAGCATTTGTTCCTTTGGAAGTAAGAGAGATCTTGGGTCTCAGAGCTATCACTCAGTCACCCTTGACAAGTAGAGACTGTCCCTTTATTTCTTAGTAGGGAGTATCTTCATTTACTTTACGGGTGTGGGCCAGACCTAGCAGTAACTCTGGGTTCAGCATGAATGTCCAGAACAATCTGGGCTAAGGTCTGTCTGCATCATTTCAGTGTGTGTCTGTTGTGCAGATGCCAGCTCAAAATGAGGGAGAGCAGCAAGGAACAGAGACATGTCCTCCATGACTGAAGGGAGAGGTCTGCTTTGCAGGTGAGATAATGTGGCTAGCACAGAACCCTGGGCTTCCATTTTCCTACAGTCATCTGTTTGGGTGGGGAGGTTTGGGCTCTACCTGGCAGTGCTCAGGGCTTACTCCTGGCTCTGTGCTCAGGCGGCAGTGCTCAAGGGAACATATGTTATACCAGGGATCAAACTTAGTTTGGCTGCATACAAGACAAAAGCCTTAACCTCTTTTACATCATTCTGGCCCTGTAGTTACCTATTTGTTTAAAAAAGCTGGAGTGGGGTGTTGTTGTGAAGGGCAAAGGCGGCCTGTCTGGTTAACTTTTCCTGTGTACAGAGCATCTGTGGGGAACTGGAACAGTAGAACAATCTGCCTATGCATAAAGAAACAGAACTCTTGTGAATATAGCTTTAGTAGCTGGACCCTAACTGCCAGGTCACTAAGAGCTGGAGCTCTCGGTCTGTGTTTATTCTTTTTTTTTTTCTAATTAGTGAATCACCGTGAGGGTACAGTTACAGATTTACATATTTTCGTGCTTGTGTTTCAGTCATACAATGCTCAAGAACCCATCCCTCCACCAGTGCCCATTCTCCCCACTGATGATCCCAATAACCCTCCCACCCCTCAATCCCATCCCCACCCTCCACCTCTGAGCAGGGCATTCTTTTTTGTTCTCTCTCTCCTTTGGGTGTTGTGGTTTGCAATAGAGGTATTGGGTGGCCATCGTGTTCAATCTATAGTCTACTTTCAGCACGCATCTCCCATCCCCAGAGGGACCTCCAACCACAGTTTACTTGGTGTTTCCTTCTTTATCTGAGCTGCCTTTTCCCCAGCATATGAGACCAGCTTCCAAGCCATGGAGCAAACCTCCTGGCCCTTATTTCTACTATTCCTGGGTGTCAGTCGCCTATTCTGTTATTTTATATTCCACAGATGCGTACAATCTTTCTGTGTTCATTCTGGCGCAGTCGGCCAAGACTTGAGGCAGAGCTTTAAAGTTCTTCTATTCACTGCCCCCAGGTGGTTATCCAAGGAACCAACAACAATTTCTAGGAAAACAATTTCTACCTAGGTAGCCAGGAAGCAAGACACAGGGAAGCCTCCTGCAGAGAGCCCCTGCTGCTGGGTGGGAGGCTGAAATGTCAAGACAACCGAGCATATAGAATTGTGGGTAGAAGGAGAGCATGGTTGGGCTAGAGATACTGAGTTGAAATGGATTACCAGCAGATAAAGTAAAATACTGGGAAGCTGAGATGCAGAAGAAAACTGAGGCAGGGATGGGAAATGGTTGATCAAAGTAGAAAGCAAGATGTAATCTTGACAAATTCTGGGCATTTTTTTTGCTTGTTTATTTCGATTCGGTGGCCCTACACAGCAGTGCTCAGGGCTTACTCCTGGATCTGCGCTCAGGGATCACTCTTGGTAGGCTCAGGGGACCATATGAGGTTCCGGGATGCAAGGCAAGGATCCTACTCACTATACTATCTCTCTGGCCAATCTTGACAAATTCTGGAAGGCGGGAAGTCACTTTCTGTCCTGGGTTTTAATATCTCCTAGCACATGGACAGAGTGAGTCCTGTCTAAAGAAATTTGGATGGGGCAAGATGACTTCTCAAGAGACTGAGTATAAAAGCAGAATCCAGGGCCAGAGATAGAGTGCAATAGGTAAGGTGCTTGTCTTGCATGCAGCCGGCCAGGATTCAATCACTGGCATCACACATAGCCCTCCAGCCCTGCCATGAGTGATCCCTGCAGACTGCTGGGTGTGGCCCCTCCCTCCATATAAAATAAAGGAGAAAAAAAGCAGACTCCAAAGATTCAAAAAGGCCTGTAAAGCAAACATGGAAGACGGCACGAGGTGTTTCAAAGAGACACTAGAGGCCAGTAGGCAGGACTCCATGAATTTACCAGTCATCAAACCATGTACCTCTCTGTCACATTCTGCTTTACTTGGGCCTGGCTTCAAAAGATGTGACTATCCTCAACCAAAATCACTCACCCAATTCTCTCCTGCCTCCTCTGCGACTTTTCTTCATTTCCTATCCTTCTAAGATAAATATTATTAATATTTCTCTTCTTGCCTGTAAAAGTTCTAAAATCTCTTAAAATAGAACAGATTCCATAGGGGCGGAGAAATAGTACAGTGGGTAGGGTGCTTGCTTTGCACGCAGTCAACCCAGGTTCAATCCTCAGCACCACATATGATGCCACCAGGAGTGAACACTGAGCTCAGAGTCAGAAACGAGTCTTTGCTGGGTGGGACTCCCTATCCATCCCCAAATAGAACAAATTTAGCAAGGCACTCCTTAACCCTTACTTTCCTTTAGTGCTCCTTCTTTTCTTTCTTTCTCATTCAAACTTTTGATGGGATTCAGGTTCCTTTCTCATTCATTATTTTAGTTCCTACTTACCGCTCATCAGTAATCCCATCTGTCTCCAGAAAGCTTTCTTGGCAAACTTATTAATATGAACCACACTTCAAAACCTCTCAGGATTGATCCCTCCATAGCATGTGACCCTCATGGGAACACTTATTCAAATTCTTCCTTAGCTGAGCACTGCATGTGTTCCCCTGAGCAACACCAGGAGTGATCACTGAGCACACAGTCAGGAGTAAGTCTTGAGCAAAGCTGAGTGTGGTCTAAAGTAAATGAATCTGCTGTTCTACTCTCTTAGGTTACCATAGCCCCTTTCTGTTTTGATTATCTACTTAACCCTGCCAATTGCATTTTAGCTACATTCACTATAACACGGTCTTTGCCCTTTGGTTAGGGTTCTGTACTCTTGCCTTTTGGTTAGGATTCTACACTCGTTTTTTCTCCTCATTCTCTGCCTTTCCCCTAAGAAATCCCATTCCTCTTTATTCTTTGCAACATTACTTTAAATGCTGGCAGTACATTTTTGCTTTGCGGTTTCAGATCACAGCACCATTTCAAAATCAGGATATTTAGTTTCTCTGGGTATTGCCTTTACTTCCACACTACCATCTACTCCAGTGAACTGCAGTAGTATGGGATAGGAGTTATATATACATCTTGAAGGGTCAGGATGCTTGGGTTTATTTGTATCTAAGAGAAAGGATGAGAAAGTTGTTTATTCCTGTGTATAAAAGAGACTAACACTGTCCACTTTAGGTGGGGGTAGTTCGGGGTGACACCTGGCTGTGCTCAGGGCTTACTTCTGTTCTACAGTCAAGAATTACTGTTAGTTAGGCTTGAAGTTCCATATTACAGTGCAGGAAATTAAAGCCAGGTCGACTGCATACAGAGCAAGCACCTTACTCATTGTACTATCTCTCTGGCCCAATATCCACTTCCTAATGTGAAGATACAGGAGAAAAATATGTGTGAGGTATTGTCTAATAAGCACATAGCTCAACATGTTAGTAACTGCTTTAATTAGTATCTTGCTTGGGACGCCACTCCAGTAAGCTAGAAACTTTAGTTGTCTTCTTCCTCCTTCATTTCTGCCCATATCTGTTCAATAGTTAATACTTGTGTTTCTCTATTACACACTGTTGCAAATGATCCTTCACTATGCTGTCCCCAATGTTATTATTGTGCCTAGATCAGGGTCCTTATCGCTTGTGAGTGGGGTTGTTGATACCCTAGTCAGTCTACTTAATCCTCAGTCCACCTCTATGGCAGTCATTTTCCTAAGCCACCAAGTTTTCCCATGTTATTTCCTAACATAACTTTTCAATGATGCCTTATTTCGTGCTGCAGTTTCTACATGTGTGCGCCTGAGAATCCCTTCTAGAATTTAAAGGTGCATGTTCAAAGGCACAGCAACATACCACCTGTTTAAGATCTATGAGACCTAGAAATCCTCATTATTTCACTGGCTGATTGTGACATAAAAGGAGTTCTTCCGGGGGTTGGAGTGATAGCACAGCCAGTAGGGCATTTGCCTTGCATGGCTGCCGACCCAGGTTAAATTCCCAGCATCTCATATGGTCCTCTGAGCACGGCCAGGGGAAATTCCTGATTGCAGAGCCAGGAGTGACCCCTGAGCATTGCTGGGTGTGACCCAAAAAGCAAAAAAAATAAATAAATAAATAAAAAAGGAGTCCTTCCTTTAAGACCCTTTGCCCACTTTTTCTATCTCATATTCTGCCATTTTTCATCCAGCAGAAATACTGGGCAGCGTGCAATTCCCCTCAAACTCACCAAGCTATTTTACAATCCTCTCTTGCTACTCATTTCTGCTTCCTTCCTTCCTTTTTTTCTCTTTCTACTTTCTTCCTTCCAATCTCTCCATTTTTGTGAGTCACACCCAGTGGTCTCTGTGCATCACTCCCAGTGGAGCTCTTGGAACCATGTGGTGCCCATGACTGAACTAAAGGCTCTTTCATGTGCTCCAGCTCACTGCATTCTCTACCTCTCTCTTTTTCTCCCTTTGTTATCTTTCCTTTTTTCCCTTCCGTTTTCTGTTGCTTTATCCCTTCCTACTTTCTCCTTTTCTCTTTCTTTCCTTCCCCTCCTCCTTTTCTCTTTGCCTTCCTTCCAACAGAATGCATATCCAATCATATTTGGGAGTGTCCAGAAGACTTGTCCAATAGTGCAGATCTGATGGTTAGTTGCTCAGGCTGGTAGTATGATACTTGTAGGCCACTGAAACTACATTCAGGGGTTCTCGGGATAACATGTGGTGAAAGCCTCACCTGTGGGAGGTATATGTTCTCTCCCATATCATGAGAGTGCTCTCCTAAACCTCTCATTGCCCAGCATTTGCAAATACATCTGTGCCCTGTGAAATGCCCTTCATCTCCTTGTCCCACCTTTGTCCTGTGAAGTTTTCACCACAATCCCACAATCTCTTAAAGATCTTACCTTACTTTTCCACAGCACTGCTTGGCAATCATTTAACTATTATTGTTCCCTCACCCAAAGGGTATCTTTAGATATATTTTCTGGAATGACTACTCTATGAAAATCTAACAGTACAGGTATACTGGATATTTTATGTACTGTAGCCCATTAGCTAGAGCGATAGTACAGTGAGTAGGGTGTTTGCCTTGCACACGGCTGACCCGGGTTCGATTCCTCTATCCCTCTCGGAGAGCCTGGCAAGCTACCCGTGGCATATTCGATACGCCCAAAACAGTAACAAGTCTCACAATGGGGATGTTACTGGTGCCTGCTCGAGCAAACTGATGAACAACGGGATGACAGTGCTACAGTGCAGAAGCCCATTGGAGAACCACAAGCCATGGTAATATCTAGATCATATTTTGCTTTCCCCCCCCCAAGAATAATTTTTTTGCTATCTTGCAGGGATGGGTGGGTGGTAATACTGTTTCTGTTGAGAATACAAGCTCTACAACAAAGGTTGCCAAACTTATTTTGTCTGCTGCCTCTTTTTCAGAAAAAGGAATACATAGTACTCCTCCCCCAAGCCCTGAAATTTACCTTTTTTAAATTATTTATGCTTATATGTTTCATTTTTTTAAAAAAAATTATTAGTGAATCACCATGTGGAACAGTTACAGACTTACAAACTTTTGTGTTTGCATTTCAGTCATACAGTGATCGAGTACCCATCCTTCCACCAGTGCCCATTCTCCACCACTAATGATCGCAGGATCCTTCCCACCACCCATCCTCCCTCACCCCACCTCGCCTCTGTGGCAGGGCATTCCCTTTTGTTCTCTCTCTCCTTTTGGGTGTTAAGGTTTGCAAGAGAGGTATTAGTGGCCATCATATTTGGTCTATAGTCTACTTTCGGCACGCATCTCCCCTCCCGGGCGGGTCCTCCAAACACCCTTTACTTGGGTGTTACTTGACCTGCCTTTTCCCCCAGCATGTGAGGCCGGCTTCCAAGCCATGGGGCAAACCTCCTGGTACTTATCTCTACTATTCTTGGGTGTTAGTCTCCCATTCTGTTACTTTATATTCCACAGATGAATGCAATCTTTCTATGTCTGTCCCTCTCTTTCTGACTCATTTCACTTAGCATGATACTGAAATTTACCTTTTAAAGGGAACAAATGGAAAACACATCCAGTTGCATAAGGTTGCAGCAAGGCTCTTATTGTCCCTCTTGTCACCCCTGAACCCTAGCAGGACAAAATCTCCTGATTTCCCATTTTGGGAAAGTCCTACTCTAGCATGAGGTTCATTTTTTGTTTTTTGCTTTTTTGGTGACACTTCTTTTTGGAATCTCTCCCTGTCTCTCTGATCGTTTCTTTGCAAGACTCTTTTCTTCTTCAACTCAACCTGAAAATGCTGGCTTTCCACTAGGCTTGGGATTTTTTTTTGTATCATTCTACACATACTTTCTAATGTGGTTCTATCTACTTGCTTAGTTTTAATGATCACCTATCATTTTGTTGACTCTTAGGTCTATATCATCTTTGTAGGTAATTTGCTTGAGCTCTAGGCTCTTGCAAGTCCAAGTACAGTTCATGGACTAGCAGCATTCTGCATCATTGAGTTTGTTAGGAAAGCAGGTCCTAAGGCTCCAACCTCAAGCTGTCGAATAAGAATCTGCATCTTAGCAGACTTCCCAGGTATTTCAAATGTACATTCAATATTTCAAAACCCTGGATTGGACTTATTACCAGCTCTCTAATCGGTATGTTTTTGTTTTGTTTTCTTGGCCACACCTGGCTGTGCTGAGAGCTTACTCCTGGCTCTATGCTCAGGGATCACTCCTGGCAAGGATCAAACCCCCGACCCTTGCATGTGAAAGTGGGGACCTCCAGCAAGAATATGAGCACAGCAGCAAGCTCCATCAAGCACCACATCCACAACTCTGAGCCTCCACTAAGAATACAACCCTTGGCAAAGCACAAGTGCAAATATGACTGAAGGTGTGCAAACCTCAGTCTGCATGTACCAGTGCCCAGCCCTTCCATTAGAGAAGCACTAGAGACGAACACTGGTAACGGTCATGTGACACTGTGAGGATGCTTAATGCTACTGAATTGTACACCGGAAAATGGTAATAAGCTGTATCTGCTTACTTTATTAGAATTTTTTAAAAATAGAGAATATACCATACTAGAATAGGCCTCTAGACAACAAAACTCTTGTGTCAGAAGCATGTCGATTCTTTTCGAAATAATCTGAAATGATTTTCAAAAAAACTACGGGGCTGGAGAGATAGCACAGCGGGTAGGGCGTTTGCCTTGCACGCGCCCGACCCGGGTTCAAATCCCAGCATCCCATATGGTCCCCTGAGCATGGCCAGGGGTAATTCCTGAGTGCAGAGCCAGGAGTAACCCCTGTGCATCGCCAGGTGTGACCCAAAAAGAAAAAAAAAACAAACAAAAAAAACAACTACAATAGATGCCAGAGAGATGGTAAAGTGGGCACGTTGTCTTTGTTATATGCAGCTGGCTCAGGTTTAATCCCCAGGACCCCATATAGTTTCCGAAATGGTAGCAGGAGTGACCGCTGAGCACAGAGCCAGGAGTAAGCCCTGAGTACCACCAGATAGGGCCCCCAAACCCAAACAAAGAACCTGCAACAGACCTTTGCTGAATATGGGGAGTTCTCAT
The DNA here is from genome assembly GCF_027595985.1 of Sorex araneus. Classification (NCBI taxonomy): domain Eukaryota; kingdom Metazoa; phylum Chordata; class Mammalia; order Eulipotyphla; family Soricidae; genus Sorex; species Sorex araneus. The sequence goes on along the minus strand of NC_073313.1, from coordinate 139,411,977 downwards.
TACTGAGAATTAATCTCAGCCATGGTAGTAAAAATCACTACTATGATTGTTAAAGGGATCTTTGGGATACAAAAGCTGTCATTACAGGAAAGCACGAATGAATTAATGATTTATTATCAGTCTTCATTTAAAGACCTGACCCCATTAAACACCAGTACCTATCTGACCTCGAGTGAGCACCAGTAACGTCTCCATTGTAGGATTTGTTGCTACTGTTTTTGGCATACCATATACACCACGGGTAGCTTGCCAGGCTCTGCCGTGGGGGCAGAATACTCTTGCACGGGAGGCCCGCTCGAGCAAATTGATGAACAACGGGATGACAGTGCTACAGTGCAACCTATGGAACCTACCACTTCAGTCCTTTTGTGTCTTATGGACTGCCAGATCAATAAGTCCAGGCAAAACAATCACAAAGTGAAATTAAGAATCATAAAAAGTTGGCACATATGCTGCCCGAGCCCATGTGCTGCTTGTGCCCACGTGGCCAAGCACATGTGGCACCTGAGCACGTGTCGCCCATATGTCCCCTCATGAGAAGTGTGCTTTCATGCTTTCATATCTCATGCTGGAGTGTGTGTAGGGGCTCGTGTCATCTTCGGAGAAGCCTTCGTTCTCTCCTGAGCACATTACATTACTCTCTCACTTGCCCTCCCTCTGCCCCTCCCAAAAACCTTCAAAGAAAATCTGTTTTACTTCAGACAAAAAAAGATGATGAAATTGACAAATAAAATAGACTAGTTGACCAGATCACAAATAACAAGGACAAAAATAAACTCAATCAATCATTTTTAAAATGGTTTAAAAGGAGTCTGTGAATATCAAGCGATTAGGTAGAAAGCCCTTAAGGAAAATTGATAAAGCCCTTCAATATTTTGACAAAATCAAATCTCTTAAGGCTCGTAATGCAAAAGTCATACAGGAAGTAACAAATAACATCTTGAAATATCATGCAATTTTGTTAGCAAAATTAGGCTCAAAACAAAAAGCGATCCTTGAAACAGTCTATTATAAAAATTATCACAATTAGAAGAAAAATATACTCTATGGTTTTTATAGAATAAAAAATATACCTCCATAGTTTCTAGTTATTCAAGTCAGTATCCCAATCAAATGCTGCCTCTCTATTTATGCTAAAATGAAGGGCCGGAACAATAGTCCACTTTTTGTATTTTAAATTAAATATGTGTGTGTATTATTTTTGGAGTTGCTGTTGCACAACTGCTGATACTCAGGGCTTACTACTGGCTCTATACTAAGGGATCAATCCTGGTGAAGCATAGAAGACCCTATGAGGTGCCAGATTCTAACCAAGGTCAGCTGCACGCAAGCCAAGTACCTTAACCCAATACTATCTCTCTGGCCCAGTACTTACTGTATATGGGACCACAGTGAGCATTGCTGGTGGCCCTGGGCCACGCCCAGTGAAACTCAGTCCTGCTGCCCAACAGGTGCTCAAGGCAACATCCAGCAGTTCTCAGAGGATATGAGTTGGTGGGGTTTGAACTCATGACCTTGCATACGCTAAGCTTATGGTCTACCACCTGAGCATCCCCCTAGCCCTAGGCTCCCTTTAAAATGGATTAACTTGGGATTGGGTATAGTACAGCAGGTAGGATGCTTGGTTTACCTGCAGTTGACCATGGTTCCATACCTGACACCGCATATGGTCTACCTGAACCCCACCAAGAGTGAGAACAGAGCCAAGAGTAATCCCTGAGCATAGCTGGATTTGTCCCTCCCCCCACTAAACAAGGCAAAACAACAAAAGATTAACTAAGCAAACTTTTGTCTGGTATCAACTGCCTTCAAAAAAAAGAACATCCCTTGGGCCGGAGCGATAGCACAGTGGGTAGGGCGTTTGCCTTCCACGCGGCTGACCTGGGTTCGATCCCGGCATCCCATATGGTCCCCCGGGCACTGCCAGGAGCAATTCCTGAGTGCAAAGCCAGGAGTAACCCCTGAGCATCCCTGGGTGTGACCCAAAAAGCAAAAAAAAAAAAAAGAACATCCCCTATATGTTTTCTGAGCACCTGGCATACTGCCGGAGCTTAATAACGCTGAATTGGGGCCCAGGGGTATGGCTCTGTAATAGCCACATGGATGCCTGGCATGCGTGAGGCCAGTGCCAGGCTCTGGCACTGCTATTGCTCTCCTGAGCTCCACAACAAGTGTCTGACCCTTGGCAAGCACTCGACCAGGAATGACCCCTGAGCACACCTGGCTTTGGCTGCAATGCAAAATAAAGGATTTTGCCTTCAAATAATAAGACCCCCATCAAACAAGTGTATTTATAGTAATTAATTTTTGCCTCTTTTTATTTTGCAAAAATATAAAGTTACAAAGTAAAATGTCCTTACCGAAAATTTTGAAAATCAGGGAAGAAACATTTGAAAACCATCAATGCCTTGGGGTGTGGCTCAGGAGAAACACACATGCATTGTATTTGAGGTCTTGAGTTTAATTCTCAGCATATCTATAAAAATCATCAAAAAATCTCACCACCTGAATCGAAAACTTTCTCATTCTTCCTAGTTTCTTCTCACATGTGAATTTTTCCGAAGTAGCAAATATAGTGTGACTACATTTTCAAAACCTGTTTTTTTAACTAATAACAACATATTTTTTAAAATGCCCTATAACTTTAATGCTCCTTATTAAAATAACAATTTCCATGACCAGACTCAGCCTTTCCTTACTGTGAGACATCCAAATGACTTCAAATTTTTATTAACACTAACTCCATGCAATTAAAACTTGCAACGAGGTAGTGAGTTGCACAAAGGTATTGCACAAAGCATTCTATAAAGATTACTAGACATAAGTGTTAATACACACTGGCTACTGAATTGCTTTTTTTCTGTTTGGGTTTCAGTTGGGTTTTGGGGCTGTGCCCAGGAACAGTGCAATGTTGGGGACAGAACCTGATGATCCCACATGAGCTACAGTGCTTTGAGCCATATCCCTGGCCCCAAAATGGCTTTCTTTTTTTTTCTTTATCTTTTTGGGTCACACCCGGCGATGCACAGGGGTTACTCCTGGCTCTGCACTCAGGAATTACCCCTGGTGGTGCTCAGGGGACCATATGGGATGCTGGGAATCGAACCCGGGTCGGCCGCATGCAAGGCAAATGCCCTACCCACTGTGCTATTGCTACAGCCCCCCCAAATGGCTTTCTTAAGGGTTGCAAACCACACTACTATTAACAAACTGAGTGCCAACTTTTTCAGTTTTTCTAAGTACAGACTTAAAGAGAGACTATTAATTTAGTTTTTTGTTTGTTTGTTATTTGGGCCACACCGATTTGGTGCTTACTCCTGGCTGGCCTGGGTACCATACGGGGTGCCAGGGGTCAAATATAAGTCACCTATGTGCAAGGCCAGCACCCTATCTGCTGTACTATCTCTCAGGCCCCACCAACTGGCTTTAATTGATCTTCGCTGATTAGTAGTGCTCAAATAATGTTCCAGGTTTTCCAGTGGTATTTATGCCACTTTGTAAATGGTCCATTCATGTTCGTTGCCCACACTTCTTCTTATACATTATACTGTATGAACGCCTCAGAAAAAACATACCTATTATACTCTGTTGTACTAATGTCACAAAGGCTTTTTGAGTCTGTTTTTAAATTTTATATTTTGGGGGCTTTGTGCCATACTCAGAAGTGTTCAGTGTTTATTCCTTGCTCTGTGCTCAGGGAGAAGTGGAGTCAGTCACATGTGAAGCATGCACTCCAGCCTATGGAGCGCTCTCTCTGGCTCAATCACTGTCACTGTCATCCTGTTGCTCATCGATTTGTTCGAGTGGGCACCAGTAACGTCTCTCACTGTGAGACTTATTGTTACTGTTTTTGGCATATCCAATACACCACGGGTAGCTTGCCAGGTTCTGCCGTGCGGGCAAGATACTCTTGGTAGCTTGACGGGCTCTCCAGAGGGGCAAAGGAATCGAACACGGGTCGGCGGCATGACAGGGAAACACCCTACCGCTGTGCTGTCGCTCAAGCCCCTGGCTCACACTTCAAAAGATTATGTTGTCTTCTGAAACTTATACAAATGTGTGGGGATTTCTCTTTGTGAGTTTTTCGACTCCTAAGCTTGGAAAAACTAGCTTCCCACCTTAGATAGATGTTTAATATACATTCTAGTGTCACTTTTTTGGTGTTATATAACACCAGCAGTACTCAAAGTTTACCCCAGGCTTTGCACCCAGGGACCACTCCTGGCAAGCTTGGAGAACATATAGGGTGCCAAGAATCAAGTACAAGTCGGCATACAAGGCAAGCACCCTCCCACTGTACCTAATGTCATTTAAAAATTTTTATATTTAACTCTTTAGAACAGCTGCAAAGTATTATGGTCATAACAGGTACATACTGGGTAGATATAAGTTTGTAGGTTTATTTAGTGGCAACAAGCTATAAACAGTCAATTATCTTGGGCCTGGTGCAGGGGCAGGTTTGAGGGAGGGGTGGCTGGGAAAATAGATAACGGTGGAGGAAAGCTGACAGTGGTGGTGGCACTGGTGTTGGAAAATTGAATGCCTCTAAGAAATCATCATTAATAACTTTTAAATCACAGTGTTTACATAAAGTAGGGGGAAATGTTTAATTAAAAACTTAAGTTCATGGATATATAATTACTGCCTCAACCATCAAAGTGTCATGATCCTTTGTCCCTTGTCCCCTCAAGTGATCACCTCTTGTCCCCTTGAGTCTGATCTTCTTTGAGTACTGACCAAATTTTTTAAAAAAAAAGGTTTGTAGGTTAAGTGCCTACAGTCCATCTGCAGACGGGTTCTAGAATTGCTAAGATCCCCCTGAAATTCGGACCTCAGTTGGAGCATTTCCTAGAGATTCTGTTCTTTGCATTCACCATAGGTGTGTCTGTTTCCAAACAGAATCCGTTGAGGTGTTCAAAATAAGGTAGGTAACTAGCCGACGGGCAGGCCTGCACCTGAACATAGCTCAGAAGCAACTATGGTTGCCTCAAGATGGCAAGCTGAGAGCAGAAAAACAGTAATAAGAAGTCACAGATATATTGGCACTACTGACATGCAAATTTAAAAATAAATACATAAAAAAAGAAAAAGGTCACACGGGTGATGAGACTGGTGTTGGAGCATTATATGCCTGAAACGACTGCATTATAAAGCAGGAGCAGATAGCTGTGCATTCCACTGAAAACTAACCCAAGCCCTAGCACACCTTAGGGAGTGAATGAAACACTTTACTGCCTCTAGCATCACATGCAGAAACCAGACCTGGCTCACAGGAGCACGCATTTGCCATGAAATGACACTACCTTCCTTCTCAATGTGCTACTCAGACCAAACGGGTATGAAAGTGGTTGGTTCAGAGAAGTTTGCGTTTTCACTCTCTTCTGTAGTTTGAAGGAAAGAGGGCCTTTGATTTTTCACCAGTGAAGAAGCTAACAAAAGGCGGGTTGTTTTTCTTCTTTTTTTTTTAAGGCCACATGAAACTCATTATTAAATGCCGGAACTCTGCTCCACTGCCTCACTAGTAGACTTTAATGGTTTGCCTCCTGTTCAGTTTGATGAAACAAAATCTACGTTATCCTCTTAACTTGCATAAGTTGAAACTGTGCTCAAGATTTTTTTCTGGAAAATAATGTCCTATTTTCTCTTGGCCCAAGAGCACAGAGTACTAAGATCATGGCTGATAGCATGAACAACGGGTTAGTGCCTCCAATAGTTAGCTGCTTTGATTTCACTCATATATCACAGAAAAATTTAGAGATTAAAAAAAATCCTCCTTCGGATTGGTCAATGGTTGGAATCTTCCACAAGTGTGTGGGGAGCAGAGAGTATGTTAGTTAAAGAGGGGGCCAGTATGACAATAATAGTTGGAAATGATTACACTGGACAAGAACTGAGTGTTGAAAAGTAGGTAAAGGGATACACATAACAACTTTTCAGAATCTGTACTACAAATCACATGTGCAAAAGGAAAGAGGGAGAGAGGGAGAGCGGGAGGGAGAGAGAGAAAGTACCTGCCATAGTGGCAGGCTGGGGGTGGGGTGGGGGTGATGAGAGGAAAACTAGAGACATTGGTGCTGGGAAATGTACACTGGTCGAAGGATGGGTATTGGAACATTGTATGACTGGAACCTAATCATGAACAGCTTTATAAGGGTCTATCTCACAGTGATTCAATAAAACAAATTAAAAATCCTCTTCCTTCAATATGGACTAAGTAATACAGATATATAAAACAAGAAGTCAAGACTGAAATAAGACTCAGAAATCCTTGACAGAGTTTAGCTGTTTGAAATGCTAACACAAAATTCCAAAGGACTTTCCTTCTAACTCCAAGTAGCATCGAAGACAGCTTTTCCAAGCCTTTTCTCTGTAGCATGACACAAAACTCCTGGTTGCTACTTTCCTTAGAAATGGCATAAATAAGTCTTTCTTGATTCTTCTACCTTATATTTCATATATATTCATGTCAATTCTCCTCTTCTTTGAAACTCTGTCATTTGTTTCACAATTAGCTCTAAAATTGACCTCATCCAAGATTCCCATGGTTACTTTTTTCTTACTGATAAATCTCTTTAGCTCATGTACACATATTCAATGGGCAGCAAGCTGATGTGATTCCCCAATTATTCTTCTTTTTATGTATCTAGAGTGAACATAAGTCTCTTGACTAGAGTCGAATTTCAAAAATCTGAAAAGCAGTTCAGTGTCAAGTTTCATCCCTTAGCCTGACCCATTTTCCTGTCAAAGAAAGGCCTACTGAGTAATCTGTCCCAGTCAGCCAAATTAACAAAATTAGGCATAGAGCCCCAGTGTCCTGACTTTTAACACTGGATTTTACACCATATTCTGTCATCTGTTTCATATGCATCTCTTCAGAACACCATAAATATACACAAGTCTCTCAGTACATGCCAGTACAATAAACCTAACAGAGAACATAAGCGAGAAACTGAAGCAAAGACACGGGAAGGAGAAAAGTCATTTTCTTACTTCTTTGCATGGTGCCACCCTCCGGACCAGTTAATGGCGACTTTGCACATTCCATCAATCAGGCACTGGGCGGCTGTGATTGTAGCCCCTCCTACAGCTGCTGCGTAGTCAAAGATTCCTTCAGTGGCTGGGCAGTCATAACCTTAGGGCAAACACCAGAGGATCTTGTTAAAAGACTAATTGTAGAAAGAGGAGTGATGTGATTTGTAATAAAAAATAGCTGTTCCCTGAGCAACACAGGTTTGAACTGCAGGGCCTACTCATTAGTGGATTTTCCTGTAAACAGACACTGAAAACTGAACGCACTGATTCAGTAAATGTTTTCCTTACGGTTTTCATAACATTTTCATTGCTCTAGCTTACTTTATTATGAGAACCTAGTGTACAATACACACAATTTGAAATAACTGTTAACTGACTGGTTATATTATGGGTTAATCTTTCAGTCAAAACTGGGTTATTAAAATTTACATGCTTGGGGCAAGCCAAAACTTCTGTATGGGTTTTCTATTGTATAGGGTATAGGTGTATTTGACACCATTAACCCTAAGATTTTCAAAGCTCAACTGTATGCATTTTGATCTTTCTTGGTCACCATTTTTTTTCTGGCATACAGCTCCTAAAATTCTTTTGTCATGCCAATGATGTGAATGTAAGTAAAAAAAAAAAACACCTAAGGATGGAGGCTAGTTGTGAGGGAAGCTACCACTAGATTAGAGGGTTGCAACTTTCAGACCTCCCCCTGACCTCCAGGGAGAAGAAGGGGGTTGGAGACAGAGTTCAATCATTAAAAATAGCCAGTGATTTAGGGGCCGGAGCGATAGCACAGCGGGTAGGGCATTTGCCTTGCACGCGGCCGACCCGGGTTCGATCCCCGGCATCCCATATGGTCCCCCAAGCACCACCAGGAGTAATTCCTGAGTGCAAAGCCAGGAGTAACCCCTGAGCATCGCTGGGTGTGACCCAAAAAGCCAAAAAAAAATAGCCAGTGATTTAATTAATCAAGCCTATGTAAGGAAAGCTCCAAAACAAAACAAAACAGAAACTCAAAAGGAGAGAGTTTAGGGAACTTGCAAGCTGGTGAGGACAAGGAAGGGTAGGGTACCTGGACAGGGCAGAGGCTCCCACTCCTTTACCTCTCCACCTTGACTTGTCTGGCTCTTCCACTGGTTGTTTCTCAATTATGTATAATGTCCTTTCCCACCAAGCCATTCATCTGTAATGTGGGCTTAAGCAACTGGAAGGTTTTCCCCCATCTAATTCATCATTGAGTTTTTGCTCAATTCATACACTTGGTTTGCTTGTTGAGTGAGACATATCCGGCTAAACCAAGGGATTAAAATTGTGCTTACCAAATTCTGAAACAGTATTAAAGAGAATCAGGAGAGTTATTTAAAAAAATGAAGTAGCTATTGGGTCAGAGCAATAGCACAGCAGGTATGACCTTTGCCTAAACTGGTTCGAACCCTGACATCCAATATGGTCCCCTGAGCATTACCAGAAGTAAATCCTGAGCATTGCCAGGTGTGGCCCAAAGCCAAAACCAAACAAACAAAACCTGTGAATAAATCAAGGGCGTCCACCTCTCATGTCTGCATGGTAATGACTTTACCTAGTCCATATTCTATGGAGTCCGGATGGTCATCGTCTCCTTCCTGGCTGACCTTCTGGAGATGCTGCAGATAGGCGTCGGTGTGGAAGGTGGCCATCTCCTCCATGGAGGCCACTTTGGGTTTAACTATCCTAATAATAACAGAGAACAAAGATAAGGGAATAAGTCAAACTCACAGCATGCTGGAAGCAGGAGTCAACTATATAAGCAGGAGTAGAAAATATAACTCTCCACTTCTGGTTTCAGTAAAGGAACAAATGCATTCGGTTCCAAGCATTCCATCTCAGAATCACCTGCATCCCAACTTGGGGTCTGTAATTCCTTTCTTTTCTTGATGGGGTCCCCTCTTCTCTCATTCATATTTTCTAAATAACACTATTTTTATTTAAAAAACATTGTTTCTCCATTATACTATGTAGATCTGATTTACTTACATTTATGGTAATGACTCCATTAAGAAGTGATAAGAGGATAATTTTCCCCTTGAGCTTTTAGAGAAATTAAAATGAGTACATTTAATTTAAATAAATCACGTAGGGCAAATTTTACTTCCTGAGTTAACAATTTTCACGACAAACCAGGAGATATACTTGCATTCGAATCAGCTCCCAATTGTACCACATAAAACGTTCAATTGAGTTATTTTAATAGACATTTTAATTTATAATATACAGTCATGAATGGGGGACACACCCAACAATGCTCAGGGCTTATTCTTTCAGATATCTCCTGGCAGTGCTTGTGGTTCTGGGGATCAAACCTTTCATAAAGTTGGCTTTATGAAAGGCAAGTGCCTTCATTTCTGGGCTATCTCACCAGCATTAATCAAAAATTTTTAATTAGGAGCCAAAGGAATATGTTCCTTCGTAGATCTACATTGCTAGCAGTGCAGATACTACACTTGAGTATTTTACAGCCTTGAGTATTCTGACTGTTCTGCAGCCCAGTTTCCACATCTGTAACACGGAGAAAAGTTAGGAATCAATGTGAAGCTTAAATTGTACTTTGTACAAAATGTTTTGCGTTAACATTCATCATTCTCAATATTAGCACTGCACTGTAGCACTGTCATCCCATTGTGATTGATTTGCTTGAGTGGGCACCAGTAACGTCTCCATTGTGAGACTTGTTACTGTTTTTGGCATATCGAATACGTCACGGGGAGCTTGGCAGGCTCTGCTGTGCGGGTGGGATACTCTCGGTAGCTTGCCGGACTCTCCCAGAGGGATGTAGGAATTGAACCCGGGTCGGCCGCTTGCAAGGCAAACGCCCTACCCGCTGTGCTATCGCTCCAGTCTGATATTAAGGTTTAAAACAAAGTTTTTTTACATTTGGTGCTTCATATTTGCTTCTGAGAGGGAGAAGAAAAGGAAAAAAGTAGGAACTGGGCTTTGCTTAGAAGTTCTCAATCAGCACCCACAAGAGCTGATAACTAGAAATGACTGAAAATACAGAGCTGGAGCGATAGCACAGCGGTTGGGCATTCGCCTTTCACGCGGCCGGCCGATGTGAGTTCGATTCCTCCGCCCCTCTCGGAGAGCCCGGCAAGCTACCGAGAGTATCGAGCCCACGAGGCAGAGCCTGACAAGCTACCCGTGTGTATTGGATATGCCAAAAACAGTAACAATAAGTCTCTCAATGAGAGACGTTACTGGTGCCCGCTCGAACAAATCGATGAGCAACGGGATGACAGTGAGAGTGACAATCTAACAACAGAACTCGTCACCTGTAATCTCAGGATATATATTTCCCATTTCCTCTTCCTGACTCCAGCTTTGCCACTACTGTTCTGTAAAGCCACCAACAGGGCCAGTGTATGGACTATCAGAAGCAGCAGCACCTGGGAACTTGTTAGAAAGACAGAGTGGCAGCCTGGCCTCAAGGACACTGGATAAGAATGTTTATTTGTTTGTTGTTTGTTTTGATGCCACACACAGTTGTGCTCAGGAATGTTCCTGGTTGTGCTCAGGGGATTATAAACAGTGCTGGGGATGAAATCTGGGTAGGCTGCATAAGAAGCAAGCACTTCACCTGCTGTACTATTGCTCCGGACCCCAGACTTCACAATTTGACAAGATAATTCATAGGCACATTCCGGTTAAAGAAGACATTACCTAGTCATAAGAAGGCAGTACTGGGTTTTTATATTTCCTGAATAGAAAAAAAGCCATCTGTTTGTTATGAATCAATACAACTATCTAGGCTATATACCTCAGACTAAAAAATCAAATATACACAGGTTAGTTTGAGAATCCTTGCTTCTTCAAAATAACTTGTTTACACCCTCACACACGATAAATCCGTTTCAATAATTTTTTTCAGTTCATTTGCGAAGCATGTTTCTAAGCCTTAGCACTCTTCCACTCATGTAATAAAATATTTACAAAAGCCTCCCTAACAGCAAGGATAGTTTTTGACTTAAAATTTATTGTAAAGCTACTTTTTGAAATGTTGAGTATCTTGAATGGAAGGTATGCCATATTTTTTGTTTGCCAACCATATGAGTCAAAAAATAGTTGAAAAGCATTTCCTTAAAAAGGTACTCAATTGGGAACCGAGAGGTAGTACAGGGGTTAAGGCACTTGCCTTGCATGTGACCAATCTGGGATTCAATCCCTGGCACAGAACATTGGTCCCCCAGCACTGCCAGGAGGAATCCCTGAGCATAAAGGCAGGATTAAGCCCTGAGCACTGCTGGGTGTGGCCCATCTCTCCAAAAGAAAGGACTCTAAATAGAAAATTTTATTAATAGTAGCATAAAATTTGAATCCTACCACACTATTTCCAGCTCGTGGGAGATTATTGGAGCATGAAACACTAGCTGGTAAAAATAGATACCTTTTAGCCAAAGAATGTTACAAATAGTTACAAATAGTTACAAATAATCCTATGAGTGGCAACTATTTTCTCCCAAACTCATTGAAGGGAAGCGCTTAGGGGGCTGGAGGGATAGTTGGATTCCTAGCATCCCACAAGCGCGGGAGGTAGTAATTCCTGAGTGCTAATTCAAGAGTAACCATGAGCATCGGACTGTGGTGGCCCCCAAACAAACAAACAAACAAAATATGCACTTAGCTCTCCGCTGAGTACTGATATAGCTGTGGAAGTTGTGCTTGGCCTTGACTTATCTCCAGGTTCACTCATTAAAGTGTAGCTATGATCCTGGCGGTGGTGTCTGGGGAGACACCTAAAAGAGCTGGAGCCGTGTCTCAAATGCTTTAGGCCCTGAGGTCCATCACTGAAGCCCATCCACCCCCACTCCAGTACTGCCAGTCAGGTGTGGCGGTGCTGCCTTCCATCACTGCTGGACCAGGGTACTCAACCATCAAACCAGTTTTGTGCCCACTGAGTGTCCCTTTAGCCCCCAAGCACGCAAAGCTCGGAGGTTGTAAAGTGTTTTCAAGTCTTAAATACAGTGCTTAAAAGTTTCAAGCCGACATCCTGAGATCCAGCCCCGGGCAATCCCCAGGACTCCCAAGCTGAAAGGATTTTCCACCCACTCCTAATTTTAGTATTCCAAACTATTCAGCTCCAAATCTGCACAAAGCATCTACACCTCCAGTACTTTCACCCTGAATAACAAAAGGCCCTTTTTTAGTGGCTCTTTAACTGCTCCAAGCACTTCTTTCAAGTTTCCTTAACTCAAGAGTTTTAAACTGGTTTAGAGGCCGATTAAAAACAATGTGAATTGCAAAAGGCTAAACAATGCCCTAATCTCCCTAATGAGTCCTCCTGCGAAGCAGGACGTTAAGACTAGGGAACACCTATGTCCCTTGCTCTTTTGGGGAATGGCAACTTACCTCATTTGCTTATGCAGTGAATATGCTTCAATCAAAGAATGTACCATACTGGCCTGAAAAGATCAGAAAAAGAAAAGACATCAATAGTCTCCTAAATGTTTAAGTCTGCGCGATTGCGTTGACTTAACCATCCCAAAGTTACTTTTCGCGTCATCTTTCGGTGTACTGCAACAGTCACAAAGCACCTAAGACAATATAGTAACCAAGTATCCACATCGCTAAGGCGGAACGCACGGGGTTTTAGGAGGCGATGGGATTCACTTGTGCGGTTTCTTCTCCAACGGCTTCAGGGATCCCTTGGCGTGGAAATGCCTAGTAGTATATATCTCGAAGAGAGAGCTGCCTCTCCACGCCATGCCCTCCTCCGCCCCTCCACCTGTCCTTTGGAGCCCGGGTGCCTAAAGCCCCCGCTCTCCCAACTAGAAGAAAACACTTCCTCTAATCACCTGGTCTAGCTGCCCACATTTCCAGGGAAGATTTTCCCCAGGGGATTCACCTCTCCGCTGCCGAACGCCCTCCAATCCACCGTTCCTCCGTCCTACCTGGGAAAGCCCCCCCCAGTCTGTCCACCCCAAACCTTTCTTACCCGTTTGGGGACTTTGGCCAGGGAGTCGCACATGCGGATATATTCTGGACTATAGATGTACACGGGGGGAAGCGAGTGGCCACTGTGGGCAGCTTTCCCTGGCTCCTCCATCTTCTTCTTCCAAGGCTTCCGAAGCCCCCCGTCAGGATCCGGCTTTTTTTTTTCGGACTCAGCCCGGGCTCAGGTTCCTGCTCCTCTCTCTGTTCGGCCGCAGGGGTGCTCCCTGGTCAACATTCCTTCCTAGTCTTGCTTGTGATCACCGGAGACGCTCTCCTTCATGGGCCTGGCCAGTCCGGAGCCCCCTCACGGAGTGACCCTAAGCGCCACACCCGGGAGAATAAAGCGAGCCCCAATAACTGACAATTCGGATAGATATTCTTGAGGGCAGCAATCTGCACGGTTAATTCTACCCATCCTTGTTGCCCTACGGGGCCATTTGAAACGAGGTCAGGCTTGCTACAGAGCATGCTGGGAGATGTAGTTTCGATAGCGCTGCAACAGCGGAAGAGCCGCAGCTCATTCCTGCAGTAGCCCCGGGTTTGAGTGTTAGCGCTCAAAGACAAAAAAGAAAAAAACACCCTTGATTTTTTTTTTTTAATAAACCGCGTCAAACACGCACGAAAGGGTAGACTCGATTGATTTACCAGGAGCGCAGCACCGGCCAGCTCTAACAACCGCGTTCTTAGGGTGGGGGGGGGGGTAGCAGAGAGCCAATGAATGGTACAAACGGTCTGAAAACTTCACACAGCCAATTCCGTGCTGCTACGTTAGTTATTGGTTTTCATCATTAACTGCCCGTGTTCAGGTAAGAGTTCAAATATCTGTAATTGACTTGAAAACGCGAGCATTTTTTTCTAAGGAGAGTACCCGGGAGATCCCATCCAGATCAGGATCTCAAATTACTCATTGGAAAATCATGTAGAGTAAGGGTCGAAGCAGATACTTACGGTGATGCCTGGAAGCTTCAGTATTTCTTGCCTCCGTCTTTTTGCTTCTTCAGCCATACAAAGGTTAGGGAAATGTTGTAGGTTTGATGTGAGGGCCCACACAGTAAAGAGAATCCTAAAGCGGGTTTGGAATCCCCATCAATATTTCCAGGATCTGGGGCTGGAGCGATAGCACAGCGGGTAGGGCGTTTGCCTGGCACGCGGCCAACCCGGGTTCAAATCCCAGCATCCCATATGGTCCCCCGAGCACTGCCAGGAGTAATTCTTGAGTGCATGAGCCAGGAGTAACCCCACAGGTGTGACCCCAAAAAAAAAAAAAGAAAAAAATATTTCCAGGATCCCGTGGACTCCTATGACCTTATATATAAGTATATGATAATACAGGAGTTAAGGCACTAGCCTTGGACGTGGCCTGTCTTGGTTCCATCCCTGGAATCGCATATGGTACTCCAAGCATTGCCAGCAATGTTCCCTGAGCATAGAGTTGTAAGCAAGCCCTGGGTACCACCCGCATAGCCCTCCAAAACAAAAACAAAACAAAAACAAACAAAAAGAAATAATGATGCAATGATACTTTAAACTAAGAAGAGGGCAAAAGAAACAGAGTGGGGGAAACAATGCACAGGGTAGGTTCAACAATAGGATTTCCTTTCTACTTAAATATTAGGAGAGTTACTTTTTTTTTATTCATCCCGTTGCTCATCGATTTGTTCGAGCGGGCACCAGTAATGTCTCTCATTGAGAGTTATTGTTACTGTTTTTGGCATATCCAATACGCACGGGTAGCTTACCAGGCTCTGCTGCGAGGGCTCGATACTCTCGGTAGCTTGCCGGGCTCTCCGAGAGGGGCAGAGGAATCGAACTCGGGTCGGCTGCGTGAAAGGCGAAAGCTATGCTGTGCTATCGCTCGAAACTCAAATTTAAAGTTTGGGGAAAACAGATTAGTAGCAACAATGTAAGGAAGAGGGAATGAAGAGAAATTTAACATAGGCAAAATAGACATGAGTCTTACTGTGTAACATTAGGAAAAATGCTTTAGGTTTAATAGATCAGTGGTTAGGCAGTTATCTAACCCATTTTCCCCATACAGAGAAGAGGCCATTAAATGAGTAGCTGATATAACCCACGTAACATGGCTTCCTCTACTGGACTGTCTAATAGCAAAATCTAACTTTACATTTAAGAACTAAACTCCTGGTTTCACACCCCTTCTCCATGTTTCATAGCTCAATAAAGATACCAACATCTATTCAGTTGCCAATTGAGTCTGTTCAATATTCAGGCCCACTGCTGCTGGGGGCTACCAAGGTGGGCATAGGTTGGCGTAGGTGGTATTATGGGATTGAACTGGGGCTACGTACAAGCAAAACAGGAACTCTAGCCTTTGAGCTCTCTCCTTGGGCCTTTTTAAAGTCTTGCTGGCCTATAATTAACTTTTCTTGAAGCCACCAGAGTCAGCCACAAAAAAACCTGTCAATTAGAATCAAACCTTGTTTCAAATCTTTCCCCACACCATCTTTGATTCAGGAAGAACAGCGAAATTTTGGGAAACACCTGTTTGTGGAAGTCAAGAAGAGAAAAACATGCAAAAATATAGTTGGGGTCTGGGCCTGGAGAGATATTACAGCAGGTAGGGTGCTTGCTTTGTATGCAACTGCCCCTAGTTTGATTCCCGGCATCTCATATGATCCTCTGAGAATGCCTGGAATGATTCCTGAGTGCAGAGCCAGAAGTAACCCCTCAGGACCGGCAGGTGTGGTTTAAAAAAAGGTAGTTGCCCGTGAGAAGTATGTTACAGTTTCAAGAGATTCAGAGTTTTAAGAAGGAACAGACCTAGTAAGAATGTATTACAAAAGGGTCAAAATATCTACAATAAAGAGCTCCCTGTTGCTATAGGAAATAAAGGGTAAAGTACTGAAGGAAGTCAAATTGTAAGGAGTGGGGCTGGAGCGATAGCACAGTGGGTAGGGCGATTGCCTTGCACACCGCCGCATGACCCAAAAAGAAAAAAGAGAAAAACTATTGTAAGGTCAACATTGTCAAGTACAGATTCTTTTTAAAAGAAATTTGACTGTGAAAGTGAGTTAAGATATTAGCCTGAAGTGATGTCAGAGCCAGAAATGACTTTTAGGATAACAGAGAAATATGTATGTTTAGAGACAGCAAGGACAGAGTCTCTGAGGCATAGATTTTGACTAGAAGAGAAAATCATGACAGGATGTCAATATAAGAAGGAAATGGAACTTGTCCTATTATGCCTTGATATATGAGCAGAGGAAGGATAAGGGCAGGATACAGATTAACAACTGACACCCTAAAATACAGACTGCAATTCTTGACATTAAAATTGATTTTTCTACATTCTTTCAGATCTAGCAACAGGTTAGTTGAAGATTGCAACACTTGAACATCACTTCTAAACTCAAAGTAGTATCCAGGTTTGGCATACATGTGGCAAGATGACTATGGAAAGATAAACTGACAGTATGTTTCTACAGCCAAACTCCCAAGGATGCTGTCCTGATCTCGATTAACACAGAACACATACTATACCACAGGCCCCTAACCTCAATTTCCTGCAGACTTGATCCCTATAGGGTCCCTAAACTGGGAAGAAATCTCTGACTGATTTCCAGTTAGCTTATTTGGGGGGTTGGTTTTTGGTTTGGTTTTGTTGTACCTGGCAGTACTAAGGGCTGACGCCTAGCTCTGTGCTCCTCACAGCAGAGGAGATTTTGACCTTTGTGTAATACATTGTTACAAGGTCTTTCTTCTTCAAACTCTGAAATGCATACATGAAGGTTCGTAAGTTTGTAACTAACTATACCTCAGGTGCTTCACTAACCACAAAAAAAGAAAAAAAAACCCTCAATTTCTTGAAACTAGAATATACTTCTCACCCCAACTACCTTCTTTTTAATCACTCTTGGTGGGGCTTGAGTGACCAGATAGGGCACCTGGATGAAACCCAGGTTGGCTACATCCAAAGCAAGCACCCTGCCTTCTATATTATCCTTCTGGCCCCTGTCAGAGTATTTAAGGTCACGGGAAACTGGTTAAATCTTGACTCCAAGTTTACTGGCAGGATGATTCGGGGTAAGCCACCTAACTTACTTTCTTCAACTGTTCACGCTAATGGTAACGCCCCATAATAGTCACCCTATTTACTGAAGTGCTGTCAGTGACAGTTTCATGCATATATCACTCCAATCCCCACCATCACCCACAGAACTCCCTCCCACCCCCTTCCCAAGGAAACTCAGATCTGTAGACCGACTCTTCAAGTTCCCCTGGGCCATTAGTTGTTGCCTCATTAAGTTTCTTTACTAAGAGACTAGGGCTGGAGCGATAGCACAGCGGGTAGGGCGTTCGCCTTTCAATCGGCCAACCCAAGTTCAATTCCTCCGCCCCTCCCCGAGAGCCTGGCAAGCTACCGAGAGTATCGAGCCCTCACAGCAGAGCCTGGCAAGCTGCCCGTGGTGTATAGGATATGCCAAAAACAGTAACAATAAGTCTCTCAATGACTCTCAATGAGAGACATTACTGGTGCCTGCTCAAACAAATCGATGAGCAACTGGATGACAGTGACAGTGACTAAGAGACTAAGAAGCTTCTGCACCACAAAAGAAACAATAAAGACACTTCACAGTATGGGGAGAATATTCTCCCCCCACCAGTCATCTGACAAAGGGTTAATATCCAAGACATATAAACACTTGTAGATATTAGTAAGAAACGATGAGCAAAATATTTAATAAAATACTGATTTATTTTTTAATAAAATATCCCCAAAAATGGGGATAAGGGAGGAACAGACACTTCTTTAAAGAAGACAGAGAAGGTCAATAGGTACATAAAAGATGCTCTCCATGTATTATCAGAGAACTGCAAATCAGAGTAACAGTGAAATATCACCTCACATCAGTGAGGCTGGCACATATTAAAAAGGACAGAGCCTATCAATGCTGGCTTGATTGTGCAAAAACGGAATTCCCATCCACTGTTTGGTGAGAATGTTGGCTAAAGGTAATTTGTTTTTTTTTAATCTTTCAAAAGTTGTTTTTAATATTCCAGCATCCATCCCTCACCAGTGTACATTTCCCACCATCAATGTCCCCAGTTTCCCCCCATTCCACTCGCTCACCCCATTTGCCTCTCCCTTACCAAAGGTAAGTGTCTTTCTCTCTTGCTCTCTCTCTCACTCTTGCTCTCTCTCTCACTCTTGCTCTCTCTCTCACTCTTGCTCTCTCTCTCACTCTCACTCTCTCTCTCTCTTTTTGGGCATTATGGTTTGTAGTACAGGTACTGAAAGGTTATCATGAATATTTCTTTACCTATTTTCAGCATTCACTTCTTGCTCAGAGTAATCATTTCCAACTATCATTGTCTTCTCTATCCTAACTGACCAAACTGACTTTGAACAAGCAAAGTCAGGCTGCTCTTTGCCTCCCCTTTTGGTGATCTCCTCAGTCCTTGTCTTCTGACAGAAAAAAGCAGAAGGCCAAAAACACAAAATTAAAGCGAATCTCTTTAAGGCACCTTCTTTGTGCCTTTCACAATCTGCCCAGTGACGCCTCAAAGGTACTGAACAGAAGGCCCTTCTTTCTACACCACTTCCTAGTGTCTTGTACTTGGAGTGTTGTTGAGAATATGAATTCCAGAGTTAAAATGCATGGGTTCATACCACAGTCCTACCACTTACTATCTATTTGGTTTCATAAAATTTGCTCAAATACTCAGTCTCGCAGTTCCATCATCTGTAAAACGTAGATGATGGCAGCATCTATATCACATGGTGACTGTGAAGAAGAAAGTCATGGAAAGTCGTTGTGTGACAGTGTTTCACACTGTCCCGTTCTGACCACTGAAATATGGATCACTATTTGTTTTAAGGACTAAACCAAATAATTCCTTCATAGTTTAAAAACATCTCCCTCCTGAATGGACTCAAACAGCTAAATTAGTGCTGAGGTGGGGGAGACTTGAAAGGGAGGTGCATTAGGTTCCTTGGGAGAGAGAGATGGGTACACTGGTGATGGTTGTGCTATTGGAATTATGTGCAGGGGAAACCATCATAAAGAGTATTGTAAATCACAGAACCTGAACCAATTTTTTAAAGTTTTTTTTTAAAGTCTTGCTCCCCATACTTTTAGCTTCAACCCCACACCACCACCACTACTACGGGAGTACTACTTGTGGTTTGAGAACAGGCTCTTGGCAGCTTTTATGCCTAGGCTTAAAATGGTAGTTTTGCTAAATATAGGGTGACCACATCATCCAAACTGGGAAGCTTTTGAGAGTGACAAGGAGTGCTATTAATAATTATACCAGGACAACGGTCTTAAATGGGGACTGTAATAGGCAAATGAAGACATAAGGTCATTCAAGTTCACTAAGAAAAGAAAAGTAAATACAGAAAACACTGTATTTATCTCTAAGGCCTTAGTATGGGTATTAGGTATCAGGTAAGAACAAAATATGATAACAGGTTTTATGAGCTGTGTTTACAAAGTACTTTTCTTTGGGGGGTCACACCCAACGATGCTCAGGGGTCACTCCTGGCTCTGCACTCAGGAATTACCCCTGCTCGTGCTCAGGGGACCATATGGGATGCTGGGAATCGAACCTGGGTCGACCATGTGCAAGCAAATGCCCTACCCTCTGTGCTATCACTCCAGCCCCTACAAAGTACTTTTGCCCCACCTGCCGAACTAAGTTCGCAAAATGTAAAATTATATTTTTTTCTTAGAAGGAGTTTTATTGATGAAATAGAAATTAACGAAATGGGATTACAGACACATTAAACAATGTCTTGTCAGATAAATCTTCTCTTGTTACTCAAAAGGCCAATGAATAAACAAGATTCTGCCAACTATTTGTGATATTTCAGAAAATAAACAATTTTTAAGTATTCTTTAGTAGTTCAGAAATACCTTTTGCACAGCATCTTAATAATGAGTAAAAATCAGTCTTGAATTCATCAGAACAAATTCCTTAGAGACATCAATAAATTCATTAGAACTTAGTGACCCCAGTTTTACTAATTATGCATTTACACAATAAAACTATTATTTTGCTACATTATAGCAAAATTACATAGTCACTATATAGTACCTATATAGTGTATAGTATCTATGTACTATATAGATATATAGTATCTATACACTATATATATAGTGCATACACTATATACACCTATACACTATCTAGATAATATATATCATGCATTAATTTATCCTGTTTTGACCTAATTAATGAACACTGACTCTACTGTATAATTAAATGTGGTAGATATAGTCATAAAATAAATGACAGTAAAAAACACACATAAAATTTTACAAATTGGCACCACACATGATTTAATTAGAAATTCTAATTCTTTATTGTTTCCAACGCATTGCCGCTTTTATCCAACACATCTTTTAATATCTAAAAATCACAAAATATGAATTGAGTTTTCTCAAAAGGCACTTTAAAACAGTACTGTAAGGGGAACACAGTGACAGATATTTTGCTAAAACCCAGAGAAACAGAATCACCAGTGTCAGTTCAAGAAAACTAATGTGGGAGAGAGTGGTGATTTTTCCTCAAGTAACTCAAGATATTTTCCTCAAAGTTGTATATACTTGCATACTTGTGCATACTCCAGTGAAAAGACAGTTTTAGTAAAACTCACATAATCAGTAAGCTACTTACTGTGTGTTTCCATTTGGTTCAAGGGAGTTACTGAAAAGGTTGATCATCTTCTCTTTGTGTTCATTATCTATTTTCTATTACCCTACATCCAGTGCTTACTTACTCAAGGGGATTTATAAGATAGTCATTGACTAATTAAGATTTATTTAAAGAATCACCCATCCCCATTTTTTTGAGAAATCATCTATAACCGCCCCAAACTGGAGAGAACTGAGAGGACTGTAGTAGGAGTTAACTGAGTGAAAACAGTGAAATTTGCTAAGTTTACAGAAAAACCAGGTGAAGGAAATTGCTATGAATTGAGTGTTTGTGTGGCCAAAGTTTCTAATGTTGAATTCTTAATCCCCTGATATCATGGCATTCAGAAGTGGGACCTTTGGAAGGTAATTAGGATTATATAAAGTCATAAAGGTAAAGCACCCCCCCCATGGAATTCATATGCATAAGAAGAGAGAAAGACCTAAGTGCTCTCTCTTGTGGAGATATAGCAGGATACAGCAGGAAGGCAGCTGCTTGCAAACTGGGAACACAGCCCTCACCCAACCACCCAGAATCTGGTGGTACCTCAATCCTAGATTTCACAGACCCCAGAATCATGAGAAATAAATTGCTGTTGTTTAAGGAACAGAGAGTATAGTATTTTTATTATAGCTTCCTAAACTGACTTAAACAGAGAGGAAAAACAATCTACACACGGGACAAATGAAAAGGACTTCAGGATTCTTCCACTAATATTTGTGTGTCAACTTAAGGATACAGGTACATCTCCCGCTCACACACATTTGCATTTACATGCCAACCCAGAGCATCAAATACAGATACATATAGATATACAGACACATAAAAATAACTTACTTTCAGAAAAATTTTCATGTGTTCTTAGAGACATACAAAAATGCAGTTATTTATACAGGTTCCAAGGTACACATGGATATGAGTACTAGAATTAGGAAGTGGAAATATAAGTGAAAGCATTTATGAACAAATGGGAGGACAGGGAATTTGGGAAGGGGGATTGCATACTGAATTGAGTAGGGAATTGAGACAGATTCAGATAAGGATAAAGAAAGAGTGGTTAGTGGAACAGCTATAGATTCAATAGCTGGACTGCTCTTTGCCAAAAATAGAAAGTTGATTCTATGTAGTGTGTGTGTGTGTGTGTGTGTGTATGTTGCACCACTCTTCAGAAGTACAAATTGGGATACAGCTCTCCATTTTTTGATTCCCTCACTGCTCTCTTAGATAAAAGACAAGACACTAACCAGAGATCTCCTTTTTTGTCTATCTTTCTCTCTGAAAATGACTAAATTCCATGTTCCATTTCTCTGGGTTATTATACATTTTCTATTGCAAATATATCTGAAAACCGAACAATCTTCATAAAGTATTATTTCCAGTGTTAATACAGAAATCCTTAAATATACACATCGTATGTGCTTTTATTGATGCTTCATCAATAATCAGAGGGAGAGTAAGAAATATGCCAAAAAATGAGAATATGTGTGATGACAGTAATTCTACACAGTTGCGAGGCTACTACTCAGTATGAGGCCACATGTGAGTATAAAAGGGACCCATGAGCACTTTCATTTCCAATGATAAGGCACTTAGAATACAACTTCCAATTTATAGCAGCATAAAAATCCAATAATTTTGAGTTTCCTCACTTGAGATAATGTCCCAGCCCTCACACCCTTAAACATACAATGTAGCCAATATAAGAAAAACCAAACTTTTAGAGTAAGTTATCATTAGTACCTTCTCCCGAGACAGGAGTTAGAAAACTAAGCTGGTAGCTTAGTTTAGAAGGTTTGCTTCTAGCCCAATACTATGCTGTTTTAATTGCTACTGCTTTATAGTACAGTTTGAGATGGAGAGAGTGAAAATGCATGCAAACTTCTATGAACCATGAAAAAAATGCAGGCCCGTACTGAAACACCTGTGTGAGCATCAGTTTCCAGGCGAGGGTTCACTTCTTCTAAAGCAACTAGTTTACCAGTACAGTGTGTAGGGGGATGGGGAAAAGGGGGCAGGGTGGGAGTGATCAGGTAGTCACATTTAAGTTGTACAACCAACTAAGGCAGGGACCAGCTTTCAAAAGCCCCCCAGCAGCCAGGGCTCAAAGGCCTCATTGCATGGCACATAAACTTTGGGGCAGGAATTCCTGCACGTAGGTGGCAGCTGCCTTGGAGAGGTAGGTCATGGTGCCAAACCTGCCACTGGGTGCACTGTCATACAGAAGAGTACAGATGCCAGATGCAGGATCCTTTGCCAACATGATATCATCTGCGCCGAGGGTTTTCTGTTTGTTTTTAAGGGTGGGAGAACACAGAGGAAAGGAAAAATTACTAATCCTACAAATTTAAATCCTGAGAAGGATAACTAAGAACCCGCCCCCACCCCCAAAACCAACTAACAATTGGACCCTAGACTATCTAGCCAGGAAGGGATAAGGGTTATATGCAAAACAGAGAATATGAGGGTCTTTTTTTGGCTTTTTGCGTCACACCGGCAATGCTCAGGGGTTACACCTGGCTCTGTAGTCAGGAATCAGTCCTGGCGATGCTCAGGGGATCATATGCGATACTGCGCCCCGAACCCTGGTCGGCTGTGTGCAAGGAAAATGCCCTGCCCGCTCTACTATCGCTCTGGCCCCGAAGATGAGATTCTAATACATGAACTTTTCATTAGATCTAAAAATCATAAAATTGTTTCTAAAAATTAGTTTGAATTTTGTTATAATTTCTGAAAGGTAACTGAGTAGTAATCATTAAAGTATCAATAACTTATAGATCCCTCTAAAGACACTTTTGAAATTTTTATTATTTAAAAATTTTTAAACATTATTTAAATAAAAATTTATCTAAAGGGACTTTGATCTGAACCCTTCCAGTATCAAGGATTTGGTGTATATTACTGAATTTTGTATTTGGTAATTATTACCGTATTAAGTGTTCCAAGCTGGAGTCCATGCCTAAAAAGGGTTATATCTTGATGACAGAGAAACATTACAGGAGGGTAAGGCACTTGCTTTGTATGTGGCTGACTTGAATTCAATACTAGGTACTTGTATTGTTGCCTGAGCACTGCCGGGAGTGACTCCTGAGAACGCAGCCAGGGGAGCCCCTGAGCACCACTGTGTGTGGCTCAAATCTCCCTCTCAAAAAAAATCACACTTCTTGATATGCAGACTAATAGCAGTCCAGAATATTAAAATTAATTTTGTCCTAGAAAATCTTAGACAACTTTAATTTCTTTTGCATGTTTCTGTAGTTACCAATAGGATGAAACACCTATTGCAGATTTTGGAGTTTTTCCTGCTGACAACAATACATATCTTTCACTGTGAATAGAAATGTGAATATTTCTATTCACTGTGAATATTCTAAGAATAGAATATGCTTCTATTCTTAATATAGGAAAAATTTGGAAAGTTTTTTTTTGATAGTCAGCATTTTTAGAATGTGGTCAATTTCCTTCAAAACTTTTATTAATAAAATAAGAAAAATGGAGATTTAAAAGTTTCACTTATGAGCCAAAGAAAGAGTACAGTGGGTATGGCACTTGCCTTGAATGTACCAGACCTGGGTTCACTACCCAGCACTACATTATGGTCCCCCAAGAACTGCCAGGAATGATCCCTTATTGCACAAACAGGAGTAAGCCATGAGCATGTTGGGTGTGGCCCCAAACTAAACCCAAAGGCTTTGCGTAACTAAAAGGTAAGTAATATAGACAAGGAATAAGAGCAAAACAAACCCAAACCAGAAGTTCTTCTTTCTTTAAAGGCACTGAAAGGATATGCTATGCAATAATATCATATTGAGTCCTTATCCCTACAAAATATAGTTTTGTATAAAAAACTATACAAAAATATAGTTTTGTATAGTTTGATAAAAAGTACGAAATACAATGAAAAGCATAAAAGTCTCTCCTGGGTTCCAGTCAACTATCTAACACAGCTCTCAAACACGTGGTGAAAGATTCCCACACCTTACTTCTGTGAACAGTGCTCAGAGCCAATAGAAAGTTCGTCCAGAGAAAGTTAATGAATGCAGGAAAGTCACCTTGACTTCATGAGAATCTCTGAATGCTGAATCAGATTAGTATCAGATATTCTTCTCTGAGAAAACAATAGGTGTGCCTACCTGTTCTTGAAGGAACAAGTCGTTGGCAATATGCACTATCTTTTCCACAGCAATGATGCTTCCAATGCTATGAATTTCAATGTCTGCCAACATGGTAAGGACAAGGATGGCTTCAACTAGAAGTTGCCGGTACTCTGGCTGAGGTACACGATTCAGGACAGATTCCACCTGAACAGAGAATTTAATCTCTCCTGGTGTCATCTGTAATTGAGACACAGAACATCAGTAATTAAAAGCCATCATTCAAGAGACATCAATCACCTATTCTAAATGAAAGTTAAAAAAAAACACTCACAAAATTTCAACATTGGAACAGAAAAAGATAGTACAGCAGGTAGTGTTCTTGCTTGCCTTGCATGCAGCCAATCTGGGTTGTATCCCCAGCACCACATATGGTACCCTGATCTCTGGCAAGAGTGATCCCAAGCAAAGAGGTAGGGGTTGGCACTGAGCATCGCCAGGTGTCTCTCACCAGATCTCCCCCTAAAAATAACCCCAACATTGCAGATAATAGTGCTATGGTTCCCTTTACAGAAATGGAGTAAGTCTTTATGGAAGTCAACTCGGTAATGCAAAAGAAGAATCAAAAGTGTCAATACCCTCTAATCCACACTCTCAATTCTAGGAGCACATACTAAGGAAATAATTCAATAGAGGTTAAAACTCTATGTGCAAGAATGTTTTAAAGCTGAATTATTCACGAGTTTAAAGTCAGAAGTAACCTAATCTTGGGAATGGTTCCCTAAATAATGACATGGTATAACAACACCATGAGATTTTACTCATTTGGAAGAATAAACATGATTATGAATCAAAAAAATCTATGGAGAACTTTATACATGATCAGGATGATGGAAATTATATTTATATATTTATAGTTAACAAGGGCATGAACAAATACAAAGTTATCTTAGGGTAAAGAGGTAAGGAAATTGCAGGAATATTTTTTCATAAGATGATATTAAGTATATATTTCATGGGGCTGGAGCAAGAGTATAGCAGGTAAGGAGCTTGTCTTGCAGGCAATAGACCTGTGTTTGATTCTCCCATATGGTCCTCGAGTTTTACCAGAAGTGATCCCTGGGCACAGAGGCAGGGGTGAGCCTTGTGCACTGCCAGGTATGGCCAAAAAACATAAACCAACAAATCTGTCTTATTTTTTCAGTTACTAGTTCTAAGACCTTAAGATAAGTCCTCTTTCTTGTAAATTTCTCTCATGTTTCTTTCTTGTAAACTGGGAGCCATCATCGCTTCCTCAGCTAGCCCACATAGCTGTGCTGGAAATCAAGTTAAATAACAAGTTAAAGTGCTTGGACACTCTGAGAGGTAACATTCAGGTCTGTATTATTACAATTAACATTTCAATCTTGCTTAAAGGCAGAGAAAAGACAAGTAGAGAACAGCTATTTGTAGTAAAGAAAAGAACTAAAGGCAAGAATGAAACTCTAACCATAGTATTAGATTTCTATATACCTTTCCTTCTAGATATTATGTGCAATAACTTCATCTTCTTTTTTAAATTGTATTTTATTGAATCACCATGAGATATAGTTACAAGCTTTCATGTTTGAGTTACAATCACACAATGATCAAACACCCATCCCTCCACCAGTGCACGTTCCCTGCCACCAATCTCCATAGTATACCCCCCTTTCCCACCCACCCACTGCCTACATGACAGACAATTTCCCCCATACTCTCTCTATACTTTTGGGCATTATCGTTTGCAATAAGAGGTTATCAGTCCTCTTTATAGGTCCTTTATCTACTTTCAGCTCACATCTCTCATCCTGAACGACCCCTCCAACCTTCATTTTCTTAGTGACGACCCCTTCTTCATTTCAGCTGCCTTCTTCCCCCTACTCATGAGACAGGCTTCCAACTATGGAGCAATCTTCCTGGCCCTTGTGTCTACTGTCCTTGGGTGTCAGTCTCATGTTATGTTATTTTATACTCCACAAATGAGTGCAGTCCTTCTATATCTGTCCCTCTTTCTGACTCATTTCACTTAGCATGATACTCTCCATGTCTATCCACTTACAAGCAAATTTCATGACTATATTATCTCTCCTAACAGCTGCATAGTATTCCATTGTGCAGATGTACCAAAGTTTATCAGTCATCTGTTCTCTGGCACTTGGGATGTTTGCTTGGGATATAACCCCAGAAGTGGTGTTGTGGGGTCATATGGAAGCTCAATTTCTAGTTTTTGAACGAATGCCCATATTGTTTTCCAGAAAGGCTGGACCAGTCAGCATTCCCACCAACAGTGAAAGAGCATCCCTTTTCCCCCACATCCATGCCTGCACTGGTTGCTTTTGTTCTGCTGAATGTGTGCCAGTCTTTGTAGTGTGAGATGATATCTCATTGTTGTTTTGATTTGCATCTCCCTGATGATTAGTGATTTGGAGCATTTTTTCATGTGCCTTTTGGCCATTTGTATTTATTTTTTGAAGAAGCTTATGCTCATTTCTTCTCCCCATTTTTTGATGGGGTTGAAGTTTTTTTTTGTACAATTCTACTTGTGTCTTGTATGTCCTGGATATTAATCCCTTATCAGACAGGTAGTGGGTAAATATTCTTTCCCATTCCGTGGGCTCTCTCTGTATTTTAGTCACTGTTTCTTTTGAAGTGCAGAAGCTTCTTAGTTTGATGTAGTCATTTGATTATGTTTGATTCCACTTGCTTGGTCAGTGGTCTTTCATCCTTAAAGATGCTTTTAGGTTCAATGTCAAGAACTGTTCTGCCTACATTTTTCTCTATGTATCTTATGGGTTCATGTCTGATATTGAGGTCTTTAATGCACTTTGATCTGACTTTTGTGCCTGGCGTTAGGCAGAGGTCAGTGTTCATTTTTTTTGCAGGTAGCTATCCAGTTTTCCCAGCACCACTTGTTAAAGAGGCTTTCCTTGTTCCACTTCACATTTCTTGCTCCTTTGTCAAAGATTAAGTGGTCATATATTTGGGAATCTCTGACAGGATATTCAACTGTGTTTCATTGTTCTGCAGGTCTGTTTCTAAATACTATGCTGTTTTAATTGCTACTGCTTTGTAGTACAGTTTGAGATTGGGGAAGTTAATGCCACCCATCTTCTTTTTCCCAGGGATTGTTACATACAAATTTCAGGAGTGTTTTGTCTATTTCTTTGAAAAATGTCATGGGTATCCTGATAGGGACCGCATTAAATTTGTATGGTGCTTTGGACAATATTGCCATTTTGATAATGTTAATCCTCCCTATCCATGAGCAGGGGATGTGTCTCCATTTCCTAGTGTCCTCTTTTATTTCTTGAAGTAGTGTTTTGTAATTTTCCTTGTATAGGTCCTTCACCTCTTTGGTTAAGCTGATTCTGAGGTACTTGATTTTCTGAGGTACTATTGTGAACGGGATTTTTTTTAATGTCTCTTCCTTCTCTTTCGATATTTGTATATAAGAAAGCCAAGGACTTTTGGGTGGTCACTTTTGGGGGTACTTTACTATACAAACATATTGTTTCTAGGAGCTTTTCTGTAGAGTCTTTAGGGTTTTCTAATAATTTCACTTTCTTGGAAAATGTTTTACTGTCTTTTCTTAGGATTCATAATTTCTTTGTTGATTTCCTTTGTTGACTTCCTATAAAGTTATATATCTACATTTTTCTGCATGATTGGGTAGAAATCAAAATTTAAAAGTACCTAGTAAACTATGTTATGGCTATGTATCAGGTTTACACAAAATATATTTTAAAACTTTATTAATTCTCAGGCCCCATCCCTAAGAAATTCTAAGGTACTAAATTAGAAATGGGAGCTCAGGTTACACTAACATATAGTTAGAACTAATGATTACGAGTTTATGATATAATGGTTTACATGCATTTTACCAGAGAAAAGGTGGAAATGAGAAGAATGAGAAAACGAGAAGCAAACATTTTTTAGATTACTACCCAATACGCTCCATCACTGTCACTGTCACTGTCATCCCATTACTCATAGATTTGTTCAAGTGGGGACCAGTAATGTCTCATTGAGAGACTTATTGTTACTGTTTTTGGCATATCCAATACACACGGGTAGCTTGCCAGGCTCTGCCGCACGGGCTCAATACTCTCGGTAGCTTCCCGGGCTCTCTGAGAGGGGTGGAGGAATCGGACCCGGGATGCTCCATCAAAATCTGCAAACACTCATAAAAAAACAGTATAATCTAATCAATCATTAAATAAGTTGATCCTATATAGTTAATATTAACTCTCATATTAACCTCGAATTAGCCTCTAATATCCCCATTCTATTTAAAAAGAACTTGTATGTAATTACAAAACCATGGTGACAAGGTTACTGAGAATTAAGTTTTAGGCATATAATAGTTCAGCACCAATCCCACCATCAATGTCAACATCCTTCCACCAGTGTCCTCATGCTTCGTCTCCAGACCTCACCCCAGGCCCACTCCCTGACTGCAACCTTAACAGGCCTATAACAAAGTTAGTTGATTGTAGCTTAGAGTTCATGTTTTCAGTGTTTTTGAGTCTATGCTTTGGATATATATAGCTAAGCCACGTCCGTTATCACCAGTATAACTGAAACTCTTGACACCCTGTTTCCCATTACTTCTTTTTTTTTTTTTGCTTTGTGGGTCACACCCAGCGATGCACAGGGGTTACTCAGGAATTACCCCTGGCGGTGCTCAGAGGACCATATGGGATGCTGGGAATCGAACCCGGGTCGGCTGCGTGCAAGGCAGACGCCCTACCCGCTGTGCTATCGCTCCAGCCCCTTTCCCATTACTTCTTTTGCTCGTCTTTTTCCTTCTTCTCTCATTCTATTTTTAAATTCTCTCCTTTCTTCACATTCATTTTATGTCCAGCTGAATTCAAAATTCATTATGAATATTTAAGTGTAAAAATAAATTTGTAAAATCTTAAGTAGGCATTAATTTTATAGGTATTACCTGATAGATAAATGAATACAACAGATTTGCCTACCAAAGTAGAAATAGTTCCTAAAATGTATATATGCAATGTAATACTACTTGACTATAAGAAAGGTTGAAATCATGCAATTTGCCACTATGTGGATGCATCATCTAGAGGTAGATCTGCAGATGGATCACCATGCTGAGTGAAGTCAGCCACAAGGAGAGAGACAGATACAGAATGATCTCTCTCACATGTGGAATATAAAGAAAAAATAATGGAATAACAAATGGCTATAGAACTTAGCTTACCAGGGTAAGTGGAAAGAGGAGGGGATATGGGAAGGGGAGTTGGTTGTGTGTGTAGGGGGGGGTGGCACTGAGATAACGGTGGAGGGAAATAGACACTTTGGCAGACGGTGTGGGGTAAGAATGTTACGTGCATGAAACCCTATGATTAATAGTCTTGTAAATAGCAATAACAAACAATCATCACTATATCACTGTCATCCCGTTGCTCATCGATTTGCTCTAGCGGGCACCAGTAACGTCTCCATTATGAGATTTGTTGTTACTGTTTTTGGCATATTGAATACGCCACGGGTAGCTTGCCAGGCTCTGCTGCATGGACAAAAAATCATAGGTTATTTTTCAAAGCGATCACTGAAATATTTAATCTAGACAAACTATCAATCACATAAATGTGAATGCCATGGAATCTTACCTCTCTAGTGGTTGAAGAAGGAAGAACAAAACCTTCCACAGAAAGTCCGTGGCACTGAAAAACAGCAAAAGCATGCTGTTACCAAGGGTATACTGATAACTCAACAACCGGAGTGTGACAGGATAGAATTTCTAAGTATACTCCATGGGGTAGATGCTGAGTAATCACAGGTCTTTGCAGCCCAAGTATCGTTACCATGAGGTTATGAACTCCAATGTGGCAAGAAGCGAAATTGAACTACAGACCCAAGATACATCTGTTTAGAGAGGTGGAAGTTACAAAAGGGATTTACTAGCCTGAAATGTTCAGAGACCACCTGGAAGGATACAATACTTGGTCCCAGAGCCATAACAAAATTCATTATGAATATTTAAGTGGTGAAGAAGTTCAGAATTGTAGAATTATAGTTAAGTATCCCCCCAAAGCCCTCCTCATCTTACTCTGTTCTACTTTTTCTACCATAGGCAAATACTGTATCATTATTACTAGTAGTAGTGGTGCTGGGAATCAATCTCTGAACCTTATATATGCAAGGCAAGTGCTATACCACTGAGCCACATTCTTTTGCTGTATTTTTCATATGGTATGTATCAGAGTTTAATAACATATATGATTTAATTGCTACAAAAAGTGAGATTTTTATCACCAAATTCCTTCCACCAGCAGCCAATGTAACAATGTCCAATGAGTGGAGAAGTGATGGCTTTTGAAATCTTAACAATGGTACAATAGTGAGACCACATTATCAATAATGCCTAAACATCAAATTGACGGTTTCATTTTTATGCTTCCTTCTGTATGTTGTTCATCAGAGCTTATCAATGACTTTTATATAATTACAGTGATACCACTGATATGTTGTATTTCAGTCAAGAAATGAAATAAAGAGATATCTACAATATTTTATGCTCACCTTCTGCAAAATTTGCCACACTTTTTGATAAAATCCAATTGGGACTCTGTTCAGAGCTCCATCCAGCCGTCTTCGGCGCTGCCACTGACCTTGACGAGTATCTTTAGAAGTATCTTTAGATGAGAATTGACCATATACACTAAGAAAGGACCCACTATTTGGAGTCACAGAGGTTCCAGGTGACTTGGGGAAATGGGAGAAGAAAAATCACAAATCAAAATCTATTTCTGATAAAATACTATAAAAGAGCAAATAGGACCAAATACCAAATACACCACAAAATTATAAGCCATTCTAAGTGTAACACCAAGGATAAAGAGGTTACAGTGAAGCCAGCAAATGCAGGAATAGCTAATAGCAACATAAACTGGCGATATAGCCACTTTAGAAAGCAATTTAGTGTTACATGAGAAGAGTTATGAAGTACTGACTGTATCTAAAGTTCTTAAACTGTGTCCTTCCCTGGCTATCTCTGTGAAAACTCTAGTTGATGAGTAGATTTGTTGTTCTCATGGATAATAACATAAGACTCAATAATTTTTAAAAACATTTTTGTTTGTTTTTCGGGGGCCACACCTGTTGATGCTTAAGGGGTTATCTTTGGCTCTGTACTCAGTAATCACTTCTAGCGGGGCTTGGGAGACCCCATACAACTGCTGGGGATCCAAACCAGGTCAGCTGTTTGAAAGGCAAATGCCCTACCTGCTATAGTATTTCTCTGACCCCAAGATTCAATGCATTTAAAAGAACTGAAATCAGACAAAGAATATTCTCAGACCACAATGCAATTAAATTAGAAATCAGTAACAAAGAAAATCTGAAAAAATACCAATATGTGAATATTAGATAACACGCTCTTTACATAACTTATGGGTTACGGAAGAAATCAGAAACAAAATTAGAAAACACTCTGCAATGAGTAAGAATTAAAATACAACACACCAAAATTTCCAAAATGCAGCTGAGACATTGTTTTAAAAGAACTTTTACAAATGTCTATATTAATAAAGATCTCAAATAAACAAACATTCGAAGATAATAAAAAGAGAAAACTAAGCAAAAAGCAAGAATGACCAAAATTAAGATTATAGCAGGAAGAAATTAAAGAGAATTAAAGAGCAACAAACAAAATCAGTGAAAGGAAAAGAATTTTTTATCAAAAATTTGATAATTTTTTCATCAAAATAAATATCAACAAAACTGAAAAATCTTTAGCCAGAGGGACCAAGAAAAAGAGAAGCTGTATTAAAATAAAGATAGAAAAGAGAGTTCACCTCCAAACTTATAGAAATCAAAAGGATTATAAGGACATATCATCGGATGAAATGAACAAATTCCTAGAAAGACATAACCCACCCAAATCAACTGTTAATTCAAGAAACAGAAAATTGAAACAGATCTATAATGGAGAGAGCAAACCAGCTACTTACAAATCATTCCAAAAGAAAAGCGAAGCACAGAGTTTCACTATTTACTTCTACCAAATATTTAAAGAATTAGTATAGATTCATCCAAACTCTTCTGAAAAAGAGAAGATGAAGAAACTTCTCAACCCATTCTGCGAGAATGAAGCCAATAATACCGTATATTAAAATAGACAATGACATCACAAAAAACTACAGTTCAATATCCCTAGAATACACACAAAAATCCTCAAGAAGATACTAGCAAATAGCAGAGCGGACCGCCTTTCAGGTGGCCAACCCGTGTTTGATTCCTCCGCCCCTCTCGGAGAGCCTGGCAAGCTACCAAGAGTATCGAGCCCTCTCGGCAGAGCCTGGCAAGCTACCCGTGCTTATTGGATACGCAAAAAACAGTAACAATAAGTCTCTCAATGAGAGACGTTACTGGTGCCTGCTCAAACAAAAAAAGAAGTATGCACTGCACTCACAAAGTAGGATTTACTCCAGAAATTCAAGACATTTTAAACATCTAATATACCATATCAACAGAAAAACTGCATCATCTTGACAGACGTAAAAAAAAGCTTTAATTCAACTCTAACATGATTTCATAACTAAGACACTCAACAAACACGAAACAGAAGGAACGTTTTTCTGTCTAATGAAGGGCACTGACAGAAAACCAAACTCATGGTTGACTAATAAAGAATGGTTGAAGAATTAATGCTTTTTTTCCAAGGATCAGACTAAGACAAAGATATTTGTTCTTCCCACTTCGAATCAACTCTGTACTGGAGGTTTTAGCCAAGGTATTAAGCAAGAAACAAATGCAGAGTGAGAGAACGAAGTAAAATATCTTGTTTTCAAGTGACATGAAAAGACAATCTTTTTCTCACATGATTTTCTTGACACCTTTTTTAAAAAATCAACAATAAATACATTTATTTACTTCTGAATTCCATTGAATATGGACATGCCTTGTCTATACCTATATGAAATACTCTTGATAACTGTAGTTATGTAATAAGGTTTGCAAGAGGAAATTATGAACCCTTCAATTTTGGCCATTTTTGTCCTTCAGCCAAGACATACAGGATGATTTATGCTATACCTATTATTAAATCCAGCCACAACCAAGAAGAGACAAACTCCGACATGTCAGATCCAAATCAAAGGACCAAAGTGGACTGTTTGGTATTAGCAAAGAGATTCTCTTAAAACTGGTTTCAATGATCAAACGATCATGTATTCTAGATACATTACGATGAATTCTAGAGAGCATGCAGTCTTAGTCTGTAGCGACATGGCCTCTGTCATTCCAATTTTATAGCAACCCAGGCTCTGCTATTCCCTTTCTTTTCCTGTGTCTTTCACTGGTGCTTCAGGAAGCAGTTTACTGCTTCATTTTCCTTCCTTAGTACTTTAGTCTAGATATTCATTTCTTCCTCCACTTGGCTCTCATGGTGTGGAGATTTCTAGGAAAATGGCAGAGAGCTCTTCTTCTTTTCAAAAGACAGCATTACCTATTATGGGCACCTTGAATAACCATTGGAATATTAGTATCAGCCTATCAGTTTCTATTTACAAGCCCAGTTTGGTTTAATAAAGATCATAGTACATTTGTAGATCAATATTAGGATCATTAATACTGTCATGTTACTAAGACTTCTGATCCATGAATATAGGATCTTTCATTTTTTATATATTTAATTTTTTCAATAAGTTTTGTAGTTTTTAGAGTAAACAAACTATACTTTCGGTAAAATTAAACTCCAATGTTCATTGTGCAGAACAGAGGAACACAGCATGACAGAGTGCTATTTTTGGAAAGGCCTGCTTATAAGACTAAACCTTGGCTACTGTTCGAGAACCTATTATTTGGGGGTCTGGGGAGGGCGCATCCTACCAGTCCCAAAGTTGTAAATGTGGCTCACTATACCTAAACTGTTAGTGCAAACACTATAGCTTATGTTGAATACATGGTTTCCTTCTGGGAGACTAAAGTTTTAGTATGTGCTAGGGAAAGGCTCTTAATGTCACCAGGCCCTCTTAAGAACCCTGGATGCTGAGTCTTCAGTAAGCTTCTTTGCTTGCCAACTCATTATACATGTTGTCAAAACTTACTGCAAGAGGAGCTGGAGGGATACTACAACAGGTAGGTGCTTGCTTTTGCATGAGGTGAATCTGGGTTCGATCCCTGGTACCACATATAGTCCCCTGAGCACCTCCTGGAGTGATTCCTGAGCTCAGAGCCAGGAGTATGCCCTAAGCAACCTCATGTGTTGCCCCAAAATCAAAACCCAAAACCAAATTAACTCATTGCAAGAGAACTAAGCACATTGTATGTAACTCCATTGAAAAATTTCTCTGGAACTTGTATATGCTTTTCCTAGACTTTGTATAAAGCATTTCTTCCCTTTGCTGATTTTGCTTTATATTATTTCACTATAATGTATAACAGATGTAAGTATAACTATATACTGAATCCTGTGAGTCCTCCTAGTAAATCACTGAGCATGGTAATCTCAAAACCCCAAACATAATCATGGATGGGAACTGATAGGTAAAACTATAAAACTTTTGAAACAAACAAAAGGAATAAAAATTCTGACTCTACAGTTCTCTGTTGAAATATTGAATGTATCCAGAGTATAGAGAGAATAAAGTGAAGATCATTGGCCACTCAGGTGCGGGACGGGGGGTGTGGGGATGGGAGGGGGTATATTGGGGTTCTTGGTGGGGGAACAGGTGCACTGGTGAAGGGATGGGGGTTTGATCATTATATGACTGAGACTTAAACCTGAAAGCTTTGTAACTTTTGTCACGGTGATTCAATAAAATAAAATATATATATATATATATAAAATCTGACTCTACATTAAGCAGTTTTCTTAGATTAAAAAAATGACAAATAGAACTCCACCAAAATTAATACTTTTTTTCTTCAAAGGACAATATGAAGAAAGTGATTCCTGTGGTGATATTATGATGAAGACAAATAAAAAAGGAAAAGAAAAGTTGAAAGACGATCATTTTTAATAGGAAAAATATTTCTCAGTCACAACTTTATAAGAGATTTCTATACAGAATATTAAAGAGTCTTTAGAACGCAATAATAAAATGACCAATAACCTTATTAACAAAATGACAAAGAATCTGAATTGACATTTCTCCAAACAAGACCGACAAGGAGCCAAGAAGCATTTCAGAGTCTCAGTACCATAGCCCATTAGGATAATGCAAATCAAGACTTGCTAGAATAAAAAATATAATAAATATGAATTTAGAATACGAATATGAAGTTAGTATATGAAGAAACTGGAGCTCTCATATACTGTTGTTGGGGATTTAAAATTGTGCAACCCATATGGAAAACTGCATTTCCTCAGAATGTTTAAAATCTATACCAAAACCACAAAAATGTCTGCTACTAACTCTATATATATTCAAGAGAAATGTCCACACAAAATAAATGAAGGACTATTTGTTTATAATAGCTAACACAGGTAACAATCCAGATATCCATCAACAAATGAATAAATAAAATGTGGTATATAAATGCGATGGCATTTTTATGTGTGGTGCCAGAGACTGAACCAGATCCTCACACATGCTAGGCATGAGCTCTGTCTTTCAGCCACATCCTCAGCCTGCTATACAGTGAGAAAATATGTGGACATACAAAGGAATGAAGTACTTAAACAATGCTACAACACAATTGATTTTGATAAACTATTAATGATAAAATGCAGAAGAGAGTGGCCTTTGTCGGTTTTGATTCTGAAATAAATATAAAATATAAAGAAGATGACAGAAACATTTTCTGTTCAAAGAACTCATTTCCTATAGGTGAAATGCCAAAGTCAACCATTCAGAGCAAAGTACCCCAAGATAATTTTTTATCTGAAATACAGTGATTTCAGTGTATCAAATATGTGACTGGCATTTGATATATTTTTCATTGCCTTTGACTCTACCACCAAAAACCACCTACACTGATAATACTGTGATTGAATCCGTAAATGGTAGGTACGGGATGCACTGCAATTCGAACAATTTGGGGGCTAAAGAGATAGTACAGCAGGTAGAGCATTTGCCTTACAAGAGGCTGACCCAGATGAATTCATGGCATCCCATATGATCCCCTGAGTACCTCCAAGAGTAATTCCAAAGCTGCAAAGTCAGGAGTACCCCCTGAGTATCACTGAGTGTGGCCCAAAAGCTAAAATAAAACAAACTATTTTCCAATTCTGAGTGTTTAGATAAGCTCATCCTCTATATCTTCGCACTCCTTTATTAATACGGATATAGCTGGAGGCCCAAACTTATACTAATCCATTATAGGTTATTTGGTTCCTATCAACAGAAATACCATATTATGTCCTATCATTTTCCATTTGTTTAATTGCCATCTGGCCTAAATATCTTCATTCTTATAGATCAAAAATCATAGCCCATTGTGCAAAATTAATTTAAACAATACAAATTTAAACGGAGGACATAAACTTCATGAGGGCAAGAACAATATCTGTCCCTTTGCTACTATAGTTCAAACACCTGGTACAAATCCTGCATTCAAATTTTATTTGTTTAATGAAATAATAATCAAAAGAATGGGTAACTCAGAGACTTTCAAACTGAAAAGCACATTAATCACTGAGAAAGCTGGTTAAAATTCAGGCCTCATCTTCAACTATTCTGGTTCAGTAGGCTTAGCTAAGGTGGGGACCAAGAATTCTCATTTCTAAGAAATTCCTAGGGTTGTGATGTTCATGTTGTCTATGACCTAGCACACAGCAGATATGCAATTATCAAATCTAGCTGAAAGACTGTAACAATTCTCATACCTAACTCAAAGACTATGCAGACATGCGAGCAAGTATTCACTGTATCACTGTCATCCCGTTGTTCATCGATTTACTCGAGCGGGCACCAGTAACGTCTCCATTCATCCCAGCCCTGAGATTTTAGCAGCCTCTCCATATTCGTCCTTCCCAACGATTGGAGGCTCTTTCAGGGTCAGGGGAATGAGACCTGTTATTGTTACTGTTTTTGCAAACAAGTATTAGATATTTACATGTGAAAGATTTCTAAAACACCATACATTTTTGTTTTGTGCTTCTTATAGGTTAATAAGTATATACCATGAGTTACATATTAGCATGTCCAAAGCACTTATGAACAATACGTGTTACAAGACAGGGCTCAAGAAATAGCATAGAGGTCAGGGGTGCACACTTTACATCGCAGGACCCCAGTTCAATCTTAAGTCACTATATGACCTATCACATATCCTGGGTACTGCCCTGACAGCCTTGGTAGCCTTGGTGGTCCACTGGGGTGGCCCTGGTAAACCTAGCAATTGAGGGTTCAAGCAGCACTGCATTCTCAGGCCTTATGACTGAAGCACTCAAGTGCTGCCTGAGTGCCCTACATTCCCCCCACAATACATCTTGGTAGCCCCACCCCTGTAAAACGTCAATAGAATTTACTAGATGAGACAGTGACATGAAATCTGTACCCAGGGATGGCCACCTTGGTCAAAGATAAAAGGCAGGAAATAAAAATAAAATTAAAACGGAGGAATCAGGCAATGATAATTTGCGTTTCTAAAAGTTATCAATTGGGCTAGAGAGAAAGCAACAGGTGAGGCACTTGCCTTGCATGTGACGCACATGAGTTCAATCCCTGGTACTCCACATTGTCCCATAAGCCCTAGCGAGACTGATCCCTGAGCACCGAGCCAGGAATAAGCACAGCTGAGTTTGGCTTCCCCACACCCAATAAACAGAAGTTATTAGTAGAGTAAAATTACCAAAACTCAAGTACTAGGCCAGAATGTTATCATTTAAAAAACTGACAAGGGGCTGGAGCAATAGCACAGCAGGTAGGGCGTTTGCTTTGCACACGGCCGACCCGAGTTCGATTCCCAGCATCCCATATGGTCCCCTGAGCACCTCCAGGAGTAATTCCTGAGTGTAGAGCCAGGAGTAACCCCTGTGCCTAGCCAGGTGTGACCCAAAAAGCAAAATAAATAAATAAATAAATAATAGAAAGCTGACAAAATGTCCTTATTGAGACATCATGGTAAAGGGTAAAATAAATAAAATTGCATTAAAGTTATTTTATATCAGTAAAGAGTACATTGGTAAGTGGTATGGAAATGTATTACTAGGACAATACAAATGAACAGAAGGCAAGGATGGAAATCAATTATTTACAAATTAGTAAGCAATGAATTTAGGTCTCTCAATAATTTACAGTCTGACTTCAGGCTTTCTTAAAGACCTACATGGAGATGTGTGAAAAAATTAAGATAAGGCTAGAGATGTGGGTAGCTCAACAGTAGACCATAAGGTCTACAGATTCATTGGCAAAGGATTTTATCCCTGGCACCATAAACTAAATAAAACAAAGTGAAACACTAAATATTCCAGGTGGGTAGGTCAAGTCTTTAGTATAATAATTCAGTTGGGAACAGACTTAAAGTTCTAAATATATAATGAACATGTAAATAATACTGCGTAACCATAAAAAACTATGAACATGTTTAGCCAATCAATCAAGACAAAGGTTGTGTGCCAATACAAGTTTCTCTATTTACTATGAAAAATATTTTTCATATTTCCAATATGAGACACTCAGATTATCCAAATTATTGGGAAAAAGCTCTACATGAACATTTTTCTATCTCAAGATCTTTCCTTATTCCACTCTGTTCTTGCCCTTCTAGAGGGTATTTTATAAAAGCTCTCAAAGTAAGTTTACTTCAAACTAAACTGCAAGCATTGTCCCATTATTCTAAATCATTTCTGATTTCTTAAACACAAACTCCATTTCACTCTCTTTTTCTCAGGGTGTGCTTTAATGCCTTAAGTTACCAAAGTAAAATCTAATTTCTAACTAGAAATCTACAATCTAATTTCAGGATAAGAATTTTCAAAAGATTTGAAATAATAAAACAAAACCGGGGCTGGAGTGATAGCACAGCGGGTAGGGCGTTTGCCTTGCACGCGGCCGACCCGAGTTCAAATCCCAGCATCCCATATGGTCCCCTGAGCACTGCCAGGGGTGATTCCTGAGTGCAGAGCCAGGAGTAACCACTGTGCATCGCCAGGTGTGACCCAAAAACCAAAAAATAATAATAATAATAATAATAAAACAAAACCCTGGCCTAATCTGGTTTCTCTCCTCGTACCTGTTCTTACAAATGAGACATTTAAGTCTAGTTCTATAAAGGAAAGTAATTCCAAATTGTCATGTTAATCCTAGCAACAGGAACTGGGGATTTCAATTTCTTACTATTAGAGGCAAGTCACTTTCCTCCTTAAATTATCTAAAGAGTTTGGTTCAGAAAAAAGGAAAGTTATTATAATATAGAAGTAAAGCCAGGTTAAACTGTGTTAAAGAATCCCTAGTTGTTTCACCTGACTCTCAGTTGAGACAGACAGTCTACGGAAATCCACCTGAAAAATAAATGACTCA
Organism: Sorex araneus; assembly: GCF_027595985.1. Classification (NCBI taxonomy): domain Eukaryota; kingdom Metazoa; phylum Chordata; class Mammalia; order Eulipotyphla; family Soricidae; genus Sorex; species Sorex araneus. The sequence goes on along the minus strand of NC_073313.1, from coordinate 139,371,779 downwards.
AATTAAAATCCGCATAAAAAAATGCATGGCCTTAGCAACGTTCAATTACAAAATAATGTTTGACAATGTCTTAGCAAATCTCCCAACTACTGTATTACCTGCTTCATCTCACTTTTTAACTGCATGATCCCAGTTCGTTCTGTTTTGGTTGCCCCAACAGCACCAACCTCATGGATAGAAATAGCAGGACTGATAGTGGAATCAGAGGGACGAACTAAATAATGTGAAAAATTAAAAGAGAGAGGACAATCAAATTAATTTTTTTTCTCCACAACACTCAAAAGATGTACATATTCATTATTTTATTTCTAAGTTTATAAAAATGCCCTCAACTGTTCCTTGATATTTAGGTGTGGTTTATAAGCCAGTTTCATCAGTATCACCTAGGTTCTTGCTAATAAAATCTGAAACCCTGAATTTCAGCATAATCCTTAGGTTTCAGAGTTTTACACAGTTTTGTGAGTCTTACTATGTAAGATTCAGGAGTCTTACACTGCTTTCTATTTTACTGAGGTCTCATATCCATCTCTATCACATTATATATATACACATATATATATATATATATATCACTGTCACTGTATCACTATACATATGTACATACTGTAGCAGAGCCCGGCAAGCTACTGAGATTATTGAGCCTGCACAGCAGAGCCTGGCAAGCTACTCGTGGTGTATAGGATATGCCAAAAACAGTAACAATAAGTCTCTCAATGAGAGACATTACTGGTGCCCGCTCGAACAAATTGATGAGCAACGGGGTGACAGTGACAGTGACTGTAGCATTGTCGTAGCACTGTCATCCCACTGTTCATCAATTTGCTTGAGCAGACACCAGTAACATCTCCATTGTGAGACTTGTTACTGTTTTTGGCATATTGAATATGCCACAGGTAGCCTGCCAGGCTCTGCTGTGCAGGTGGGATACTCTCGGTAACTTGCTGGGCTCTCCGAGAGGGACGGAGGAATCAAACACGGGTCGGTCACGTGCAAGGCAAACACCCTACCCTCTGTGCTATTGCTCCAGTCCATATGTACATACATATATTTATAAAGATGAGTATGACCAGTGAATTTTTTGTTTGCACAGATATTTTAGGCATTTTATACTAAATACCATTTCCAAACCTAAGTGTTCCTGGAATATTATTTTGAGATGAATCCTAGATGTATCTAAAGTTAAAGATGAAAAGATACATCAGTTAGATCAGATATACTACACAACTACAAGCACATGTATACATGCATACACACATACCCCACTCGCAACTGCTATTAAAGTATTTCTAATTGGAACACAAGAAAGATATCGATGACTGGATGAGTAGATTACCAGAATAATCTACTAGCTGTTTACTTAATGAGATAAGCTATTTCATGAGAAAAAATAGCTTGTCAAATTGTGTTCCAGAAGACATCTTTAACTATTTCATATACAACTAACTTATATATCTGGGAGGAAAGTTTGTGGAAATAAATGGGAAACCGTTTTATTTTATTACTCTTTAGGAGGGCTCCTTAGTGAGACTCAGGAATTCCAGGGACCCCATCAGGAATTATAGGCCAGCTGTGCCAGTGGTTGAGTGCAAGGGTCCGAGAATGCACTGCTGCCCAGACCCAGCAGTGCTTGGCCACCCCAGCAGTACTAGGGTCACCCAGGGCTACACCAAATGATGCCTGGAAAGCATGTAGTGCAAGGACTGATCATGCTAACTTCTGTACTATCTCCTGGACCTGAATATGCAGTTTTAAACCAATGAGAAAACTTACTACTACCAAGTCAAAATGTAAAGTTATTTGAACTTACCACTCCGTTCCACTCCAAACTCTTTGCCACTGAGAATATGATGTAAGAGATCCTTCATGGCTGATGGACTTAGATTCATCAGACCCTCTGTGGCTTCCTCAGCTAGTAACAGAAACATTAGAAGGGAATTCTAATTCACCCACCGTGGTTTTTCTCATTTAATTTCTTGCTTAAAATTTCTGAGTCCCAGGATTGGAAAAATAGAGTTAACAAAATAAACTTCGAGCACCAAACTACGGAGATAGTTGTACTTAATAATCAGTCGTTTACAACTAACCATCTAGTTTATGGATTAAACAGGTCCTTGATTTCTTCTTCACCTCCCCTTCCACATCTTAGAGTATTTGCATAACTTTTGTTTGAAGTCAGATGAATAAGAGAAAGTGAAACTGAAGTCAGTCAGAGAGAGACAAAATTTATATGCACATAGAGTAAACCAAGTTAACTACTCAGTCTGAAAATACAGACTCAAAAGAAACTAGATACCAATCTATGAAATTATTAAGAATTAGTAACAATATAAAGATTTCTTGAACTTTAATTTCAGAGAGTAAAATAATTACCATATGCAGGTGACACATGTAGGTCATAATTTTAGTAATGCTAGTAAAACAAGTATGCCACAGTACTTGACTTTAAGAAGCTGATGAACTATTTGGGAGAGGTTGGTAATGTATACAAAATAAACAATAGCAAACACTTGGCCAAAACTTGCCCCAAACAAGAAGCATAGACAATTATAAATTATGAAACCAACACATCAATCTCCAAATATGGGGACTGATAAAATTAAGAGGGAATACTATTAAAATAGAAGGTAGAGGTAAGACTACTGAAGGTCTTCTATGTCAGGCCCAGGAATCTGGACATTATCATATAAATAATAAAGTGTTATGAATGTGGGAAAGATATGTGGCTCAGTGGAAAATTTCAGTGCATGAGGCCTGGGCTTGATTTGCAGCATTACTAATAAAAAGAACAATTATGATTTTTATGAATATGCAGGCGGAAAAGAGATATAACGACTGGGTATTAATAAAAAGTAAAATCGTTTAGGAGTTTTATCTTTTCTTTAAAGTATGTCATTGACCAATTAGAACCTTTAAGGAAATATTTTTTAATATCATCACTAGAAAATGTAAAAATACATGTAATCCAAACCAATATGCAGGATTATATGGAAATCATTTGGAATCAGACATAACTAAATGTCACTATTTACTAGTAATGTATCTTTGGTTAAATTTTATAACTTATCTGTTTCAGTTGTAGTTATAGTAAAAGTGAAACAAAAGTACTTTCTCTAGAGGGTTGTGTTAAAAATTAAATGAGAAATTGTATGAAAATATAAAGCAAGTGCCATGTCTGGCATAAACTAAATATAAACTTATTTGTCTTTCTTCCTTTAAATGGTTATTTAAATATAAAGGAATGTAATTAAGATGGACATAAATCAACAAATTTAGCTACTTAACTCTACTTCACTCAATTAAAAGCCTTTTGTAGAAATTTAACTGAATCAGCTCTAAAATTGTGTTTTGTAACTATAAATTTATTTTCTATTCAATTTCTATGTATTATTTTGCCATTCATTAAAACATTTTTAACTTAAAAATTCTGATTTTCCCCATTTCTATTTGTGATAAATTCCCATTCTCAAAGCATCGTAATCTAAAAGGATAGTTGATTGAAATTTAAAAATTACCAACAGGAAAGAGTCATACTATGGTGGGGGCTTTTGTCCCCTCACACTTTATACAATTCTGCACTAAACCTTTTGAAGGCCAGGCGACATTCTAAATAAAGTCTTTACACAACATTTTCATAACTATTTCCTAACTAAGATTCATATCTTGCCAGAAACCTATGGTTAATACCAAAGAGTTCTGCCAGGCAAATATTAATAAGAAAATTGACTTCCTTTATTCAATCCTTATGCTAACTAAACAGATTAATGATAGGATGATCAAACTGGTAACTCAATTTGACATCCAAATCTCCGTTGCCTCAATAAGAATCCAACACAATTTGTCATATTAAGTTGAATTCATCCTCTGGATCACTAGAGAAGTTAAGAGAAACGTAATTTGGAATGATGAGTTCCCAAGATGTGGAATCTTGAAGATGCAGAACTAATACAAAAATGTTTCAAAATATCAGTACTTTAAATTGTCAGGATTACTAAATTATCAATCAAAAATACTTTAATATTCTCGCTCTCCTGATTGTAAAGTCAATCAGACTACATTTTATTTTAAATTTTGCCTAAAATTGTTACTAAATTGATACCCGAGCATCGAAGGGAGTGGGCCAATTCTGTTGCCATAACTTGTATGATCAGACCAATTCGAAGTCGAAACATTTCAGCAAAGAGGCCAGGCTGAGTCCGCATATACATGGCTAGATACACCATTATTTCCTGGATATGGAACGAATAAAGAAAAATTATGGCCTAGGTTTCACAAAGCCTTATTTTTGTTGTATTCATTAATTTCCAGATTAATTGAAAACGATTGGTCTAGAATTTGAAATTAAAATTTTCAAATCAATTGAAAGATTGTCAATCACATACATGAGATAAGGTTTTATAATTATGATTACCTGTGTAAGAATCGAAATGCTCATGTCCCCTTCACTGGCTTCATCTATCAGTTGCGTAAGCATTTCATAGGGCAGAGGTCTGTAGGAAAAGATAGTGATGAGAGACAGAATTCGGCAAATATTTAAATCTCAATATAAAGAAAAATTACAAACATCCCTCCCCAGTCCAAGTCACTGCCTGAATCTCTTCATTATTAACAGCAGTCTGTTTCTTTAAGTCTTCAAGGTTCATCGCCTCCCCAAACCAAGAGGTCCTATCTCAACTCCAGAGAGCTATATTCTATCCAGATAAATCTTTCATAGTTAATTCTAACATCCGACAAGTCACTATGGTGTCTAGAAAGTAATGTAATCTTTACATTATGCTTTTTAGGTACTTAGATATGCTTTTTAGGGGCTGGAGAGGTAATACAGTAGTGTAGTGACTAGAATGCTTGCCTTGCATGGGGCTAACCTGGGTTCTATTCCCAATATCACATGTGATTTCCTGAGAACTTCAGGTTGGGTGTGAACCCCCCAAAAGAAAACAAAAAAGAAAGAAAAATATAATTTTATGTTTGTTTTTTTGTTTGGGACACATATGGTGTTGCTCAGGGCTTACTTCTGGCTCTATGCTCAAGGATAATTCCTGGCAGGGCTTGGTGGACCATATGAAGTGTTGAGGATCAAACCCTTGCCAACCTGCCTGTGACTTGCAAGTGGCCTGCCTGCTGGAATATCTCTCCAGCCCCCGATATGCATTTTGGAAGCCATTTTATTAATTTAATATCATACCTTAGACAGATATATTGATTTTTTCTATAGTTTCAACAGTAAACACACACCCACACAGAAATGCACTTCTCTTCTCATACCTCTGAGTCTTTTGATGATTCTAAGTATCCTGGGAGCATGGACTTCGCCATATTCTGGATTGTCCACAGCAGTCACAGAATATATTTGATTTGTGATGAAAAGTTAATGTTTGCCAGGAACAAGGAATTATGGATTAAAATATGTTCCCTCAAAATTCATATGTTGACAGCCTAACTGCTAGGGACCTGGGATGTGGTTTAGAAGTAAATTCCATCTTACATGTGAGGACCTGGATTCGATCACCTGAAACACACACACACACACACACACACACACACGGAAGAACGGGCAGGAAAGATAATATAGGAGTAAGTTATCTGCCTTGCACATGGCTGATATAGGTTTGATTCCAGCACCATATATGGCCCCCCAAACCCCTCCAAGAGTGATCACAGAGGCCAGAGTTAGCCTTGAGCACCACCAGGTATGGTAGAGAGGGAGAGAGAGAAGGAGGGAAGGAGGGAGGGAGGGAGGGAGGGAGGGAGGGAGGGAGGGAGGGAGGAAGGAAGGAAGGAAGGAAGGAAGGAAGGAAGGAAGGAAGGAAGGAAGGAAGGAAGGAAGGAAGGAAGGAAGGAAGGAAGGAAGGAAGGAAGGAAGGGAGGGAGGAAGGAAGGCAGGCTAACCTCTAGAGCCTCAAATGTGACCTTACTCAGAAATGGAGTCTTGTCAATTAGGTACGCACTCCCGGCCACATTCTGCTCTTATGGAATGGAATCATTACGAAGATAATTAACTCAAAGTGTGCTTAATCAAGTGGGTCCTAATGCAATGTTAACTGGTGTTGTTAAGTAAACACAGAAATTTCGATACAGGCATAGAAAGGAAAAAAAATGTGAAGAGACACAAAGAAGTTCAAGAAAGTTCAAGACAGACAAGAGAGTTCAAGAAAGGCAAGTAAAAGATAATGTCTGGAACAAAGTCCTTTCTGAAGAAACAAACCCTGCTGACACACTAATTTGGATTTCTAAACTCCAGAACTGAGAGTGAAACCATAAATTCCTATTGTTTAAGGTACCCAATCTATGATATTTATTATAGAAGCCCTAGAAAAGTGATATACAAAGTTAGATCTATTTCCCTGAAAGTAGTAACTGGAACTTTCTAAGTTTCATGGCAGACAAACAGAACCTATGATATTGAGTCCGAATGCATGGATCTCAGAACTTACATGAAGAAGTTTAGACTAGATACCAGAAATAACAGAAATCAGGGAATTTAAACTAGGAAAGTGTTGGTATACAGAGATAAGCAAAGGTATCTCTATTTCCCCATTACTCATTGAGTACTTTCTGTTTCTGGAGAGCATTTTTATTACAAAATGAATTTTGCATTGCAACTTTCACTTCTGGCTACAGAAGCACAATTAAAAAGTAAGAAAAGTCTTGTTTAAAATTACTACCCACTACAAAAAAAAGGGGGCTGGAGAGATAGCACAGCGGGTAGGGTGTTTGCCTTGCACGCAGCCAACCCGGGTTCAAATCCCAGCATCCCATATGGTCCCCTGAGCATGGCCAGGGGTAATTCCTGAGTGCAAAGCCAGGAGTAACCCCTGTGCATCGCCAGGTGTGACCCAAAAGGCAAAAAAAAATTACTACCCACTAAAAATCATTTGAGATCATTTATGAACAAAGTTAGACTTCCTCTAGAAACATTTCATGGAAATGCAACCCGCTTTGGAGGTGGTAGTGGTATTGGGTGACACCCAGCAGTGCTTTAGACTTACTCTTTGTTCTGTGTTCAGGGTTCTCTCCGGCAATGCTTGTGGGACTATATGTAGTGTCAGAGATTGAACCAGAGTAGGCTGCATACAGGGCAATTTCCTTAACCTAAATACTATCTATCCTGCCCTGTGACAGCATGCCTCAAGATATAAATTTGGGCACTGACATGAATGAAATTATATATTTAGGGGACATAAGATTTATTGGTATGGAGAATGACAAAAAGAATACTCATAAGTATAATTAAATTTTCTATGCTAATCTGTCACCCAAAGCTCCTGTACCCTCCAGTCTAGACCTATCTAGAATACCTTTCCCAGTTGGATGTGTTAGCCATCCAAAGCAGTGTAAATCTGATTACAGCATTCTTTTTTTTTTTGAGGAGTGAAAATTATTTATTGGTAATTACTGTTCTGTCTCTATTAATGGCTCTCCCCTCTTGCATAGTTTTAGAATTGAGATTCATTTTTTTATTTTTAAAAAATTTTTATTTATTTATTTATTTATTTAAATTTAGTTACCGTGAGAAGAGTTACAGGGCTTTTAGGATCGAGTCTCAGTCATACTATGCTCAAACACTCATCCCTTCACCAGTGCACATGTTCCACCACGAATAACCCCAGCATACCCCCTCCAACTCCCCGTCTGCCTGTGTGGCAGATGATTATCACTTTACTCTTTCCTTACTTTGATTACGTTTAATTTTCAACAGGAAACTCACTATCATTATTTGGGTTTTACCCCCAACAGTCAGACCTGTCGGAATGACATCATTAGATTGTATGTTTTCTATTGTTGGTAACAAAGAGCATATGACGTTGCACGTTCGAGAAAGCAACCGCCCAGATTTGGAATTCGCAGCCTCGCGACCTTTCCTGATATACAAAATATATGCTCTGGAATGGCTCCACCACTCCTGAGCATCCATTAATCCGGAGGCACAGAAACCAATCTCAGAATGCAGCGGCTGCTGGCAGAAATACTCCTGGACTCTGAACTAAGCTACGGGAGGGGAAGGGTTTCTGTCCTTTGGCCTTTTCCCCCCTGGACAGCATGGCGACCGTCAACGTTCAGAACCAATTGGACAGAGAGGTAGGAGTTTGCAGTGATGGGACGGGATGCATGGGGAATCTTGCGATGGGGGAGGCAGAACCGGCCCTGCCTCCTGCCCAAATGAGACCCCGAGCGGTCGCCCATGGACAGCTCCTCCACTCCTGAACAGCCATGATCCCAGCGCCACAGAAACCAATCTCGGAATGCAGCGGTTGCTGGCAGAAATACCTCTGATTACAGCGCTCTTGGAAGAGTCTCACTTCACTATTCGATGCAGTTATCCACTTTCTCCCTTTGACTATGACCTCCATGCTCTTTACTCCTGAGAAACGTGGAGTTTCATCACCATCCCTGTGCTCTCTGACTTTTTGCTAGCTACTCCAATTGTCCTGTTCATTCTGTTTATTTAAATTTGAAGTTTGGGTGCATTAACATGTAAAACAATACAGTAACAATAATAAGTTTCAATACTATTCCCTGGGAGTTTTCTCTTTCATCTAGTAAGGCCTTGTCACTGTGAATATTCTCACACCACAAGTCTCTTACTGATGGACACATATGTGGGACATCATCCTCCATAGACAGATCAGGTAAAGAAAACTGTGGTTCATCCATATAGCTCCATTAAAGACTCTGAGAAACTTCATGGAATCCAGTTAAAAAATACTCACGCAGAGATGGTCTTTTCTCGAGGTTCTGGAGGCAGTCCCACTGTCAGATGTTTCTGGTGGGAGAGAAGGTCTGTGCATGCCTACAGAGATATATCATAAAAGTATTATCCTTTCTTTAATATCTCAGATTTTCATGAAAGTTTATTTCTCCAGGTTAGGAATTTTTGCTTTCCTTAAACATATGATGGGCTGGAGCAATAGCACAGCGGGTAAGGTGCTTGCCTTGCACGCGGCCGACCTGGGTTTGATTCCCCTGTTCCTCTCGGAGAGCCCGGCAAGCTACCGAGAGTATCGCGCCAGCACAGCAGAGCCTGGCAAGCTCCCCGTGGCATATTCGATATGCCAAAACAGTACCAAGTCTCACAATGGAGACGTTACTGGTGCCCGCTCGAGCAGATCAATGAGCAATGGGATGACAGTGACAGTGACAGTAAACTTTGTGAATACCAAACACTTTCTCAGAAAAATGGGCAAAGATTCAAAAAGAGGAATTTCAAAGGAATGCTGACATACTTTAATTTACAAACAGAAATTTTTAACCTGCTGTAAATTCATTCATAAATATTTAGTTTTTTTTTTAAGTTTTAACACCTACACAAGTATGCAATTTATATTCTTCTGCATTGTGTACTGACATTCAAAGCCAAAAAAGGTAAGTATCAGAAACTTCGTAAAGGAAAAAGAATATCTAAAATGACTGGGGGCTTACAAAACAATTATAGAAAGCAATATTTAAATATATCAAAAAGACTGGAAACAACTAATGTTGGTGAGAAAGTGGTGCAAAAGGAACCACATTCATTATTCGTAGAATGTTGCCTGGTTCAGCATCTGGGGAAAACAAGACAGAGACTTCTCAACAAAGTAAAAATCAAACTTTGCAAATGACCTCCCAATTCCACTCCTTGGTATCTATCTCCTAAATACAAAAACAGTACTTAAAGAAATACAAGCACAACTATGTTTATTTCAGTGCTACGTACCATAGATACGATATGAAAACAACCCAAATGTCCAACTACCAGTGAATGGTTAAAGAAGTTGTGATAAATATACATACACATATATACATACATTTATATGAATATATATAAACATATGTAGTGGAATACTGTACAGATGTGAAAAATAAACTTTTGCAATTTGTTGAAAGCTAGATATAATTCTAGGGTATCATATTAGGTGAAATAAGTCAGAAGGAGGAGGACAAATATCTGGTTATCTCACTTATCTGGGGTATATAGAAAAATAAAATAAGGAAATAGTGTCAAATGATGCCAAACATTTTTACATGGATCACAGAACTCAGTTTATCAAGCATTAAGGATAGGGGAGGTGAAATAGGAATAGTGGTGGAAGGATTTGGGACACTGGTGTTGGTAAAGGTATAGTAATCTTATATATCAAATCCATAAATGTCAACCCTATTTTGAGTATCCTACAAAACAACCAGAATATTTACATTCCTTCAATTAGATATAATTTTAAATTCAAAAAGCATTTATAGTACCTCATCGAGTGCTTCCACCTTCTTCCTTAAGATTCCAGAGATGTATCGGATCAGACCCCAGTGACGAATCTCCCCCACTTTACCATACAGTTCAGTTAGTAGCTCTTTGACTGTCACACTTTCTTCATCATAAAACCCAGTGTCCCAGTCAGGTCCTCTGGAATGTTAAATACCGGACTTCATTACTTTTAGTAAAGTCACAGGCAACAGTAATTTCTCATTGCTATAACAGTTAGGCCTGCAGAGATGCTTCTGGACCCCAAAGTCACCATCCAGTTAAAAATTTAACTCCAGCTCTATAACCCCAGTCAAAAAGTGACATCTCCTACTCTACACCACTGCTATACCAGGAGTAGTAAACCACATTGGATGGGATAGAAAGCAGAAGGCAACCAATGTCAATTAAGAAAATACTAACAAATAAAGCATACCCTGTAACAATGTTAGTAATCTCTTATACAGGGGCTTAATAACTCCAGGGTGAGGTACAATAATCTTCACACACTTTCTTCTAAGGAAATCTTTTTTTGGTCATTTTTAGCAAATTAATGATAATAAGCACTGTAGCATTGTTGTCCCATTGTTCATCGATTTGCTCAAGCGGGCACCAGTAATGTCTTTATTGTGAGACTTGTTGTTACTGTTTTTGGCATATTGAATACACCACAGGTAGCTTGCCAGGCTCTGCCATGTGGGCAGGATACTCTTTGTAGCTTGCTGGGCTCTCCGAGACGGACAGAGGAATCGAACCCGGGTTGGCTTCATGCAAGGCAAACACCCTACCCGCTGTGCTATCGCTTCAGCCTGATAACAAGCGATATAAACGAAATCATTTAGGGCCTGCTACTGGGGCAGGCTTAGGTGATGACTGGGAAAATTAGAAATAATGGTGGTGGGAAGGTGTAATTTTGGTGGAATTGTTGTTGGAATATTGAGTGCAATAAATTATTGTGAACAACTTTATAAAACTAAAAACTAAAAAAAAATGCTCTCTAAGCTTATTTCACAGTGATTCAATAAAAATACTCTATTCACTAATCATAAGGGAAATATAAACCAAGACAACAAAAAGATACGACCTCACACCACAGAGACTGCACACATCATAGGGAACAACAATCACCAGTGTTAGCATGGATATGGGGAGAAGGGACCATCATTCACTGCTAGTTGGAATGTCGACTGTTGCAGCCTTTTGGAGAGACAATATGAACTTTCCACAAAAAAATATAAATTGAGCTTCCATATCACTCAGCAACTCTACTCGTGGCCATATCAGGGCTTACCCCTGGCTCTATGCTCAGGGATCACTACTGGCAGGTTTCAAGGAGCCATACCGGGTTGGATCCATGCAAGGCAAGTGCCTTGCACACTATGCTATATATCCAGTCCCTTGGAAGGGCAGAGATTATTTTTAATTACATTTGCTATCACTCAAAATGTTTATCTTCTTTCATTCTTTAAAAATGTAGTTTAGTTAACATGGTTACAGTTGTGTCAACATTTATGGCTTTGATGTAGAAAATCACTGCACCTCCATTATTGCCAAAGTAACCAAGATCCTCCAACACTGCCCTTATATCATTTTTTTTGTTTCTTTTTCTTTTTTTTCCTTTTTTTTTGCTTTTTGGGTCACACCCAGCGATGCTCAGGGGTTACTCCTGGTTTTGCACTCAGGAATTACTCCTGGCAGTGCTTGGGGGACCATATGGGATGCCAGGGATCGAACCCGGGTCGGCCGCGTGCAAGGCAAACACCCTACCTGCTGTGCTATCGCTCTGGCCCCCATGCCCTTATATCATTTTTAACTTGCCTCTTCGATTCCCTTCTCATTCAGAGTTTGGTAATCTCAGTTCTGCAGTCAAAAGTGAAGGGTTTCTTATCATTTGATACTACCTATTTTCTTGTTTTGTTTCTCTTTATAGCCACGTATGAGTGAGATAATCTGGTATTTTCCCTCTGACTTATTCCACTTTAAAGGATGCCCTCCAGTTCCATTCAAGTTGATAGCACAACTTCTTTGTGCGCTGTGCACTGAGGTTGTTACTAGATACTGCTACTGAGCAGAGGTATACAAATAACTTTTTTGAAGTAATGTTTTTGTGTTCTTGGGATAGATACCAAGGAGTCAGACTGCTGGATCCTATGGATTTTCTGTTTTTAATTTTCTGAGAAATTTCTATACTGTTTTCCGTACAGGTTAAACCAGTTTACATTCTGACAACAGTGAATGAGAGTTTCCTTGTTTCGACATCCCAAATCAGCACTTGTTTCTGTAATTTTATGTACAGGCCATTTTAGTAGATGTGAGGTGCTATCTGTGATTTTTGAGTGGCATTTTCTTGATAATCAGTAATGATGAGCATGTTTTCTATATGCCTGCTGGCTATCCTTATATATAGTTCACAAAGTATCCACTGAGCTCTTCTACACATTATTAATGGTGCTAATTTATTTTTGTTTTGTTTTGGTGTGAGACCCAGCTGTGTTCACTCCTGATTCTGAGCTCAGTGATCACCCCGGTGCAGATTAGGGGTCCATATAGAGAGCCAGGGTTCTAATCCAGGTCAGTAGGAGGTAAGGCAAGAGTCTTACCTACTGTACTATCTCTCCAACCCCAAATGGAGCAATTTTGATTGTTGCTGAGTTTTGCAAACATGTATATGTCTTGGATATTAGATACTTGCCAGATGAATAGTGTAAATATTTTCTCCCATTCACCAGTACTAGTTTTTATTGATAGCAATCCTAGTAGTACAAACGTTTTATTTTAGTGTACCCTACTTGTGTACTTTTAAGTTTTGTGTAATATTTAATTTTTCCCTTATAAAATTCTAAATTAAATTTTGTACTATGTGATTTACAGTACTTCTAAATGGTAGTTTCATACATAAAACATTCCAGCACCACAACCTCCACTAGAGTGTCCACTTCCCTCTATCACTGTTCCAGTGTCCTCCCCCATTAGTTTCCTACTAAAGACCATTTCTCAGTTTCTGTTGACTATGGGAATTTATTTCCTAACTATGTTTCTTTATATCACACATATGAAGGAAATCATTCTATATCTGTCCCTCTCCTTCTAGCTTCACTCAGCATAATACTCTCCAGATCCATCTACCCAGCAGCAAATGGTGTACATTCATATTTTTCACAGCCAACTAGCATTCTACTGTGTGTACCATAGTCTCTTTATGCAGTCATCTGTTTTTGGCACTTTGGTTATTTCCAGACTTTGGCTATTGTGAATAGTGCTGCAATGAACATAGGAATGCATAAGGTTTTAGGAATTGAGTTCTTGGGACCTTGACATAAAAGCCAAGATGTGGAAGGTGCTGGGCCATATAGTAACTCAATTCTTAGTTTTTGACAAGTGTCAATACTATTTTCCAGTAAGTTTGGAACAGTTAACATTTCCATCAGCAGTGCATAAGGTCTCCATTTGCCTCACATCCACGTCCGTCAATAGTGGTTGTTTTGATTGTGATGTACGCCAGTCTCACTAATGCGAGATGATAGCTCATTGTTTTGATTTGCATTTCCCTGACAATCAGTGATGTGGAGCATTTTTTCATATAACCTTTGGCCATCTGTATGTCTTCTTTGGGGAAGTTTCATTTAATCTCTTCCCCCATTTTTTATGGGGGTGGGTGTTTTCCCTTATAATGTTCTACCAGTACTTTACATATTTTGGATATTAACTCTTTGTCAAATAAGTAATGGACAAATATTTTCTCCCAGTATGTGGAGTATCTTTTAATTTTCATCCTTTCTTTTGTGGTACAGAAATTTCTCAGCTTGTGGTGCAAAAGCTTCTCAGTACTCCCATTTGTTTATTTTTGTTTCTGTTTCTTTGGATAATAACAGTGAATCACTGAAGATAACTTTAGATTCAATGTCGTGAAGTTTTCTATGTCTTCCACAATATAGCTTATGGATTCCGTTCTGATGTTGAAATCTTCAATCCGTTCAGAGTTGACTTTTGTGCGTGGTATTAGAAAAGAATCTGAGTTCAGTTTTTTTGAATGTGAATGACCAATTTTTCCAACACCTATTGCTAAAGAGGCTTTCCTTGCTTCACATCATTGTTTTGTTCCTTTATCGAAGATTAAATGTATATATGCCCAAGGGTCAGTTTCTGAACTCTTATTTCTAGTCCATTGGTCTGAAAGTCTATCCTTTTTCCAGTTTTGATTACTACAGCTTTATAGTACAGTTTGAAGTTGGGGAAAAAGAATCCATCTTTTCTTCCCAAGATTGCTCTGGCTATCCAGGGAGTTTTATCAGTCCATATAAATTTTGACATTGAATCTGTGTCTTTACTTTTTATTAAACCACTGTGAGGTACACAAAGTTGTTCATAATTGGTTTTGATCATAAAATGTCCCAACACCTGTCTCTTCACCAGTGTACATTTCCCACCATCAACGTTCCCAGTTTCCTTCCTTCTACCCTTAACCACCAGCCTGCCTTTATGGAAGGCACTTTTCTTCTCTCTTTCCTTTTGGGTGTTATGGTTTGCAGTACAGGTACTAAAAGGTTATCATGCATATCCCTTTACCTACTTTCAGCATTCAGCTCTTGTCCACAGTGATCATTGTCATAGTGGTCTCTTCTCTCATCCAACTGCCCTCTCCCCACCGCCCCCTTGTGGCCAAGTGTCGAATCATGAGCCAGTCCTCCTGGCCCTTGTTTCTGCTGGGCTTGGGTAATAGTACTCTAGCAGGCTTTTTATATCTTACAAATGAGTGCAATCATTCCAAGTCTGTCCCTCTCCTTCTGACTCATTTCAGTTAGCGTGATTGTCCATTTTAAAACATGTCGCATGTGTTTTTATAGGAACTAGATTGAATTTGTATAATGCTTTGGGCAAGACTGCCATTTTGGCATTATTAATCCTGCCAATCTATTAACAAGGGGCGTGTTTCCATTTCTTCCTGTCCTCATTTATTTATTTTAGTAGTGATTTATAATTTTCTTTAAAAACTCATCACCTCTTTTGTTAAGCCGATTCCCAGGTATTTGATTTTCCTAAGCACAATTGTGAGTTATTTAATTTCTCTCTTTTATTACATTATTTTCACATAGAAAATCTCTGGATTTTAGCCCATTTATTTTGTAGCCTGTAAGTTTGCTGTACAAGCTTATTGATTCAATGAACTTTTTATAGAGTCATTAGGGTTTCCTAAGTATAATATCATTGCTTTTTTTTCCATTGCTGGGCTGTTGAAGTAAAATCCCTGAATGTACACTGGAAGTAAATATCATGAAGTAGTAGGTTATGCCTCATCAACGTATTTTATGGATTCAAATCTAACATGTAAGTATTTGCTCCATTTGTGTTAAATTTTTGTGTGGTGTGAGATAATGCCCAGTTTCATTATATTGCATGAGGTCACCCAGTTTCCCCAGAAATATATGCCAAAGACACTTCCTTCATTTTATGTTCTTGGCTCCTTTACGAAAACTGCCCATATATCTAAGGATTTATTTATTGGTTCTCAGGTATATTCCTTGCTATGTGTGTCAATTTTTATTCCTAGCTCACACTGCTTTGATTACTATACTTCTAAAGTATAATTTAAATTTGGATAAGTGTGATTCCAATCCTTTTTATCAGGAATTCTATTCAGGGAGTTTTATGGACATCATTATCTTATACCTGATCTTAGAGAAAAAACTTTCAATTTCTCACAATCATTGAGTATGATGACAGTTGTTGTATACAGTTCTTATTATATTGAGGCTGTACCTTCTATCCTGATTTTGTTGAGTTTACATAAAAATCGATTCTGAATCTTGTCAAATACTTTCTCAGCATCTCTATCTAGGACCATATCATTTGGATATTTCATTTTTTATTTGTTGCATTACAGTAATTGGTGTGCTTATATTCAATCATCCATCCATTCTAAGAATAAAACCCACTGATCTATAGTTTTGGGGGTTTGGACAGTTATTTTTTAAAAAATCTGGCTTACGAATTCTGATTGCATAAAATGTATTTAGGAGAAATCTGTGTTCTTTGGTTTTTCTGAAAGTTTTAGCAAAAGGCTATTAGTTATTTATCCATTTTATTCATGAAATTACATAGTCATGGACTGTAAAAAATATAAATGTGCACACGCACGGAAGGGTGATGTGATGTGTGTTCGCGGGCTCTCAGGGCGGCTCTCTCTTGCACTCACCATTCGCGTTTGGTGCTCTCGAGCCACTGTATATGGACCAGATCAGGATGGCTCCTCCTTTGTGCTCTGCTTCTGTGTGTGCCGCTGTGCTCTCTCCTGTCTGTCTCTATATCTCTGATGCTGTCTCTGTCGTCTCTCCTCTGGTCTCTTCCAGTCTCTCTACTGATCTCTCTTCCAATCTCTCCTGCTTCTCTCTGGAGCCCTTCTCACTCTCACTTCTGACTCTCACTCTTACTTCCGACTCTGACGCCCTCCGCTCTTACAGTCTTAGTTTATATAGGAATCACATAGGGTGGTGATACATAGGTGGGTTGAACATTAAAAAAATCAACAAAGAGAGGTAAGACCACTCCTCCAGGAGATTAACTCAAGGATAAAATCTCATCTAAGGTGATCATTCCAGATTACTAGGTGATCTGCTTTAAGGGCGGGATCCCATCCAGGGTATTTTGCTTTCTTCTTTCCTCAGCTAGTTATCCACTTAATAGTTATAGTAACTTTACTTCTAATATTTCTAGCAATGTCATTCTGTAAGAGCACAGTAAGAGATATATCAAACTTAAAATTTGATTCTTCCTGAGGACATCTCACTATATATTCTAGACCACAGTCTAGATAAAAATAAAAAAACTTTTATTTCTATATTTCTGGTTGGTCTGTTCAAAGTTTCTAGTTCTTCATGGTTCAATATTGAAACATTTTATTTTTCTAAAAATGCGTCCATTTCTCCCTAACCCCAGCAGGGTCCGACTCTCTTCGTTACTTTTGGATCATAACAGCATTTGTCTATGACCATGTTCTCAACTTATAGTTGAATATTATGGTGCTTTGGCCTGGCCCATTTTGATGCCAGGGTAGCTCACAGCCTGCCCTGGGTCCACTCAGTCCCTCGTCAGGACACTGCTTTGGGGGTGCTAGGAATTAAGGGCAACTGAGTCAAGAAAGCAGATGCCCAGGAGTAAATATTATTCAGAGTCAATCAATTCCGAAGTTACAAGAGCATAATATTAACTGTCTTCCTGTGTCCACACAGAAAGGACATTCATTGCTTTAAGGTAAACTAAGTTCCCTGCGGCAAGGCTGAAAGGATAAACCCAGTGTTATACTACAATGGACTTTCATTCCTGGGAACCTTTTATTTCTATACTTCTGGTTGGTCTGTTCAAGGTTTCTAGTTCTTCATGGTTCAATATTGAAACATTTTATTATTCTAAAAATGCATCCATTTCTTCTAGGTTTTCAAAATTACAAGCATATTCATCTGTATGTACATAATAATACTCTCAACATAATTTGAATTCGTATGCTCTCATTTGCAAATTTATCTGTTTCATTTTTCACTTCTGATTCTTTTGTTTGAGTTTATTTTTTTCTACACCTCTTCTGAGTTGGGGGATACTCCTGACTGTGATTGGGAGTCACCCCTAGTCATGCTCAGGAGACCATATGGTACCAGGGATTGAAGCTAGGTTTCTCACATGGAAAACACACACTGAGCTCTTCTAGGTATCTCTCTGGCCCCTAAGTCTTTTTTGTTTATTTTATTTTTGAGCCAAACACATCAGTGCTCAGAAGTTACTCCTGGCTTTGCATTTAGGAATCACTCCTGGTGGGGTCAGGGGACCATATGAAATACAGGAACTCAAACCTGGATCAGTTATGTGCAAATCAAATGCCTTACCCGCTGTACTATCTCTTTCCTCACCCCCTGCCTCCTCGAAAACCATTTGTCTTTTTTATCAGTTTTATATCTTTTTCTCTAGATAAAGGAGCAAATGATTTATCCAGTTTATAGATACTTTTGAAGAATAGCTCTTGGTTTCACTGATATTTTAAACTGTGCCTTTAGCTTCTATTTCATTTATTTTTAATCTTTTATTATTTCCTTCCTATTTACTTTTAATTTTGCTTATCTCTCCTTTTCTGGTTCCTTTTGGTGTATACTTAGATTGTTTATTTAATATGTTTTTGTTTATAAGTGTAGGACTACTTACTAATGAGCTTTCCTCTTATCACTTTTGCTGCATCCTTACTGTCTAATAATTCATTTCTTTGCTTTTATGGATCCCAGGATAATTTTAAATTTCTCCTTTGATTTCATTATTGAATCAAGTGTTCCTGAGAAGCTTGCTGTTAAGTCTCCTGTTCATTTTTCCCTGTGTTCTTTTTCTTGTTTCTATTCTCTCATACCAATAAAAAGTATAAATAACAGGATTATAAACAAAAATAATGCTAGGAGAGCCAGGCAAGCTACCAAGAGTATCTCGCCCGCACAGCAGGGCCTGACAAGCTACCCATGGCGTATTGGATATGCCAAAAACAAGTCTCACATGAAGATGTTACTGGTGACCACTCGATCAAATCGATGAGCAACAGGATGACAGTGACAGTGACAGTCAATAGACATAGTAAACCAAGCTCTCAACTTTTCCTTATTTTTTTCCACAGTGGATATTGGTATTCCAAGTATATAAGTAACCATGCAGTCTATCTTGCATGATCAATTCATGCAAATTTAAGGAGAATTTAGGGTTAAGACAGATGTATGCAGAAGCTAGTATATCCAGGAATAAATGAAGGAAACTCACACAAAGAGCAAGAAAATTGGTTATCAACCATGGATCATCTGTAACTATAGGAAATATATCTTCATCCATGTACAATTTCATTCCTTTCATTCTCAACTGCCCTTTTTCAGTTTTCATTTAAGTTAAAGTTATTCCTTTTGGCCCCTTATCTCTTTGCATTTCTCTGTATTGTGCCTGGCTCTTCAGTAGTGAACAGATATTTGTTGAATAAAACATCTACCCCATTGGAGAAATAAAGAAAGAAGGGCATCAAAATGATAATCCCATGTACTTTTTTGGTCAGTATCACTAAAGAAGCATTACTGGGTAACACTTGGACAAAGCTGCATGAACAATATCCATGTTCACAGCATGAGATTAGCCAAAGGCTTATTTTAGATGTATATTATACCAACCCAAAAGGGAAGAGGGGAAAAGCATTCCCAGGGAAGATGGAAAGAAGAGGTTACATGTTTAGGTGATGTTCCCAATAGCACTATATCTCCGAGAGAGATGAATGATAGCAGAGTAACTTGAGGTATTTGTGGAACAAGGATAGAAGATGGAGACTATTTTAATGCATGGGTTCCCTAAACAGTTAAAAATCTACTTGGGGTCCTGGAACAGTGGGTAGGGCTTTTGAGTCATACACAGCTGACCCATGTTTAATTCCCAGCATCCCATATGGTCCCCCAAGCTCTGCCAGGAGTAATTCCTGTGTGCAGAACCAGAAGTAATCACTAAGCAATGCTCAGTGAGGTCAAACACAAAAAAAATATTTTAGGTACTTTTAATAGAAGTGGTGCAGAAAAAATTGGCTTTGGTGCTAGGGGCTTTCTAGCTGACTAAACATCTAAAAAACTTTTTCAATCAATCATTAAACCCTGTAATCTAATGGAAAGGATTGGGGCTTTATACATTATACCCAGAGTCAATAAAAGTTCCAGATACCTATTTGACATTCCTTGACATGATCCCAGTAGTGGGTAGATAGAAATTTCTCTGCCTCATCACAGCTGGGAAAGAGGAAATGTGGGCTTCTCATTGTCTTTGCTGATATAAGTGTGGCTACAAGGTTTTCTATGGCGTTTAACTGGCATAGATTGGTCACTAAAAGTTGCCAGTCTTACTTAGCTGTACCTTTCCTAATCCTTTGTCTAGAAAGATGAAGTTTTTCTTAGTACTTTCATTGTTTGTGCACAGTGTTGCTAGGTTCTGGCTTCTCCAGCATTAAATGCAAGACACATGAAGCAAAAAAAAAAGTAATACTGGCAATCCTGGGTAACTATACAGCTACATACCCAGAGAAATGACTCAATACACTGAAAACATGAGATTCGAGCTATAATCACCAAATTTATAAATAGACTATCAAGGTGTCAGGGAGCTGGGGAGAGGGACATGGGAACACTGGTGGTGAGAAATTGACTCTGGTGGTAAGATTGGTGCTAGACCATTATATTCCTAAAACTCAACAATCAATAACGTTGCAAATGGTTATTGATATTTAAATATTTAAATTTTTTATTTTTAAATATTTTTAAAATATTTAAAAATTAAATATTTTTAATTTAAAGAATCACGATTCTTTAAATTAAAAATACTGAAAGACGAAAAACAGGGTTGAGTGATAGAACAGAAGGTAGAGTGTTTGCCTTGCATGTGGCTGACTCAGGTTCAATTCCCAGCATCCCATATTGTTCCCTGAATCCTGACAGGAATGATTCCTAAGCACAGAGCCAGGAGTAAGACCTGCACACTGCTACATGTGGCCCACCCCACAAAAAATAAAGGATAAAATCTTGGATCTTACAACACTGTCATTCCAAAAACTCTAATATTATCCGCCAGTATTCTTTCTTCTCTCCACATTCCAACATCTTGTTATGTTACATTTGTTATATAGATAATGTCTTCATGTACTTAACAGGTTCAACAGAAATAAGTACATCTGCTATTTTCTATATAGAATCAGAAGTCTCATTGTGGTTATGTCTTAAAAGATTCGTTGTATTTTATAAATACTATTGAAATATTAATCTGATATTTTCTTCAAACTAAATCAGGGTAAGGCAGAGTAAGAATATAGGTGTGACAAGGTTTAGCATGTGCTTATAACTGTTTTGGCTAGGTGATGAGTCCAAATGTTTGTTATATTTTGTCTACTTTTGTATAAGTACAAACATTTTATTATAAAAAGGAAGAAAGAAATGCTACCATTCCCCTTTCCCTTATAGCCAATATCTGGACAAGCTGGTAAGAATGTGTAAGGTGTGGATGAGAATCTCCACCCTGATCTCATCTGAGAATCATAATAAAAATCCCAAATACTAACTCCCTTCCCTGCACATTCAAGTTTCATTTGGAGAAATCTGGAGTCATGCTCCATTCTCCAGAAAGTTCCATGATGTGAGAAATAGATTCAATACCTCATATATATATATATACATATATATGTATACATATATATGTATATATATATTGGGACAGCCTTACAAACTTCCCATGGTGTATTCATATGCAAAATCCAGTAGTAACAAGCTGGATCTCATTCCCCTGACCCTGAAGAGCCCACAGTGCAACATCATTAGGAGGGCTGAGTCGAGATAGACTTCTAAGATCTCAGGGAAAGGACGAAATGAGATGTTACTGAGCCCGCCCGAGAATCAGTGATTAACGGGATATCGTGATCATGATACATAGATATATATGACATCAGATATATAAAAAGTTTCATGATATAAGAAATAGATTCAACACCTCATATATATACATATGTATGACATCAATATAATTTGGTTTCAATACTGATATGACATCATCAACACTGAAACCAAATTTAGGAGGACTTCCTTCTGCTTGATTAGAGTAATAGAAATACAAATAAATGAGGAAGAATAAGTTCAGAGAGGTAAAGATGGGGTAAGAGAGAGGTGCCTATATATAATGATTTTATCAGGGTGCTTGCACATAGCAAACGTTGAAAAATGCTAGCTTCTTTCTCTGTAAGCCTACATATTCTCATCTTTTTGAGTTAAGAATTTTTTGTTAAAAAGAACAAAAGCAACCGGTGTTGACGCGGATGTGGGGAGAAAGGGACCCTCCTTCACTGCTGGTGTGAATGCCGACTGTTTCAGCCCTTTTGGAAAAATAGTATGGACAATTCTCAAAAAATTAGAAATTGAGCTCCCATTTGACCCAGCTATACCACTTTTGGGAATATATTCTGGAGAGGAAAAGAGTATAGTATAAATGACACCTGCACTTGAATGCTCATTGCTGCACTGTTTACAATAACCAAAATCTGGAAAAAACCGGAATGCCCAAGAACAGATGACTGGTTAAAGAAACTTTGGTACATCTACACAATGGAATACTATGCAGCTGTTAGAAAAGATGAAGTCCTGAAATTTGCATATAAATGGATGAACATGGAAAGTATCATGTTAAGTGAAATGAGTCAGAAAGAGAGGGAGAGACATAGAAAAATTGCATTCATCTGTGAAATATGAAGTAACAGAATGGGAGACTAACACCCAAGAATAGTAGAGATAAGGACCAGGAGGTATACTGTATGGCTTGAAAGCCAGCCTCACATGCTGTGGGAAAAGGCAGCTCAGATAGAGAAGGGAACACTAAGTAAAGGGTATTTGGAGGACCAGCTCGGGTTGGGAGATGCGAACTGAAGGTATACTATAGATCAAACACAATGGCCACTCAATGCCTCTAGTGCAAACTACAACACCCAAAAGGAGAAAGAGAACAAAAGGGAATGCCCTGCTATAGAGGCGTGGTGGGGTGGGGGGCAGGGGGTGGTAGTGGTGGAAGGGATTAGAAATTGAGGGATTAGAAATTGAGGATCATTGGTGGTGGAGAATGGCCACTGGTAGAGGGACAGGTACTTGATCACTGTTATGACTGAAATGCAAACACGAAAGTTTGTAAAAATCTGTAAACTGTACCCCATGGTGATTCAGTAATAAAAATCTTTTTTAAAAAAGTAAAATATAAATAAATAAATAAAATTAGTTTGGGTGGAAAAAGAAAAGAATTTTTTGTTTATCTGATGCTTTTACCAAATAGTGGAAGCTATTAGTGGAAAACCATAAGACTGATAATAATAGTTGTCAGTTACTGTTTCAGAGACTGCAGATACATCATAATCTTTGCAATAACTATGAGAAACAACACTTCAATTTTTTTAAGTGTTTTGAAATTACAGTTTTGAAATTACATAGTGGGGTAGACTGAAAATATTGCACGCAAATCCAGATCAGTGAGACTCCAACACTGGGCCATTTATACACTTCTGTAAACAGTAAAGCAGAGTGAACAGTAAAGCAGTAAAGCAATATCAAACACTTACTTCATTGTATATAACATGTAAAGGATATCAGCTTGCTCCTGCAGGCTCGACGTCTCCTTCAGCTGTACAACCAGTGCTCTGAAGTCCACCTCCCCAGACTGTTCCCTAGGAAGGTGTTGCTCTACATGAATAGAGGGAACCTATGGTTTGAGAGAGGATAAAAAATTCAGTTGCCAAGGGCTCAACTTAAAATAATGCTCTAGTGTGCTAAGCTTTTTCTTTCTAAATTTGAACATAATGTTCCCTGTATTTCAAAAAAAACAAAATGAAACATTCAACACTTATGTATAGCAATCATTGTTTTAATCTTCCTGAAAAAAAACTGCACATTTTAAAATCGAACTTGAGGGCCAGAGAGATAGTAAAGCAGGTAATGAGCTTGCCTTGTATGCAGCTAACCTGAGTTCAATCCCTAACACCGCACATGATCCGCAAGCACTACCAAGAATGTGATTCCTGACAACAGAACCCTCAGAGCAGCCCTGAGCACCATTGGGGTTGATCCAAAAATCAAAAAACGGTGAGCCAGAAAGAACATATATCCTTAGCAGAGAGGCATTTTTTTACACAAATCAAAACAACTAGTTTTATTATTTTCCATAAGCATGGCGGTGTTGCAGAAAAAGGTAACTGAAATATTGCATCCAGGCACAAGTTTACCTGGTTCTCTGATGAGGAGTCAGGAGTATCAAGCAAGTTGAATGAAGGCCATGAATATTGAAATATCTTTGTAGGAACATACTTGTTAACATCTGCAAGTGACATTAATGGGAAAGATTACAAAATTAGGAAACTAATAATAATTCACAGTTGATCTCAGCAATACACTAGATTTTATAGAATAAAATTTTTTAAATGTATGCTTTCTTAGAAATAGTGAATAAAAAATGAATAAATTATTAAAAGAATATCCAATTAATAAACATATTTGAATGGAATATTATTACAATAATAGCAGAAAAACAGTTAAGATATTGAATTCTACTGATATAGGAAATACCACAATAGTGACCCCAGGTTCCCTCCCAAAAACAACTCTGACTCCTTAAAAGATACATTTTTAAGCTTAATTATTGTAGTTTGGCTCCCATGCTTTCATATTTTCTTGTGGATAGTGTTTCATTGTGTCTATATACCACAACTTTTACTCCACAGTGTCTAAATAATTTTATGTGGAATTTTAAAATACCACACTAATACTATCACTGACAGTTTGGTAGAATACCATGCATAATAGAAAGAACTCAATGATGTTTATACTTTATAAACTTTTCCAAGCAAATATCTGGCAGGTGAATCCAATAGCTAGTAGTTTAATTCACTTGCAAATAGACAGATGGATGATAACAAATTTTAGAGTATTTTTGGATCTGGTTCTGGTCTTAGGATATTTAATTTTATATGTTACAATAAGAATAAGTTTTCTTAGGTCATAGGATACAAAAACATCTTTTTTTGCTGAAATCTACATGATTTTGCTTAAGATTTTACTTACAGTTCATACTTTACAGTAACCTCAAAGGAGGTATTTGTCATTTCTATCACTTTATATTAAAAAGAAATTAGAAACCTTAAATAACTGTTCAAAATACAAACAGAATAGCAGAGCTGGGAATTGAGCTCGAGTTTCCTGATCCACAATTTAGAAACATAACTAACAAAAGGTTATCTCTGCATAAACCCTTTGTACACGGAGAATACTCAGTATGTTAACCATTGATTCAACTATTTTAAATGTCAAATATATCCTCAATGGTCATGTTTGATATCTTTAGTTAATAATGTGTTAATAAAGTATTATACAGCAAGAATATTTATTCAATTATTCTTATCATCTATAAAATGTTGATATTTAGGTTCTCCAGGTGTGCCTAGGAAGTCTTTCCCTTCTTTCACATGTAGTTAATATAGAAGAAGATTGAACACTTTTAAGAACCATGATCACTCCTGAAAATAATAGAAAAAGAGAGTGGTCATTGTGAGAGGAATGGCAATTTTGTTGAAGAGTAAGAGTAAGCTATATATTTGACAAACATAGCTCTACACTGTTAGAACAACTGACTACAAAAGTCAGATGATCTAAGGAACCAAATGTAACTTAGTTAAGGGAGAGTATTTCCTATGCCAGTATTTCCTATGCCATTTTAATTAATTAATTTCTTTGTTTTGGGGGGCCACCCCTGACGATGCTCTGAGGTTACTCCTGGCTCTGCCCTCAGGAATTACTCCTACTGGTGCTCAGAGGACCATATAGGATGCCGGGGACTGAGAGGTATGCCTGTTAGGTCACATGCAAGGCAAGCGCCCTACTCCTGAACTATCACTCCAACCCCAATATGACAGTTTTAATAGTTCTCAAATACTTCCTCTTTAAAAAATAAAATTGTTTACAAAGGAAAACCAAACTTTCCACCATTTTAATACTTAGGTGTTAAAATTAAATATGCTTTATGTCTCCTGTTTTGCCTCTTCTTAATATACTACTGCTTAGATATGACTATGTAGCACCATGCACAGTAAAGTTATACCTAAATACATATATTTCACAAAAAAAACTGGGGGTCTAATGTGTTCTGAGTACTGCTCAAGATGCTGGAATAGGTGCTGGAGAGACAGTAGAGAGGTTAAGGTACATACCTTACATGTGGGCTGGAGCGATAGCACAGCGGCAGGGCGATCGCCTTTCACACGGCAAACCCGTGTTCGATTCCGCCGCCCCTCTCGGAGAGCCCGGCAAGCTACCGAGAGTATCGAGCCTGCGTGGCAGAGCCTGGCAAGCTACCCATGCGTATTGGATATGCCAAAAACAGTAACAATAAGTCTCTCAATGAGAGACGTTACTGGTGCCCACTCGAATAAATCGATGAGCAACGGGATGACAGTGACGGTGACCTTACATGTAGCTGACCCTGTTTCCATCACCAGCATTATATGGTTCCCTGAACACCACCAGCAACAGCCCTGGAGGCCCCCTGTACACCTGGTCGGTATTCCCAGCCCCACAGGGGCTGAGAAGCATCATCTCCTTGGGCCTCAAATGGCCCAATTAACGAAGAATCACCAGAAGGGGCTGCAGGGTCCCTGAGCACTGCTTGGGAGGCCTCCCTCCCACAAAAAAAAGAGATGGTAGTAATACAGCAAATGAAAGAAAATCCTTGATTACTCTTTTCTGGTCATGCACACTCGTCCCCATTGACTGACTAGTGAGTCACAGCAGTACTCACTCTGTACATGCAGCTTCTGGCTCTCAGTTACCAAGGACATTAAGTCACACGTCGGTTGGTCAGCAATTCGGAACCGATCTAGCTTTTCCTTCCGTAAAGCAGGGGCTTGTTTAGGATAGGGAGCCGTGTGTGCTAAAATCTGATCTATATACCGAGCAACTTCATCACTACAGCGTGCTGTAAGTTTAGTGGGGAGAGAGGAAAGAGAAAAAATGAGCACTTAGATTACGTCATTATCTACCGCAGAAAACACAATGACTATCTCCTGCGTCAAGAACACAGTGTCAGAAGGAGTTTGTATGAGCTCTTGGAGAGAAAAAATTGTCCATGGTCATTGTACCATTCAGGGCCGTTTCAATTCAGAAACCATGGCAATTAACTACGACCCACCTATTATTTATATTGCTGAGGTAAATTTGGACCAATGAAAGTGGCATCAACTTACTCTAGGACAGGTACAACACATATTTCATGTTGCATATTGCATGTTGAGAATAAACAAAATCTAAGCACATTGGCCAGGGATCTAGCTCAGTGGTCATACTGCTCTTGACTTGCATGTATGAGGCCCTGAGTATGATCCCTGGCACCGCAGAAAACAACAACAGCATCCAAAAACCCCTTATTATTTCAAACGTTTTGCATTTGTCTGTGATGACTTTCAAATCCCACCAGAATAAGGATAAATGTGGGAAAGGGTGGGAATTGGCAAAAAAATAATCTTGCAGCAAATATCAAGACTAGCTAATAACAGATTTTTCAATGTCAGCTCCAATTGTTGAGAAAAAAATTATGTCCTCCTAGTTCTAATGTTGGTCTTTTTATTCAATTCATTATCAACCAAATACTTGTTGACTACTATATACCAAGTAGTACACAAATTGCTGGAGCTTCAAAGATGATGAAAACATATATTATCCCTCATCTTTTAGAGATTCATCATCATCCTATAACATTATATCTGATTACAAATAATATCTTATTATCTTATTATCTGCTTATTATTATTATATGCTTAATATTAGACTGTACATAAAAATTCACGTTTATATTTGGAAAAACTTAGTGTTTGGATTGATACTGAGGTCTTATCAGTCACAATTCATCATAATGGAATTTTAATATCTTTGACGATCTCTTCAAATACCTCTCCAAGTTCCGATGTGACCTGGTAAGCAATAACCATATATCTTAAGACCACTGTTCAGTAAACCCTGAGGTGGGAAAGTGATTCACAGTAACATTTAATAATATATATCATTAAAACATGTTTTAGAAAGTAGTCCAAGAGAATAAATCCTAAAGATGAATAATTACAACCACACCTAGAATAGTACAATATACACAATTATGTATATACCTAATATATGATTATTGTTGCTTGTTTTTTGAAAACTTAAACTTAACCCAAACAGATATGAATATTTTATTTTTCATATATAAAGGGGTGATCTTTAATTCAAATTATCATTCCAGGAAAGAAATTCAAACTATTTTAGAGCTCATGAAAACAAACATAGGGGCAGGAGAGATAGCACAGTGGGTAAGATGCTGGCTTTGTAGACGGCTGATCCAGATTCAATACTAGTAGCCCTATAGTCCCTCCGAACCATCCAGATGTGATCCCCGAGTGCAGAACCATGAGTAAGCCCTGAGTACTGCCAGTGTGCCCCCTCACAAAATAAAACAAATAAAAACAAATACAGAGTAAATTCATTGGTACTTAACGTGAGTATACTATGCACAAGCAATAATTCAGGGCTTCTGACTGCTAATATGTTAATCTACCTTACTTTTCAGTATATTTTTGGGAGATCTGGGGAGGGCACATCCAGCAATATTCAGGGGTTTCTTCTGGCTCTGCATTCAGCAATCACTCCTGGCGGTGCTCAGGGAACCATATGAGATGCCAGGGATAGAACCCGGGTTAGTGGCATGAAAGGGTCAAGTGCCTTACTCACTG
Organism: Sorex araneus; assembly: GCF_027595985.1. Taxonomy (NCBI): domain Eukaryota; kingdom Metazoa; phylum Chordata; class Mammalia; order Eulipotyphla; family Soricidae; genus Sorex; species Sorex araneus. The sequence continues at coordinate 139,343,253 of NC_073313.1, read as the reverse complement.
TACTATAGCTCCATCCCCAACACACCTTTATTAAAAGAGATTTTGTTCCTCAACATATAGGCTCAGACACCAGGCAAAAAATGAATTTATGAAAATTTGCTTATAAATGGATGAACATGGAGAGTATCATGCTGAGTGAAATGAGTCAGAAGGAGAGGGACAGATATAGAATGACTGCACTCATTTGTGGAACATAAAAAAATAGTATGAGACTCATGGCTGGAGAGATAGCACAGCTGGTAGGGTGTTTGCCTTGTACGCGGCCAACCCGGGTTTGATTCCCAGCACCCCATACAGTCCCCTGAGCACCGCCAGGAGTAATTCCTGAGTGCATGAGCCAGGAGTAATCCCTGTGCAGCACCAGGTGTGATGCAAAAAATAATAAATAAATAAATACATAAATAAACATAGTATGAGACTAACACTCAAGGACAGTAGAAACAAGGGCCAGGAGGACTGGTCCACAGTTGGAAGCTTTCGACATGTGGTGATGGTGGGGAGGGCAGTTAGGATAGAGAAGGGATCACCAATAGGACAATAATAGTTGTAAATGATCACTCTGAGTGTGATGAAAGCAGGTAAAGGGACAAATATGATAACCTTTTAGTACCTGTATTGCAAACTGTAATGCCAAAAGGGAAGGCGAGAGATTGGGGGAAAGGAAGGTGAGGGGCGGCAGGGAAGGGGAAGGGTAGGGAAGAGAGGGGAGGGGAATGAAGGGGAGGGAGAGGAGGGAAGGGGCTGTCAAAGTGGCACGCTGGTTATGGGGGGTTAGAACACTGTATGCCTGAAACCCAAAACAACTTTCTAACTGTATCTCAGTGATTCAACGAACAACATGAAAAATATAAGCTTGAAGTCAAATATTCAGATAGCAAAAGTAGACATATCAGTAACTAAGTCCAAAGGAATTTCTGCTGGAAGTTGCATCATTGCAAGCTAGTACCTCTCTGCTATTTTATATGACAAATGAGTGAAATCTTTCTATGTCTGTCTCTTTCTTTCTGACTCATTTCACTCAACACGATACTTTCCATGTTGATCCACTTATAAGCAAATTTCATGACTTCATCTTTTCTAACAGCTGCATAGTATTCCATTGTGTAGATGTACCAAAGTTTCTTTAACCAGTCATCTGTTTTTGGGCACTCTGTTTTTTTCCAGATTGTGGCTATTGTAAACAGTGCTGCAATAAACACAGAAAACCTCACGGCCACTATCGTGGCCACACGACCTCATATCTCTTCATTCCCAGCAATGGAAAACAAATTATCAAATGCTTCCTTTCCAGCAGGTCCGACTTTGGGGGGGAAACTCCAAACAATAATAGTGAGTTCTTTGTTGAAATACTGAATGTAATCAAAGTAAAGAGAAAGTAAAGTGAAATTTATCAGCTACACAGGTGGGGTGGGGGGCTAGGGAAGTGGGGGTGTGGGGGGAGGTTTACTGTGGTTCTTGGTGGTGGAATATGTGCACTGGTGAGTGGATGGGTATTCGAGCATTGTGTAACTGAGACTTAAGCCTGAAAGCTTTGTAACTTTCCACATGGTGATTCAATAAAAAAGGAGGCATATCATGTTTTAGATAGCGAGAAAAATAATGTTCTCTTTATATGCCTTTGGGATTCTCACAATGTAATGTTTGTCCTGCGTAGGCCATAATTTTAATGCTGTATGTTTTTTTGTCAATCATCTTTAATATACGTCCCACAGTGCTGGCTCAATATATTATCTTTCTATTCCAAGCAGTCAATTAAATTTGTTGGAGTTTACCTGTCTAGTTTGCAATCACAAATAACAGGCATACTGGATAGTCTTTTAAAACTAACATGAGTCTCTACCGATATTCTTATCTGTTCCTACATTATTATGTAAAATATAAACTGTTGTATTTTATGCTATTTAATGTCAAAAACATTATATGTGTATTTTTACTTATTACACATTTGGTTAAATATCTCTCACTCACCATTGCCTCCTCCGATTTTAAAATCATCCCCCATATTATATCCAGAATACAAATTAGAAAATAGAAAATTTCCTCAACCTTAGTAAGGGACAGTTCAATTGAAAACAAACACCATACGAATCCGGGCCAACAACACCAGGGATCCAGACGGAGGAGGTACAGCTGGCACACCTTCTCCGGATGGAGCCCTGGCGACACTGAGAAGCAACTAACACGGCTCCGAGTTGCGGGACTGGAACACATCCGAGCCACGGGGGCACACTGGAGTGGGGCAGCGCCTGCCCGAACTCCAAATGGTCCCGGCCACCGGAAGTCCCGCCCTCGACCCACCCTCGGCACCATCTTCCCACCTTCAACAGAGAAGAGGCCAGGCAGTCTGGTGAGCAACGCGGCCGGAGAAATGCTCCGGACCCGAATCCAGGCCAACAACACCAGGGATCCAGACGGAGGAGGTACAGCTGGCACACCTTCTCCGGATGGAGCCCTGGCGACACTGAGCAGCAACTAACACGGCTCCGGGTTGCGGGACTGGAACACATCCGAGCCGCGCAGCCACTATCGTGGCTGCGCGACCTTTTCTAAAAACTGAAAACATACATTCGTTTAATGACAAACCAATTATCAAATGCTTCCTTAGTAGAGCTGTCTTCCTTGGGGGGAAACTCCAACAACAATAGTGAGTTTTGTTTTGCAATATGGAATGTAATCAAGGTAGAGAGAAAATGAAGTGAAATTCATCAGTTACACAGTTGGGGGGGGCTGTGGCGGGGGGGTATACTGGGGATTTTGGTGGTGGAATAGGGGCACTGGTGAAGGGATGGTGTTTGAATATTGTATAACTGAGACATAAACCTGAAAACTTTGTAACTTTCCACATGGTGATATAATAAAAATTTTAAAAATTAAAAAAAAAAAAGAAAACAAACACCATAGACTATTAGATCAGAAACCAAAGGGAAATGCACAAATAAAAAATAAAGCTAAACCCAAAGTAGAAATTTCAGTGTTACAGCAGGGTGATACTGTTAGCAGCATCAAGTATTAATAAAGAAGATACAAAAAAGTACTTAGTTTTATTCTCCAGGAAGGCTTCTGTAAAGTCGGCTTACCGTTACTGGTGGGATCACAGCTGTTCATCCAGTCATCAGGCTCTAGCTCGCTATAGCTGTATTCATCATCTCCACCGTAAAGCTTACTCTCAGGTCCAGGGTCCATAAAACTCAAATGTGCACAGCAAGATGTTGTCAAAAACTCTGACAGCTTACCTATTTGAATCCTGGCAATTAGAAGGTTAAGTAGAAAGCAAAAAATCAGAGGAAATTCATCTTAAAACAACACAGTTTAATGAAAAAGGATACGAGGATGTTTGTATGGTAAAAACTAATGTTTATAGACTAAGAAATTTTGAAATAATGAAATTATATGGCACTTCCATAAATTATGGCATATGTTAGTGTATAATTATGAATTTATAACACATCAGTAGGTCTGTTTTTTTCTTTTCCACTTCCAGGTACTATGTTGCTATCTATGACAAACAAAAGGTTACAAATTTGCACCGGCAACGGAAGACAAAATGAAGATAAATCATCATGAAACCATCATATCACTAGTAAATACTCAAGAGAAGGCCATTTAAAAACGAAATGTGCTAGTGGGAAAATTTTATAACTTATACATTCTAAGCCATATCTGTTATTTATAAAGCCAGTTGCAAACCCAAAGGCAAAGAAGTCAGTAGCACTAACTTTCTTTTGGGGGATTGGGAGGTAGTTTCCTGAGTCCACAAATAACATGCTTCAGAGTTTACTTCTGACTCTATGCTCAAGGATTACTTATCTATAGTTCCAGGGATTGAATTGGCATTAGCCACATGCAACATAAATGCCTTACCCTTGGTATGTACTATTTAGCCCCAGCAACACTAATTTTTTAAGGACATCAGCCTAAAGAACTTCCAATGACCAAATTTTACATAATTTTAACACTGAAAAAGATTAAAGGAATTGACCATGACATACTTATAAATCTGTACTGACACTAGAATTACAAAACAAATGATGGTAAGAAAATGGTCTCTATATTCCAGAAGGATTCAAACTAATAAACGTACAAAAGGGATAAGGTATCATTTTCAGCCCTGTTAGTAATACGTTCACCGCTGGAGGCTAAGATCATTTTGACAAGAATGTTGGGGAATGGAAATTGAGAAACTGGGCAGATAGTGCTTTAATTAAATGATTAAATTAGTCCTCACTGTTATGTGACAAACCAGAGCCATGTGCCTCCTGATATAATTCACTGCAAAGAGCACAATATCACATAGATACTATTCATGTAATATAATAGATCAATATAACATATAGACAGAATCCAGTCATAAGCAAATACATAGACAAATCCAAATTGAGAACCACTCTACAAAAAAACACCAAATTTCTTCAAAATTATAGTGGAAAAAAAAGTCAAGAAATATCTTTCTTTTTTTTTTAATTTTTTTTTCTTTTTGGGTCACACCTGGCGATGCACAGGGGTCACTCCTGGCTTTGCACTCAGGAATTACCCCTGGCCGTGCTCAGGGGACCATATGGGATGCTGGGATTTGAACCCGGGTCGGCTGCGTGCAAGGCAAACGCCCTACCCGCTGTGCTATCTCTCCAGCCCCAAAAGTCAAGAAATATCAACAAAATTCAGATGAGGAGTTATTCTAGATTAAAAGACAACAATGAACCATAACGACTAATGATAATGTACGATCTGTGATTAGGTATAAATGTTGGATAAACACCTATAGAAAAACTTCATTGGGAAAACTGGAAGTTTTGAGTATGAACACTATATTAGATGATGGTATTCAATACTAAATTTCTCAAGTGTGGTCATTATATCATAGCTATGTATAAGAAAATTTCTGTTAAACATTAAACTCTGTGTGAGAATGTGCATAAAAACAAGAGAAAGAGAGGAGGCAGTAAAGAAGATAAGGGATAAAGAGAAGAAGAAAGGAAGAGTATGAGAGAGGAGTAAGAAGAAAAGTGCTTACCATAACGGTAGGTGGTGGGACGGGATGGGGAGACGGGAATGGAGGGAAACTGGGACCATTCATGGTGGGAAAATTACACTAGTGAAGGGACAGGTGTTAGGAACATTGTATGACAGAAATCCAATCATTACAAATTTGTAAACATGTATGTCATTATGATTAAATTTAAAAAATAACAAATTCAAATAATGAATGTATGGTGAGAGAAAATTTAAACTAGTGAATCCTAAGGAAAGGTGACATGACATTCAATGATACTGACACATGTCTGTAGCTTGACATTTTTCAAAATAAAGGCTTGGGAAATTAGAAAAGAAAATAAGTCATAAGCAATAATCCAATTACCCTTTAAAAACAATGTGTTTTCTGGTCCACTGAATTTATGAAGTTTTTTTTTTTTTTTTTTTTTTTTTTGCTTTTTGGGTCACACCTGGCGATGCACAGGGGTTACTCCTGGCTCTGCACTCAGGAATCACCCCTGGCCGTGCTCAGGGGACCATATGGGATGCTGGGATTTGAACCCGGGTCGGCCGCGTGCAAGGCAAACGCCCTACCCGCTGTGCTATCTCTCCAGCCCCTTGTTTTTTTTTTTTTGAATTTATGAAGTTTAAGCAAAGAATAGGGTGGGAGAAAATTTAGCTGTCCGCTCTAACATTAAATTCTTTGAACCGATCTATTAAACATGAGATCCTCTTTGTAAGTTGTGGCTTTGTTGTTAAAAGAAGAGAGAAAAATATTGCAAGTCTACCATTGCTCCCAATTTCCAACTTCATTCATTTCTCTCAAGAGTATGTAATGATCACTTACCTTGCACCACCAAAGTAGCCATCTTTCATTTTTCGGAGTGCTGCCAGGATACTTGAATTCAAGTTAACTCCATCATCATCTTGAAAAAAAGATAATTTTAAAGCAATCTTTGTGGTTTTAATCTTGACATAAGAGGACTATTTCAATTATTTAAAATTAACATTAGCAGTGATAGTACATAGATCCCCTGCATTTCAATAATTTACCCAAAGTCATCAACACTGCAGAATGAAATTTCTAGCGAGAATTAGGCACTAAAAAGATAGAAAAACACTTCTTGACATCTACTCCAAGGACCCCCAAACACTATTTTAAATATACATTTATAAAAATAACTCCTATAACAACAACAACAAAAATAATATATTCATTGTAGCACTATACACAATTTGCCAAGATCTGGAAACAACCTATATGCCCAAGAACAGACAAACAGCACAAATCAATTGTGGTTTAAGGGCCAAAGAGACGGTACAGCAGGTAAGGCACTCGCCTTCCCTGCAGCTAACCTACAGCTGACCCATGTTTGATCCCCAGCATCCCATATGGTCCACTAAGTCATGCCAGGAGTGATCCCTGAGCACAAAGCCAGGAGTAAGCCCTGAGCACTGATATAGCCCAAAAAACAAAAAGAGAATAAAATGAAAGAAAATGAGGAATACACACATAATGGAACACTAGTAACCCATAAGAAGAGATAAAATTATGCAATCTGCTGCTACATGGATGAAGGTATTATGCTGAGTGAAGTCAGTCAGAAGGAGAGGGTCAAATACATAATGATCCCTCTCATATGTGGGATATGAAGAAACATAATATAAGGGAATAATAAATGGCCAAAAGCAACAGAATCTTAGAGATGGTCTACAAAACAGAGTTTATCAAGTTTACCAAGGGGTATGTGGGATGCAATGGGAGGGAAACTTAGGACATTGAGAAGTGGATACTCTGATGGTGAGTGAGGTGTTGGACTGTTTTATGCATAGAATTATATCATTAATAGTATTGCAAATCACTGTGCCTCAGTAAAACTTGGGGGTAAAGATATAAAAGGAAACTAAATTTGAAAAGAGGATGCAAAGGTCTGGCAATTTATAAATGACATGATAATCACAGTATCACTGTCATCCCGTTGTTAATCGATTTACTAGAACGGACACCAGTAACACCTCCATTCACCCCAGTCCTGAGATTTTAGCAGTCTCTCCTTACTCGTCTTTCCCAACAATTGGAGGCTCTTTCAGGGTCAATGGAATGAGACCTGTTATTGTTACTGTATTTGCCTTTTCGAATACACCACGGGCAGCTTGCCAAGCTCTGCTGTGACATGATAATATACCTAGTAAAACCATATATAACCCCATGAAAAACTAGGAAAAATAATTAATGACTTGGGTAAAGTGGTAGGATATAACAAAATTAATACAAAACTATTGCATTTCTCGTTCTAAACAAGTTGGAGTACATGAAAATAAAGAAAACAATCCCGTTTAGAATTTTATTTCAAAAAAGATAAACATGTGGGAGTAAACCTCATAAAGGAGTTAAAAGACCTATATACCAAAAACTGTAAGACATGGGTATTTTGGTGGGGGGGGGGGTCACATCTGTCACATCTACCTGTGCTTAGGGCTTACTTCTGGCTTTGTTCCAGAGATAACTTCTGGCAGAGCTCATGGGGCAATATGCTATGCCCAGGATAGAATCAGAGTTGGCCACATGGAAGGCAAGTGCCCAAACACCTGTACTATGTAGGGAGCCGTTTTGCAAGCCTGGCCCTTATCTTCTAGTCAAACAGAGGCTTGCTTAAATTTCCTGTAGCAAGGTTGCCACTACTGACCTTACTGACCTTACTGTTCCGCCATTGTTTTCACGAGCCAATGCACATGCCTGATGTGATAAATGGACATGTCACAATCTGTAACTTACTACTGTTTGTACGAGGGTCCAGGCACGTATACCATACCACCTCCTCCCAGCAGAAAAGTATAAGTGCTGTAACTACCAGTAGAATAAAGCTTCCTCTTTCTTGCAGCTTTCTGGCTCTGCATCTGTTCATTCAGCTGCGTCCCTTTCTCAGCCCCACGAAGGGTCCTTCCTGCTGGACAGGACGGGACCCCCACAGTACTATCTCTTTGGACCAAGACATTATTAAAATAAATTGAATAAAATATATGGAAAGATATCTCATGTTCATGGATTAGATGAAATATTAATTATGGCGATTTTACCTAGAGCAATCTACAGATTACATACAATATGTATCAAAATCCCAAGGGCATATTTCAAGTAAATAGAAGAAACAAATCTAAAATGTTTATAAAGAATCAGAGCGATAGCACAGGGACTTAAGTGATAGTCTTTCATGCAGCCAATCCCAGTTCATTCTCCAGCACCACATATGGTCCCCCAAGCACTGCCAGGAGTGATCCACGAGCTCAGGAGTCAGGAGCAAGCCCTGAGCACTGCTAGATATGGTCCAAACATAAAATCAAATATGTATGTAATCACAAAAGATTGTGAAAAATTAATTCTTGGAGGTAAGAAAAAAAAGTCTAGTAATGATGCTCTGAGATTTCCTCCTACTTATAAAGCAACAGTAGTGAAAATAGTGTGGTGTTAGAACATAAAAGCATGGCGCACCCAGGAGAGATAGTAAGGCTTTAAAACAGGTATCTTGCATGTAGCAGACCCAAGTTCAATCCCTGGAAACACATGGTTCCCAAGCATCACTGGCTGCAGCTCCGAAGGTCTCTAAGCATTTGTCAGGGTGGTGTGGGTAATATGGTTCACTTTCCGGTCTGAGCAGCATTGTATTCTTGGGTCCTTGCCTTGAACTGTTGGACTGGTTCCAGAGAGGGACCACAAGGCCTCCTGAGTACCACATGGGAGACCTCCTTCAAAAAACAGGCACCCCAGACCACTGGAATGGAACAGGAGCTCATAAATAAATTCACACATGCACTGATATTTAACCTATGACAAAACACCATAAACCATACCATAGAGAAAGGAAATGCCCTTCAAAAATGGTGCTGGGGGGGGGCTGGAGAGATAGCACAGCGGGTAGGGCGTTTGCCTTGCACGCGGCCGACCCGGGTTCAAATCCCAGCATCCCATATGGTCCCCTGAGCACGGCCAGGGGTGTTCCTGAGTGCAGAGCCAGGAGTAACCCCTGTGCATCGCCAGGTGTGACCCAAAAAAAGCAAAAAAAAAAAATGGTGCTGGGAAAGCTGGAGTGCCACATGCAAAAGGAAGGAAGGAAGGAAGGAAGGAAGGAAGGAAGGAAGAAAGAAAGAAAGAAAGAAAGAAAGAAAGAAAGAAAGAAAGAAAGAAAGAAAGAAAGAAAGAAAGAAAGAAAGAAAGAAAGAAAGAAAGAAAGAGAGAGAGAAAGAAAGAGAGAGAAAAAGAGAAATCTGATCACTAATATCATACAAAAGTAAACTCAAAATGGATTCAAGGTTTAGGTATTAGACCTGAAAAACAAATAAAATATATATAAAAACATAGGTGATATAATCCAGTATTTGAATATCAGAGATGTATTTGGTTACTTAACTCCAATGGCAAGGAGAATAAAACCAGAATTAAAAGTGGGGCTACATTAAATTAGAGTTTTGACATAGCAAAAGAAACTACCAAAATAGAAAAAAATCAATCTAGAAACGAAAAAATTACACCTCTGCCAAGAAACTAATATCTAAAATATATTAAGAACTTACAGAGCTATACATGAAAAAAGCAAGCAGTCCAATTTTAAAAATATGGACAGATTGCATAACAGACTTCTGCAATGAAGGCATACAGATGTGAAAAACTGCTCATCACTTATTATAGGAAATTCAATCAAAACCACGGTGAGATATGACCTTAAATCGAAGATTAATGCCCTATATCATAAAGATTGGAAACTAACAACACTGGTGAGGATATGGAGAGAGAGAAACTCAGGTATACAGTGAGAATGTAAATTTGTGTAGAGCCTATGAAAAATGGTATTGAGTTTCCTTAACAAATAAAAATTCCACGGGTGGGGACAAAATGATCGAAAAGGAACAGTTCCATGAGTCCTCCTACAGTGTCAATACAAAGAACACATAAAAACAGAACTGAACACAGCATTCCAGAAAAGAAAAAAAAATGATGGAAACCCAACCATGATGAGAACTTCACTGAGAAAATTCACTGGAGAACAACGTCATCACTTCAGAAAGACTGGATGCAGTGGAACACAGAACTGTAGACTATATCAGAGTTAAAGAGTGTTTCTTTGAATGGGGGGACAGAAGAAGCAGACAATGAAAGAAAAATGGGATCAACAAGCCTGTTCCAGATGTAAATGTTAATCTGAAGTTGGAGGATTCTGAGTGCAAAAGTTTTCAAGAATATGCAAGCTGACTCAAAAACAGACTTGGGGTTTATTGAATCTGTCAAGGGGTTTGAGTGAAGAACAATCATTCTTGAAGTAAGCCCTAACAACAGGGCTCTCTGGTCTCGGCTCTGTCCTAACAAGATCCTTGCCTAAGTTTACATGACCCCATCTCATATGACAGGTTCATTTTGGGGTGCTGAGCACAAGTTTCTTTTCACAGAATTCACCTCGTGTACTTCATCCAATCAAGACAAGTTTGGGGACTTATTTAAATCCAACAAAGGGTGTGACCACACCTGGGTTGAACTAGGAGCAGCCATTCTGGAGGTACAGACCCACTAACCAGTTTAACAACTATGGCAATGATAGTTGGAAACAATCACTCTGAACAAGAACTGAGTGCTGAAAAGTGGTACATAAATATACATGATAATCTTTCAGCACGTGTATTGTAAACAATAATGACCAAAAGGAAAGAGAGAAACCGAAGGAGGGAGAGTACCCAAGAACAGATGACTGGATGAAGAAACTCTGGTACATCTACACAATGGAATACTATGCAGCTGTTAAGAGAGACGAAATCATGAAATTAGCATATAAGTGGATGGACACGGAGAGAATTCTGCTAAGTGAAATCAGTCAGAAAGAGAAGGACAGACATAGAATGACTGCACTCATCTGTGGAATATAAAGTAGCATAATATGAGACTAACACCTAAGGACAGTAGAGATAAGGGCCAGGAGGATCACACCATGGTTTGGAAGCCGACCCCACATCCTGGGAAAAAGGCAGTTGGGACAGAGAAGGAACCGCTCAGAAAATGATGATTGGAGGGATCGCCCAGGATGAGAGAAGTGTGTTGAAAGTAGACCAAGAAACAAACACGATGACCTCTTAGTATCTGTGTTGCAAATCATAATGCCCAAAATTAGAGAGAGAGTAAAAAATATTGTACCTGCCAAAGAGACAGGGAGTGGGGTAGGGTGGGGGTGGTGGGTGAGACACTGGGAGCAATGGTGGTGGGAAATGTGCAGTGGTGGACGGATGGGTGCTCGAGCACTGTTTGACTGAAATGCAATCATGCAAGTTTGTAACTATCTCACAGTGATCCAAAAAAATTCTTAGAAAAAAAAGCAAAGAAAAGGAAGGAGAGAGGGTGAGAGGGAGAAGAGGAGGAGGAGGACAAGGACAAGGACGAGAACGAGGATGAGGAGGAGGAAGACAAGGAGAAAAGGAAGATGAAAGAAGGAAGGAGAAAGAAGAAAGAAAGAGGAGGAGAAGAAGAGGAAGGAGAGGAAGAGGAAGGGGGAGGAGGGGGAGGAGGAGAAGAAGAAGAAGAAGAGGAGGAGGAGGAGAAGGAGGAAGAGGAGGAGGTGGTGTCTGCCATAGAGGCAGGCGGTGGGTGAGGGTGGCGCGAGGAAACTGGGGACATTGGTGGTGGTGATAAATGTATACTGGTGAAGGGATGGGTGTTGGAACATTGTAAGATGAAACCCAATCATGAACAACTTTGTAAGAGTGGCTCACATCCAAAAGAACAAAAGCAACCAGTGTTGGCGTGGATGTGGGGAAAAAGGGACCCTCCTACACTGCTGGTGGGAATGCCGACTGGTTCAGCCTTTTTGGAAAACAATATGGTCACTTCTCAAAAAATTAGAAATTGAGCTCCCATTTGACCCAGCAATACTACTTTTGGGAATATATCCTGGAGAGGCAAAAAAGTACAATCGAAATGACATATGCACCTGTATGTTCATCGCAGCACTGTTTACAATAGCCAGAATCTGGAAAAAATCTGAATGTCCGAGAATAGATGACTGGTTAAAGAAACTTTGGTACATCTACACAATGGAATACTATGCAGTTGTCAGAAAGGATGAAGTCATGAACTTTGCATATAAGTGGTTCAACATGGAAAGTATCATGCTAAGTGAAATGAGTCAGAAAGAAAGAGACAGACACAGAAAAACTGCACTCATTTGAGGAATATAAAACAACAGAATGGGAGGCTAACACCCATGAATAGTAGCAATAAGTACCAGGAGGCCTGCTCCACGGCTTGGAAGCTGCCCTCACAACCTCACAAGCTGGGGGAGAGAGCAGCTCAGATAGAGAAGGGAACACCAACTAAAATGTAGTGGAGGATCCACTCAGGATGGGAGAGGCGGGTTAAAAGCAGATTATAGATTGAACACGATAGCCACCCAGTATCTCCATTCAAACCATAACACCCAAAAGGAGAGAGAGAACAATAAGGAATTCCCTGTCACGGGTTGGGGGGGAGACAGCACGGGGCGGGGGAGGGACCCTGAGGCCAACGATGGAGGAGAATGGGCACTGGTGAAGGGACGGGTACTCAAGTATTGTGTAACTGTAACACAGGCATGAAACTCTGTAACTGCACCCTCACGGTAACTCATTAATAAAAAAATAAAATTAAATAAAAAAATAAAAGACCTGCCAACCAGAGAAGTAGCTGCATTTTGCCATTGACAGGGTCATAAACTTGGCCCCACTCAACAGATTCCCAGCTGCAGTGTGATATGACAAGTTTGCAGTCACAGGCAGTTCAGAACTTAAAGAAGCTTTTCAATGCGGGTATACACTACTTTATCTCCACTGTAAGATGAAAGACACCAAGCACAAAAGATTTGTGTCTGCAATGACTGGATCAGAAAGAGACTGAGAACTGGCAGAACCAGCATTGACAGTGTGCAGCTGTCCCAAGGCTGCAGCTGGGAGCAGCTGTTTCCAAGGCTACAACTTGGAGCGTCCATCCAAGATGCAACAACAGGAAGCAAGAGACCCTGGGGGTGAGCCCTGTCCATTCCAGAGGTGGTTTGAGAAGTCATCCTCAAACTGGTAGTGGAAAGGATGCAAATCTTCCCGTAGCTATGAAGATTGGCGTTTTGAATTGTAATGGCAGTGAAATGGAAGATTAGTGAAAATGAACATCCTCCCAATATTAAATACTTTCATCAAGGATCACAGCCTTTCCAGTAATTAAAGTATTTTGGTTTTCATTAGTTTTCTAATTTTTCTAATATGGTCTCATGCATGTTTCTTATTAAGTACATTCTTACATTTCTATAAACTCTGTCAGTTTTATCTAGATTTAAGTATTTTCGGTATTCATGTATAATTTTTATCAATTTATATTTTGTGATCTTCCAAACAACATCTGGCCTGTGCCAATACATAAGTAATTGGGTCAGATGGCTGTATGCTTGGAGCCACCACCCTGGATTTGCCTGGAGGTCATCAGAGTTACACCTAGCAGTTATCAAGGGGGCTATGTGAGGTGCCAGGGATTGAATTCAGGGTCTCATGCTTATGGTCCATAAGGTCTCTGCACCTCTCATTCATGATTTTTAGACTCTCCATTTCTGTTGCTAAGTCTTCATTCTAATACTTTTATAATAAGTTAATTTTGTTCCATTTTTATAATTTCTAGACTGGAGCGATAGCACAGCGGGTAGGGCATTTGCCTTGCATGCGGCCGACCTGGGTTCGATTCCTCTGTCCCTCTCGGAGAGCCCAGCAAGCTACCAAAAGTATCCTGCCCCAACGGCAGAGCCTGGCAAGCTACCTGTGGCATATTCAATATGCCAAAAACAGTAACAACAAGTCTCACAATGAGACATTACCGGTGCCCACTTGAGGAAATTGATGAACAACGGCATTGCTATAGTGCTTTATAATTCCTCTGTTTTATTGTATTTTTCTTACTATTAGAGTTTGAATCTTGGGACTTGCAAGTGCTGTATCACGGAGCCATATCCCTGGCTATCCTCTATTTTAAAGCTATTTCTGTTTTCTCTTTACCTTGAAATCTATTTTCCACGATTTATCTTTTTCCATTATTTTAGTTACCTATACCATAACAATATTTGAACTGAATTTCAAGAAGATAGCACATGTGTGGGTAATTCTCTTACCCAATATGCCAATCTCAATATAATTGGTGCACTATGGTTCATTAATGTAATTATTGATATATTAGGTCTCCTAATTTAGTCTCCTAATTTACTTATTTTTTCTGTCCTTTCTCTACTGTCCTTCTACCATCTAAAATACATATAATAATTTCATTTTGACTAATCTTCAGTGTTTTTGACTCCTACAAATATCTTAGAGCTCTAGGTGCTACATCATACAATATACAGTGTATTACACTATGCACCGTCTAGTAGCAACAGCATTTTACAAGTTAAAATTATTTCTAAAATAACAATCTGCAAGCTTTTCCAATAATATAACAGAAGTTATACAATGGGAAAGCTAGAAAAGTGCTTAAAAATCTCCTTTACATACTTTGAGAACTATACTGTAGACAGTTTAATGATTTTTGCTTTATCAAACATATTTTAGAAAATAGAAATGGAGAGGGTCTAAAGATAGTATAGAGAGTAGGACATTTTTTCTTGCACATAGACTACCTGGGTTTGATCCCCAGAACCCGGTACAGTCCCTGAGACCCACTGGGGGTGAACTTTGAGTGAAGAGCTAGGAATAAGCTCTGAGTACAGGTGGGTATGGCCACCCATCAAAAAATAGAAACGGAAAGCCTGTTGTATTTATTCAGAACCTTGCTATCTATAATAATTTTTTCTTTCGCAGTGCTTCATCTTTCATTTCTATTTTAAAAAAAATCCCTTATGCCATTCCTTCAAGATAGATTGCCTGGAGAAAAATTTTCTGTGATCTGACACCGGTATTTATTTTTTATATTAATTTATTTTTAATTAGTCAATCACCGTGAGGGTACAGTTACATATCTATGCATTTTTGTGCTTGTGTTTCCCTCATACAATGTTCGAGAACCCATCCCCTCACCAGTGCCCATTCTCCAGCATCCCTCCCACCCCCCAATTCCATCTCCCCCCACCACACTCTGCCTCTGTTGCAGGGTATTCTCTTTTGTTCTCTCTCTCCAATTGGGTGTTGTGGTTTGCAATAGGGGTGTTGAGTGGCCATTGTGTTCAGTCTCTAGTCTACTTTCAGCACGCATCACCCTTCCCCCGCGTGGCCTCCAGCCACATTTTACTTGGTGTTCCCTTCTCTATCTGAGCTTCCTTTCCCCCAGCATGTGAGGCCAGCTTCTAAGCCATGGAGCCAACCTCCTGGTATTATATACTGCTATTCTTGGGTGTTAGTCTCCTACTCTGTTATTTTACATCCCACAGATGAGTACAATCTTTCTATGTCTGTCCGTCTCTTTCTGACTCATTTCACTTAGCATGATACTTTCCATGTTGATCCACTTAAATGAAAAGTTCATGACTTCATCTTTTCTTACAGTTGCATAGTATTCCATTGTATAGATGTACAAAAGTTTTTTTAACCAGTCATCTGTTCTCGAGCACTCGAGTTTTTTCCAGATTCTGGCTATTGTAAACACTGCCGCAATGAACATATAAGTGCAGATGTCATTTCGACTATACCTTTTTGTTTCTCCGGGATATATTCCCAGACATGGTATTGCTGGATCAAATGGAAGCTCAATTTCTAATTTTTTGAGAAGCGTTCATATTGTTTTCCAAAAGGGCTGAACCAGTCGGCATTCCCACCAGCAGTGTAGAAGGGTCCCTTTCTCCCCACATCCTCTCCAACAGCGGTAGCTTTTGTTCTTTTGGATGTGTGCCAGTCTCTGTGGTGTGAGGTGGTATCTCATGGTTGTTTTGATCTGCATCTCCCTGATGATTAGTGATGCAGAGCACTTTTTCATGTGCCTTTTGGCCATTCGTATCTCTTCTTTGGGAAAGTTTCTGTTCATTTCTTCGCCCCATTTTCTGATGGGGTTGGATGTTTTCTTCTTCTTGTAGAGTTCAACCAGTGCCTTATATACCCTTGATATCAACCCCTTATCTGATGGGTATTGTGTAAATATCCTTTCCCATTCTGTAGATTGTCTTTGTATTCTGGTCACTGTATCTTTTGCGGTGCAGAAGCCTCTTAGTTTAATGTAGTCCCATTTCTTGATCTCTGTTTCCACTTGGTTGGCCAGTTGTATGTCATCTTTGAAGATACCTTTAGCTTCAATATCGTGGAGGGTTTTGCCGACGCTGTCTTCAATGTACCTTATGGTTTGTGGTCTGATGTTGAGGTCTTTAATCCATTTTGATCTGACTTTTGTGCATGGTGTCAGGTCAAGGTCTATGCCCATTCTTTTGCATGTGGTTGTCCAGTTGTGTCAGCACCATTTGTTAAAGAGGCTTTCCTTGCTCCACTTCACATCTCTTGCTCCCTTATCAAAGATTAGATGATCATACATGTGGGGTTGTGTGTAGGGATATTCCACCCTGTTCCATTGGTCTGCGGGTCTGCCTTTGTTCCAGTACCATGCTGTTTTAATTATTACCTCTTTGTAGTAAAGTTTGAGGTTGGGGAGGGTGATGCCTCCCATCATCTTTTTCCCAAGTATTGTTTTAGCTATCCGTGGACGTTTGCTGTTCCATATGAATTTTAGGATTGCTTGATCCGTTTCTTTGAAGAATGTCATGGGTATCCTTATAGGGATCGCGTTGAATCTGTTGAATCGCATTGAATCTTTGTGGAGTATTGCCATTTTGACAATATTGATTTTCCTTATCCATGAACAAGGTATATGTTTCCATTTCCTCATGTCCTCTTTTATTTCATGGAGTAGCATTTTATACTTTTCTTTTTTTTTTTTTTTGCTTTTTGGGTCACACCCGGCGATGCACAGGGGCTGCTCCTGGCTCTGCACTCAGGAATCACTACTCCTGACGGTGCTCAGGGGACCATATGGGATGCTGGGAATCGAACCCGGGTCGGCCGCGTGCAAGGCAAACGCCCTACCCGCTGTGCTATTGCTCCAGCCCCGCATTTTATACTTTTCTTTGTAGAGGTCTTTTACATCCTTGGTTAAGCTGATTCCGAGGTACTTGATTTTCTGGGGCAGGACTGTGAATGAGATTGCTTTTTTCATGTCCCTTTCCTCTGTCTCATTGTTTACATATAGGAAGTCCATGGATTTTTGGGTATTGATTTTATAGCCTGCAACTTTACTGTATGTCTATTGTTTCTAAGAGCTTCTTCGTAGAGGCTTTAGGCTTCTCTAGATATAATATCATATCATCTGTGAATAGTGAGAGTTTGATTTCTTCCTTTCCTATCTGGATGCCCTTAATCTCTTTCTCTTGTCTAACAGCTATTGCAAGTACTTCCAGTACTATATTGAAGAGAAGTTGATGCCGGTCTTTAATAAGATGTTTGTTGCCAGTTTAATTGCTTCATTTCTTTTTCTTTAATTCTCAGTCATTTGATTATTATGTGGTTTGGTATGGGGTTCTTTAGGATTTGAGGCTTTCTCAGCTTATTTAATTTTAATGTTGGCTTTTAAAAACTATTTAGGCACCATGATTTACAATACTGTTAATAATAAAGACACACAATTTTCAACACTATACCTACCACAAGTCTCTCCTGTAACTACCACCTACCATCCCTCTATCGATGTCTCAAAGTTAGCTCCAACCCACCTCTCATCGATACCCCACCCCCACTCACCCTACCCTTTTGAAATTTGGAGGTTTTTCTGACATTTTCCATTTTACAGCCATTATTAGATCGAATACCTTTTTAGTTTCATACTATTATTCTTTTCCCTTTGAGACTCTTATAACATGAATGATGGATCTTTTATTATTATCTCCACAGGCCGCTGAGGCACTTTACATATTTATTTAAACTAGTTTTACTCTTGTACAAAATGAATCTTTTCTATTGCTTTTATCCCCATGTTCACTATATCATCTACATTCGACTGTTAAGTCTAGTAAGCTTTTTTGCTTCAGTCTTTTATTCTATTCTTCAATTCTAAAACTTTCATTTGACTATATCCTGGATTTCTTTGCTGATATATTCTTTTAAAATACTTTTTAAAAGTATTTTTATGGTGACTGCCTGAAAATCTTTGTCTGAAGATTCACACATGTTTGTGATCTGTGTATTGGTGTGTGTTAAAAATCTGTTCTCACTGTGTGAGTGATTGTTGTAGAATGTATGTATGGGTTACTACAATAAGTGACTGTATATTTTTGCATATTTGTAATTCTTAATATCTGCAATTCTTTTTTTTTGGCTTTTTGGGTGACACCCGGCAATGCTCAGGGGTTACTCCGGGCTCATGCACTCAGGAATCACTTCTGGCGGTGCTCGGGGGACCATATGGGATGCTGGGTATTGAACCCAGGTTGGCCGCGTGGAAGGCAAATGCCCTACCTGCTGTGCTATTGCTCCAGCCCCATCTGTAATTCTTAAATCAGAATAATGACAGCGTAAACTCCCTACTAGTACTCCTCTAACACTAACCTTAAGGAGGGTGAGTGTATCTCTTCACAAAGAGACATTTAGAGCCCCTAGTCAGTAACCTCTGTCAATAGGGGTATGAAGTAGAAGCTTCCAAATTTTCTGTGTGGGAGGAGGTTCAAGCCCCTGGAAAGAAAGGAAGCCGATACCACTGTACAACCCACAGCACAGCCCACAGACGAGTGGACTAAATGCATATACTGACCTATGTTCTAATAAAATAGAAGCGCTGGATTTGAGTACCCATCACAGGGCGGAAATCTGTAATTTGTAAATCTGTGGTGGGAGTGAGTGATGCAACTGAGAGTCTGCAATGGAAAGAATTCAGCACTGAATGGTGGCTCAGAGAAGACGTCTAGGAACAGATTTTAGTCTCTGGCTTCCAAGGCGCTGAGGAAGAAGGTGAAGGCAAGGGAGTGTGGAGCTCAGAGATTTAATGGTTCAGCACTGTGCTCATAGCTACTGAGAAGGGCAGAGCAAGCTGACTGGAACCAATGTGAACATTTTTCTTCTTGCCCAAGGTGGCAGCTAAGAAACACCACTCTGAAAGTGAGTCCCGCCCACCAAGTCAAGAGCTGTGCAAAATCTTGGCAAATGGGCAACTGCCTAACACTTTTCGGACTCTACCATGCCTAGTCCATGGTGTTCAGTTAGCTTCTAGGCACTGAGGAAGATGGTAGAGGTATACCTGGAATATTAGGGGTTTATAAGGGTTCAGCTTTGTGTTCATACCTACTGTGTGGGAAGACATAGGAAGCCAACTAGCGGCAGTGCAGACATTCCGCGTGTTGCCTGGATGGCAGCTCGGAATGGTCACTCCAGAGATAAGCATTGCACATAAGGTAGGAAGCTGAGGAAGATCTCTGCATGGGGCTGGAGTGATAGCACAGTGGGTAGGGCGTTTGCCTTGCATGCAGCCGACCCAGATTCGATTCCCAGCATCTCATATAGTCCCCCAAGCACCGCCAGGAGTAATTCCTGAGTGTATGTGCCAGGAGTAACCCCTGTGTATCGCTGGGTGTGACCCAAGAGCTAAAAAAAAAGATCTCTGCAGTTGATGTCTACATAGCCTGGTTTTGGAATGTGTCCCACTCAGTGCACAGTGGTCAGCTTGCAGGGAGAGCAGGCCTCTGGGAGCACTGGCAGCTATCAGTAGGCCCATGGGTTTGCGCTCAGATCTGAGGAACACTGCAGCCAGATGCCAACCTCCCAAGCTCTGGGGACCGAGAATGCCTAACTGACTGATAACCAGGCCCTTGCAACTGAGATTCTCCAAGCACTTTGGAGTGTTTCTAATATGAAGCCTAGTGCCTCCGAGATTGAATGGATCGCTCACAGTTCTCCTTGACCTCACATAAGACTCTATTCTCTGGTCACTTGCCACCCACCTACTACAAAATTTGTGAAAGGGGCATGTCAATGGGGACATCAATAATGAATTTTTTTTATCTGGCAATGGCAATACCTCTCTCTAACTTGGTGTCCAGGTCTTTCTAAACAATCATAGCATCACACCATGTATTGCTACCCAGGTCTACTGATTTGTGGCTCTACCATTACAGCCAGTACTGGCAAATGGAAATCTCCCAGTCACTACAAATATTCACTTACTGGACAGCTATTCCTGGGTACAAGTGACTTTAATCTCCAGTTTCTGTAAGGGCTGGTCAGATTTTAACTGCACATTTGTTGCCAAACACCACTAACTGTGAACTCTGGGTCAGAGCCCAAACCAGCTATCCCTTAGGACTACTGCAGCTACCGAGCACTCATAAGCAAAAATCCCAGTGGCCATCCTGTCCCAAACAAATTCAGTTCAATATCTGACTATAAATACCTTGACCACTATTGAAGCCAGTTTATACTCAGATCACTGCCCCTAGCATTCATGTAACACTGGGTAAAATGAAAATACAGATGAATTCAGCAGCATTTAAAAGCCCAAAAAGGTTTTCAAGTACAATAGAACTTTTAAAAATCCAGAGTAAGACTTCAAATCAACCATACCATCAATGCTCAATGAAATAAAGAATTGGTAGAAGAAATATTCAGTAAGATAGGAGGAAATTTGAAACCAAATATGAAAAATGCCTTCAAACAAAAAAGAATGAGCTTACAGAAAAAAACATGAGTGGGACTCAGCACCAGAATGGAAGAAGCTAAAATTCAAATCAATGACTTTGAAGACAACGTACAGGACACTTTCAATAAACAAGAAAAAAGGGAAAAAAAGGCTAACACAATGAATAAAACATTAGAAATATATGGGACTGTATTCAGAGGAACAGTATCCATCTCATAGGAATCCCAGATGAGAGAAAAAAGTGAGAAGAGATACTGGTGGGGTAAACAATAACTGAGAATTCCTCAATATGGGCAGAGAAACAAAGCCTAATCCATGAAACTCAAAGAATTCAAAACAAAACAACAACAAAATCAAAATAGAACACTAAGACATACTGTAATCAAAACGGTAAGAATGAGAGGGAGAGACTCCTAAATGCAGAAAAAGAAAAAGACTGACATATTAAGAACCAGGAGGTCTGCGCCACAGCTTGGAAACTGGCCTCACATGCTGGAGGAAAAGGCAGCTGAGATAGAGAAGGGAACACCTAGTAGAGAATGTTGGGAGGACCCACTCGGGTTGAAACCTGCGTGCCAAAAGCAGACTATAGACCAAACATGATGGCCACTCAATACCTCTATTGCAAATTACAACATCCAATAGGAGAGAGAACAAAAGGGAATGCCCTGCCACAGAGGCAGGGTGGGGTGGTGGGGTTGGGGTGGGGGTGGTGGGAGGGATACTGGGATCATTGGTGGAGGAGAATGGGCACTGGTGGAGGGATGTAAACGAAATGCAAACATGAAAGTTCATAAGTTTGTAACTGTACCTCACGGTGATTCACTTATAAAATATTTTTTAAAAGATTGACATAAAAAGGAAGCCCTTAAGACTCACATTTGATTTTTCTTTTCTGCAGTGGAAGTGACTTTTTATGGAAAGCCTGGGCCGAGGTTAGAACTGACTTCCCTTTTCCTTCAAAGAGCAATTCCTTGCTCCAGCGTGAGTCGATGGCTCCCTCATAACCCACGTCAAAGGGACACATTACCACACCACAGAGAGCATGAGGACTCCAAGTGCAGCTTGACAGCTGTTTCACGGGGCTGGTAAGGTGTTAGTGTCCATGCCACTCATAGCAGACTTTAGTAGAACAAGCTGATGCCAGGCATTTCCCTGTATATCCAAGATGGGTCAAGCAGAGAGGTGGAAGTACCCTTTCCTTGTGGTTACCTCCTTCACTCCCTATTTCACTCATCAGCTGCACATATAATTGGTGAGCCACTCAGGAGAAAAGAGAAGTACCTGTAGGAGAAAATGTTCAGAGGGAAGGTAACACACTGAAAATCTCCTGTGCAAGCACACTCTCTTAGAGAATATCTCTGTTGCTTGGTCATAAAACAAATTTTAATTTTATTTCAATTTCATTGCCAAACCACTGTTCTGAAGAGCTTTCTCTCCCATCTTGGTGCCATTTCCTCCAGCTTCTCTCTTAGTTAAGGAGAAGAGTTTTGGGATCTCTACGTAGGAAAAGGAATGCTAAAGAGGCCATGATACTGTACCTAGGCAAAATGAATGAATATAGGCCATTAGTCAGTGAGTCAGAACTGTTTTCTCTCCCAGGCCTAAAGAAGACAAGGTCTTGCAAACCCAAGATCCTAGGTTAGGCCTGGCATATAATCACCTTCATACCCAGTGCCAGGATGGAACAAGAGACATCTAGAACCCTAAGCACAGAGGTCCTTGAAAGATCAACACTCAGTCCAATGACTACTGCATCTTTTAAGGTTTCCCACCAGGGTTTGGGGTGGTGTTCCTCAATGCAACCCTTAGTGATCTCCTGCTATGGAATTGGATGCCATCCCTCATTCCAATATGGGAGGCACACCCAGCAGTGCTCAGGGCTCACTCACAGCTCTTTGTTCAGGAATCACTCCTAGCACTTCTTGGTGGACCACATGTGATGCCAGGATCAAACTTCGGTCAACTTCGTTCATGGTAAGTCCCTTACTCATTGTACTCTCTGGCCCCTCCTGCAAACATTTTAGAGATGAAAATGCCCCTCGCTTCAAGTAATACAGTCTAATTGTTGCACTCTCGAAGAAAAGGGACAGATTATGGTAACCTCACAGGCCTACTCAGATGAAATGTACACAGCAGACCCTTATAATTACCCTGTAGGTTTAACTGCCAGTTTGGTTTTAGGAGCAAATTTGTACTTGAGAAGGGCTATAGGACAGTGTAAGAGTCATGATTCTTGACATGACTTCTTCACCTAATTGTTCAGCCCCTTCATAGTTCCCCAATGTAAGAAAGGTAAAGTTTTAATAACCTCTTATTTCATGAATCAAGGAGAAACCTTCAAAAGTCAGCTAAGAAACCCCCAAACTCCTCTAATCCAACTTGCTGAGATTGAGTCTAGTGTATTTAACAACCAAGGTCAAGATGAGAAAGTTGCGAGTTCAAAGAAAATGAGAACAAGCGACTGGTCCAGATATTTTGGAAAACAATATGGACACTATTTAAAAAAAATTATTGAGTTTCCATTTGACTCACCAACACCACTTCTTGGAATACACCCCAAGGGTCCCCCCAAAATGGAGAAAACACATCTGCACCCCTATGTTCCTTGTAGCATTAGCCACAATAGCCAAAACCTGTAAACAACTCAAATGTCTAAGAATAGAGGACTGGATAAAGAAACCACGGAATATATACACAATGGAATATTATCTGGCCATAGGAAAAAATAAAGTCGTGCAATTTGCTGTTACTTGAAGGGACCTGGAAAGCATCAGACTGAGTGAAGTCAGTCAGAGGGAGACAAATTGAGACAGAATGATCGCTCTCATGTGCAGAGTATAAGGAAACATAATGGGGAAATAATTAATGCCTAATGACAATGGAAACGAACATCAAAACTAGTAGTCAGCAGGAAAAATATCACCTGAGGGGGCTGGGAGATAGGACAGGGATGAAGCAACAACCATAGTGGAGGGAACATCAACTGGGAGGAGGAGTTGGTACTGACAGGTGGTAAAGTGTTACGATGTTATGTATGAAGCCCTACCAGCAACAGTACTGTAAAGCACAATGTAAAATATCTTATGTTTTTAAACAGTGCTTTTTGTAGAGACACACTGGTGGGTGGGAGGGAAGTGGGGGGGAGGGGGTAAGTTGGTAGATAGAATTGGGCACTGGTGAAGGGACTGGTGTTGAAAACAATGGGTGCCTGAAACCAATCATGAAGAATTTTGTAATTTCATGGTGACTAATGAAAATAAAGAAAATGGAAATGAGAACAAACTCAGTTGATACCTGGTGCTGTCGGAAACAACCTGAAACCTAAACAGAATCCTCACAGAGGCATACAGCCAACAAAGAAATTGATCCAGAATGACCACTCTGAAGTATATTTCAGCTGCATAAAAACAGGACTCTAGAAATAAGAATGTCCAGATCTGCAAGCACTACCTGGGTTCTTTCGAAATTACAAAAGAAAAGGATATTGGAGAAGGGACTGCCCCTAACCTCAGTGAGGGATGTGGTCAGCTCCTTCTCTTGAGACCCAAGTGAAAGAAAACTGAAGAGGTCAGAGGAGGTCACTGCTATTTTTGCTCCAACCTGGTAATTACAACAGCCGAGTCTCAGATTAGTTTTGACATAGTAGGTAGGAATATTTATTTTAGTAGATACTAGAACTACCTACTTTGACCTTAGCCAATCTTCAGGATTCCTCTCTGCCAACTCATGTGAAATAATGAGGGTAGATGAGGTACCCAGGCAGAGAAATTTACTCAACCCACTGAGTTGCAGTTATCAGGGCATTCTCTTTGCTTACTCCTTTCTAGTTCCTCCAGCCTGCTCACCACCTTTACTAAGGAGAGACACGATGCATAGGTTAGGAAATTCTTTCCAATTCTTCCCATCAAAAAGTCTTAATCGTAGGTCGGGATACTCTCGGTAGGTCTTATGACAGGGTCTCAGATCTCCCTCCTGAGATTAAAGATGCCGCAAATTCTGTGATATGGGGTCAGAGAAAACCTGGGTGTACTCTAAAAGCCACCGTAGTGAGGATCTATCACCATGAGAATGGCATTCTCAAACTCAGGTGCCTCAAAATAAGAAGAAACTGTGGGCCTTCTCTAGAAAAAAAAGGCTTCTGTAGACTTTGGATGCCTTACAGTGGAATTACTACTAAAACTTCTTATTTATGAGATATTAAAGGCAACTGACTTTGAACACCTAGATCTGCCAACTGACAGTTCAAAACTTCAACAACCGTTTACTTTCAACTTCATTTTTGGCCATACTTAACACAGAATGATTTTTCCTTGTATGTAGAGGGAAAGCAAGTAGTAACACTAGGTCTGATGGTCAAAAATCTGGGGGGAACTCATAGACTTGTCCAGTTATCTAAACATCTCAGTTATCTAAATATCTCAGTTATGTAAACGTCTTGACAGCATAGCTCATAGTTAGCCCAGGTGCCTCCAAGCAGTGGCACCAACCGCTCTAGTGGCAGAGAAGTCTACAGAACTTACTCTAGAATAACCCCTAGAAGTCCAAACTCCCCACCAAGGTCACAGTGAGCTAGAAATAAAATGCCTTCAATGGCTGGCAAGTAGGAGACTAGAATAGTACCAGGATTCATAAAATCCTACTCTTAGATTCACAGAAGTGACTCAGGATTTGTCAGACCAAATCCAGCAAATCTTATTCCCTTTCTTGAGGAAACCTGCAAACACACAGATCATACATGCATACAGATGACTTAACAAGTGAATCCTTTTTGTTTTTCTTTTTGGGTCACACCCGGCAACGCATAAGGGTTACTAAGGAATTACTCTCGGCAGTGATCAGGGGACCATATGGGATGCTGGGAATCGAACCCAGGTCAGATGCATGCAAGACAAATGCCCTACCTACTGTGCTATCACTCCAGCCCCACAAGTGAATTCTATCACTGTATCAGTGTCATCCCATTGCTCATCAATTTGCTCGAGCGGGCGCCAGTAATGTCTCCATTCATCCCTGTTGTGTGCTAGTGTAGCCTGATGGCATATTGGGTGCTCTTTAAGGGTCAGGGGAATGAGGACCATCGTTGTTACCATTTTTGGCATATCAAGTACATCACAGGTAGCTTGCCAGGCTCTGCCGTGTGGGCGGGATACTCTCGGTAGCTTTCCGGACTCTCCGACAGGGACGGAGGCTTTTGGGGAGACCTCCAGTCGCCTTTACAGGTGTTCCCAGTCTAATGAATGTAAGCTTTTGGTTGACTAGCATGTTGTAAGGATCTGCACACTGACAAACATGTACATGCCTGCGAGATTTTATGACTACAGTTAGATAAGCCTTGGAAGAAGTCTGGCAACTTATCTATAAAATGTTGGTACTCCACTGGAGTAAGACAAATGCGAATATAATGTCTTGAAAATAAAGTCAGTTAATGAAGTTTTTGCAATATGACCCAGAAAAACTTTATCTGAAGTAGTGCCTACCAAGTTATTAAATTTAAAAACAATTGAAGGTTCTAAAATAGCTAAAATATGCTGATGTATTGGTTTATTACATGATTATTATTAAAACACAATTTAATACCATTATTTCATCTGGATTACTTACCCCCATTTGTTTCAAATGCTCAGAAAACTGACTTGCACAAAATAGGAGCTAATAAGTAATGAAAGAACAAATGTTAAGAAGTATCTCTTCAGTGGTTCTATGATTTTGAAGGGCTAAACATGACTTATTCCAAAAACTTATTCGCATTGCCTTATCTAGCCTTACCAAGCATGGTGTGTGAGATGGGAAAGGTAATGGTAGGCTGGCCTGTCATCCTCCAGCGGCTACAAAGGTAGGAGAGGTCAGTTCTAAGCATTTCCACTATCATCTTATTGTCCAGAGCCAGGTAGAACTGTTGCTGGTCTATAAACTGAGAAAAAGAAAAATAGCACAGAAAAATTTAACCTCACAGTTATCAGAAATATTTTTACTCATAAACAAGTGATATAAAATATCTCACAAATTAATGCCTAATTCTTTCCAAAGTATCTGCTGGTCTAATGGTAGACGTAATAATGTTCACATTTTTTTACAATCAAAAAGTGTTTTCACATACTATATTTATTCAGTACTGTAACAAACCAGTGAGGGTTATTCTTCTTTTAACAGGTAAAGAAAATAAGATCAAGAGGCACTAAGTTGATTGGTAAAGTCACATGTCTAGCAAATGGAGAAGTCATAAATAGAATTTCTGATCAATTACCTTATCATCTACACATCAGCTACACTAGTGCAGTTGAAAACCATTTTTCTTTTCAGAAAATAGATCCACCTCATATATACATATAATCAGACTTTCTATTGTAATGTGGCTAACAACAGGTTAACAATGTGTATTATCATGGCAAAAACAGAACCAACATTTTTGTTTAGAAGAGGATACCAAACCTCTCTAGGCAGGCAAAAAGGGTTTCCACCTCAAAATTATTAATCTATGAATAAAAGACTATATTTTATGTATAAACAAGTAGATTTATTTGTAACTTTTAAAAGAAAGCAGTCATTTTTTTTAAGTACTTATGACATTTGTTTTGTTTTGTTTATTGTTTGTTTGGGAGCCACACCCAGAAATGCTAAGGGATTACTCCTGAAGTTGCACTCAGGAATTACTCCTGGTGATGCTCAGAGGACAAATGGGATGTTAGCAATTAAACCCGGGTAGGCCTGCATGCAAGGCAAAGCCCTACCCGCTGTACTATTGCTCTGCCCATAAAGTACTTCAACATTTGTGAAATTCCTAGTCAATATTTTCATCATTCAGATGTATACTTGGTAGCCACAATCACTTGGCATAGCTAGGTCTTCATTGTAAGTTTAACTGAACCCAACTCAACAAGTATTTACTGAATAACTTAATATATGTAAAGTCTCCGGGACTATTACATTTATTCCTACTTTAGAAAATGTTTTATTTCGTAGTGTTTTTCCTTTACTTCTATCCATTCCAATGAAATTAAAGCTGACATCACTCACCTGTGGAGTGAAGGTAAAGATCGTTTTCCGAATGTCGTAGAGTTTTGAAGTTCCAAGGACTCCCATGTGTCTATATGGTCGACCACTGAGTTTCATTCTACTGTTGCATCCTAAAAGAGAATTGATGAACAGACAAGATATCTTAGACAACAAATCAAATTAGCAAACATTGGAGAAAGGGGTTGGGTCCTACAGGGCTCAGGGCTCACTCCAAAATCTGTGCCAGGAATCACTTCTGGAAGTACTTAGGGGATGATAGGCAGTTCCAGGGATTCAAATAGAGTCAGCAGCATTCAAAGCAAGACCATTACTACTTATTAAACTTATACTGGAACTCCACTCCCTCTATTTGGCTTCTTTGTTTATTTTGTCAAAATACACATAACATAAAGTAACATAAAATTCTTGATTCAGACCATTTGATGTGGGCACACCTGGTGGTGTTCAAGGCATACTTCTCTCTGTGCTTAAGGGTCACTCTTGGAGGTGCTTGGGTGCTGGAAATCATACTGGGTTCAGCTGCATGCAAGGCAAGCACTTTATCCCCGTTCTGTCACTCCAGCGCCTCAAACCATTTTTAATAATTAAGTAATATAAAGTGCACTCACATTATTATATGGCTATCAGAATTTTTCATATCCCCAGATACTAACTTTCATGCCCTGCCTCTCATCAACCTTTGCAATCACAATTCTACTTTGTGTCTCTATGATATTGATTACACTGAATACTTCATATATGTGGGATAATACAATATATCTCCTTCAGTGACTGTCTTAAAATTGCACTTTGCATAATGTCTTCAAGATTCACCTATTTTGTGTCATAATTCTATTCTTTCTAAAGGCTGAAAAATATTACATTGCATATACATGCTGAAATTTCCTTACTTTTTATTCACCTATAGACATTAAGGCACCCTAATATAAATAAAAGTTTATGTATATTAATATATTTTGATTACATAAAAATTTAATTGGGCTGGAGCGAAAAGTTTCTTTAACAAGTGGTGCTGGCAAAACTGGACAGCTACATGCAAAAAATGGACTCAGATCTCTATCTAACGCCATGCACAAAAGTCAGATCAAAATGGATTAAAGACCTCAGCATCAAACCCAAATCCATAAGGTACATGGAAGAAAATGTGGGCAAAACCCAACACAATATTGAAGCTGAAGGTATCTTCAAAGGTAAAATGCCACTAAAAAAGCAAGTGGAAGCAAAGATAAACAAATGGAAATACATGTTCCCACAAACAAATCTATCAGAATCAAGCAACATGCCGCAGAGATGCCTCCAGACCCCAAAGCCGCTATCCGGTTAAAAAACTAAATTAACCTCAGCTGTGTTACTGTATCTAAAATTTTAGAATTCCTCAAATATGCCGTGCAACATCTCATACTCCACACACTAATGTACAAGGGCTTTAATGGCTCCAGGATGAAATTCAACAATCTTCACACACTTTTCTCTAAGGAAACATTTTTGGATCATTTTATGTAGGATAACATTGGTTTGTCCCTCCTCCCCTGCCACAAGGAGTTTAGATTTAAGTGCTCTGGAGACACTCCCATTCCTTTGTTTATCTGTAAACTCTTCTCTGCAACCTCCTTCCCAAACAGTTAATCACCTTTTCCCTAATCAGATTCTGTTATCTTATAAGATCAGATCCTTCTAAGGACTCTGAACTTGTACTGTAAGTTAGTGTCTTTTGCATAGTTTACCTTAAAGCAATGTCCTTTCTGTATGGACACAGGAAGACAGTTAATATTATGCTTGTAACTTGGGAGTTGATTGACTCCAATAATATTTACTCCTGGGCATCTGCTTTCTCGACGCAGCTGCCCTTAGTTCTGGCACCCCAAAGGCAGTGTCCCGATGAGGGACGGAATAGACCCAGGGCAAGCTGTGAGCTACCCTGGCATCGAAATGGGCCAGGCCAAAGTGCCACAATACTCAACTGTAAGTTGACCTGGCCTGAGGACTGTGGTCTGGAGTATATAGTGAATGTCCTCAGGAAGAACCAAACTTTAAGGTTATCTCTCTTACTGTGCTCATACAAAATGACATTTCTAGAAATATTAGAAGTAGATTTGCTATAACTATTTAAGCAGATTACTAGCTCACACCCTGA
The DNA here is from genome assembly GCF_027595985.1 of Sorex araneus. NCBI lineage: Eukaryota > Metazoa > Chordata > Mammalia > Eulipotyphla > Soricidae > Sorex > Sorex araneus. Next base: position 139,313,494 of record NC_073313.1, on the reverse strand, counting down.
CACACCCTTGTTTGGAATCACACCCTTGAGTGGATCTCCTTAGATGAAATTTCCTTAGATGAGATTTTGTTAATCTCCTCAAGAAATGGTTTTACCCTTCTTTGTTGATTTGTTAATGTTCAACTCACCTATGTGTCACCACCCTATGTAATTTGCTATATAAACTAAGACTGGGGCACTGAGAGGAGAGAAGAAGAGGACAGGGGAGACAGAAGAAGAAGACAAGGCAGACAGAGGAAGAAGAGAGAAGAGAGAGAAGAAGACGACAAGGGAGACAGAAGAAGACAGAAGAGACAGAGAAAGAAGACAGGGAGACAGAGGAAGAAGACAGACGAAACAGAAGAAGACGATACAAGAGAAGACACAGAAGACACACGGGAAGACACAGAAGCGAAGGAGACAACACAGACAGAAGAAGACACAGAAACAGAGACAGAGCGGTTGGAAGAGACCAGAGGAGAGACTACAGAGACAGAGACAGAGAGACAGACAGAAGCAGGGGAGACACCAAAGCAGAGCTCAAAGCAAAAGAAGTGAGAGTGAGCAGGGGCAAGAGAGAGAAGCAGAATGGGAACGGAGATTGGAATAAACTGCAACTGAGACCAACCAGCCTGACCCTCGTTCCTCCTTTCGCCTGCCTCATTATCGCTATCAACCTCCCCAGGGTGGGGGAAGTGGCGTGAGACTACCAAACATGGGCAGCAGGAGAGATAGAGGGCCCCGTGGCCCCCTGCCTACTTTTGTGTGTTCACACAACAAAGCATAATATTAATTGTCTTCCTGTGTCCATACAGAAAGGCCATTGCTCTAAGGTAAACTATGTTCCCTGTGGCAAGGCTGAAAGGACAAACCCAATATTATCCTACAATAACAAATGCACCAAGAAAAAAAAGAGGAAATAGAAGAGAGATGGAAAAACTAAAGAGAACACAGGGAAATTATTGACAATGCTAACAGGAACAATTTTAGAATCATAAGAACCCCGAAAGGAGAAGAGGGAAAGATGAAAGATTAGTTGAAAATCCTGCCATACTGATTCCAGACTAAATCTCCTGAAGATGCACACCAAGCTGCTAAAATTTATGGAATCATTTATGTAGTCCCCACAACTGAAAATGCCAGGGTGCCCTTGGGAGGTGGACAGAAGAAACATCCACCCAGCCGAAGCTCCAACTGCCACAACAATACCCCAGAACTGCAGCATGTCAAGGGCTTAACCCCCCCACTTCACAAATATTTCTACAGAGACACGATTCTGTGAATAATTTCAAGTTCCCAATGCCAAGGCTGAGAACTCTGGTGACTTTTGGAGTCCCTCAACCTGCAATAATTCCGAGAGCCCTGACAGCCACACCCACCTCCCACAGCTGCCACCTTTTTGACTAATTAGCCCCGGCCCTAAATCTTAAAGTCTCTGGACCATACAGCCACATATGTGGCTGCATAACACCTCCTAAAGCAACAGCTTAATGAATTCCTAGAAAACAACTTAACAGCACTACCATCAGATATAACAATTTTCACATAAATTGATTTTTTATATTAAAAAGAGTAGTTGAGGGGCTGGAGCAATAGCACGGCAGGTTGGGCGTTTGCCTTGCACGCAGCCGACCCAGGTTCGATTCCCAGCATCCCATATGGTCCCCTGAGCACCACCAGGGGTAATTCCTGAGTGCAGAGCCAGGAATAGCCCCTGTGCATTGCCGGGTGTGACCCAAAAAGAAAAAAAAAAGAGTAGTTGAAGATATAATTGGAGGAAACTTCCCCAAGCTGAGAGCAAGAAACAGAGTAAGCACAGATACAAGATGTTCAAAGAGTACCAACCAGAGTAAACACAAACAAAACTACACCAAGACATTGTAATCAAAATGGCAAGAGCCAAATACAGAGAAACTTCTGATGGTCACAAGATAGAAGCTAAAGCTTACATACAAGGGACAACACATCTGATTCAGAGTATATTTCTCTAGCAAAACTCTATAAGCAAGGAAAGAATTGAACAACATATACAAAGTATTGAACGAGAAGAACTTCCAACCAATTCCCTCTACTCCACAAGACTGTCGCTAAGAATGGAAAAAAAATAAAACATCCTCAAACAAATAGCAGTTGAGGACATACTGGGAATATAACCACGTCCTGACAAGGAGAAAGAAAGGCTATATATAAAAAGGAAATATCTGAAGCTAAAGGCATTTTCAAAGATGAAACACCACTAACCACTTTAAGTCGAAAGAAATACAAACAAATGGAGCTACATTAAACTAAGAAGCTTCTGCACCCCAAAAGAAACAGTGACCAAAATACAGAAAGAGCCCAAGGAATGGGAAAATTATTTACCCAATATCCATAAGATAGTGGCTTAATATCCAGACTATACAAGACACTGGTAGAACTTTATAAGAAAAAACCTCCAACCCCATCAAAAAATGGGAGAAGAAATGAACAGAAATTTCCTCCAAAAAACATTCCAATGGCCAAAACGGGACAAGAAAAAATTGCTCTACATAGCTAATTAACAGGGAGATGCAAATCAAAACAACAAGGAGGTATCGTCTTACACCACAGTAACTGGCACACATCAAAAAGAAAAAGAACAACTAGTGCTGGCACAGATTCGGGAAGAAAGGGACTCTCATTCATTGTGGTAGGAATCCTGACTTGGTCCAGCCTTTTTGGAAAACAATATAGACATTCCTCCAAAAACTAGAAATTGAGCTCCCATATGATCCAGCAATGCCACTTCTGGGAATATATCATGGAGATGCAAAGAAACACAGTAAAATGACATGAGCACTTGTATATTTATTGCAGCACTGTTCACAATAACCAGAATGTGGAAAAAACCGAAGTGCCCAAGAGCAGATGACTGGTTAAAGAAACTTTGGTACATCTACACAATGGAATACTATACAGCTGTTAGAAAAGTTAAAATCGTGAAATTTGCATGTAAGTGGATGGACAAGGAAAGTATCATGCTAAGTGAAATGAGTCAGAAAGACAGGGACAGAATGACTGCACTCATTTGTGGAATATAATCGTTGGGAAAGACGAGTAAGGAGAGGCTGCTAAAATCTCAGGGCTGGGGCAAATGGAGATGTAACTGGCGCTCACTCGAGTAAATTGATGAACAACAGGATGACAGTGATACAGTGAAAGTAACATAATATGAGACTAACACCTAATAACAGTAGAGATAAGGGCCGAGAGAACCGCTGCATGGTTTGGAAGCCAGCTTCATGTCCTGGGAAAAGGCAGTTGGGATGGAGAAGTGACCACTAAGTAAAGGATGGTTGGAGGGGTTGCTCGGGATGGGAGATGCTTGCTGAAACTAGACTAAGGACCGACCACATTGGCCTCTTAATATCTGAATTGCAAACCATAATGCCCAAAAGTAGAGAGAGAGTAAGAAGGAATGTATCTGCCACAGAGGCAGGGGATGGAATAGGGTGGGGGTGGCGGGAGGGATACTGGGAACATTGGTGTTGGAAAATGTGTACAAATTATACAATCTAATGGCAGGCATAAAAATGCATCGACAGCCATCCTGATTTTTGATTCAAACTAAATAGCATTCAAACAAAGATGGGTGTGGACATTACACACTACTTAAGGGATCAATAGATCATGAGGACTTAACTCTAATTAACATTTAATGTACCGAATGAAAGGACATCAAATTTTACAAAGCAACTGCAGAGACCTAAGAAATACACTGGCGGCAACACAATAGTGGTGGAAGGCTTCAATACATCACTTTCTCATTGGACACATTTAGTAAGCTAAATATTAACAAAGAGGCAAGAGCTCTAAATGAGGAACAGAAAAAAAACAGGTCTAATAGACATATTCAGGATTACACCTCCCAGAATACTGAATATACATTTTCCCCTAGAGTATACAGGACATTCTCCAGAACAGACTGCATTCTGGGACACAATTTGAACACTCATAAAATAACAAAATTAAAAATCATACCAAATATGTTCTCAGACTACAAAGCTACAAAAATAGAAATCAACCATAAAAAGAAAGTGACAAAAAGAGTATACCTGGAAACAAAACAATATAGTGCAAAATAACAAGTTAATCAAAGAAAAAAATCAAGGAGATTACTTGAAATAAATGAGAATTAAGACACATAGTACCAGAAACAATGGGACAAAACAAAAGCAATTCTACTGAGAAATTTAGTAAATTCAAGTGCACAGAGGAAGAAAAATGTACTCAAATCAATGAGCTAAAGTGTCCAACAGAGAAATTAGAAAAAGAATAACAAATGTATATCAAAGCATATCGAAGGAAGGAGGTAATAAAAACTACATCAAAATCAATGGTACAGAAAAGTAGAAAACAATACAAGGGTCAATGAAAATGAGACCAGGAGTTGGTTGTTGAAGAGTTAAAGATTAAAGATTAAACTCTTAGCTAGACTCACTAAGAAGAGAGAAAATCAAAATGGTAACAGATACAACAGGGTAGAAATTACACCTCACACTTCAGAAATACCAAAAATCCTGAGATTATTATGAACAACTTTACGCCAACAAGTTCAAGAAGTGAAAAGAAATGAATGTTACTAGAATCACATGAACACCCAAGACGGAACCAAGAAGAAACAGAAAACCTGGACAGACCAAACTCAAGTAAAGAAATTGAAACCATAACTAAAAATATCCACAAGAACAAAAGCCCAGGTCCAGATGGAGTAGCTCGTAAGTTCTACCAAAACATCAAAGAAGATTTAGTGCTTACCCTCTTCAAACCCTATCAAAATACTGAGAAAACAGGAATACTCCCTAACAGCTTCTATGAATCCAACATCATACTGCTGCCTAAAGCAGACACTACAAAAAAAATTATAATTATAGACAAATATCACTTATGAACATAGACACAATTGTGAAACAAACCTAGCAATGTATCAAAAGAATTATACACCATGTTCAAGTGGGGCTCATACCAGGGATGCATGGATGGCTTAATACACACAATGAATGTAATATACCACATCAATAAAAAGAAAAAGAAAAATGTGGTCATATCAATCTACATATTTGATATAGATTTTGACAAGGTCCAGCACTCATTCATGATAAAACCTTCCAAAAAAGGAGAAAATAAGGAACATACCTCAAGATATAGAACAGTCATCTACAATAAACCCAAAGCCAATATCATATTGCACGGTGAAAAGCTGAAAGCCTTTCTTTCTCCTGAGATCAATCACAAAGCAATGATGTCCACTGTCATCACTCTTAAACAACAGTTTTGGAAGTCTTCACCACAGCAATCAGAGAAGAGAAATATATCAAAGGGATTAAAATTGGAAATGAAGAAAAATTATTAGTATTTGCAGAGGACATAATTCTATACATTGAAAACCCCAAAGAACCCACCAAAAGTATTAGAAATAATAAACCAATACAGTAAGGTCGCAGGTTACAAATTACACAAAAATTCATGGCATTGCTGTACACAAAAAAATGAACCAGAAGAAAAAAAATTAACTACTAGTTTGAGGCCAGAGTGATAGTACAGAGAGTAGGGCCAACATGTGGCCAACCAAGGCTTGATTCTTGGCATCCCATTTGTCTCCCAAGCCCCACCAAGAGCGATTCCTGAATTCAAAGCCAGGAATAAGACCTGAGCACCACTGGGTCCAGCCCCAGAGTCAACAAAAAGACTATCCTCTTCAAAATAGTGTCCCAAAATATCCAATATCTAGAGATCAACAAGAGAGGAGAAAAACTTAGCAGAGAGAAAAACTGTAAGTCATTGCTAAGAAAAATAGAAGAAACACAAAAAATAATAGGAAGATATTCTCTATTTGTTAACTGGGAGAATAAACATTGTTTAAATTACTGTCCTCCCAAAGAACTATGCAGAGTCAGAGCAAAGCCCATTAAAATTCCAATGACTTTTTTCAAATATATGGAACAAACTCCGTTAAAATTTGTATGGAACCCATAAAACTCCCTGAACCTGACTAGCCAAAGTTATCCTAAGAAAAAAAGATGAGAGGCATTGCATTTCCCAACTTTGAACTATACTACAAAGATGTAATAAACAAAACAAAATGGTACTGGATAAAAGATAAACCTGCAGATCAATAGAAGAAAACTGAGAGTCCTGAGTTAAATCCTCAGATTTATGGACAGCTAATCTATGACAAAGGGGCTAAATATATGAGGGGGCAAAAAAATTTTCTTCAACAAATGGTACTGGGAAAGCCACATGTAAAAGAAAATAAATTAGAACAGTATTTCACACTCAGTCAGGAAAGTAAACTCAGAGTGAATTTACAAGCTCGAAATTACACCAGAACCCATAAAAAACATTGAAGAAAACATTGGCAGAACTCTCGAGGGAACTGGCCACAAAAGAGTCTTGACTGAGATGACCACAGAGCAAGGCAACAAAAACTAAAAGCAACTGGGATTACATCAAATTAAAAAGGTTCTGCACAGGGAAAGAAACTCAAACTAGAAAAAAAGAAACCCTACGGAATGGGAGAATATATTTGCATACAATATATCAAATAAAGAATTGTTCCAAGATCTAGAATGCCCTCACAAAATCCAACAACAAAAAATCCAACAATACGTTCAACAACTGGGGAAGGAGATAAAAAGACACTATTTCAAAGAAGACATAAGATTGGCCAACAGGCATATAAAGTGTTCACTGTCACATATGATTTGGAAAACGCAAATCAAAAAAGCAATGACATATCAACTCATACCAGAGAGAATAGCATATATCAAAAAGTCTGGAAACAGCTAGGGTTGTCAGGGTTATAATGAGAAAGGAATCCTCATCAACTCTTTTTCGGAGTGTCATAAAATTCAGCCTTCATGGAAAGTAATATGGAGATATCTCTCAAAAATAGGAACTGAGCTAACTAAACGTTAATTTGAAAGGATATATGCACACCTATGTTTATCACCTCACTTACTAAAATATCCAAGATATGGAAACAACCCAATTGCAGAAATATGTATAAGTGGATCAAGTATTTGTGATTTATACACACGATGGACTACTGTGTAATCTCCAGGGGGCTAGGGAACCCATACACAGCTCTATCTCCCACCGCCTGCATAGGTGATCTCAGGCCACTTCCCCACCCCGGCCTGCAGCCACTGCCTACAGATGCATGAAGGAGGGAACAGGGCCGCCAAACCGGTTGGTAATCAGGTGCCATTTATTCCATTCTCCCCACGCGCCTGTTCCAATCTCACAAACATTGTTCCATTCTAGTTTCACACAGTCCCTCATTCTGGTCTCCTCCTGTCTCTCCCCTCATCTCTCCCCGCTCCCTCTCCCAGCCTGGTCTCCTCTATAGTCTCTCCCAACTCCTCACCTTGGTGGTAGCAATCACACACCCAGGTCAGGTAGCACATCAACACATGAAAGCGCTTCCTGATCACTCAAATGCAAAATACCACCTAAGGGTGTTTCTCCTCTCCTCAGTCCAATAACTTAATTAACATCTTACTTAACATCTTAATTCTATTTCTTAATGTTAGTTATTTTGTATGGACACAGTAAGAGATACATTAAGCTTATAGGAAGGCTTTCCTGGGGACATATCTCTATAGATCTCAGACTACAGTGCTCAAGCCAGATTAATCTTTCCTAAACCTAGTGGAATCCTAATCCAGCTGTTCCTTTTTGAATCATGACAGAATCTGTCCATGACCATGCTCTTAACTTATAGTTAACTATTGTGGCACTTTGGCCTGGCAAATTTCGATGCCAGGGTAGCTCACAGCCTGCCCTGAGTCCACCCAGTCCCTCGTCGGGATCCTGCTTTTGGGGAGCTAGGAAGTAAGGGCAACTGAGGCTTAAATCGAGAGAATGGAATGCCAGGAGTGAATATTATTCGGAGTCAATTAACACCCAAGTTACAGAAGCATAGCACTGTCTTCTTGTGTCCATACAAAAAGGACATTGCTCTGAATTAACTATGCAAAGGACCTGAGAGAAAAAAGCAATATTTACAAGTTAACAGAGTCTGATTAGGAGATAAAGGTGATTGGCCTACTGGGGAAGCAGAGCACAAAGAAAGAGGTTACAAGTAATCACAGAGGAATGGGAGCACTGTGATGGGAGTAACCTAATAAACCTAAGCTCTCTGTGGCAAGGCTGAAAGGACAAACCAATGTATCCTACAGAATACTATGCAACTCTCAGGATAAAATCAGGCACTTTTTTTTTCTTTTTGGGTCACACCCAGCAATGCACAAGGGTTACTCCTGGCTCTGCACCCAGGAATCACTCCTGGTGGTGCTCGGGGGACCATACAGGATTCTGGGAATCGAACCGAGGTCGGCCACGTGCAAGGCAAACGCCCTACCTGCTGTGCTATATCGCTCCAGCCCCAAAAATGCATTTTTAATTGAATCACTGTGATACACAATTCAATGCCTGTTAAAGAAAAAAAGTGCAACTTATATTAAAATATAGCCTCTATCTAAAAAAAGTCATGCACATAGCAGAATATGGATGGAACTAGAGACCACCATGCTGAGTGAAGTTAATCAGAAAGAAAGATACAGAATGATCTCACTCATATGTCGACCTTAGAGATAGACAGCGAGATCGCAAAAAAAAAAAAAGGATCAAAGGCAAAATAAAAGTCGAACTTATCCACACAATCGAGTTGGTGGAGCTGAAAGGAAGGGGAATTTGGCTCCTTGTGTAACAGAGGTGATAACATTGGTGATGGATGTGGTGTTGGAATTATGTGCCTGATAAACCATTATTAACGGTATTGAAAAATCACAGAATCTCTAGGGCCGGAGTGGTACTACAGCGGGGAGGCATATTGACTTGCACGTGGCTGACCTTGTTTCTATCCATGACATCCCATATGGTTCCCCAAGCACCTCAAGGAGTAATTCCTGAGTTACAAAGCCAGGAGTAACCCTTGAGCATCACCGAGAGTGACCCAAAAAAAAATAAAGAAAGAAGGAAGGAAAGAGAAAGAGAAAAAGAGAGGAAGGAAGGAAGGAAGGAAGGAGGGAGGGAGGGAGGGAGGGAGGGAGGGAAGGAAGGAAGGAAGGAAGGAAGGAAGGAAGGAAGGAAGGAAGGAAGGAAGGAAGGAAGGAAGGAAGGAAGGAAGGAAGGAAGGAAGGAAGGAGAGAGGGAGGAGGGAGGGAGGGAGGGAAGGAGGGAGGGAGGGAGGAAGGAAGGAAGGAAGGAAGGAAGGAAGGAAGGAAGGAAGGAAGGAAGGAAGGAAGGAAGGAAGGAAGGAAGGAAGGAGAGAGGGAGGAGGGAGGGAGGGAGGGAGGGAAGGAGGGAGGGAGGAAGGAAGGAAGGAAGGAGAGAGGGAGGAGGGAGGGAGGGAGGAAAGGAGGGAAGGAAGGACAGGGAGGGAAGGAGGGAAGGAAGGAAGGAAGGAAGGAAGGAAGGAGGGAAGGAGGGAGGGAGGGAGGGAGGGAGGGAGGGAGGGAGGGAGGGAGGGAGGGAGGGAGGGAGGGAAGGGAGGGAGGGAGGGAGGGAGGGAGGGAGGGAGGGAAAGAAGGGAGGGAGGGAAAGAAGGAAGGAGGGAAGGAAGGAGGGAAGGAAGGAGGGAAGGAAGGCCTTCTACTATACAAATGAGAATATCATGCTGAGTGAAGTCAGTCAGAAAAAAGGTACAGAATTATCTCACTCATATGTCACTCATACAATTGTCACTGGAATAAATCTAGAAGTTTTCTATTATGTGCCAAAATTCTTCTAACCTCTACACATTAAAAACTATAATGTCACTGCCATATGTTTAGATATCTGTTATACTATCACCCATTTCCCAGTATCAAAGTATGTTATTACTTTACAATTTCTGCTATAACGAATTATCACGGTGACTTAAAACAACACAATTTTATTCCCTAATAATTCTGGTAGTCATATATCCATATTACTGACAGGAAAAAAAATAAAATCAAGGTGTCAACAGATCTCATTATTCTTCCTGAAGGTTCTAGAGGTGAATCTGTTTCTACCAATTCCTAACTAGAGATTGTGGGCATTCTTTGATGTTCTTTGGTATACATAGCTGCACCACTCAACTCTAATTTCTTGTTACTCTTGTTACATATCCTCTATAATCTAGTCTCTCTTTGCCATCTTTTAATTGTTTTAATTGATGTACAATTGTCAAGTTACAATTGTTATACCACAATACATTAGGCTGAGGTGTACAAAACTGATTTAACCTTTGTATGCAATGTGAAATAATGAGGACAATAAATTAATTTCCCATATTTTATTGGCATTTTCTCTAATTTGTAATACAATTTAATAGAATGATTCATGGGGATCTGGCCTTTGAATCCCATGCTATGCAATGCATTCCCATGATAGCTCTATTCTCTTTATATTTTTTAGGACTCTCCATAGTGTGTTTTCTGTAGTGGGTGTGTGAAAACACAAAAGAAAAAAGGACCAGCGGGGCTCTATCTCTCCCGCTGCCTGCGTTCGGTAGTCACGCCGCTTCCCCACCCCGGGGAAGGTTGATGGCAATGACGAGGCAGGCAATGGAAGGAAGAAGGCCAAACTGGTTGCTCAAACAGTTTATTTCATTCTCTCTCTCTGCTTTTCTCCGGGTTCTCGATCTTTCTCTGGATCTTCCTCTATCCCCCTTGTCTTCTTCCTCTCCCCTCAGTCCCCACAGTCTTAGTTTATATAGCAAATTACATAGGGTGGTGACACAAAGGTGGGTTGAACATCACAAAGAAGGGTAAAACCATTTCTTGAGGAGATTAACAAAATCTCATCTAAGGAAATCTCATCTAAGGAGATCCACTCAAGGGTGTGATTCCAAACAAGGGTGTGTCAGGGTGTGAGCTAGTAATCTACTTAAATAGTTATAGCAAATCTACTTCTAATATTTCTAGCAATGTCATTCTGTATGAGCACAGTAAGAGATATAACCTTAAAGTTTGGTTCTTCCTGAGGACATTCACTATATAATCCAGACCACAGTCCTCAGGCCAGGTTAATCTTCCTAACCCCAGCAGGATCCTAGTCTCGTCATTACCTTTGGATCATGACAGCATTGTCCATGATCATGCCCTCAACTTATAGTTGAGTATTGTGGCGCTTTGGCCTGGCCCAATTCGATGCCAGGGTAGCTCACAGCTTGCCCTGGGTCTATTCCATCCCTCATCGGGACACTGCTTTTGGGGTGCCAGAACTAAGGGCAACTGAGTCTAGAAAGCAGATGCCCAGGAGTAAATATTATTGGAGTCAATCAACTCCCAAGTTACAAGCATATTATCTGTCTTCGTGTGTCCATACAGAAAGGACATTGCTTTAAGTTAAACTATGCAAAAGACACTAACTTATAATACAAGTTCAGAGTCCCTAGAAGGATCTATTCTTACAAGATAACAGAATCTGATTAGGGAAAAGGTGATTAACTGATTGAGAAGGAGGGTGCAGAGAAGAGTTTACAGATAAACAAAGGAATGGGAGTGTCTCCAGAGCACTTAAACCTAAACTCCTTGTGGCAGGGGAGAAGGAACAAACCAATGTTATCCTACATTGAGTGAGGGGGGGGTAGAGACAGAGACAGAGAGACAGAGAGAGAGAGACGACCAGCCTGGCACTCGTTCCTTCCTTCGCCTGCCTCATCATCGCTATCAACCTCCCCGGGGTGGGGGAAGCGGCTGGAGACTACTGAACGTGGGCGGCAGGAGAGATAGAGCCCCGCTGGCCCCCCTTCCCTTTTTTGTGTGTTTACACAGGGTGTACCAATTTATATTATCACTAACAGTACACAAGAGTTCTCTATTCTCCATATCTTTACCAATACCTATTATTTCTTATTTTTTGATGCTAGCCATACTGATAGTTATAAAGTGGTATCTCATTGTGATTTTTATTTCCCTTTCCCTAATAATCGTGATATGCACATTTGTTCCTGTGTCTGTTTGTCATATGTACAGCTTCTTCTCAGAAATATTTATTTTCAGATTCTCTTCTACATTCCAGTTTTAAGAACACATAACTGAATTTAGAGTGCATTCTACCCCACGCCGGCTGATGACGGGAAATAACCATCCTCTTCGGTTTTTTTTCCCTTTGTCAGACAGCGTGGCGATTACTAAACAGGCGTGAACTCGGTGGCGCGGGGCAAGGGGGAAAAAGAAAAGTTATGTAACAAACAGCAGGACTTAATATCTCTATATGCTTAGTAATGGAGAATTATCAAATGCCTCATTGGCAATAGGACTGTCTTTTTCTTTTTTGGGGGGAAACCCCAGCAACGGTAGTGAGTTGTGTGTTGAAACATGGAATGTAATGGAGATAAGCGCAAATGAAGTGAAACTTATCACGTATAAGGGTGGGGACTAGGGAGGTGGGAGGGGGCGGCAGATAGACTGGGGGGGTTGGGGATGGAAGATGGGCACTGGTGAAGGGAGGGGTGTTTGAATATTGTATAACTGACATAATCCTGAGAACTTTGTAACCCTCCACTTGGTGATTCAATAAAAAAATAAATAAATAAAATAAAAAAATAGAGTGCATTCTAATATTCCAAAATAATACTATCATCTTAGTTTTTTTAATAATACAAGTACATATTTTTTCAAATTTTTTGTAGCAGTGTTTGAGGGATGCTTCCAACTATACTTGAGGGTCATTCCCAGTGGTACTAAGGGGACTATGATGTGCCAGAGTTTGAAGTTGGACCTCCCACATGCAAAACATGTGCAAGCCTATTATTTTTTATATACCATATATGAGAGGAATCTTCCTCTGTATCTTCTTTTTTAAAGACTTTTATTATTGAATCTCTGTGAGATACATCCTTACAAAGCCGTTCATGATTAAGTTTAAGTCATACAGTATTTCAACACCCATCCCTCCACCAATGTACGCTTTCCAGTACCAGTGTCCTCAGTTTCCCTCCAATCACGCAGCCCCAGCCTGCCTCTATGGCAGGCACTTTTCTTCTCCCTCTCCCTCTCCACACTGCCTCTCTCTCCCTCTCCCTCTCCTTTTTGTATCTTGAAAAAACCTGAGTGCCCATGAACAAAAGAATTGATAAATAAACTATGGCACATCTACACAATGGAATAATACACAGCTGTTAGGAAAAATGAAGTCATAAAATTTGCTATAAGTGGATGGACTTGGAGATTGTCATGCTGAGCGAAATGAGTCAGAAAAGAGGGACAGATATAGAATGACTGCATTCATTGTGAGATTATGTGTGTGTGTGTGTGTGTGTGTGTTAGAAGACATCCATGGCCAGATAAACAGGAACTAGCAGGACTGGTCAATGGTTGGGATCAACTACAATTATGTGTGGGGCAGAGGATAGGTAAGATAGAGAAGGGACCACGATGACAATGATAGCTAGAAATAATCACGCTGGACAGGAACTGAGTGTTAAAAGTACATAAAGGGATATACTAGATAACTTTCAGTATCTGTATTGCAAACCATAATGTCATCACAAATTCTTTTTAGTCATTCTTAAGAAATTCTTTTGCCACACCAAAGAACAGCACTGAAAAGTTCTAGGAAATAGGGTCTAGCTGTTTTTGTGAGCCATTATTCAGTCTTATAAATTGATAATTTATAAATTGCTTACCATTTCTGTAATTAATATTGTAATGATTTGTTTAACATAGAAAGCCCATCATGAAGTTTTATTTATAAATTCAATGAAAATAACTAAATAATAATAATAATCAGATTTAGGAATGCAGTGAATGTAGCACTGTAATTTTAAAATATTTTCAATGGGCTCACTACATGAAAAATACAATGGACTTAAAAATGTTACTTGGCTATTATCTACAATAATTAGTATTTTACACAAAATTGAAATATATCACCCAAGAAAGGGGATATCATGTTAGTTAAGTGAAGACTTGGAATAAAATGCAGTACTTCCTGGCAACAGTCATATAATATATACCAAGAAGTTCATGCATGAAACAAACCAAAATTATCATACCTACTCATAATATTGAGAATTAGAGATGGACATACAGAGACTCTATGCCTTCTCAGGTATAGCTTAATAAAGGAACACACAATAAAAACAAAGAAAAGAAACCAGTATGTATCAAATAATACCTTGATTTTAGCGAGTGTTCTATCTCCTTACCTAGGCAGGAGTAAATGTGACTGAGAATACGAGCTGGCTGTACTCTGATGGGATACACTTCAGCAATGGTTTCCACATCGATTCCCTTGTCTTTCAAAATTGACTTTATTTCTTCTGTCTCTGCTAGAATAGAGACTATAGGAAAGAAAGAAGGTGGGGTCAATAGAAAATTTCATTTCAACGCAATGTCAAAATATCGTAAGAACATAATTTATATTTAACGGAAGAAAAGGCAAGAGGCAAAAGTCTCATGACTAGAATGTAAGACTATATTTTTGGGTTAAGTAAATGTGTTCATTTTTTTCAATTTACTATCTGGCTTTGGGGGCAATATGGCTTGGGCAAATAATGTTTTGAGTGGGTCTCAACTGGCTTGACACTAAGCACCAGGGGCAATCAAGATCTATTCCTTTATCTCAATTGCTAGATGTGTTAAATTAGATTTTTTTCCCAGTAATAGAATTTTTTTCAATTGTTAAAATTTATTACAGTTAAGATAATTCATTTATAGTGGTGTTAACATTTATGGTCTTGTGTAAACAGTTTTAAATCACCTCAACCCCCACCCATGCCCCTGTGTCACCTCCTTAAATTGGGTTTATAGAAAAATGAATGTTCATATTACAGTTCACAATGCAATATCCTCCATTTTGAGTATGGGGGTCAAAAATCTAGTTAACCAAGTACTGATTTGCTTTATTTTGACATTTTATTTTGTGCATTTTTATTTATCTTGAGAACTTCATGGTTTCTGTTGTTTTGCTCTTGAGGCAGGATATGTCTGATATGGTGGTTACAGAAATCCCTGGAAATGATAGCAGTTTGATTATTTCTAACTGAAAATATTAAAGTGACAATGATATCATGAGGAAATCTTCAGAGAAAAAAATGTTAGTAAGAACAAACATTTGATCATTTGTTATCAAATATTTAATGAATAACTAAATTGGTGAGTACTATGTGAGGAATGTATAAATGAAGAACTTAGTCTTTCCCAGAAGGAGCTCACAGTGTAATAAAGGTCTATTTCTCTCTCTCTCTCACACACACACACACTGATTATAAAACAATTTACTATGTATATGAAGATATACACAAAATATTATGAGACCAACCTATTGGGAATGACACTTATCTACTCTGTGGTTTGTAGAGATGGTTTTCTGAAAAGATTTTATTGTCTTATATTTAATGGAATATAACATGGGAGTTATATTGTCTTATATCAGTTTGAAATACTACATTACCCAGGAGAAAGAGTTGGGTAGCTGATTTCAGGGAAGGGCTATATATATGTGTGTGTGTGTGTGTGTGTGTGTGTGTATGTACATATACATATATATACATACATATATAAAACACATATTATTTATATATGCATGCACTCTCAACATCTCTGAGCATGTGGCAAAAAATCAAATCTGAAAAGGTTATATTCCCATCATTGTCATCCCGTTGCTCATCAATTTTTTTCGAGCAGACATCAGTAGCATCTCCATTGTGAGATTTGTTGTTACTGTTTTTGACACTAAGCACCAGGGACAATCAAGATCTATTCCTTTATCTCAATTGCTAGAATACACCACGATAGCTTGCTGGGCTCTGCCGTGCGGGTGAGATACTCTCGGTAGCTTGCTAGGCTCTCCGAGAGGGACGGAGGAATCGAAGCTGGGTCGGCTGCGTGCAAGGCAAATGCCCTACTTGCTGTGCTATCACTGCAGTCCAAGTCTCACAAGGGAGACGTTACTGGTGCCCGCTTGAGGAATTCGATGAGCAACTCGATGACAGTGATAGAGTGATACAAGTGATACTCTCTGGATCATGACAGAATTTGTCCATGACCATGCTCTTAACTTATAGTTAACTATTATGGCATTTTGGCCTGGCCCATTTTGATGCCAGGGTAGCTCACAGTTTGCCCTGGGTCCATCCAGTTCCTCGTTGGGACCCTGCTTTTGGGGTGCTAGGAAGTAAGGGCAACTGAGGCTTAAGTCGAGAGAACAGATGCCCAGCATTGAATATTATTTGGAGTTAATTAACTCCCAAATTATAAAAGCATAGCATTAACTATTGTCCTGTGTCTACAAAAAGAACATTACTCTGAATTTACTATGTAAAGGATTTAAGGAGAAGAGAAAAGCAATATTTACAAGTTAACAGAGGCTGATTAGGAGATAAAGGTGATTGACTGGTTGGGGAAGCAGAGCACAAAGAAAGAGGTTATAAATAAATACAGAGGAATGGACACTGTGATGGGAGTAACCCAATAAACCTAAGCTCCTGTGGCAAGGCAGAAAGGACAAAACAATGTTATCCTACAGTTTACCCTCAGCAGAACTATTTTACAAGACATGTGGAAAATAGTCCTTCTACATGAAAAGGAGAAACAGAAGATGGTAAAAAAACTTGAGTAAAGGGACTAATAGCAAGATTGTAACACAAACAAAAACAGTGCTATGAGAAAACAACAAAAAGATAAAAGAGGAAGATTAAAGGACAGACCCTGTATAGTCAAATGATGATAAGCTGGTAAGAGCACAAAAAAAGACACTTTTATACAGAAAGTATGAGATAATATCGAATGTAACCGCAAAGCAAAAACTCAGATCAAAGACACTGAGAAGAAAACATTTAAAAATGGAATCATCAGAATAAGTCATTCAAGTGAAAAGCCAAAAACAAATGAGGGAAAACAACATAAATATAAATAATAGGAAGGCAAAAGGCAAATTCGCAATAAATAAGCTCCATATAGCAATAACCACCCCAGATGTGAACTGTCTGACTCACGAATCAAAAGACATAGTATGGCTAGACGGATAAAACAGGAGTCATCTATACTATACATATGTCTCACATTAGATACTGAGACAAATAAAAGCTTAATTAAGGGGCTGGAGCGATAGCACAGTAGGTAGGACCTTGCATGCCAACCGGGTTCGATTCCCAGCATCCCATATGGTCCCCTGAGCACTGCCAGGAGTAATTCCTGAGTGCAGAGCTAGGAAGCCAGGACTAACCCCTGTGCATTGCCAGGTGTGACCCAAAAAGCAAAGAAAAAAAAGCTTAAATAAACCTAAAATGTAGACTTAAATATACTGAAAACTGACTTAAGTTAACAATGCAAACCAAAGGACAGAAACTGCTGCTATCATATGTGATAAAACATAATTTCAACTAAAAATGATAAGAAATAAAATGGGTATTATGCGTTGGTCAAGATATAAGCCACTAGCACTGTAGCACTGTCATAGCACTGTCATCCTGTTGTTCATCGATTTGCTCAAGCGGACACCAGTAACGTTTCCATTGTGAGACTTGTTGTTACTGTTTTTTGCATATTGAATATGCTATAGGTAGCTTGCCAGGCTCTGTCATATGCAGGCAGGATACTCTCGGTAGCTTGCCGGGCTCTCCGAGAGGGACAGAGAAATCAAACCTGGGTCGCTCGCATGCAAGGCAAACACCTTACCCTCTGTGCTATTGCTCCAGTCCAAGAGATGCATTAATCATAAACATTATGTGTATATATGTATATATATAGAGAGAGATACCCCCAACACAGGACTACTCAAACTGCACAACTACATAAAATGGCAAGCTCATCCAGACAAAAATTTAACAAAGAAATAATGGCATTATACGAATCCACTCAAAGACATGAAATTATTATATATGTACAGAAATTTCTATCTTAAAAGGAATCAATATATATTACTCACAAGTGCACATGGAACATTCTCAAGGACAGAACATATACTGGGATACAAAAATGTCTTAATATAAAATGCGAAGACTGAGACCATATCAAGCATCTTTTATGATCACAATAATATGATATAAAATTAACAACTAGAAGAAATTGGAATAACCTCAAACATATAGAGATATACTTCTAAATAACTTGGGTCAATAAAAAAATCAAAGGATAAATAAATAATTATAAAGTAAACAAAAGGCAAGTTATCAGGTCCCATGGTATGTAGTGAAGGCAGTAGTAAAATGGATCGTTATCACTACATAGGGCCACATAACTGAACAGTCTCACATAAACTAACTTTATATTTGAAGGAACTAGAAAGTAAGGAATCAATAAATAAAAAAATCAGCAGAAGGAAATAATCATAAAAATTACAGTGTAAGTGAATGAAATGGAAACAAAACTATGAAAAGATAAATTAAACCAAGAATCGGTTTCATGACAGAATAAATAAAATTGATATATGCTTCACCAGGTTCACCATGAACAAAAGGAAAGCACTGTAAAGAAATTCATAATGAAAGAGACAAAGTTAGAACTAGTACTCCAAGAAAATACAAAGGTGACCAGAGAGATAGTATAGGGCTAAGGTAGTTGCCATACATGCGGCTGACTCCAGTTTGATCTGCAGCATCACATAAGATCCCCAGAGCATCACCAGGAGTGATCACTGACCAAGATCAAGAATTAAGCCCTGAGTACTTCTACTTCTGGATGTGACCCCCCAAAAATATAAAGGATAATAAAAGACTACTATGCAAATCTATATGCAAACAAATTAGACGATGTAGAAGAAATGGATACATTTTTTTAATCATTCCACTTTCTGATACTACACCAGGAAGAAATGGAAAGCTTGTAAAGATACCAAAGTCAAAACAGTAATAAAAAAATTCTCCTTAGACCCACATCTCAAAGCCTACACCATGTATACCCATTGGCCCACAGCTCCAAATATTTATGATTAATGTCAGAAGAGAAAGATGCAAGCCAAGCCGCTAAATTTCACAGGCACACGAGTCTTCTAGCTGAAAATTCTGGGGAACGCTTGGTAGGGGAGCTGGGCTGAATCTCTGCCTTGCTGAAGCTCTGTAAGCTGCACCCATATCCCACAGTTACTGCCATGCCAAGGGCCCAACTTCTCTACTCCATCTTTATAGGGACACCAAACCAACAAAACTCCAGGTACACTGATTTTCAGGCCGAAAACTGGATCTTCTTGAAGCGGTAGCAGTAAGCCTCCCCCACTCTCCCCCACCACTCATCCCCACCACTCTGCACACTTTTGGGAATCCCAGCAGCCACACCCATATCCCACAGTTGTGGCCATGTCAATTCATCAACTCAGCTCCACAGATTCACAATTAATCTTGGAAGAGATGCAAGCAAACCCACAAAGATTCACAGGTACCTGAAAAACCTGGGGCAACCATAGGAGGGGGGTGAGTCAAGTCCCTTCCCTGTCAAAGCCCCAGCAGCCATACCCAAATTCCACAATACTGACAGCCCAAGAGTAGCACAAATTAGATGGAAATGTGGCTTAGAAGCCAACTGTAGCACTGTCATCACTTTGTTCATTGATTTGCTCGAGGGGGAACCAGTAACGTCTCCATTGTGAGACTTGCTGTTACTGTTTTTGGCATATCGAATACCCCACGGGTAGCTTGCCAGGCTCTGCCGTGCGGGCGGGATACTTTCGGTAGCTTGCCGGGCTCTCCAAGAGGGACGGAGGAATCAAACCTGGGTCGGCCACATGCAAGGCAGATGCCCTACCCGCTGTGCTATCTTTCCAGTCAAGTCCAGAAGTCAACTAAGCTCAATAAACCAAGACAATAACACACAAGGCTCAAGTAGCAACAAATAGCTTAGTAAACCCTCAGACAATGATTTAATGGCTCCATGGAGAGAAATAACAATTTTCACCAATTTTCTTTTACTGAAGTATTTTTGATAATTCTATTATCCATGTAGGTGTAACAAACAATATAAAATAATTTTGTGTCATGCAAAGGGGGCAGGCATGGAGTATGAGTAAAACACTGGAACTGGTAGAGGGAAGGTCACACTAGTGGTGGGATTGGTGCTGGAACACTGAATGCTGGTGGAAACTGTATTATAAGCAATTTTGTAACCCATGATGTTTAAATAAAGGGAAAAAAACTTCCCTAAGGACAAAAATTCAGGACCAGGTTGCTTTACTATTAAATCCTAAGAAACATTCAAACAAAACTAATACCCAGCCTGTTCAAACTCTTCCCAAAAACCAAAGAGGGGAACAACTCACAAACATTTTAATTAGGCTAATATCACAATTCCCAAAGTGGAAATGTATAGCTCATACAAAAATCTGTAAACCAGTATCTCTGACAAACATAGATGCAAATTTTGCCAAATTAAATATAAAATGTTCAAGAAAATCATTAATCAAAATCAAGTAGGATTTACCTATGGATACAAGTATGTCTCAACATATACAACATCAATTAACATCAACAGAAAATATGAACCTATAGAAACTGAAAATGCTTTTGCCAACATTCAACCTCCATGTATGAAAAAACATTTAAGTTGTGACTAAAAGGAACAAAGTTCAACATAACAACAGCCATATATGACAAACTCACAAATAACACCATAGACCAGGGTGCCCCAGACGGAGAAGGCGCAGTCTCCCCGCCTTCTCCAGATGGAATCCCAGTGACACTGAGCTTCTACTAACATGGCTCCAGTATGTGGGGACCAGGACTATTTCTCCAGTCCTTTATCAGGTCCTTTCCTGATATACAAAAAAAAAAATGCTCAGGAACGTTTCCCCGGCCCCTGAGCAGCCATGATCCCAGAGGCACACAAACCAATCTCAGATGCAGCGGCTGCTGGCAGATATACTCCTGGACTGTGAACTAAGCTACGGCCCCGTGCAGCCCCGGGCGGGGAAGGGTTTTTTGTCTCTCGGCCTTTTTCCCTTCGCAGCAACATGGCAACTGCCACCTTTCAGAGCCAAGTGGACAGAGAGGTAGGAGCTTGCAGTGATGGGGAGTGTGGGAAAAATCTCATGATGGGGGGAGCGGGGACCAGACCTGCTCCGCACCCAAATGAGACTCTGAGCGGCCGCCCACAAACAGCTCCTCCACTCCCAACAGCACACTGAAAGAAACTATGAATAAGATATACAGTAATCCTACTGAATAAGAGAAGTAGTTAACGAATCTTATTTCTAGACAAGGGGTAAGTATTCAAATTTTGTAAAGAACTAAAAATACTCAACTCCATATAAACAAATCAATTAAAAATTGGCAGATGATCTGAATAAAGAGAAAGATGTTTATCATCTATTACTAGGAAAATATAAATCAAAACAACAATGACATACCACCTCACACCTTTTAGAAAGGAAATTATCTAAAAGAAACAAAATGAGTATTGGAGAGGATATGGATAGAACAGAATCCTTGTTTATCATTCATGGAAATGCAAATTGGTGCCCTTTATAAAAAGCAGTATGGCCACTCCTTTAGAAAAGAAATTCTATACAACCCAGTTATCCCACCTTTGTGTCTTTACTCAAAAAACAGTAGAATACATTTATAGACAGTAAAATAAAAATCACCTGTACAAGAGATGGAGTTCTGCCACTTGCAACTACATAGAGAAACCTACAGAATATTATGTTAAGAGTACTGGAAATAACATATGCATACCTTGAACCACAACATCCGGTTTTGGTACAGTAGAGAACCTACGATTCAGGGGATCAATTTCGCCAGGAGCTAAAAATCCCTAAATAAAAATTATAAAAGAAATATTATTACAACTCAAAAAAATCTAATATTTCAGAAGAACTGACATACCAGAAACATAACACATTAAGATGTGAAAAGTAGGGGCTAGAGCGATAGTAAAGCACGTAGGGTGTTTGCCTTGCACACGGCCGACCTGGGTTCGATTCCAGCATCCCATATAGTCCCCCGAACACCATCAGGAGTAATTCCTTAGTGCAAAGCCAGGAGTTACCCCTGTGCATGGCCGGGTGTGACCCAAAAAGAAAAAAAAATATGGGAAAAGTAGGTATAAAAATAAGTATCTTTATGATATAAAAATGTCTGAAATTCCAGAATTCAGGTATGTGTTAATTTTATCTAGAGTCAATTTCTAATAGTTGTCACAAACGTTGTATTGGAAACAAATGGAGTATAATGGATAAATTGAAGATTTGTGCTTACACCCCAACTTCTCTAGATGCATGTGAATATATTATCAGACCCCAGTGTTTACTTTCAATAATTTTAGTATTAATACTGCCACTTTCTCACTTATTAATGTGTCTGCTGTACTTGCCCAGCAGTTACCCTTCTTTTCTTTAAATATTTTTAAATTTAATTAACGAACAGTGATTTACAAAGTTATTAATAGTTAAATTTTAGGCATATAATATTTCAGCAGTTATCTTTACACATTACTTTATTCACTTTAAGAATTGGGGTCAGTCACCCTCGGCGCCATCTTCATGCCACAATCCACAGAGAAGCGGCAGGCATTCTGGTGAGCAACGCGGCCCGGACAATGCTCCGGACCCGAATCGGGGCCAGCAACACCGGGGGGCCGGAAGGAGGAGGTGCCGCCACCACACCTTCTTCAGATGGACCCCTGGCGCCACTGAGCAGCAACTAACACGGCTCCAGGATTCGGGACTGGGACAGATCCGAGCCGCGCGGCCGCGTTAGCGGCCGCGCGACCTTTTCTAACACCTGAAAACATACAATCTTTGAATGGAAAACTAATTATCAAATGCCTCCTTATTAGGGTTATCTTGTTTGGGGATATAACTTCCACAACAATAGTGACTTTTGTGTTGAAACATGGAACGTAATCAAGGTGAAGAGAAAATAAAGTGAGGTTCATCAGTTATACAGTTGGGGTGGAGGGCGGGGGGTATACCGGGGATTTTGGTGGTGGAATATGGGCACTGGTGAAGGGATGGTGTTTGAATACGGTATAAATGAGACATAAACCTGAGAACTCTGTAACTTTCCACATGGTGATAAAAAAAAATTAAATAAATAAATAAATAAATAAATAAATAAATAAAAGAATTGGGGTCAGAGATGCTGATTGGTCCAGGCTTTCTGGAGAACAATATGGCAATTCATAACAAAACTAGAAACTGAGCTTCCGTAAGACTCATCAATACCACTCGTGGGAATATATCCTAGTGTCCCAAAACCACAATGCAGAAAAGCCATCTGGACTTCTATGTTCATTGCAGCACTATTCACAATAGGCAGAATCTGGAAACAACCCAAGTGCCCAAGAATAGATGACTGGATAAAGAAACTAACTACAGTACATCTACCAAGGGAACATTATGCAGCTGTTAGGAAAAATGAAGTCAAGAAATTTGCTTATACATGGATGGACATACTGGGTATTATGCTGAGTGAAATCAGTCAGAGGGAGCAGGACAAACATAGAATGACTGCACTTTTTGTGGGATATAAAAAGAAAAACCATAGTATGTGAATAATACCCAAGATAGCAACAAGGACCAGGAGGTCCATGGTAAGAAGCATGTCATCAAGAGGAAGGGGAAGTGCAGTTAGGACAGAGAAGTGACCACTATGACAATAATAATTGGAAATGCTCACTCTGGACAAAATCTGAGTGGTGAAAGGAGGTAAAGCAATATGCATGATACCCTTTCCATAATGGTATTGCATACCACAGTGCCTAAAAGGAAAATGAAAGAAGAAAGAGAGAAAAGAGAAAAAAAGGGGGGAGGGGGAGAAGTAGCAAAGTAGTGGAGAAGAGGGAGGAAAGGGAGGAGGGGGAGGGAGGGGGCAATGAAGAAAGAAGGAAGAAGAGGGGAGGAAGGAGGGGGGAAGGAGGAGGAGGAGAGGGAAGAAGAAGAAAGAAGAAAAAAGGAGGAGGGGAGGAGTAGGAGGAGAAGGCAAAGAAAGAGAAGGAGGAAGAATAAGAAAAGGGGGAACAACAGGAAGAAGAGAAGGAGGAAGAAGGAGAAGGGGAGAAGAAGAAAAAGGAAGAATAAAGAAGGAGGAGGAGGGGGAGGAGTGGGCAGAGGAAGAAAGGGAGGAGAAAGAGGAGAAGGAGGAAGAGGAGAAAGAACAAGGAGGAGAAGGAGGGTCGACCATAGATGCAGGGAGGGAGAGAAATTGTAAGAGGGAGAGAGAGAGAAGAGTGTCTGCCATAGATGAAGGCAGGGAGGGAAACTGGGGACATTGGTGGTGGGAAATGTGCACTGGTGAAGGGATGGGTGTTGTAGCATTTTATGTTTTTGTTTTTGTTTTTTTGCTTTTTGGGTCACACCTGGAGATGCACAGGGGTTGCTCCTGGCTCTACACCCAGGAATCACTCCTGGCGGTGCTCAGGGGACCATATGGGATGCTGGGAATCGAACCCAGGTCAGCCGCGTGCAAGACAAACGCCCTACCCGCTGTGCTATTGCTCCAGCCCCTGTTGTAGCATTTTATGACTGAGACTCAACGATGAACAATTTTGTAACTGCATATCTCTCGGTGGTACAGTAAAATATTTTTTTAAAGAAAATGAACACTATAAAAGGACTGGAGTAATAGTACATTTGCTCAATAAGAACAGTACAATAATGCATTTGGTAGGGTGTTCGACTTATATGCAGCTGACCTGTGCTCGATCCTTGGCATCCCATATGGTCCCCCTAGCTCTTCCAAGAATAATTCGTGACTGCAGAGCTAGAAGTAATCCATGAGTATTGCAGGATATGACCCAAACACCCCCATCCCAAAAAAGAAATGTGCTAGAGCTAGAGCAATAGTACATTGAGTAGGGTACTTGTCTTACACGCAGCCAACCTAGGTTCGATCCCCTACACCATGTATGGTGTCCTAAACCCCACCAGGAGTGATCACTAGGCCCAGAGTTAGGAGTAATCCCTGAGCACTGAAGGGTGTGGCTCTTCAAAAAAAGGGGGGGAAATGTTCTTGTTCTTTTTGAAATGTGCCAGTCTCTGTGGTGTGAGATTGTTTTGATTTGTGTCTCCCTGATGATTAGTGATGCAGAACATTTCTTTATGTGCCTTTTGGCCACTTATATTTCTTGGAGCAAGTTTCTGTTCTTCCCATTTTTTATAGGGTCAGACATTTTTTTCTTATAAAGTTCTACCAATGCCTTGTGTATCTTGGATATTAACCCTTTATAAAATAAGTGATAAAGAAACTATAAGAAAACTATGGTACATATACATAAAGGAACATTACTAAACCATAAGAAAAGATAAAGTCATGCCGTTTGCTGCTACATGGAGGAACTTGTAAAGTATTATGCTGAGTGAAGTTAGTCAGAGGGAGAGAGATAGACACGGTGATCTCTCTCATATGCGAGTATAAGGAAATATAATAAGGGAATAACTAATGCCCAAAGACAGTGGAAACAAAGAAAATGAGAACTGGTAGTCACTAGGAAACATACTGCCTGAGGGGGCTGGAAGATAGGACAGGGACAGGGTGACAACTACAGAGGAGGGAAGAACAAACAGGAGGAGGAAGTACTGAAAGGTGGTAAAGTGTTACACTAAAACCCTGTAAGCAGCAGTACAGTAAACCACAATGCAATATATTTATATTTATATTTATATTTATATTTATATTTATATTTATAATGTGCTCCTCAGAAAGGCAGACTGGAAGGGTGAGGCAAAGAGGGTAGGAAATTAGTGGAAGGAAGTAGACACTTGAGAAGAGATTGTTGTTAAAACAATGGATGTCTAAATCCCAGTCATGAACACTTTGTAATTTCACAGTGGAAAACAAAACAAGACAGTGAATCTGTAGGTGGGAGCAAGATATACAGTGTCATGTAAAATAAAAGAAAAAGAAGAAATGTGCTAAAATCCCAAGGTCATCTTTAAGAACAGAATTCAGATGCCACTTTGCCTCTAGGTCAGTCAGGTGGACCCGAAGTACACCAGCCAGCCTGGCTAGGCCCCCAGAAGGCCCTCACTAGGGCTTGGAACACCACCCACCCTGCCCCACCCCTCCACGGTCCAGCAAGTTCGCGCTAGGATGCTACATTCAGAACTGAGCCTTCTCGGCCTCGGGTCAGTCAGAAGTCCCCAAAGTGTGACAGAAAGAGGATACATGGACATTCTAACTCTAGACGCCCATCGACATAACAACACACAAAGTTCATCTCCAGAGTGCAAAAGGCAGTATGGGAAAGAAACACAGAACTGGACCACAGTCACCAAAATTACAGCCCTGAAGACTCAACCAATAATTACCAGTTACATGACCTCTCTGATAAGGACTGTAGAGAGGAAATGCTGAGGATGTTTAAGGAGCTCAAAGAAACAATGGAACATCCAGTAAAACACAAGAGAATATGAGAGTAGAAATTAGAAAACTGCAAGCAGAAATGACAAAACTAAGGAATTTGGTAGGTGAAATGAAAAACTCATAGGAAGGCCTCAGCAGCAGAGTGACAGTAGAGGAAGACAAAATCAGTAAACAAAAACAAGAGAACTCTGGGATGAAATCAGGAAGAACAAAATAAGAATCATCGGGGTCCCGGAGGGACAGGAAGGTTAATCCTCAGAAGAATCAAGAGTCAAAAATATCATTGCTAAGAAGTCTCCAGAGCTAGAGAGCACTAGCAGCCAGATCCAAGAGGCTTGAAGGTTATCAGCTAAAGTGTATCAAAATAAAAGTACTCCAAGTTACATCCTAATCAGAATGATGAATGTCATAGAGATAGAATACTTTAGACAGCAAGATAAAAAAAAAATACATACAAAGGAGCACTGTTAAGATTCACAGCAGATTTATGATATGAAACCATCTGGGCCTGAAGATACTGGTGGGATGTAGTTTAAAAAACTGAATGAAATGAATGCCTCAGCAGAAATACTTTACGCAGCCAGACTCTCAATCAGATTTTAAGAAATAATACACCACCTCATTGACAAACAACAGCTCAAGAACTTCATAGAATTGAAACTATCTTTACAAGAAAAACTAAAAGGGCTATTCTAAGACAAATCTCACAAATACAGCAAATTCCTACAGAAAGATGACACAAAACTCTGTAACTATAATCTCATTCAATGCCAACGGCCTAAATGCACCAATTAAGAGACACAGAGTGGAAGGAAGGATGGATAAGAAATCAAATCCAACCTCTGCTGCTTAGAGAAGACATATTTCGACAGAAAGGGCAAACAAAACCTCAAAATCAAAGGTTGGAAGGCAGTATTTCAAGCAACAAAAGCCACAAAGAGCTGGTGTGGCCATACTGGTATCAGATAAGAATGACTTCAGGAATAAACAAGTAATAAAAGATGCAGAGGGCCATTTCTTAATGATGAAAGGATATGTCCATTAGGAAGAATTTACACTCCTAAACATATATGCACCTAATGAGGGACCAGCAAAATACATTTAAAAAACTGCTAAACATTGTCGATAAGGCAGTACTCACCAAAACATTGTACAAATTCAGTGCAGTACCTATACCCAAGATGTTTTCCAGAGAAATCGATCAAACATTCCTGAAATTTAGATGCAACAATAAATCCCCCTGGAACAGCTAAAGCAGTACATGTGAAAAAGAAGATGGGAGATGTCACGTTCCCCAACTTCAAACTGTACTATAAAGTGGTAGTAATTAAAAGTGTGGTACTGGAATAAGGACAGATGCTCAGATCAATGGAATAATATGGAAAACCCAGAGATAGACTCTCAAGTAGATGGTCCGTTCATCTTTGATAAATGAGCAAAAAATATGAAGTGGAGCAAGGAAAGCCTCTCCAGCAAATGTGGTTGGGAAAACTGGTTCGCCACATGAAAAAAAAGAACTCAGACCTCCTTCTAACATCATACACAAAAGTCCAATCAAAATGGATTAAAGACCTTGATATCAGACCTGATTCCATAGGTATATAGAGGAAAATATAGGCAGAATTCTCCATGAAATTGAAGCTAGAGGAATCTTTAAGGATGAGATGCCACTAGCCAAGCAAGCAAAAGCAGAGAGAAGCAAATGGGAATTAGAAGCTCACCGCTTACCTCTGCTATCAAGTTTCCTAAGATATACAGAGACTGGCCCCACATATGAGGCAATTTGCCCATGGGCACTCGGTCCACAGTATGAGGATTTTGATATTCTTCATCAACCTGAAAGAAAAGAGGCAACATTGGGAGGCAATATATTTAAGGAGCTAGATGATATGTGAGGCCTTGGGTTTCATCCCCAGTACCAAAAGCAAACAATAAAGGATGCTAGATAACAAAATGGCTCAGTGTAGACTGTGATTCCTATCCTATAAAAGTGACACACGAAATGCTCTGAAACATCAAGCACATGACATACAATCTAGGACAATGTCCTCCTCCCCCTTCAATATCACCTATATATACATGGAAATCAACCATGGAACTGATCTACTGGGTGGATAGGGCCTCAAATTTGCATTTTTAACAAGTTTTCAGGTTTATGTTGTTTAGCATTTATTCTATGCATCCCCACCAGAAAGGAAAACTATCTTTCCAATGCTATTTGGGAAAAGAGTGGAACCACATCTAGTGGTGCTCAGGGCATACTCTACTCTGCACTCGGATCATTCGTAGCAGTGCTCAGGGGACCAATCGAACCTGGGTCGGTTGCACGCAAGGAAAGTGCTGTACCTGTTGTATTTTCCCTCTGGCCCCAACTAATTCTTTTAATAATGTAGGAAAGGAACAATGTCTTGATCATGCGCTTGACTCACTATGAAACTGCCATATTTGAAACTTCTAAAAAATTGATTTCAAAGAAATACAACCATATTTATATTTTTCTATACCTAAAGTCACATTTTAGACCATTAAGGCCAGAAGAATAAAAATGATTTAAACTGGGGGCTGGAGATAGGACAGTGGGTAGAGCATTTGCTTTGCATGTGACCAACCCATGTTAAGTTTCTTAAGCCTTCGAGGAGTGATTCCTGAACACAGAGCTAAGAGTAAGCCCTGAGCACTGCCTAGTGTGGCACCAAAACAAAAAAGTTAATACTTTATAAAAATATTTTTTTTTTGCTTTTTGGGTCACACCTGGCAATGCACAGGGGTTACTCCTGGCTCTGCACTCAGGAACCACTCCTGGTGGTGCTCAGGGGACCATATGGGATGCTGGGAATCAAACCTCGGTTGGCCGCGCGCAAGGCAAACACCCTACTCGCTGTGCTATTGCTCCAGACCCTTATAAAAATAAATCTTGAAGAGTTATTTAACTCAAGAGTAATTTAACAGAAGAACCTGGCAAGCTCCCCGTGATGTATTTGATATGCCAAATACAGTATCAATAACAGTCTCATTCCCCTGACCCTGAAAAGAGCCTCCAATCGTTGGGAAAGATGAGTAAGGAGAGGCTGCTACAATCTCAAGGCTGGTACGAATTGAGACGTTACTGGCGCCCACTTGAGTAAATCGATGAACAATGGGATGACAGTGATACAGTGATTTAATTCAAATAAGGCAGTCCTATTAAGTTACTGCTCTTTTGCCCCATTGCTGGAAGACTGCTTCATGAGCGGAGGGGAGAAGGCAGATGGAATAGAGAAGGGATCACTAAGAAAATGATGGCTGGAGGAACGAGTTGGGATGGGAGATGCGTGCCGAAAGTAGATAATGGACCAAACATGATGACGTCTCAGTGTCTGTGTTGCCAGCCATAATGCCCAAAAGTAGAGAGAGAGTATGGGGAATATTGTCTGCCTTAGAGGCAGGGGGAGGGTGGGAAAAGGGGGGTATACCCGGGATATTGGTGGTGGGGAATATGCACTGGTGGAGGGATGGGTGTTTGATCATTGTGAGATTGTAATCCAAACATGAAAGCTTGTAACTATCTCATGAGGATTCAATAAAATTTTAAAAATTAAAAAAAAAGTTACTGTTCTTCTCCTGGTTCCACGTTGTAACACGATCAAGGCTCACCTTGTCAAAAGGAACGCTATACAGCTCTGGCAGAAGAAGCACTCCATTTTTGCCCTTGATGAGCACTGCTTCAAGAGCCTCTCTATACTCCTGAACCTGTAGATAAAAGGATAAAAAAACTATTACTCTTTGAGGACCTAGAGGAGGGTTGAAGCTAAAAGTGTCCTATTGCAAAGGAGTGTACTCAAGTAAAGATGTAAAGAAAAGGAAGCAGCATTTATTAAGTGCTTGGTGTAGGACAGACATTACACTATGAACTTTGCAAACTTTAAGGCATTTAGTTCTAATAATCATCCAAGTAAGTACACACACACTGAAGCCCTTTGACCAGGAAATTAAGGTTGACAGAGATTATGAGTGTGTGACTATAATGCAAGTGTGAGTCCAGATCTGTGAGCCCAACACAGTTTGCATCCATAGGTATGGTTTTATCCACAATTTATCACCATAAGCAAAGCTTGTTTGCTTTATATGTACTGGCTTTTAAAACTGCATTTTACCTACAAATAAAGATTCAGTTACGACCAGGTTTACAGAGGTTGGTTAATAACTTGCTACACAGCCAACAGCAGTGCATAAAAAGTAAAAATCAAACAAAACTACAATTTATGGTGGAAATTGGGTCTGCTAAAACTATTATTGTTTTGAAAACACAAAGCTGTTTTATTGTGTTTAATGTATTAAGAAACAATTTTAGCATCATGAAAATTCCACATCTGCCTCTGAGCCACACAGAACAGATACATGCTACATACATGCACACACAACTCAGGGTAACGAGCTAGCCCCATCCATATGTGGTGTTTTTTTTTTTTTTTTTGCTTTTTGGGTCACACCCAGCGATGCTCAGGGGTTACTCCTGGCTTTGCACTCAGGAATACTCCTGGCGGTGCTTGGGGGACCATATGGGATGCCGGGGATCGAACCCGGGTCAGCCGCATGCAAGGCAAACGCCCTACCCGCTATGCTATCGCTCCGGCCCCCATATGTGGTGTTTTAACTTTCCACCTCAATTCAGATCATCCTCCTTCCGCCACTTCATAATCCCCAATTGCCACCTTCTCGTGGCCACCCTGCCGCACAAGTCTGTGCCTTCTCTTTAACCTCACATCCTTTCTTTTTGTTTTGTTTTGGGGTCACACCTGGAAGTGCTCAGGGATTACTCCTGGTTCTGGTTCTGCACTTGGGAATCACTCCTGGAGGTGCTTGAGATGCCAAGGATTGAACCTGGGTCAGCTGCCACAAGGCAAGTAAGTGCCTTACCGACTGTACTATCTTGCTGGCCTTTTCCCTTCTTTTTTTATACCATTCTATGTCATTTTGCTCTTTGTGCTCATTCTTATGTTATCTCGTTTGCCTGTCCTCTTCTTCTGGCTCCCGTTTTGGTGGGCAAAGGAGCTAGGCACTTGAGTTGAACAAAGGTGCACAAGCAAACTTCAGCATTTATTTTCAAGGGACAAGGCCCTATCTAGTATTTAGACATATCTTAACCACTTAATATATATAAAGCTGTGATGGTAGTTTTATAAGATTCTTGTCATTATACTTACTGCTGACAAACATTGAAGTATTGTGTTTCTAAGTCCATTAGCCCTATAATTCTTACTCATGCATATGTAGAGAAGGATGATCTTTTAGGAATATAGGTCTCATTATAGTCCAACGAAATATGCTTAATAATTGCATTTGCTTTTATGAAATATAAAACAAGTCTTTATGAAATATAAAGAACTTGAGGGTTTTGTTCTTCCTCATTGAAAAGAGAAAAACCATTTGCACCATATGTACAGAGAAGCCACAGATTTGGGCTACTTAATGGTTACTAGTGAAGCCAGCAAAAGAAAAAGAAAAATTAACTTAGTTCCCCAATTTTTAACCTGGTGCCCCCTCCTAGTAGTCTCTTGCATTTGGACACAGTATTGGCACAGCTTTATTTTAATTTAAAGAGGAAAATATAAGAGCATTCTGTCCTGGCATATTACCTGTTCAGTATTGCCACTGAAGATCCCATCAAGGATAAAGTATGTCCAGAACAATGGCCATTCACACTCAATATTTTCAAATAGCTTCAGTTCAGCTGGTTCATAGTATAAACGATTTGGATCCTGTTAAAATATAGTAAACAAAGTCTGTCTTATCATTTTCGGCTTATCATGTCAATGTAAGTTCCTCTTTCCCCTCAAAATTTATTTGCCCCTTCACTCTCCCTTGTTATTGCTCTGACAATGACATCATACATACTTGGCTGTGGTGTGCTCACACACTTTTAAGTTGCCATGTTCACAGAATTGGGTGAAGGCTGTTCACACTTTAGTTACAGCACTTACATACACATTTATGAATAAGGTATGTTGGGGGGTTTCAAACCTGAGTTGCAGTGCTACAAGAAATCACACACTTGGGGCTGGAGCAATAGCACAGCGGGTAGGGCGTTTGCCTTGCAGGCGGCCGACCTGGGTTCGACTCCCAGCATCCCATATGGTCCCCTGAGCACCGCCAGGAGTAACTCCTGAGTGCAGAGCCAGGAGGTAACCCCTGTGCATTGCCGGGTGTGACCCAAAAAGCAAAAAATAAAATCACACACTCTACTGCCATACTGGAAATTACAATCTTAGCAGTGCCACAAGAAACACAGTGGCATGAAGAATGGTGCCAGAGATTGAACCTGGGGTCTTAGATCTGCAAGGCAGGAGCTCTTAACACTGAAACATCTCTGGGTCCATAGCAGTGCTTCTAACTGATGACTTTTCCCTATAATACTACTTCCTTTACCCGCATTGGGAATCCTAAGAATAACTGGGAGGTGGTAAAGGAAACATGCAGCTATATTTAGGGGGTACATGTGGAACTAGGTATTAAATTTGGGGCTTCATACATGTGCTCTATGACTTGAGTCGCATTCCCAGTCCCAAGGAGGAAAAGTGGAACAAAGGAAAGTTAACTTTTCAAGACCAAATACTATATAAAATTATCCAACTGAAATAGGTGGAAAGGGAACCAGAGAAATAGATTGATGGACAAATTTTTCCCTTCATAATGATTACGTATTGGGGGATTTTTGTTGCCATGAAAATAGTCCGGCATTTGCTTAATCTTTTATCCACTTTTTCCAGCATTCATCAGTAGCTCTTTCCTGAAACTATCTGTAAGAGATGAAAGGACTGCATCTTCTTCTATTTTATTTATCGCAGAAAGGTTAACAAACCAAACTTGGTATCTAAGCCGAACAAAAGTAGCAAATATCAGTTTTCATCATCCTATTTAGTGATGAATAGCACCATCAGTGAAGTATTTTCTCTAAATTAGACTGTAGACAGAAGGCACCACTGAACCTAATTTTCAGGGAAAAAGAAAGCTACCTCTTTAGGAGTTTTATATCCATCTCGGAGAAAACGACAGCAACCATAACGACCCTGCAAATACAGGGAAAAGGTCAGAAGGCTGTACATTGCTATAGCCATATTGTTAATTAGAACTGCATGTTCTTCAGTGTCTACATGTTCCAACCTATCAGCAATACAGACCATTAGATAAAATACAATTAAACAAAGAACCTTGAAGCCAGCCCAGCAGCAGAAACTGATTTCAGCAATGTGATCTAATGTAAATGATTTACAGATTCTTCCCTAACACAGAATTTCTAGTATTATAATGAATCTATGATAGCATAATTCCTAATCCTGCTGATAGCTCACATTGAAATAAAGAAACTACAGGCTTAGAAACAGAAAACATATTTTTGAAACGTGAAATCATCTTTTTCACGTAGAAATATTCTGAGACCTAAAGATGAGTTGAAAACTTTTATAGAGCAATATTCTTCAATCACTGGACCTTAGATTTACATCTTACATAACCACAGAATATCAAAACAGAATAAAAATCAACCTCGGTATGACACCATTAGCTAAAACTAAAACATAGAACTTAACTGGATTTCACTAATTTTCTATTAATAGCTTCTTTATTCCTAGTAGCTAATTCAGGATCTCATGCATTTAGTTGTCATGTCCTCAGTCCCTTCTAATCTGTGACAGCCATTCCTCTTTCCTTGTTTTTAATCACCATGACACATTTTATGGGTGTTCATGAGTTTTTGTAGAATAACTTTGAATTTACTTTTGTCATACCATTACATATTATTGGGCTGGAGCGATAGCACAGCGGTTGGGCTGTCGCCTTTCACACGGCTGACTCGTGTTTGATTCCTCTACCCCCCTCGGAGAGCCCGACAAGCTCCCGAGAGTATCGAGCACTCGCGGCAGAGCCTGGCAAGCTGCCCGTGCGTATTGGATATGCCAAAAACAGTAACAATAAGTCTCTCAATGA
Source organism: Sorex araneus (assembly GCF_027595985.1). NCBI lineage: Eukaryota > Metazoa > Chordata > Mammalia > Eulipotyphla > Soricidae > Sorex > Sorex araneus. The sequence continues at coordinate 139,279,323 of NC_073313.1, read as the reverse complement.
GAGACGTTACTGGTGCCCGCTCGAACAAATCAATGAGCAACGGGATAACAGTGATATAGTGATTACATATTATTGAGGTAACTACCACAGAGATGCCATACTCTTCAGTGAACTATAACAGATGGTACATACATGATTCAATATGTGTTGCTATTGGTGATATTAATACCGATCACTTGGTTAAATCATTGATATATTCCAAGGGCCAAAAGATATAAATTTCCTTTAAAGTCATAGCCCTAAGAAAAAGACACAAACAGACATACCTGAAGCTTGGTGATAATCTCCTGTTTGGTGAGTTCCACCAACTGGTTGTCCTCTACAGCAAAGGCTGGGTAAGAAATAACTGAAAGTAGACTTGCATCAACCTCTTTAGATGTTGAAGCCCGGGGGAGTATAGAATTAAGAATAGACTATGAGAAAGAAAGTCAAATGTGATACATTATTAAACTAAGTCAAATGTGATAAATTATTAAGTGACTTGAGATTATAAAACTAATGAAACTGTTCAAAATATTTATATGGAAGAGTATAATTCTGAATAGAATCAAAATAGTATTTGATAGGGAAGAGCTTAGGAAACTAGTTATATCTATAAGTCATCCCTTGTCTGAACCTTGCTTTCAAAACTTCCTCATCTGTTTCTTAAGCAGACTTATAATCTGCTAAAAGGCAAAAAAAAATGCCTCTATCCTCCTTTCCTTTTCTCTTCAACTTTCAAATAAACTTTTTCTAGCTTCCAAAAACCCCTCTTAAATCATTATTTCATTTACAATCTTATTTCACCGTTAGCAGCTATTCAAATATGAAGATCAAAGAAGGCCACATGGGGAAGGTTCTGCTCCTACTCCCCTAATATTGCTAATTCCCATGGAAATTTTTGCAGTTTTAAAATTACAGTGATCAGGGACACGCATCCTGTAGCTGAAAACTCCAGGCCTGTTCAGAGTGAGGATGGGAGATTTCCTCCCCCCCACCTCGCTCTACTTCTGGAAGCCCTGGATGCCGTGCCCATGTATGCTCACTGACCGGCTGTGTTCCAGAGACTTAAAGAAATCTCAAAAGGATCACCTACCAGCAAAAGAGTTATCAGATACCTGTTCCCAGCTGAGACCTCTGGGGTACTGACAGAGTGGGGCTGGCTAGCTCCTGTCCAAAATCAAGGCAGCCACTCCCACACCACTGACCATTTAAAAATTTAACTCCAAGGGCTGGAGCAATAGCACAGCAGGTAGGGCGTTTGCCTTGCATGCAGCAGCTGACCCGCGTTCGATTCCCAGCATCTCTTATGGTCCCCCGAGCACTGCCAAGAGTAAATTCCTGAGTGCAGAGCCAGGTGTAACCCCTGTGCATCGCCAGGTGTGACCCCCCCAAAAAAAAAATTTAACTCCAGCCAGACTGCCCAGTTAAGAATTCTAGATTTCCTGGATTACACAGCTGCATTCATGGCCATGCAACATCTCCAACAGCTATAACACTGACATTGATGGATGGGATGTTACAAACAACCAACCAATCTCAACTAACAAAAACATTGATACTGAAGGTCAACTTGAAGTAACAATTTAGAAAACCCTCAGACATTAATTTAATGTCTCCATGATAAGATACTACAAGTTTCACATTTTTCTCTATGGAAACATTTTTAGAACATTCCGTTAGCCACTTATTGGTAACAAGCAATATAAAATAAATTATTGCTGGCCTGCTATGGGGGAAGGCTTGAGGGTTGATTGGGAAATGAAGACAATGGTGGAGAGAAGGTGACAGTGGTGGTGGGATTGGTGTTGGAACAATGAATGCCTTTAACAAATCATCATGAACAACTTCATAAACCACGATATTTAAATAAAGTGGTGGGAATAAAATAAAATTATAAAGTGAGCTTATATTCACTAAAACACTGTTGGCATCTAATTAGAATTTGAGAAGAGGAAAAAACATAATTTTGTCAGTGAAAAGAATCTTAATCTTCCAACAGAGAAAAATGCAAAACAAAATGAAAATATGTAATACCATTTACACTGTTTAATCTCAAACATTTACCAAAGAGCCAACTGGGGAGATGAGAGTACTTCAGAACCACCATAAGAACACTCAAAAAATCAGTCACCTCTTGTTCTTTGGCTATATTTAGAAATAAAATATACAGAAGCAAAACCCACGAAGTGCATTTCATATAGCATGACATGATCTCTTTATAACCCTGAATAATAGAACTTTAGTATGATCTAGTTACAGTCCAGGATACCTCAGGCTTATTTCAGCATGGTTTGCTTGATAAGGCTTCTGGAAATATTGTCATAACTCAGATGATGTATTACCACCATTCAAGACCCCTTCAAAGTTGAATCTAAGTTAGGTAAAAATACATGGAATAGACACACAAACGAATCTCAAACCCGAGCAACTTGCTGCAGAGATGGCTCTGGACTTTGCAATAGGCCACTTTCACCGGGCCACTCCAGACGGGGTCAGGTGCCATCCCTCCGCCTACCCACTAGGAATCCTGGAGGCCACCATTGTCTAGAACTCAGCAAAAGCTCCCAGGTACTGGGTGGTGGTGGCATCAAACGCCAGGCCTCATTTGACAGGGGAGGAGTCGGCCCTTCTCCACCCCTCCCCCCACTGCCAGACAGGACTCTGAGATGATACCCACATACGGCCACCATCTACTTAAGCTCCCTCACAGCCATGATCCAGAATCACACAAACAAATCTCTGATCCGAGCAACTTGCTGCAGCAACCTCTCCAGACCCTAATTATTAAACTTTTAGAATTCCTAGAGCACGCGGTCATTCTCACGGCCATGTGACATTATACTATATCCATAATAAGCAATACAAAGCACATTGTCAAGCAATACCTTTTCGGCAGGTATGAGTGGTGGTGGGACTGATTTCGAACTATAAAAGGTGACCAAAATAGAGAAAAAGAATATTGTGCAAACTATCTGCCACACAGGCAGGGGTAATTGTGGAATGGGGATGGGGGGATACCGGGGATTTTGGTGGTGGAAAACATGCACTGGTAAAGGGATGGGTGTCTGATGATTGTATGATCGAAGCTCAAATATAAAACCTTTGTTACTGTACTTCATGGTGAATCAATAAAAAGGGGAAAATTTTAAATAATAATAATAATAATAATAAATAAACAAATAATAATACATGAAATAATGGGCTGGAAGGATAGCACAGCGAGTAGGGCATTTGCCTTGCATGCAGCCAACCCGGGTTCGATTCCTCCACCCCCCACGGCAGAGCCTGACAAGCTCCTCGTGGCGTATCCGATATTCCGAAAGTAGTATCAACAAGTCTCATAATGGACGTTACTTGTGCCTGCTCGAGGAAATCAATGAGAAACGGGATGACAGTGACAGTGACATAGAATAATATATTCAAATCTGGGCACAAAATAAAAGGAAAATAGCAGAGGTTTAAGTCATACATAAAATTGTGAAATACTGTGTAGTTTTTCCCCATCTACATTCCAGCCCCAATACTGTGGCAGAATGAAGAGAATAAAAGGTTGAAGAAATCAGGCCTGTGCACACACAAAAGAGGTATGTTTATTATTTGGGTTTGGGGGAAATTCCTCAGCAGTACTGAGGGCTATCATGACTATACCTGGAAGTTCTAGGGAGATCATGAGGTTCTAGGGATCTTATTCAAGGCCTTTTGCATGTCAGGCATGCATGCTATCTAAGCCATCTTTCCAGTTCAAAAAAGACATTCTTTTTCATTTTTTTGGTTTTCTGGGTCACACCCGGTGATGCTCAGGGGTTACTCCTGGCTCTGCACTCAGGAATTACTACTCCTAGCGGTGCTTGGGGAACCATATGGGATGCCAGAGATCAAACTCAGGTTGGCCCTGTGCTAGACAAACGCCCTCCCTACTGTATTATCCAGGCCCTGCCCCTCCCCAACAGACAATCTTTATGATACATTTAATCTTCTTACTCTTGCATTTCTTCTTCTTCTATTTTGTTTTTTTTTTGGGGGGACACACTGATGGTTCTTGGGGACCATATACTGTGGTTCTCAAGGGATGCTCGTAGGGTGAATGATCATGTGGTTTCATGGATCAAATCTTGGTCTCCTACATGCAAATGATGCACTCCAGCCCATTGAGTTCTCTCTCCAGCCCTGTTCGTGTCTTTCTTTTTTCTTTTTCTTTAATTTTTTATTAGAGAATTGTAGGATTACATAGCCTCAGGTAGTTTAGGTTTATTGGGTTACTCCCATCACAGTGCTCCCATTCCTCTTTGTTTATTTGTAACTTCTTTCTTAGTGTTCTGTTGACTTGTAAATATTGTTTTTCTCTTCTCCTTGACTCCTTTGCATAGTTTATTCAGAGCAATGTCTTTTTTGTATGGACACAGGAAGACTTTGCAAATGCTCCCTGGGAGTCATTTGACTCTATATGATATTTTCCTCCTAGACATCTGTTCTCTCAGCTGCCCTTACTAAGCCTCAGCTGCCCTTACTTCTTAGCATCCCGAAAAGCAGGGTCCCGACGAGGGACGAGACGGACCCAGGGCAAGCAGTGAGTTGTGTGCTACCCTGGCATCGAGATGGGCCTGGCCAAAGTGCCTAATGCTTAACTATAAGTTAAGAGCTTGATCATGGACAAATGCTGTCATGATCCAAACAGTGATAACTAGATTTGGACCCTGCTAGGGGGAGGAATGATTAATCTGGCCTGAGTGCTGTGGTCTGAGTCTGTGGCAAGATGTTGCCAGGAGAGCTGCCTTGCAAGCCTCAATGTACCTCTTGCTATGTCCATCCAAAAATAACTAGTGTTAAGATGTTAATAAGTGTTTGGACTAAGGAAAGGAAAAAACCTTAAGAGTCAGGAAGGGCTTTGGAATGCCCTGCCCTCAGGAAGGGCTTTCTTATGTTGATTTTGCTACCTGGCTGGGTGTAGCCTAGAGGGCAAGGTGGGAGAGAGATGTAGCAGGAAAGACCGAGAAGCCAGAGAGGCTGCAGTAGATGCAGAGAGAGGATGGAGCTGGGAGTGCGGGAGATGAGAAAGATGGAAGATTGAATAAACGGTAACTAATCAGCAACCAGCTTGGTCTTCTTACTTCAGTCGCTTGCCCTTGACCGACAGCACACACAGCGGTTCCAGAGCACTGAACGTGGGTGTGACAGAGCTGCCCGGAGAGCCCGAGAGTGCACGCGCCCCTCAGTGTGCTTTAGTTTTTTACAGAGAATCACTGTGATGTATTTACAAACTTATGAACTTTTGTGTTTGCATTTTACTCATACAGTGATCGTTTACCCATCCCTCCACCAGTGCCCATTCACCTCCACCAATGATCCCAGTATTCCTCTCACCACCCCCACCCCATCCCCCACCACCCCACCCTGCCTCTGTGGCAGGGCATTCCCCTTTGTTCTCTCTCCTTTTGGGTGTTGTACTTTGCAATAGAGGTATTGAGTGGCCATCATGTTCTTGTATTTCTTAACACACTGTTTGCATCTGCCACAAAACTAACAATTCCTTGAGTTCAAGTATACATTTCTTATTCTAGAAAGATGTTAAGAAATGACCATATGCTTGCTTAAGATTTTTACTACTTTTAATCACTACTTTAATATCTATTTTTTTATTGAGGCATGCCCACCTGTTGCAACTCTGTATTATCTGTAACCTAATCCAATAGTATATAAACTAGGTGGTAGGAGGTGGTGAGATGCGTGGAGAGTAGTTTGACAAGAGATTTTTCTTGCCAGATTATTTTCCCCTGGGCTAGCCCTCAGGTTTGACTCTGAAAATAAAGTTTTCCTTTCCTCTACACAGTGGTAATTATCTTTCATCGACAATAAAATCTTTATATAACACAGTATATTATTCTTTTACCTGACAGTGTTGAACTTCATCAGCCAGGACGTGGATAACTGACTGGGGCCCACCCTTCACTCCAAACAGGTCAAGTTCATCTAATGCTTCCAGGGCAGCCTGTGAGAAGTAAAGATAGAAAAGAACAACTTTAACATCAGAATGATATGTATTTCTGCCCCCTCTATACCAATCACCAGTGCATACCATGAAATTTTGAGTATCTTCAATAGAACAGAATACACTAACATGTGTTATTCCTAAGGGCCTATGGGATCTCCTTCCTCTTATATAATTTGATCAGGAGGAACTTTCTTAAAGACATTTTTCTTTCTCATCAATCAGGGAAAACCTTTCTCACTCTGGAAAACTTGATGATGTCCCCAACCCACTTACATCCCCAACCCACTCTTATCAGGATATTCTGTGAAGCAGAATGACCAACTAGGCTGGAAAAATACTCTGCCTTCCTAGCACGTTTTATAAATGAATCGTATGAATCATTATTTTCTAAATGGCATTTCCTAAAATCTATACTATTTCTTCCCTAAGACTTCAAAAGTCTACATGCATTATTTTTATTCTCCAGGGAAGTTGGGAATTTCCATAAGCCCATTAAAAATAAATACTTTGCATTTATTTCTACCTATTTTTCCAAATGTAAATTTCTTCTCTAATGGAGTATCCTACTTGACTGAATGTTATAAAGCCAAAGTCTGCATTAAAGGAGGCAAGGGAAAGAAAGAAGGAGACAGAAGAAAGAACTCTGGGGAGGTTTGTCTTTCTTTTAAATATTTTCCCACATACTTATTTTTTAGTTGAATCACAGTGATAGACACATTTGCAAACTCTTTCATGACATTGTATGACTGAAATGAAATCACGAACAACTTTGTAATGCTCTATCTCACGATGATTCAATAAAAAAGTTGTTCAGAATTCAATTTCAGTTATGCAATGTTCCAGCACCCGTCCTTTCATCAGTGTAATTTTCCAACCAATGGTCCCAGATTCCCCACCCCATTCCAGTCTGCCAGTATGGCTGGCACTGAGAAAGGACTCTGTTAACTTCTTTCTTTAGCGAGCCAAGAATTCTGGAAAATTTAAATTAAACTTTTCATTTATGTTATATATGAAATTATTATATTTTGGATGACAGCCATCCCAGAAACAAGATGAAAGCTGTAGTATTCCTTCCACTACAAAGGTTTTTTTTTCTTTTTTTGCGTCACACCTAGCAATGCTCAGGCCGCTTAAGTGACCTTTCCTGATATACGAAATATATGCTCAGGAATGGTTCCGCCACCCCTGAGCATCCATTATCTCAGAGGCACAGAAACCAATCTCAGAATGCAGCGGCTGCTGGCAGATATACTCCTGGACTCTGAACTAAGCTACGGGAGGGGAAGGGTTTCTGTCCCTTGGCCTTTTCCCCCCTGGACAGCATGGCGACCGTCAACGTTCAGAACCAATTGGACAGAGAGGTAGGAGTTTGCAGTGATGGGACGGGATGCATGGGGAATCTTGCGATGGGGGAGGCAGAACCGGCCCTGCCTCCTGCCCAAATGAGACCCCAAGCGGTCGCCCATGGACAGCTCCTCCGCTCCTGAACAGCCATGATCCCAGCGCCACAGAAACCAATCTCTGAATGCAGCAGCTGCTGGCAGAAATACCTCTGGACTTAATACCAGAATTCCAAATCCAGGCGGCCGATTTCGCGACCATGCAACATCTTCTGCTCTTTGTTACCAACAATAGAAAACATACAATCTAATGATGCCATTCCGACAGGTCTGACTGTTGAGGGTAAAACACCAAATAATGATAGTGAGTTTCCTGTCGAAAACTGAATGTAAGTAAGGATCAAAGTAAGGAAAGAGTAAAGTGAAAATCATCTGCCACACAGGCAGGGGGGAGTGGGAGGAGGGGTATGCTGGGATTATTGGTGGTGGAAGATGTGCACTGGTGAAGGGATGGGTGTTTGAGTATAGTATGACTGAGACTCGATCCTAAAAGCCCTGTAACTGTTCTCACGGTAACTCAATTAAAAAATAAATTAATTTTAAAAAAGAGGTATTTTGAGACCTCAGAAAATTTACCATCTTTAAAATCAGTTTATTCTCAATTTTCTTCTGTTGCTGAATTTCAGGGTCATGATGACTGCTTTGTTTAAAATTGAAATAAAATGGCTCAGACTCTGGCTCAGACCTGGATACAACTCTTGCACTAGTGATTATTAACTGAGTAAGGTAGACAAGGTTAAAATGATTACTTTTAATATTTGACTTTAAATTCTAACCAAAAGACTAGAACTGCAGTTTCAAAAAATCTTTGCCATTCTAGTAAAACTTATAATCCCAAATATCTAAATAAATATTGTTAATGCTAAAAAAAGAAACTTAGTCTGAATTCCAAAAGAATTTAACACTTGGAACAAAAGAATGCTTTAAAGAGTGAAGCCCTCCATCTCCTAATATTTTATTTATTTATTTATTTTTGCTTTTTGGGTCACACCTGGCGATGCACAGTGGTCACTCCTGACTCTGCACTCAGGAACCACTCCTGGTGATGCTCAGGGGACCATATGGGATGCTGGAAATCGAACCCGGGTTGGCAGCGTGCAAAGCAAATGCCCTACCCACTGTGCTATCGTTCCATCCCCTCCGAATATTTTAAAGAGTGAAGCATTCCATGACTATTAGCGCAGGCCTCGGGGAGCGCCAATGCAGGGAGGTAGGAGGAACTAGGATCGAAAGATCTAGTGCAAAAAATAGGCAAAAATCTCTTGTTAGCCTTTCTTCTGTCTATTGCTTGTTCAAATGATAATGTTTTAGGTAATTTGGGTTCAATAAAACATGCTCTCATAAAAAATTAGTCTATGAAAATTTACCCTTCAGTAGGTGAGTCATAACACAAATATTCATCATTTTATTTGATAGGATTAATAATATTCCATCTATTTATTTTATGCCTTCTTGTTTCCAGAGAAAACAAAAATTAGAATGATGGCAGTGGGAGTGAAAATGAAAAGGAAAAAAGTAGGAAAGCAATAATGATGATGAAGAGGATGATGTGGAGATGAAGAACTGTGAAAGAGATACATAACTGATCTCAAATTTTGTCAGTAATCTTGAGAAATAAGAGCCTCCTTTTGTTTGTTTTTGTAAAGGTAGAGATGATGAGTTTAATTTAAAATATGTTCTTTGAGGTCTTTGTGAAATATAATTAGTAGAGAAATGCATCAAAAGGGGTTCAATACATAAATCTGGAGCTTATAAAAAAAGTTTTAACATACATATCCATAAATCACTGGTAAATTCTAAATTTTGCCTGTGTTTAAAGAAAAAATTCATTTAATCAATGGGGTAGATTTATGTTCAATTTTTATCTATAGCCAAGGTCTCTCTTACCCAAACTTGGTACAAAAAAGCAAACAAAATTACCTTTGCCATGCCAACTGAACTGGCATTCAGTTCTGAAATACCTTGATTCGTCTTGTCTCCACGTTCCCATATCCCAAAGTCCTGGCAAAAATAACCAACATACTATTAGCAAGTCATCACTACCAAATGCAAACTACATTTGAAAAAAACACTATTTGAGGGGCTGGAGCAATAGTACAGTGGGTTGGGCATAATCCTTGCAAGCAGCCAACAAGGGTTTGATTCCCAGAATCCCATATGGTCCCCCAAGCATTGCCAAGAGTAATTCCTGAGTGCAAAAGAAAGGAGTAACCTATGTGCATCACTGGGTGTGACGCAAAAATGAAAAAAAAAACTATTTGAATAAAAGGCAATGACAATAGCTAAGTATATGCTACACATATATGCACCTATGTCTATAAGCAGGTGGCAATAAATAGGTAGGCCGTATAGCTACTTCCCCAGCAGCTTTGAGTTCTATTTAGGGCTTCTAAGAGGTTACAAGACACATTAAGTCCTAAACTCTAAAATTCTAAATTCTAAAAAGTGAAAGGATCAGGGCTAAGAACTACAACTCGGTCTATGACAGTGCTTCTCAAAACATTTCCTCAAAGCGACAGAGGAAAGGGACATGAAAAAAGCAATCCCATTCACAATTGTGCCCCAGAAAATCAAATACCTTGGAATCAGCTTAACTAAAGAAGTAAAGGACCTCTACAAAGAAAACTATAAAACGCTACTTCATGAAATAAAAGAGGACATGAGGAAATGGAAAAATATCCCCTGCTCATGGATAGGGAGAATAAACATTGTCAAAATGGCAATACTCCCCAAAGCATTATACAGATTTAACGCGATCCCTATGGGGATACCCATGGCATTCTTCAAAGAAGCGGAACAAGCAATCCTGAAATTTATATGAAACAATAAACGCCCACGGATAGCTAAAACAATTCTTGGGAAAAAGATGATGGGAGGCATCACCCTTCCCAACCTTAAACTCTACTACAAAGTGGTAACAATTAAAACAGCATGGTACTGGAACAAAAGCAGAACTGCAGACCAATGGAACAGGGTGGAATATCCCCACATACAACCTCAAATGTATGATCATCTAATCTTTGATAAAGGTGCAAGAGATGTGAAGTGGAGCAAGGAAAGTCTCTTTAACAAATGGTGCTGGCACAACTGGACAACCACATGCAAAAAAATGGGCTTAGAACTCGATCTGTCACCATGCACAAAAGTCAGATCAAAATGGATTAAGGACCTCAACATCAGACCACAAACCATAAGGTACATTGAAGACAAGGTAGGCAAAACCCTCCAGGATATTGAAGATAAAGGTATCTTCAAAGATGACACGGAACTAAGCAATCTAGTAAAAACAGAGATCAACAAATGGGACTACATTAAACTAAAAAGCTTCTGCACCGCAAAAGAAACAGCGACCAGAATACAAAGACTATCTACAGAATGGGAAAGGATATTTACACAATACCCATCAGATAAGGGGTTGATATCAAGGGTATATAAAGCACTGGTTGAACTCTACAAGAAGAAAACATCCAACCCCATCAAAAAATGGGGCGAAGAAATGAACAGAAACTTTACCAAGGAAGAGATACGAATGGCCAAAAGACACATGAAAAAGTGCTCTACATCACTAATCGTCAGAGAGATGCAGATCAAAACAACCATGAGATACCACCTCACACCACAGAGGCTAGCACACATCCAAAAGAACAAAAGCAACCGCTGTTGGAGAGGATGTGGGGAGAAAGGGACCCTTCTACACTGCTGGTGGGAATGCCGGCTAGTTCAGCCCTTTTGGAAAACAGTATGGACGACTCTCAAAAAACTTGAGGTTGAGGGGCTGGAGAGATAGCACAGCGGGTAGGGCGTTTGCCTTGCACGCGGCCGACCCGGGTTCAAATCCCAGCATCCCATATGGTCCCCTGAGCACGGCCAGGGGTAATTCCTGAGTGCAAAGCCAGGAGTAACCCCTGTGCATCGCCAGGTGTGACCCAAAAAGCAAAAAAAAAAAAAAAAAAAAAAAAAAACTTGAGGTTGAGCTCCCATTTGACCCAGCAATACCACTGCTGGGAATATATCCCAGAAAAGCCAAAAAGTATAGTCGAAGTGACATATGCACTTATATGTTCACCGCAGCACTGTTTACAATAGGCAGAATCTGGAAAAAACCCGAGTGCCCTAGAACAGATGACTGGTTGAAGAAACTTTGGTACATATATACAATGGAATACTATGCAGCTGTTAGAAAAAATGAGGTCATGACGTTTGCATATAAGTGGATCTACATGGAAAGTATCATGCTAAGTGAAATGAGTCAGAAAGAGAGAGACAGACATAGAAAGATTGCACTCATCTGTGGAATATAGAATAATAGACTATAAGACGAACACCCAAGAATAGTAGAAATAAGTACCAGGAGGTTGTCACCATGGCTTGGAGGCTGTTCTCTCATTCTGGGCAACTCAGAGAAGGGAACAGCAAGTAAAATGTGGTTGTTGGTCATGTGGGGGAAAGATGATGCGGGCCAAATATAGACTAGAGACTGAACGCAATGGCCACTCAACACCGTTATTGCAAACCACAACACCTAACCAGAGAGAGAGAACAAAAGGGAATTCCCTGCCATAGTGGCAGGGTGGGGTGGGGGGAGACGGGACTGGGAAGGGGGGGTGGGATGTTGGGTTTACTGGTGGTGGAGAATGGGCACTGGTGAAGGGATGGGTTATCAAACTTTGTAAGGGAGAAACATGAGCACAAAAATGTATAAATCTGTAACTGTACCCTCACGTTGACTCACTAATTAAAAATAAACTATAAAAAAAAATAAAAAAAAAAAACCTGGACAATCCTAAATTTGGGATGTGTAGTTAAAATTTTCATTACTGCAACTGCCTAATAAGTAAAACTAATTTGAAACTAGAAAAAAAAAACATTTCCTCAAAGCATATATCCCAGGAGTCTGGGAGAGGAAGTTTAAATAGTACCCCAGTACTGTACTGCAAACTAATTTTATTCTCTATTGGAAGTGGCAATGAACCAGATGCTAACCTATAAATCTTACACTATTATTTTCATTGATCCTTGTACTTTATAGAAAATAAAGTCACTGTATCACTGTCATCCTGTTGCTCGTCAATTTACTCGAGTGGGCACCAGTAACATCTCTATTCCTCCCAGCCCTGAGATTTTAGCAGCCTCTCCTTACTCGTCCTTCCCAACGATTGGAGGCTCTTTCAGGGTCAGGGAAATGAGACCTATCATTACTGTTTTTGGCATATCAAATACGCCAGAGGTAGCTTGCCAGGCTCTCCCATGTGGGCGGGATACTCTACCGAGAGCTTGTCAGGCTCTCTGAGGTGTGTATGTGTGTGTGTATACACACACACACACACACACATATATAAAATCATCATCATCAGCAGCAGCAGCAGCAGTAGACATCCTGTTGATCATCGATTTTCTCAAGTGGTCTCAGTAACATCCCCATTCGTCCTAGCCCTGAGATTTTAGAAGCCTCTCTTTACTCACCCTTCCCAACAGTGGAGAAGGCTCTTTCAGGGTCAGGGGAATGAGACCCTTCACTGTCACTGGTTTTGGCAAATTAATACACCACGGGGAGTTTGCTATAACTCTCTATGATTTGTTGCCTACTGTCTGAACTCCATCAAATATGGTGTGATAATTACGGAAAATGGGTAGGAAGTGTCTTATAATGTGTGGCCACGTGGTCCATAAAGTGGCCTGGAGCATGGCAGTTGGGTAGTGGAGGTCGGCTGCCAGGGTTGGGAACCTTGGGGCGGGGAGGGTTCTCACCTGCTCCCCTCTGGGGTGGCCTCAGTTAAAACAGCCTGGCGTGGAATCCCAGAAAATAAAGTACAAAAGTTAAAAACTGCAGTCAAGTGACTTACGCAGGTAATAAGTAACAGAGCTAAGATTAGAATCCAAATTCGTACAAAAGGCTACACTTTTTTTTTTAAATTTTATTTATTTTTAATTAGAGAATCACCGTGAGGGTACAGTTACAGATTTATACACTTTTGTGCTTATACTTCCCTCATACAAAGTTCGGGAACCCATCCCTTCACCAGTGCCCACTCTCCACCACAAATAAACCCAGCATCCCTCCCACCCTCCCCAATCCCATCTCCCCCCCACCCCACCCTGCCACTGTGGCAAGGCATTCCCTTCTGTTCTCTCTCTCTAATTAGCTGTTGTGGTTTGCAATAAAGGTGTTGAGTGGCCGCTGTGCTCAGTCTCTAGCCCTCATTCAGCCCGCAACTCACTTCCCCCACATGGCCTTCGACTACAATGTAGTTGGTGATCGCTTCTCTGAGTTGACCTTTCCCCGGAACGTGAGGCCAGCCTCGAAGCCATGGAGTCAACCTCCTGGTACTTATTTCTACAGTTCTTAGGTGATAGTCTCCCACTCTGTTATTCTATATACCATAGATGAGTGCAATCTTTCTATGTCTGTCTCTCTCTTTCTGACTCATTTCACTCAGCATGAAACTTTTCATGCCCATCCACTTAACTACAAAATTCTTGACCTCCTTTTTTCTAACAGCTGCATAGTATTCCATTGTATAGATGTACCAAAGTTTCTTCAACCAGTCATCCGTTCTGGGGCATTCGGGTTTTTTCCAGATTCTGGCTATTGTAAACAGTGCTGCGATGAACAAACATGTGCAGCTGGGAATATATCCCAGAGAGGCAAAAGGCTACACTTTTAACCAAAGTTATAAATTCATAGTAAGGAATATAAAAAGAAAACATTTGTAATTACATTTTCTAAAAAAAATAGTTCTATAAGTTTTCTTTTTAAAATTTTAAATTTATTTTAACGCAGACAAAAGCCACAACAGTGATACAATTCTAGAGTTGAAGTTGATTCGATAGGCCACCAGTAGGTCGACCTGTACCAACAGGGCGAGTGCATCTGCAGCCTGATGGTGTCTTCATGTTTCTGGATACCCAAAAACTGCCGCTGTACCTCTGGCCAGACTCCAACAACTCGGGATCAAGATTCCCGAGAAATTAAATGGCCAGGGTAGGTGTGTGGGCCACACCCACAAACCACCTCTAGTTTAGTTATATAAGCTCTTTTATTGGCCTTGCTTCAGAGAACCGTAAATCAATCTCAAGAGAGATCAAAAGCTACAGTTAATCTCAGACCCACACAAGGCTGAACAGACCAGGGTAAATCGGAGGAGAGGATGGATCAGCCTGGTACCCACCCACGCAGAGCCCCCAGCAGCCAATTGCTTCCACAATCTAAATCGCAGCCATGCCCCGGCCGGACTCCAATTTCTTGGGATGGACCTGATAGAGATACAATCTGCTGAGAATTCAGGTATGTGAGTTTTGTGCCTTTCTCAAAATGGGCCACCTCCCCGCACCTCCCTGTACTTTCAGAAGCCTTGGCAGTCATGCCCATACCCCAAAGCTGCCACCCAGTTTAAAAAGGTACTCTAGCCTTATTTTCCCGATAGAAATACTGAACGTCACCTGAACAAACATGATGATGTTTTAGTACCTGTACTCCAAACCATAATGCACAAAAGGAGAGAAAGAAGAAAAGCACATGCCATGGGGGCAAGCTGGGTTGGAGGCTTATTACGGGGTGGTGGGAGGGAAACGGGATATTGGTGGTGGGAACTGTGAGGGTGCGTATTTAGCCATTGTGTGACTGAAACCGAATCATGAACAGCTTTGTAATAGTCTATCTCACAGATATTCAATAAACAAGTATTTTTTAAAAGAAACTGATCAGATAACAAAGCTGCAGTATTAAAATCAATACGTATAAAATCAATCTTTATATTAAAATTATGATACCTTATCACAAGGTTAAGTCCTTGTTTAAGAGTTTATTAAGGTGTTTGTTGCCAGTTTAGCCTTCTACCAGTTCCTGATCAAATCTCCAAGGAGATGCATTCCAAGCAGCTAAAATCCCTAAAAACAATGGTCTCCACAGCTGAAAAATCTGGGTTATCCTTGGGAAGTAAGCTTCAACAGGGTACTGGCCCTGTTGAAGCCTCTCCAGCCACACCCAGACCTCACCACTGCATCCATGCCAAGGGCTCAACTGCACCATTTTATGAACATTTTCTATAGATACACCAAACTGCAAATAATTTCACGTATCCCAAAGTCCAGGCTGAGAACTCTGGGGTCTTCTCTGAGTTGGGGTAGGCAACCTTCCCCCAAACACCCCCCTCACCCCTCCGTGTACTCCTGGAAGACATGGAAGCCACGCCCACCTCCCTTATCAGCTGCCTTGTCAACTATTTGGCCCAGAACATACATCCTGAAGTCTCTGGATTGTGTGGCTGCATATACAGCCATGAAACACCTGACTCCTCAGTACTGAAATTCCAGCAGGAACACACCAAATTAGATGGGAAAGTAACATAAAAACCAACTAAGTTCAACCAAACAAAAACAGTAACACAGAAGGCTTCGGTATAATTACTTTAATTTTTTTTTAATTTTTAAATAATCTTAAAAATAGTATGGTGAGGGGCTGGAGTGATAGCACAGCGGGTAGGGCATTTGCCTTGCATGCGGCGGACCCGGGTTCAAATCCCAGCATCCCATATGGTCCCCTGAGCACCGCCAGGGCTGATTCGTGAGTGCATGAGCCAGGAGTAACCCCTGTGCATTGCCCGGTGTGACCCAAAAAGCAAAAAAAAAATAGTATGGTGAGTTTTATATATAGGTTCACTTTACTCAATTACTGTTGACACTTGACATAACTAAAACAGCATCAAATCTATAAAGTGAGTATCAGATAATACTAGTACCCATACTATGGACTTCATTAGAGTTTCACAGGTTTTTCAGTAAGTGTAGTTTTTTCATATTCCAGGATTCAATACAAAACAGCATGCTCTGTTTTCCATGCCACCTTTGTCTCATCCAATCAGTTACAGTTCCTTAAGTCTTGTCTTTTTTGCCTATGACAGTTTTGGAAGATAAACAGTCATATATTTTGTGATCTTTCCTCAATTTAGGTTTACCTG
The DNA here is from genome assembly GCF_027595985.1 of Sorex araneus. NCBI lineage: Eukaryota > Metazoa > Chordata > Mammalia > Eulipotyphla > Soricidae > Sorex > Sorex araneus. The sequence goes on along the minus strand of NC_073313.1, from coordinate 139,262,995 downwards.
TCTTCTTTTAACTAAACTGAAGTCTTATATTTTGGGACATTATGCTGTGCCCATGTCAATTCATCATATCAGAGGGTAGATGACATTGATATGTCTGTTTTGTTTTGGGGCCATGCGGCAGTATTCAGGGCTTACTACTGGCTCTGAGCTCAGGGAATAAGCTAGTGGGGCTCATGGGACCATATGGGATGCCAGGGATTGAACCCAGCTCAGCCACTTGCAATTAAAGTATCCTACCCACTGTATGATCTCTCTAGTCTCGATATCTGTATATCATCCCTGGTGAGATTAACCATCATCACTTTGTTAAGGTAGTTTCAAGCTATAGGATCTCTTCATTATACTATAACTATTTTCCCTTTGTGATTAATAAATATCTTGAGAGAAATATCTTATAACTACACAAATAATCTATCTATCTTAAAACATCCAACTAATAATTTAGTATAAACTGGTAGACCCTGCTTGTGAGTATTATTATAGTGGTATTTCAGGGGTGATTTCAAGTTATTTCATTCTAGTCATTAATTCTCAATTTTTCTCTGAGAAAGATGTGTCCTTCTCAATACCAGTATAAACCTAGGGTTGTCTGAGCTCTTCTCTAGTTTATAATATAGTGCTCCACAATTTTGTTATTACTCAAATTGTTCCAGATTTAGCCATGCGAGTTCATCCAGGTTGGGTCCTGTGCTCTTCTGACATGCCCACTCTTGTTTAAATACTTCCTCACTATTTGCTACTACAAGATGCGCATGTTTCATCGTGCATTTAACCTGTCCTAGCTCTTGAATAAACCACTTCTCTTTTGGGACGGGGAGGAGTGGGATGCCCACACCCGGTGGTCATCAGGGCTTATTCCCTACTCTGCTCAGGAATCATTACTGGTGGTGTTTGGGAGACTGTATTCAGTGCTGTGGAATAAACCAGGGTCTTCTTCATGTAAGAAAAGTATTTTAACCCATGTGCTCATTCTCTCTCTCCACTAGAATAAACCACGTCTGTAAGAAACTCAGGCTTCTTTTATGAAACAATGATAAAATCCAATACTTGTCCACTGGTGTTCATTGTCACGGCAGAATGCAGAAGTATCCATGTGCATGCATACACATGTACACAATGTAGTATCTAATTGTTTGCACCTATAGTCAATGACTTTCAAAATAAAAACTGTGCTAAAATGAAACTTCATGCTAGTCTCACCTGCCACCCAAGTCAGCACTACCCTGGCCTGAAGATGAGGAAGGAGGATGAGAAAGTACAGATATAATTAATTCTACTACTGTAACCCTTGGCTGTAATGGAGAAGTCGCAGAACCCAGAAACTCCCAGAACAACGCAGAAATCAAGGCAATCAGTCGATAATGTCAAGTTGAATCAAATATGTCTATTTTAGGTTGTCTAGCAAATATGGAGTGATAAGTTCCAGATTTGCCCTTCCACTTAAAACAACTAAAAGAACTGTTCTATTTATATTAATATCAGTATAACATATTCCCCTATTTTATAATTAGGGGAAACAATAGCTGAAAGAAACAATGTTAGTTTATGGTATTATCATCTCATAATATCATAATAAAGGGAAATATATATATACATATATACATGCTTCTCGGAGAGCCCGGGAATCTACTGAGAGTATCCGGCCTGCACGGAGGAGCCTGGGAAGCTCCCTATGGCATATTCGCTAAGTCAAATACAGTAACAATAATAGTCTCATTCCCCTGACCCTGAAAAGAGCCTCCAATCATTGGGAAAGACGAGTAAGGAGAGGCTGCTAAAATTTCAGGGCTGGGACGAATGGAGACGTTACTGGTGCCCGCTCGAGGAAATCGATGAACAAAGGGGTGACAGTGATATAGTAATTATTATCTCATATGATAGAAATAGGAAAAATATTTTTGTATAGCAAGTACTGAGTCAATATCTACAGATATGACAATTATTCTTTCATTTCTAAGAAGTTAACTTATCCATACTAGTACCTGACAATCTTGGTCCCATGAAAGACCACATACCATTAATTTGAAACATAATTTAGCCCCATGCTGGCAAACACATAACCATATAATATTATAGCTAGAAAGGAATGAAAGACTTTTGATTCTCCTCGTCTGTAGCTCCCCCAGAGAGAAGGCAATCAGAGGATGACTGTAAAAAACTAAGGCTCGCCGAGGGGCGCGTGCACTCGCGGGCTCTCCGGGCGGCTCTGTCTCACTGCCCGCGTTCGGTGCTCTGGAACCGCAGTGTGTGGACTGGATCGGGACGGCCGCTGACCAAGGACAGGCGAAGGAAGAACGAGGACCAAGCTGGTTGCTGATTAGTTACCGTTTATTCAATCTTCCATCTTTCCCATCTCCCGCACTCCCAGCTCCGGCCTCTCTCTCCATCTACTCCAGCCTCTTTGGCTTCTCTGTCTCTCCTCCTCCTTCTCTCTCCCACCTTGCCCCCTAGGCTACACCCGCCAGGTAGCAAAATCAACATAAGAAAGCCCTTCCTGAGGGCAGGGCATTCCAAAGCCCTTCCTCACTCTTAAGGTTTTTTTCCTTTCCTTAGTCCAAACACTTATTAACATCTTAATACTAGTTATTTTTGTATGGACATCGCAAGAGATACATTGAAGCTTGCAAGGCAGCTCTCCTGGCAACATCTTGCCATAGACTCAGACCACAGCACTCAGGCCAGATTAATCATTCCTCCCCCTAGCAGGGTCCAAATCTAGCATTTGTCCATGATCAAGCTCTTAACTTATAGTTAAGCATTAGGCACTTTGCCCAGGCCCATCTCAATGCCAGGGTAGCACACAACTCACCGCTTGCCCTGGGTTCATCTCCTCCCTCGTCGGGACCCTGCTTTTGGGGGTGCTAGGAAGTAAGGGCAGCTGAGGCTTAGGTCGAGAGAACAGATGCCCAGGTGGAAAATATCATGTAGAGTCAAATGACATAAGGTTACAAAAGCATAGCATTTGCTAAGTCTTCCTGTGTCCATACAAAAAGGACATTGCTCTGAATAAACTATGCAAAGGACTCAAGGAGAAGAGGAAAAACATTATTTACAAGTCAACAGAACACTAAGAAAGAAGATACAAATAAACAAAGAGGAATGGGAGCACTATAACGGGAGTAACCCAATAAACCTAAACTACCTGAGGCTATGTTATCCTACAGATGACAAAGCTTAATAAAGAAGCTGAAAGCAATTTTTGTTAGAAGTTTTATAGATTGGTCACTATGAGGGGAAGTATCAAAAGAATGAATGAGTCATCCAGTATTGTTTAAATAACATGTCTAAAATTCATTCCAAAATGAGTACTTACAGCAGTTTTATATGCGGCTTCAATATAAAACACAAGGTTCTGTATGAAATTGACTTCATCTAAGCTGTGGATGATATGAAGTCCTGATAAGAAAGATAACAAAGATAGAAACCTGATCAATAATCATTATAAGCTTTAGTTAGAGGCAGTTACCTTAACTAACTGACCCTACTATTTTCTCACAGTGCTTGTTTAGGAATAATAGAAAGCGCTTTTATTCCTAAACCTTTACAACAAAACCACAAATCAGTTCTGGACTAGTATTCAATTAATTTAAATGCCCAACAATATTTTAACATGGAAGATATGTAACTTATTTATATTATTCTTCCCCGTGGCTGAGAATCCTTGATGGTGGGTTCTCATGCTAACCTTGAACCAGGACTCAATGGACTGTAAACTTAAGAGATTGTTATTAATCAAGATACCATACTATTTCCAAGTACGTACAATATGATCCAGTTTTCTGTTTATAAACTAAGTTCTTACTCCGTTTCCCTCTCTCAGTCTCCCGCCAAATTCTCCTCCTCTGAGGAAAGGAGAAAGATAGAGAAAAAGCATAATAGGTGTGTAGTTAAAGTCTTCCTCTCACCAGAAGTCTCATCACTCTCACCTATGTCTTGCAAGACACCAGTTTTGCCACTATCCTCTGTATCCTTTCAGAGATGTTGTATGGGCATATAAGGGCACTGAAATCCTTGAGGAAGGGGGACACTGGTTATGGGGATGGTGCTGAAATTATGTGCATGAGATGCGATTATTAACAGTACTGTAAACCACAGAATCTCAACCACTAATATTTTTTTAAAGATAAGTACACTATACTGAACACTATACTGAATCTGGGTTTTGAAAAAAATTAATTACTTGGAGAAAACTTTTTATATATGCCTCATTTTTTGTATATTGTAAATGCCAGAGATGAACTACATGCCCATGTACATGCAAGACACATGCTCTACTATCAATGAGCCATGTCGTTATCTCCTCATTTATTGCTTAAATAGCTATAATTACATTGCTCTGAATGGCTTTCAGGTCATATAACCTACTGAAAAATTTTTAAGTTGTATCTAACCTTTCATCACTATAATCAACACTACAATAATAATCTATATATGTTTTATATATGTATATCTTTGTACATACTGAGTGAATATTAAATTCTTAAGAAGTACAATTGCAAAGTTTAATATATATGAATATTAAATTTCCAAAACTGTATTAATCTTTTAAAAACTATTATTTTAAATAATAGTGAACATCTTTATCTTTCACCCACTAACTGAACTCTACTATTAACAATTTACTATATTTTAATCGTATCATTTTTTTGATAGATTTTAAAGTAAGTTGAAAATATCAGTATACTTTGCCTCAACACTTCACCATCTAAGTTATTAAATGTCAATAACCATCACAAAGCTATTCTCCAAAGGTTCCATAGTTTATATAACAGTTAGGACTGCCTGCCTGTTCCCAACACTATTGAAGAGGGTGGTAATAATATACACATGCAGAATTATGAAAGCTAATCCCGTTAAATTTCATAATATTAAAAAAAACTCATTTTATATGTCAATCAAAAAATAAAAGTATAGAGGGAGGTAGATATAGTACATCAGGCAAGGTGCTTGACATGCACACAGTGTACCTATGTTCGATTCCCAGTATCCCATATGGTCACCGAAGTACCATCAGGAGTGATTCCTGAGTGCAGAGCTAGGAGTAATCCCTGAGCACTGCCAGGTGTGATTCCCAAACAGAAATTTTTTAAAGTACATAATCAACTCATTTACTCATTTTAAAGAACCTTTCTTAAATTTTTTGGGTCACACCTAATGGTGCTCAGGGCTGGTTCTGTTATCAGAGGTCTCACCTGGCAGTGCTCAGGACCATATGCGGTACTGGAAATCAAACTTGGGTTGGCCCCATGCAAAGTAAGTGTCCTACCCACTGATCTATCACTCTGTCCCAAAAAATGTTTTTGAACTTCGTTGCTCTGAAAAAATGGAATCTTCTTGTATTTTAATGCTTAATATCTTCTTTCAGTTCTATCACTATGAGTAAGGTTATGTCTTTTTTTTTTTGCTTTTTGGGTCACACTCGGTGATGCACAGTGGTCACTCCTGCCTCTTCACTCAGGAATTACCCCTAGTGGTGCTCAGGGGACCATATGGGATGCTGGGAATCGAACCCAGGTCGGCCGCGTGCAAGGTGCCTGCTGTGCTATCACTCCAGCCCCAAGGTTATGTCTTTTTATGGGGATTTCTTTTCCTATGCACTATTTTTACACCTTTCAATTTCTCAACAATTTCCATCAAAATGCTGTTGCTTCTGTTTCACTGATATTTTAATCAATATTAAAGAAATCAGGGGCTAAAGCTATAGTACAGTGGGTAAGGAGCTTTCCTTATACACAGCCGGTCCAGATGTCATCCTCAGCATCCCATATATTCCCCTGAGCCCACCAGGAGTGACTCCTGAGCTCAGACCCCAGAGAAAGCCCTAACCACCACCGAGTGTACACCTTCACTTCCCCCCAAAATTATCCATTTGACATGTGTTATGATTATTTTTCCTAGTCTGTTTGAATTTTTAATGTGTTTACAGTATATTTCTCTTGTCAGAAACATAAAAATCTTTATCCAACGAATGCTTTTGGTACTTACACAGTATCCCTTTTTTGTACATTTAAATCTGTAATGTATTGACAGAGATTTTAAGTCACAGCACTCTAACTTTGGAACAAATGATTATTTATCAGTACCATCAAATTGTATACTTCTTCTGATCAATGTCTCCATGAAAATAGCAACCATATAGTATAAAAATAGTAATCAAAAGACAGCAGCTAAAAAGGTTCTTTCTTGTAGCTCTAGTTTTAAAATTGAATTGATTTTATTATAGTTTAGTTAACATGAGTATAATTGTGTTAACATTTATTTTTTTTTTCTTTTGGAGCCACACCTGGCAATGCTCAGGGGTAACTCCTGGCTTTATACTCAGGAATTACACCTGGAAGTGCTCAGGGGACCATATAGGATACTTGGGGATCAATCCCAGGTCAGCCGCATGCAAGGCAAATGCCCCATGCTCTGTTCTATGGCTCCAGGCCTAAAATTTAAGACCTTTGGTGTACAAAAGTGCCACCACAAAAGTGCCAAGAGCCTCCACCACTGTCCTGCTATTTCTAGCCTACCACTTCCTTCACCCCTACAAGACCCCTCCTCCCAGCGCTTGGTAACCTCAGTTCTGTAGTCAAAATCTAAGGGTTCACCATCATTTATTTCCTCTCTATTTCCTTGTTTTGTTTCTTCAGGTACCACATACAAGCAAGATCAACAAGCATTTGTTCTCCCTGTGACTTATTTAGTATAATATGTCCTAAACTTATTGGATAGAGGGGAGAAAGAAAAAAGAGAGAGTCATATAAAAATAATAGTTTCATGATTCATTTTGTCACCTTTGTGTGCCAAAGTAGTTTGACCAGAGACCAATTCAAGGTGGGAAGTTAAAAACTGGTTTTGTACATCGTAGAATTATATAACTCTTCACTATATCATTTAAATGCCATAAGTTTTTACCATCTATCCCTGTGCTTATGATAGTGTCTTTTAATAGCCTTTTCCACATCTTGAAATTCTAACTACTCTTTCAAGTCCCAGCTCAATTATATCTCCTCTGTGAAGCGATTAATTTTTCCAATCATCTGTAGTTTATAGAATATCACTTTCACTCTGTATTACAAATAATTGTCTTTAAAAGTGCCTCATGTAGCCCCTAAAATATGCAAAAATTCACACTAGCAAAGCCACATTCCCCAGAATCCTACTATATTTCACTTTGTTCTATAAAATAATTGTGTAAATATGTAACATTTCATTTGTTAAACGTCCAGTTGATGTTCAGTTAGGCTGCCTCCACTTTTGACTATTACTTGTAAATAATGTTGTTATGCATATTCTTGTATATGCACAGGATTACAATTATCTTGTTAAAACTTTTAAAGAACTACCAGACAATTTACCAAGACGGTTATGCAATTTCACATTCCTATTTATATGGTATTGTGGTAGCAATTTCCCCATCTCCTCAGTCAGCACTATTTATTACTTTCTGTCTTACTGGAAGGTAAGTGGTAAGTGATGGTATCTCACAGAATGATCTTTCTCACATATGGGACCGTAAGATATACAGCAAAGTAGCTACAAAAGCCCAAAGGGAACAGAATGGGAAATTGATACACACAACCGAGTTGGGTGGAGAAGGTTAAGAGGAAGGAGTATTTGGGATCTTTGTGAGATGGAGGTGAGTACACAGGTGATGGGTGTGGTGTTGGAATAATGTGCATGACAAAATATTATTAATAATATTGTAAACCACCCAATCTCAAAAAAATATTTTTTTTATTAATTTGTGAATCACCATGAGGGTACAGTAACAGATTTACATTTTCACACTTGTGTTTCCCTCATACAATGTTCGAGCTCCTCTCCCTCTACCAGTGTCCATTCTCCACCACCAATGAAGCCAGTATCCCTCCCACCTCCCAATCCCATCCTCCCTCCCCCCACCCCCGCCTTCCCAGCCTCTGTGGCAGGGCATTCCATTTTGTTATCTCTCTCTCCTTTTGGGTGTTGTGGTCCACAATAGGGGTATTGAGTGGCCATCGTGTTCAATCTATAGTCTACTTTCAGCAGGCATCTCCCCTCCCGAGCGGGTCCTCCAACCAGAGCTTACTTAATGTTCCCTTCTCTATATGAACTGCCTTTTCCCCCAGCATGTGAGGCCAGCTTCCAAGCCATGAAGCCAACCTCCTGGTACTTATTTCTACTATTCTTGGGTGTTAGACTCCTACTCTGTTATTTTATATTCCACAGATGAACACAATCTTTCTATGTCTGTCTCTCTCTTTCTGACTCATTTCACTTAGCATGATACTTTCCACGTTGATCCATCTATACAATGGAATACTATGCAGCTGTTAGAAAAGATGAAGTCATAAAAATTAATTTCTTCTCCAAAAAAGAAACAGTATCTCATTGCACTTCATACATACATTTACTCAGTGGCTACTGATATTCATAATTTTATGTACTTAGTCATCTAAGTGCTTTCTTTTTAAAAATGTAAATTCATGTTTTTCATTCATGTTAAGTGACATATTTTTATTATTTAATTATAATAATTCTTTTTATTACATATATAAACTACATACAAGTCCCATATCAGATGTGATTTACAGATAGCTATTCTTCGTCTGAAGGGCACTTTGAAGCATAAAAATTCTTAATTTGATCAATTGCAATCTACCTATTTCTTAAGTTCCTCATTTTTATGTAATCTAAAAGGTCCAATGGTTTTGTCTGTTATTTTCTCTCCTATGAAGTCCATCTTATTCCCCAAAATTCAAGCTGAACTCCCCAATATGACTATATTTGGAGACAGAACACTGAAGAGGCAATTAAGCTCAAATGAGGTTGTAATTTAGACCCCTAATAACAACTAAGAAGACAGCTGGAGAAGCAAGCCAAAGAGAAATATTTCACCATAAAAAAGCCTGGCCAACACTTTAGTACTGGAATTCTAGCCTTCAGAATTATGAAAAAAAATAAATTTAAGTCACTCATCTCTGGAATGCTTCCCGGGGAATATTAATCCATCCTTTCTCTCTCTTATATTTTGGTCTATGATTCATTCTGAGTTTGTGCCTATGGTATAAAAAAGCAATTCAATTTCATTTCTTGGAATGTGGCTATCCAGATTTCCCAGCACTATCTGTTGAGAAGACAAATGAATTATCTTGGCACCCCTGTCAAAAATTAACTGACTGTGATATAACGGCTATACAGACTGTGATATAAAATTAATGGACTGTGATATAATTGACTGTAGTATTTCAGGAAACTCAGTTCTATTCTATTGTGCGAAAGATCTATCTTTATGCCAGTAACTCACTGTTTTGACTACTATAACTTTGCTACAAGTTTTTAAATCAGTCTTAGTTCTTGAACTTTGTTCTGTTTGAAAATTATTTTGACTATTCCAGGTCTCCAGAATTTTCATATACATTTCAGTATCAGTTTGTCACTCCCTACAAAGGATTTGAGGAACAATGCTATCTCTTTTTTTTTACTTTTTTGGGGTCACACCCAGCAATGCACAGGGGTTACTCTTGGATCACGCACTCAAAAGTTACTCCTGGCGGTGCTCGGGGGACCATATGGAATGCTGGGATTCAAACCCGGGTCGGCCGCGTGCAAGGCAAACACCTTACCTGCTGTGCTATCACTCCAGCCCATAAATAAAACTAAACATTTTAATTTTACTTTATTTTGTTACCTGTTTTCCCTAGTTAAAACTGTTTGTCAAATTTTAAATATTCATGGTGAGATTTAAAATCTTTGTCTAGTGCTTATCTTAGTGTGGGAAAACATTAAAACAGTATCCATTGAATATGATGTGAGCTGTGGACTATTAGATGCTTTTTATCAGGTTGGTGGATTTCTTCTCTTATTTGTTTAGGAGTTTATAATCAAAATGCATTAGATTTTTCAAATTTTTTCTCTGCATCTAGTGAGGTAATTGTATGAAATCTGTTCCATATTCCATTAACAAGATGAATTATAGTAACTCATTTTCAAACGTTAAAACAATTTTGGACTCGGGATAGATTTTTACTTCTTCATGGCATATAATACTTCTATGTCTCTAGACTGTCAGCATTTAGTTGAGAACTTTTATTTTTTTTTAATTTATTTATTTTATTTATTTTTTTTCTTTTGCATATTTATTTTTTTATTAGTTTATTTTTATTTTTTTTTATTTTTTTTTTTGTTTTTTTTTGTTTTTTTTTTCTTTTTTCTTCTTTTCTTTTTCTTTTTTTTTCTTTGTTTTTTTTATTTTTCTTTTTGTTTTTTTTTCTTTTTTTTTGTTTTTTTTTCTTTTTTTTTGTTTTCTTTTGTTATTTTCTTTTTTTTGTTTTTTTTTTGTTTTTTTACTCTTTTTTTTTTCTTTTTTTTTCTTGTTTTTTGTTTTTGTTTTATTGGTAGTTTATTTTTAATTAGAGAGTCATCGTGAGGGTACAGTTACAGATCCATACATCTTTGTGCTCATGCTTCCCCCATACAAAGTTCGATAACCCATCCCTTCACCAGTGCCCATTCTCCACCACCCGTAAACCCAACATCCCTCCCCCCCTCCCCAGTCCCGTCTCCCCCCACCCCACCCTGACACTATGGCAGGGAATTCCCTTTTGTTCTCTCTCTCTGATTAGGTGTTGTGGTTTGCAATAAAGGTGTTGAGTGGCCATTGTGTTCAGTCTCTAGTCTGTATTCGGCCCGCCTCACCCTTCCCCCACATGACCTCCAACCACATTTTACTTGGTGGTCCCTTCCCTGAGTTACCCAGAATGAGAGACCAGCCTCCAAGCCATGGAAACAATCAGTTGAGAACTTTTAAATAATATTTATTTGTAAGAGACACATGATCACTACATTTTTCTATGCCTTTCTCTGGTTTAATTAGCCTTATGAAGTGACTTTGCAAGAATTGCTTCCTATTCTATTTTGTGTACATGCTTGAAATATTCTCTAAATATTCAGTGAGGCTATTTGTGCTGGGTCTTGTTTGGGAAGAAGTTTTTACAGTACTAAATATATCTCTTTTACTATGATATTACTGTTTAAATTTGCTTTTTGAATCATACTGAGTGGTTTGTCTTTATAGGAATTTTTCCATTTCATCACTTATCTACTTTACTGACAAACAACTGCTCAAAGTACCAATTCTTTATATTTCTGTGAGGTTTTACTTGATGTTCCCTCTTTAAGTATGGGTCCTTTCTTTTCTCTCTTAATAAATTCTGCAACAGGTTTGTGAATTTTGCTGATCTTTTTAAAGAACGGACTTTTGGGCTTGTTTACTTTCTCTATTGATTTTTCTTTTTCTAATTAACTTAGCTCTAGTGCTTATTAATTCATTCCTTCTGCCAAAGTCTGTCTTTACTTTGTTCTTCTTTTGCCAGTTTCTTAACATGAAAGGTTAAATAATTGATTTAATGAGCTGGAGTCAAGATGGATGAAGAAGTTAAAATCTATGTGGCACTCTCCCTGTGATCTTGACCAAAATATGAACACCCAAAAATCAGATTAAGTACATAATCCCATTTCAAGCTGTACTGTGCAGGGCAAAAAGACAGAGGGGCCTACACATCTTCACAGGAAAGGAGCCTCGTGGGGAGCAACAAGTAGCTTATCATTTGAAAATGACAAAGTGTGCAACATCTCAGGAAACAGAGGAGGGTTGAAGCAGTGCCTAACCATTGAAAAGCGATCTCTAACATGTTGAGGAGGTCATGGGCCGGGCAGGGAAGTGGGAAGTTAAATTAAAAATTTGCACTCGAATCCTGTAATTCTATTTGTACAACAGCATGGGAGGCAAGAAACTACAGGGTAATTTGCTGCAGTCTTCACTTCAGTAATCTCTTCCAATCTTGCTAGAAGATACTGTATTTGGTTCCGCTAGAAACTAACTACAAATGTGCTAAGGGCCAAATTCTTTAATAAGCTCTAAGGGTCCTGCTTTAAGGGTAGAGCAACTGGGGGCTGAGTGGCATTTGATTTTTGTTTATTTTGGTTTGGTTTGAGGGCCACATCCAACGATGCTCAGGGACCACTTCTTGCTCATTCCTTGGAGGACCATATGGGGTACCAGGGATCAAACCCGGGTCAATCGTGTGCAAGGGAAGGGCTCTTGCCATTGTACTATCATTCTGGCTCTGAGTGTTTAAGCCTAAGCAAACAAACCCAGTTCCTTCCATTCTACATCTGACTAGTTGCGGGCAGGAGACTAGAATAAACACATAGAATCAGAAAGCATCCTAAAAGACTCACAAAGAACACCACTCAGTAGTGGGATCCCCACTGCTTGCAGTGTCTCTAGTCATCCCCTAAGGACTCCAGTCCCTTCTTACGCTCTCACACCACACACCACACACATATTAAAAAGCAACTTGTTGGCCAGTGTGAGCACTCAACTTGGGGGCTACGAGGCACTGGCAATCTGGTGCAATTTGAATAGTATAGCCTGGGAATACAAACATTTGGTGCACCAGTCACACAAAATATTGGAATGTCAGACCACAAGATACCCCTCCACGTATCTTTAAGCCTGATACTACAGTTACTGCCAGGCCCTGGCAAATAACAAACCAGCTTGGCGCTTACAGTTGCCTGTGGCACTCATCGCTGAGGACTGCTGGGCAGAAACACAATAACCACGATTAGGCAGCAGCATCTTCGAACTCTGAGTTCCAACCCAGAGTCTGAGTTGTAATGTCTTCTAGACGTCAATGCTGTCGCTACTGCAGGACATTCACGACCAAAAGTTCCCAGTGATCATTCAGAGCCATACAAACGGAGAGTCACAGTCTCTGTCTGGAATGGGTGAGTAGGAACTTCAGACTGCTATCTGGCCTACATGAACTTGAATACTCATCCCTAGACCTGACAGAGCACTAAGCACGATGAAGAAAGGAAGAAATGACATCTCTTAATATACGAAGGGAAATCACAGTAGGAATTCCAAGTACACTGGAGTTTTCTAAAGTTACTGGTAAACACTATAAAGCAACAATCCTGGTGTGGGAGAGTACAGCAGGTAGAGCACTTGCCTTGCATGCAGCCCACCCGGGTTTGATCTGGCATCCGATTTGATTCCTTAAGCCACCAGGAGTGATTCCTGAGTGAAGAGCCAGGCGTTACTTCTAAGCACTGCTGGGTGTGGCCCCAAAACAAAAACAACAACAAAAAGCAATGATCTAAATGACCTAATCATGGTCAGTAAGTGAAGAAATCAAAGTAGGAAAACATCAATAAAAAACTATGAGGGAAAATCTAAGCAGAAGTCACTTAGCAAAATAATACAGTAGCTGCAAAATCAATACCCAAAAATCCATGGCCTTCATATATGCAAACAATGAGGCAGAGGAAAGGGACATGAAAATAGCAATCCCATTCACAATCGTGCCCCAGAAAATCAGGTACCTCGGAATCAGCTTAACCAAGGAAGTAAAAGACCTTTACAAAGAAAACTACATAACGCTACTCCATGAAATCAAAGAGGACATGAGGAAATGGAAACATATACCCTGCTCGTGGATAGGGAGAATCAATGTTGTCAAAATGGCAATACTCCCTAAAGCATTATACAGATTCAATGCGATCCCTATAAATATACCCATGACATTCTTCAAAGAAATGGATCAAGCAATCCTAAAATTCATATGGAATAACAAACGTCCAAGGATAGCTAAAACAATTCTTGGGAAAAAGATGATGGGAGGCATCACCATCCCCAACCTCAAACTTTACTACAAAGCAGTAACAATTAAAACAGCATGGTACTGGAACAAAGGCAGAGCCGTAGACCAATGGAACAGGGTGGAATATCCCTACACACAACCCCAAATGTATGACCATCTAATCTTTGATAAGGGAGCAAGAGATGTGAAGTGGAGCAAGGAAAGCCTCTTTAACAAATGCTGCTGGCACAACTGGACAACCACATGCAAAAAAATGGGTTTAGACCTTGACCTGACACCATGCACAAAAGTCAGATCAAAATGGATTAAAGACCTCAACATTAGACCACAAACCATAAGGTACATTGAAGACAAGGTCGGCGAAACCCTCCACAATATTGAAGATAAAGGTATCTTCAAAGGTGACACGGAACTAAGCAATCTAGTAAAAACAGAGATCAACAAATGGGACTACATTAAACTAAAAAGCTTCTGCACCGCAAGAGATACAGTGACCAGAATCCAAAGACTATCCACAGAATGGGAAAGGATATTTACACAATACCCATCAGATAAGGGGTTGATATCAATGGTATATAAAGCACTGGTTGAGCTCTACAAGAAGAAAACATCCAACCCCATCAAAAAATGGGGCAAAGAAATGAACAGAAACTTTACCAAGGAAGAAATACGAATGGCCAAAAGGCACATGAAAAAGTGCTCTACATCACTAATCATCAGAGAGATGCAGATCAAAACAACCATAAGATACCACCTCACACCACAGAGACTAGCACACATCCAAAAGAACAAAAGCAACCGCTGTTGGAGAGGATGTGGGGAGAAAGGGACCCTTCTTCACTGCTGGTGGGAATGCCGACTGGTTCAGCCCTTCTGGAAAACAATTTGGACGACTCTCAAAAAATTAGATATTGAATTCCCATTTGACCCAGCAATACCACTGCTGGGAATATATCCCAGAGAGGCAAAAAAGTACAATCGAAACAACATCTGCACATGTATGTTCATCGCAGCACTGTTTACAATAGCCAGAATCTGGAAAAAACCCGAATGCCCCAGAACGGATGACTGGTTGAGGAAACTTTGGTACATCTATACAATGGAATACTATGCAGCTGTTAGAAAAAGGAGGTCAAGAATTTTGTAGTCAAGTGGATGGGCATGAAAAGTTTCATGCTGAGTGAAATGAGTCAGAAAGAGAGAGACAGACATAGAAAGATTGCACTCATCTATGGTATATAGAATAACAGAGTGGGAGACTAACACCCAAGAACTGTAGAAATAAGTACCAGGAGGTTGACTCCATGGCTTCGAGGCTGGCCTCACGTTCCGGGGAAAGGTCAACTCAGAGAAGCGATCACCAACTACATTGTAGTCGAAGGCCATGTGGGGGAAGGGAGTTGCAGGCTGAATGAGGGCTAGAGACTGAGCACAGCGGCCACTCAACACCTTTATTGCAAACCACAACAGCTAATTAGAGAGAGAAAACAGAAGGGAATGCCTTGCCACAGTGGCAGGGTGGGGTGGGGGGGAGATGGGATTGGGGAGGGTGGGAGGGACACTGGGTTTACGGGTGGTGGAGAATGGGCACTGGTGAAGGGATGGGTTCCCAAACTTTATATGAGGGAAGTATAAGCACAAAAGTGTATAAATCTGTAACTGTACCCTCACGGTGATTCTCTAATTAAAAATAAATAAAAAAAAAATAATACAGTAGCTGTACTAAAAACAAAAGGGGCTCAAGAACAGAATGCCAGAAACCAAGGATTTAATCAGTAAGCTCAAGAATAAGGGAAGCCATTAAAAAATGAAATCATTAAGGAAAAATGAAGAATCTTTTAAATTTTTACAATTAAAAAATGAATAGATTTTAAACTGATTTTTAAATAAAATAATTAGAGAAGTAGACACTCTTGTGATGGGTGTGGTATTGGAACACAGTTTTATGTAAGCATAAAACTATCATTAGCATTACAAATCACAGTGAAGAATCCTGGCCGGCAGGCTCCACAATGCCAGAGAATGCTCCGGACCCCAGACCAAGCCATAACACTGGGATGCCCCATATGGAGCAGGTACAGGCTCCCCGCCTTCTCCAGATGGAATCCTGGCGACCATGAGCTTCTACAAACACGGCTCCAGTATGTGGGGACCAGGACTATTTCTCCAAACCTGATACACAAAAAAAGGCTCAGGAACGGCTCCTCTGCCCCTGACGGCCATGATCCCAGAGGCACACAAACCAATCTCGGAACACAGCGGCTGCTGGCAGAAATGTTCCTCGATTGTGAACTAAGCTACAGCCCCATGCTGCACCAGGAGGGGAAGGGTTTTGTCCCTTGGCCTTTTTTCCCCTTTGTGGCAGCATAGCGACCGCCACCTTTCAGAGCCAACTGGACAGAGAGCTAGGATCTTGCAGTGATGGGGCGCGCGGGAAATCTCACGATGCAGGTAGCGGGAGGAACCGGCCCTGCTCCCCATCCAAACAAGACCCCAAGCAGCCGTCCATGAATGTCTCCTCCGCTCCTGAACGGCCATAATCCCAGAGGCACACAAACCACACAAACCAATCTTGGAACACAATGGCTGCTGGCAGAAATACCTCTGGATTTAATTACTAAAATACCAGAATTCCAAAACTTTGCGGCAGCTACTGTGGCCGTACGACATCATATACTCTTCATTATCAGCAATAGAAAACAAATTATCTAATGATGCCTACTGGCAGGTCTGATTGTTGGGGCAAAATTCCAAATAATAATTGTGGGTTTTCTGTCGAAAATTGAATGTAATCAAAGTAAAGAGAGTAAATTGAAAATCATCTGCAACACAGGCTGGGTGGGGGGTGGAAGGGAGGGTACACTGGGGTTCTTGGTGGTGGAACATGTGCAATGGTGAAGGGATGGGTGTTTGATCATTGTATGACTGAGACTTAAACCTGAAAGATTTGTAACTATTCTCACGGTGATTCAATTTTAAAAAAAAATTACAAATCACAGTACCACAATCAAAACTGAAGAAAAAAGCAAACATAAATGAATAAAAATTAAATTTTAATATAAAAATCAATTTAAATTTTTAGAGGTTGGAAAGATAGTACGGTGTGTAAGTACTTTCTTTGCACAACAACCAAACAAGTTTCAATCCCCAGAATTCCATGTGGTATCCCAAATAATAATTCCTAAGTACAGAGCCAGGAGTTAACTCCTCAGCACTGCTGGATGTAGCCCAAAAACCAATTTAATTTTTTTGTTTTAACATTTTTAATTCTTTCTTTTTTTTGCTTTTTGGGTCATACACTGCGTTGCTCAGGGATTACTCCTAGCTCTGCACTCAGGAATTACTCCTGGCGGTGCTTGGGGGACCATATGGGATGCCGGGGATTGAACTCAGGTTGGTCAAGTGCAAGGCAAATGCCCTACCCGCTGTGCTATCACTCCGGCTCCAATTCTTATGAACTAAGAAAACATTAAGAGATTCAGGGGACATTAACAAGAGAGACAATATTTGCTTCATAGAGTCTCCATGAAAGGAAAGAAAGAATTGTTTGCTGAAGAAATAATAGCCAAGAACTTGTACAAACTGAGGAAGAAAATATACCCAGATTCAAAAAGTTCAAAGTCCCAAACAAAATATACCCAAAGAGACAACACCAAAATGCACTGTACCTGGAATGGCAAAAGTCAAAAATACAGAATCTTGAAAGAAGCAAGAGCAAAGCAAAGACTCACCAGATTTATCTAATTAAACTCTATAGACCAGAAAGGACTGCATGATATTGGCAACATTTTGACTGAAAAAAAAACCTTTAGCAATGCACATTCTATTCGGAGAGGTTTTCACTCCAATTCATAAGAATGATACAAAGTTTGTCACATAAACAACAATTAAGAGTAGTCATCACAATAATAGCTGGAAATGATCACATTGGACAAGAACTAAGTGTTAAAAGTAGGTAAGGGGATATTCCTGATAATCTTTAATATCTGCATTGCAAAGCACTATGTCCAAAGAAGGGGGAGGGAGTGAGAGAAGGGGAAAGAGAGGAGAGAGAAGGAAAGCGCCTGCTATAGAGGCAGACTGAGGGGAGAGGCTGATGGGGAGTGATGGGAGGGAAACTGGGAGCCTGGTGCAGGTAAATGTACACTGGTGGAGAGATGGGTGTTGGACTACTCTATAACTGAAACCTAATCATGAACAGCTTATACGGGTCTGTCTCACAGTGATTCAATAAAAAACATTAAAAATAAACTAGCCATTTAATGGAAAAAAATAAAATAAAAGTCACAACCATTAAATTGGCTCTGAGAAAAATAGCCTTCTAGAAACAGCAAAAAAATCCATTTGGCAGCAGGAAGATCTTAAAAGACAAAATGTGGTCCACAAGGAGGATGATAATGTTGTCTCTTATACAAACTCGCTATTTATTTGCCTTAAATTTAATAGGTGATATAAGCTAAATTTAAACTCTAGATTTAAATTTCACAATAACATTAAGACAAAAATACCTAGAAGACGCAAAGAAGAGCAAGTGGAATCTGGGTTACTCCATAATAGCCAGATATCAAAGGACATGGGGAGAAAATATAAATAGAAAAACCTCACAAACACCTAGAATTCATACAGAAAAATGACGATTGGTTTGGTGGAGGATGTGTTAGGCCACACCCAGCAGTAATCAGGGATTATACCTGGCTCTGCTCATGGATTACTGACAGTGCTCAGGGGAACCACATGTAGTACCAGAGGGTCGAACTAGGTAGGCTGCAGGGAAAACACCTTACCCCCGAACTCACTCTCTGATACCAACATTTAATTATTTATTTTGATAATTTCACAAAATAACTATGGCCTCAACTCATCAATCAAAAGTAGAGTGGCTGATGGATCAGAAAACAGAACCCAACCTTCTGCTGCTTACAGGAGACCCACTTGTACTTAAACGATAACCACAGGCTCAAAATAAATGGTTAGAAAACAATCATAAAGAAAAATGGTCGTGTGAATAAAAGCAATTAGATAGAATAGACCAAACATAAAATGATAAGGACACTGGTGGAGGGAAGCAGTCTCTGTGGTGATGGGTGTGGTATTGGAATGATATATGATTAGCTGTATTTTAAATCCTGGTACCCCAATAAAAATGGTTTTATGCACTGCAGAAGACGCAAACAACATAACTGTCGTCCTGTTGTTCACCGATTTGCTCAAGTGGGCACCAGTAACCCATCTCCATTATGAGACTTGTTATTACTGTTTTTGGCATGTCAAATACGCCACAGGTAGCTTGCCAGGCTCTGTCGTGTGGGCAGGACACTCTCGGTAGCTTGCCGGGCTCTCTGGAAGGGGCAGAGAAATCGAACCCGGGTCAGCCACGAACCCAGGACGGCCACGTGCAAGGCAAATGCCCTACCCACTGTGTTAAACGTTAGCTCCGGTAATGAAACAGGTATTCACACTATATAATGTCAAAAAAGTAAAACAAGATTTAACACTTGTTACAATCTACACCAAATGAAGAGGCGGCAAAATATATATAATATTAACTGATAACAGGACTGAACAGAGATATTAACAGCAATATTATAGCAGCAGGAAGCTTTAACACAACATTCTCACCATTGGAGAAATCATCTAGACCAAAAAAATCAGTAAGTGAAATAATAACTCCTTAGATAAGGAGTTTAAAGACGCAGGTATAAGACATTTTACAGAGTTCTTCACCACAGAAGCAGAATATACAATCTCCACCTCTGTAACTGTCACTGTCATCCAGTTGCTCATCAATTTGCTCAAGCAGGCACCAGTAACGTCTCCATTGTGAGACTTGTTACTGTTTTTGGCATATCGAATACGCCACGGGTAGCTTTCCAGGCTCTGCTGTGCAGGCAAGATTCTCTCAGTAGCTTGCCAGTCTCTCCGAGAGGGGCAAAGGAATCTAACCTGGGTCTGCCGCATGCAAGGCAAACCCCTACCCACTGTGCTATTGCTCCAGCCCAATCTCCACCTCAAAAAGCTTAATATATATTATTCTCCAACGCACATAGGGCAATCTCCAGGGTATACCATGTGCTGGGAAATAATACAAGTGTAAACAGTCATCATGAAAAATTTGTATCACATCAAGATCTTTTCAGATCATAATGTTATAAAAAGTGAATATTAGCCATAGAAAGAAATATTTCAAAAACTCAAACACCTGGAGATAAAACAACATGCACTGAAAAACTACTGGATAAGTAAAGAAATAAAAAATGAAGTAAAATGGTTCCTGGAATCCAATAATGAAGACATGAGCTATCAAAACATATGAACACAAAAAATGCAGTACTGAGCTCATACCAAAAGAGGCTTACACCAGAAATTAAGAAAGAGCCCAAGTAAATAATCTAACCTCCTATCAAAACGAACTAAAAAAATCACAAGTGAAATCCAAAGTCAGTAAAAAGAAATAATAAAAATTAGAGCAGAAACAAATGAAATTAAATAAAAGACAATGAAACCAAGAACTCAGAAAGAATAAATAGGAATGACAAACGCTTAATTAGACTCACCAAAAAAAAGAACCCTAATAGACAAGATTAAAAATCAAAATGGCAACATTACAATAGATACAATAGAAATACAAAGATCACAAGATACTCAAAGATGCCACTACACTGGGAAATATAAAAGAAAAAGACCCATTTTTAAAATCTTTCAACATCCCAATATTGAATCAGGAGGAAATAGAAAAACCTGTAAAGCCCAATTTCTAGAAAGGAAATTCAAACAGTAATCAAAGTTTTTCCCACAACAACAGCCCAGACACTGCTGATTTCACTAGTCATTTCTACTAAATCTTCAAGGATGATTTATTACTATCCTCAAATTATACCGTTTGACAGAATATAAATTCTTCCAAATAATTACCCTCATACCCAAACATAAATCTACATAGAATAAAAGAACATTACAAGCCAATAACTTTAAGGGATGTAAGTGTAAAAAGACTTCAATAAAATCTTAGTGAAACATATTCAATAAAAGTAAAATTCTGAAAGAATTATATGTATTGACCAAGCAGGATTTACTCCAGGAGTTGAAGGATGGTTCAATATAAACAAATATTAATATAGTACACATCAACAGAGGGAAAACATGATCATTTAATAGATACAAAGAAGGGCTGGAGTGATAGCACAGCGGGTAGGGCATTTGCCTTGCATGCGGCCGACCCTGGTTCGATTCCTAGCATTCCATATGGTCCCCTGAGCACCACCAGGGCTAATTCCTGAGTGCAGAGCCAGGAGTAACCCCAGTGCATCGCCAGGTGTGACCCCAAAAAAAAGCAAAGAAAAAAATTAACAATATTCAACTTCCAGATGGCAAAAACTCAAAAATCGGGAGGATCTTACATCAGACAGAAAAGGCCATGTAAAGTAAACTTACAAGTAATATCATATTTTATGATGAAAAATTAAAAGCTCTTCTTCTAATAAAAGGCACAAGATAATAATGTGCGTTAATATCCAACACAATACTGAAATCCCTAGTCAGAGAAATGAGACAATAAAAAGAAACAAAAGAACTCAAATAGGAATAAAGGAAGTTAAACTAGAACTATTTTCAGATGACATAATAATGTATATTGAAAACCATAAAGATTTCAAACACAAATAATTAGAGAATAAACTTATGCAGTAAGATGGCAGTATGCAAAATCAACATAAAATGTACTTAATTATCTATATAAACAATGAACTAGAAGACAAAAAAATCTCAATTACAACTGCATTTGAAAACCAAGAACCTAGGACTCAACTAGAGAGATAAATTTTGAATGTATTAAAATTATTATTATGTAATTATCATAAGAAACAGAAGCAGACACAAGGTAATGGAAAAATACTCCATGTTTAAGAATTGGAAGAATTAAAATTGTTAAAATTACCGTTCTACCCACAACATTATAAAATTCAATGCAATCCCTATCAAGAAATCCAATGGCATTATTTAAGGACATACCCTAAATAATAGCAATGCTTGTATGAAATCAAAACCTCCCGGGATAGCCAAAAGTATTCTGAGGAGAAAGAAAGAGGGAGGTATTGCGGTCCCCACTTTGTTTTATTTTATTTTATGCCTACAGACGGGTATTCAGGGAGTCTATATGCCACACTTGGTACTTAGCCAAGGAGTCTGGTGGCTCAATGTAAGGACCAGAGAATTAGTGCTGTGGTGGTATGAAGGACTAAAATGTTGGGGATTACCCAAGTTCCACTGGTGATGCTCAGGAGCCACCATGGCTATTCCTAGCAATGTTCTGGAGACCATTTGGTGCCAGAGATCAATGCATGGGGTCAGCCTTATGCAACGTATGTACCTTAACCCCTATACTCTACCTTTAGCTATACTATAAATCTGCGTTAATCAAAACAGAGCAACGCTTGAATAAAAGCAGACTCAAGTCAACGAATATAGCTGAGTGCCCAAATATAAACCCTCAGACATATAAACAAATAATTTACAACAAAAGGGACAAAAATACAAAATAGAAAAAGGAAAGCCTCTTAAATAAATGGTCTAGGGAAAATGGTTAGCCATATGAAAAGACTGAGTTGGTTCGCTATCTGACACTATGTACTAAAGTTTATTCAAAATGTGATTAAAGACCTGAATGTTGGATAGGAATCCATAAAGCACACCGAAGAACAATATAGATCATATAGAAATCCCAGAAGACAGCTGCTTGCCTGAGAGATGGACCATGTACCGAGCCAATTCCATTGGGGCACCTTAGATGGAGCGGGTGTCCTAGCTCCACCCACACTAGATGAAGCCCTGATGGACGCGAGCTTCCAGAAGCAAAACCCAGGTACTCGGGTTCAGGACTAAGACTTCAGGCCACATGGCGGCAGTGAAAACAGATGGCTCTTCCCATCTCCCCGCCCACTTAGGGTCCTGGCTGTCACGTCCTGATATACCTCCAGGCACCATCTCAGCTCAGCAACGACCTTGATCCAGAGACTCCAAAATGAATATCAAAATGGATTAGCTGCCTACAGAGATGTCTCTGTCTCTGAAGCCCAACCATTTACAATTTTAGAATTCCAGAAGCATGCAGCCACTTTTGCGGCCGCACAACTTCTCATGATACTCATATAATAAGCAATAGAAAATAAATTATATATGATCTTCCCCTGGCAGACAAGCTTGAATGGTAGTGGGAAGGTGTAATATTGGTGGGACTGGTGTTGAAATATTGAATGTAATCAATCAATGTGAATAACCTTATGAAAATAAAATGTTTAAAACAAAGAGCATATAGGCCAAATACTACATAATATTAGCTTCAGTGATTCCTTCAGTGATTCAACTTCATCGGCACAGAAAACAAAAATAAATGGGATTTCATCAAACTAAGAAAGTTATTTGATTACATCAAACTAAGTAGAAAATTCTTCTGTGAAAGAATCTACCTCTAAAAGTGACACTGTGTAGAATGAGAAAATATATACACACCATATATTTCACAAAAAGCTAATATCTGGCATTCACCATAACATCTCCATCAAAATATGGAAAGAAGAACTGAACACTTCTCCAAAAAAGACATACTAACACTGATGGTCAACAAACAGACACAAAAATGATCGTCATTACTAATTATCAGGGAACTAAAAATCAAAAGGACAATAAGGTATCATGTCACACCAACAAGAATGGCCTATGTCAAAGGGCTAAAACAACAGAGAAAAGAACCTTCATTCACTATTAATTGGAATGTAAATGGCCTCTATAAAAACAGTATGAAAACCTTCCGAAAAATGGAAATATGATGTTTTAGCAATTCAACCCAGATAATTTATCAAAGAACACAAAACCACAAGCCTGAAAAAAGTGCACACTTAATATTCACTGCAGCACCAATAGCCAAGATCTAGAACAACACAACTACCCAACAACAAATGAGTGGATAAAGTTGTGGTATAAATACATAATAGAATACTACAGACCTATGCGAAAACATGCAGTCATACATTTTTTAACAACATTAGTAGAACGGAAGGGTATCATGTTAAATGAAATGAGTCACAGAGAAAAAACAAAAGATCCTGCACTCATACATCACTGTCACTGTATCACTGTCATCCCATTGCTCATGGATTTGCTCGAATGGGCACCAGTAACGTCTCCATTTTGAGACTTGTTGTTATTGTTTTTGGCATATCAAATACACCACAAGTAGCTTGCCAGGCTCTGTCATGCGGGCGAGATACTCTTGGTAGCTTGCCGGGCTCTTCGAAAGGGGTGGAGGAATCAAACCCGGGTCGGCCGCGTACAAGGCGAACACCCTACCACTGTGCTTTCGCTCCAGCCCCTGCACTAATACATGGCATATAAATAACAAATCAAGAAAATATATAAAGTCTGATAAAATCAAACCCATAGGCTCTGAGAACAGAATTGAAATTACTAAGTGAGGAGGGTGTGGGCAAAGGAAGGGAAGGGTTATAATCCTCTAGAAGATTAACTGCACGCTTTTAGTGGGCATGGTGTGGTAACATTGTACCTCTACTAGAATAATTTACACATTGTAAAAAAATGAAATATTTTAGGTCTTTTCATATTCTATACATTTCTCTAATTAACACCTTTCCTGGTTTTCCATATATTTCCATAATCTGGGTATTCTGTACAAAGCTTTTTCTTTCATTATTTGTTGTGGGGTTGGTTTTCTGGTTTGGGGATTTTTTAGGTGGTTTTTTTTTTGCCACACCTGCTAGTGCTGTCCTTACTCCTGGCTCTAGGATTGGGGATCACTCCTGGTGATGTTCAAGGGGACCATCTGTGATGCCAGACATCAAACCTGAGACTGCCACATGCAAAACAAGAGCCTTACCTGCTGTACTGTCTCTCAGCCCCCAAGTTTTTTAATTTCTTTTGTCATTCTTCTTTGACTCACTAGTTATGTAAGACTGCTTTATATATTGTGGGCTTCCCAAGTTTATGTTAATCAGTTCAAATATTACATTATAAACACACAAGATAGTTTATGTAATTTGAATTATTTTGTATTTATTGAGGCTTATGTTATGAACAACATATAGTTTATGCTGAAAAATTTCAATGAATATTTGGAAAGAATATGTATTATGCTGTTGAATAAACTATTCAACAATAATGTGTTATATGTTAAATGTGTGCTAGGTTTACTTGGTTTAAGTTTTCTGTATCCTTACTGACCTAGTTATATAGATTATGGAAAATGAAGTACTTATATTTCCAGGCATGATTAAATTATTATTATTATTTTTCTGCCTTCAATTCTGCCAATTTTTTTTCTTTTCCGGCCAGCAATGTATTGGTAATGTCTGTTTTTAATTGTTATAAAATTTTCAAGGAATTAACCCTTTAATCATTCTAAAACATACTCTTTTAGAATGGAGAAAGGAATTAAACAATCCCCAATGAAAAGAAATCTTGAGACATGATCAATAAAATTGATCACGGAAACAATGAGCAGTGTAGTGAGAAAGGACTGTGGGTGGATTGGGGCCAAAGTGATAGCATAGCGGATAGGAGGTTTGTTTGCCTTGCACATGGCCAACCAGGGTTCGATCCCCAGAATCCCATATGGTGCCCCAAGCGATGTCAGGAGTAACCCTTGAGAATCGCT
The DNA here is from genome assembly GCF_027595985.1 of Sorex araneus. NCBI lineage: Eukaryota > Metazoa > Chordata > Mammalia > Eulipotyphla > Soricidae > Sorex > Sorex araneus. Next base: position 139,237,693 of record NC_073313.1, on the reverse strand, counting down.
GGGTGTGACCCAAAAAGCCAAAACAAAAGAAAGGACTGTGGGATAACGGTGGAGGGATCTTGAAACAGTGGTGGAGGAATTAATTGGTGCAGCAATTTTGCAAATATAATTTAACAACCTCAATAAGAAAAGATAATAAAAATGCCCTTTTTAACCCTACTAAGTTTTTATTTTAAAGTCTATATTTTTCTGATATTAGTTTAACTATTCTAGCTTCCTAGCTTTCTTATTGTTTCTGTGGGAATATCTTTTTAATTTTTTTTAATATATATGTAACGGGCTGGAGTGATAGCACAGTGGGCAGGGTGTTTGCCTTGCACGTGACCGACCTGGGTTCAATTCCTCTGCCCCTTTCGGAGAGCCCAGCAATCTACCAAGAGTATCTCGCCCGCACAGCAGAGCCTGGCAAGCTACCTGTGGCGTATTCAATATGCCAAAAACAGAAACAACAAGTCTCACAATAGAGACGTTACTGGTGCCCGCTCAAGCAAATCGATGAGCAACGGGATAACAGTGATACAGTGATATGTAACAAATTCAACCATTACAATGACTATTATAATTATGAAATTATTGATTTATAATGTCTGCAAGTTAAAAAAAAATTGTTCCATAATTATTTCATAATTTATGTTAACATTTGAATTAATTTCTTCACTGGTTCTTCTGGACCATGTATGCTACCATCTGGTGTAATTTCTGAATTCAATATAGCTTTGTTTTTATAGACTTCTTTAGTTGTTACTGTCAACAGTACTACATTTAAATATGCTATTGTAATATAATTGTATTATTCTATATAATTATGGTTGATTTTTAGATAATTTTTAATGTACAATGTATTTCAGAATGTTACCAGTGATCGATATTTTTATTTCATAATGTTACCGGTGGTCCATATTTTTCTGGTAATTCAAATTACTGTGCAGGGTGACCTTTTATCAGTCTAAAGAACTTCCACAAACTCATGGGAAGTAGGTTTACTTGCAATGGATTTTCTCAGTTTTAAATTTTTGAGGAAGGTTTTTATCATTTTTTTTTGGTTTTTATCATATTTTTGAATGATTGCTCTTTCAAAAATGTAACACTCTTTCTTGAAATTTCTTTTATTTTTGGTTATGTTTTTGGTTTTTGGGGGGCCACACCCAATGTTGGTCAGGGCTTTCTCCTGACTTTGCACTCAGGGATCACTGCTGGTGGTGACCATAAATTATGGGGGACCATAAATTATGCCAGGGTTAAACTGGTTCAGATGAGAACAAAGCAAGCACCTTACCCTCTGAACTATCTCTCCGGCCTTGCCAGTTTTTTACAAGTCCTCTGACTTTATTACTTCATAGCTTTTTGTTCTCATACTCTCTATTTGGTAAAATAGCTTTCGCCATATCCCTTTACTTCCTTAAGCGTAATGGCTGTGAAGTCTTTGTTTCCTAAATTCAACATATAATTCCTTTTTCAGGGAGTTTTTGTTAGCTGCTTTTTTTCTTGTGTTGGCTCAGAAAATCTTTTTCAGTAAGACATAATTTCCCCATAGTAAGCAGGCTCTGATATTGTTGTTCTTCAAATGGTATACTTGGGCACACACGCTGTCATCTTAGGAAGACTGTATTTTTACTTTTGTCAACTATCTCTTTCCCTGTTCTTTGTGGCGTCCGCCTCCCTTAGTATCATACCCAGTTATTAATTTTCACTAACAGCCACTTGATAGACATTATTATTTCATAAAATGCACAAATTTCTCCACAGTCCCATCCATTTAAGCTCACGTCCCATTTGAGATGGACTCTGAGACGAGTTTTGGACTTTTTCCAATTCCTCTAGGACTCTTTTTTTTATCTCTTTCCTTGATTCTTTGCTAAAACTCCTTGCTTATCTATAGGCCAGTTTGTTGCTGTTACTGAGCTGTGAGCCTTCTTGTAACTGCTTAGAATCAAATTCTCCATTGTTTTCAAGGGCAGAGTGTTCCTTGAGTTTGACTCTGTTCCAAATAAAAGCAGTTCTTTGGGGAAGAGCCATGAAGCTTTCTATTCTCTAGCCTCTCACCCAGACAAACATTTCTTTCTTCCTTTTTGGTTTTTGGGTCACACCAAAAAATTCTTGGGGCTTACTCCTGGCCCTGTGCTCAAGGATGACTCCAAACAATGCTCAGGGGGCCTCTGCAGTGCAAGGGATAGAACCAAGGGTTGGCCATGCAAGGCAAGGGCCTTCACCCTGCTTTATCTTTCTGGACCCAGGCAAACATTTCTGTGAGAATATTCTAGAGTAGATTGTGGACATTTCTCTTTGACTGTCATCTGGGAATGTTTGGCTTAGGTGGTTACCTCTTGTCTCTTTATCTTGCCCCTTTCAGTGTGAAACCTCTACGGTATTTATAAGGCAGGCAGGTACAATTGGAAAATTGATTTTCAAAGGGTGGAAAAAGGTGAGTAACAAGTTTTTTACTTCAAGGATGTTACTCAGCACTGGAGAAATGTGCTTTCCATGGACCGAGAATGGTTGATCACCAAGTATTTATTAATACAAAAAAACGTAGTGTATTCTGGGAAATTCCCAGACCTAATAATCTTAGTACTAAGATTTCCTCTAATTCAGAGAAGACAAAAAATTCGAATTATTTCTTACACTTTTGTTTTTCAGATTAAAGATCCAATGGGGGGCTGGAGCAATAGCACAGCGGGTAGGGCGTTTGCCTTGCACGCGGCCGACCCGGGTTCGATTCCCAGCATCCCATATGGTTCCCTGAGCACCGCCAGGGGTGATTCCTGAGTGCAGAGCCAGGAGTAACCCCTGTGCATCGCCAGGTGTGACCCAAAAAGAAAAAAAAAGATCCAATAGTAGAATAAAACTCTCGGGAAAGGGTTCATTATGCAAAAATCGACATATGAATTCTGACTCCCTAATCCCCTTAATATTAGTTAGTTATTTTTATTTCTGGGTCTCCCAAATGGTGCTCAGGAGGCTCAAGGGGACCAACTCTGTGAATCTTGTCCAGCCTGGTTGTTGGTTCAATGTGAGTAGTTGAAGATGAAGTACTATTAGGCCCTGAGGTGCTGGGAATAATCCTTACCACCTTGCTAGTGCTAGGGGACACCAAGGACACACCCAGGGGCTCCCTGGTACAGTCCTCATCCATGTATTTGGACATAGTCGGCGAATATGTAGTACTGGGAATCAAGCCTAAGTTGGCTGCAATAAGTCTTTAATCTCTGTACCTGGCCCTTAATATAATTTAGATGCCTGTAGATATACCTTGTTTATAATACAGTCACAAAGCATAGTATATAGTAGATAATTAAATTTATATTACTATAAATTACAGAATTATCAGTTCACAGTATGAAAACAAGCAATAAGCCCTCCCTCCTTTCCCATCTCATAATATCTAAGAATTAATAAAAGATAAAAAAAAATTCGAAGAAAATCTATACTGGCTTTCCTGGCTCTCAATTTTAAAAAATATTACTCATACCCCACATTTTGTTCAATGTACAAGAACATTAGCTAGACTCTAAAGGTTTTTTCTCATAGAAAATTTTCAAAATAATACGCTCCCATTGTCCATCTCTGAGCAGTGTAAATATGTATGTTATTTATGACATTGTATGACATTATACACAAATATGTAAAAGGATATTTCGGATATGCATAAATATGTATGTCAACACCTTGATAAAGCCACATGTGCTGGATGGAGTGCTTCACACTTTTGTGGCTTCCTAAAACTTCTGTCCTTGTACTGACCTGAGGCAGTCATTTGCGCTAGGAAGAGCAGGTATAAGGAAGTAGCATCCAACTGCAAGTGTCCCCACTGGTCATCACCCACTACTGTGGCACAAGTTTTGGTGTTATACTTGGCATGAAGGCTATCCTTGGTACTCTGACTATACTTGAAGGATTCTACTTTATCCACCTGGAGAAAACAAAAACAGCAAAAGGATATGCAGCAAAATTAATCCACATGTCATACTTTCATAGTACTCTAACACATAGCAATGTATTTAGTTACAGGTAACTGTGAACATATTTAAAATGCACTGGTACGTCTTTTGCTCTACACTAATACAAGTAAAAAGATGACCGGTGCTGCTGCTTTTTTCTTTATGCAATTTATTTAGCAAATAATATCAGTTAAGCCAGGTGTTTCCTGTGCAGTATTCTCACTCTTGTGTTTTAAATACTTGTTTTGCCACATTAAGATTCACAGTGATATAATGAAAAGAGCTTTGTAAGAGACAAATGAGTTGTGGAAAAGACATATTTGTTCATGAAACGGAGATAGGAATTTGGGGGAAATTAGAACAAAGGTCATATTTTCAAAGAGCAATGAAAAGGATTGGGGAAAAATGCATCAAGTGAAAAAATAAACTGAAATAAATATGCAAACAGAAGGCAGAAAGGAAATATACAAAGGATAAAATATACTTGATTTGTGTATATCTGATATATATAATGGTAACTATTAAATCTTTATTTTATGTATAGGGGGTCGTGAGGGCCTCTCCCACAAATTCTTGGACAATTGGGGATGTGAGGGCAGGAGGCTAGAGTGGTGTTGGACCTTGTATTATGTAACCAAGTCACCCCAGAGGTAATCAGGGGCCTCCAGGGCTACACCTGGTAATACTCTGGTAAAACCATTAAATATTGTTATGACTTGATTGATTTTAAGCATATTTTGTAAGGCAGAAAATGCAAATGTAAAAATTATTTTCAAAAGCAAAGAGGGGTGAGGTAATTAACTATGACAGGCCATAAGTCGGTGCAACAGCAGTGATAAAAAGCTCAGACATCAGGGGCTGGAGCAATAGCACAGCGGATAGGGCGTTTGCCTTGCATGCGGCCGACCTGGGTTCGAATCCCAGCATCCCATATGGTCCCCTGAGCACCGCCAGGAGTGATTCCTGAGTGCATGAGCCAGGAGTAACCCCTGTGCATCGGCCGGGTGTGACCCAAAAACCAAAAAAAAAACAAAAAACAAAAAAAAGTTCAGACGTCAGAAAAAATAAGTTTAGAAGTGTAAAGTTGGTTCCTTTCTACCTTGGACTTGTTATGTGCCTGTGAATGATCACTCTAGTAATTGGAGTCTCAATTCCTACTAATAAAATATAGCCTTGATCTCAAGAAACCAGTTCCTATTCAATGTGCTCAATGGGTACTGAGATCTCCTAAATTAAATGTGAAACTTTATTTAGTAAAATACTTTCAAATGGGTAAAAATAAATAAACCCAAATTATAAACTACAGGCTACTAAAATATTTGCAGTGTTACATTACAAAAAATTAATATCCATGATGTAAAGGAAGTCCTCTTATAAACAAGAAACAAGGGCCCTCCACCACCAATATCAAATAGGAAATGGGCAATTCACAAAGAAGGAACTTTTAATCTATGCATGATAGAATACTCAATCTTTCCTGAATTACAGGTCTGGAAAATGCAAATTAATGTAAGGAAAGAACTCCTGGTCCTTTCACTCCAATCGTAAATCTACAACAATTTTGAAAAGATTTTTCCCCCATGTTTTACACCAAAATTTATTTGGTGACATCACAGGATTTAAAGTAATATGGGACTATTTGTAGTCTTTATTTATTCTGCTTAATTGAAAATGCATGTTTTCATATGGAAGTGTTAATGTTTTGATGATAAAGTGCTACTTTGGCCCAGTCCAGAGCACTGCACAGTATACTGTAATACATATACAATATATGTATTGTATGAACTTTTAAATTCTAAAACGTCTAATATTCTTTTTGTACCAAGGGTTTTACAGAATGGCTTATATTACAGCATTGCCTTTGATACAATATACATAATTGCATGTACAGTAATGACGAATTTTTTTTAATTGTTAGGTGTTATCTATGTGCATTTGTTAGAGGGAGCTCTTAATCATACCATACCTGTCTGATCATGCAGTACAGCAATCCCCTCATTAGCTTCACTACACTCTGCAGAAATAAATGCAAACATGAGTGTTAAAAACATCCCTCGATGCAGGAACACTTACTCAGCAACTGCAGCTGGTACATGACCTTTTGAGAACCAGTAACCCTATCCTGGGTCCCTATTTATATGGCATTCACTTTATATGTACACAGAAGAACAGATTACAGCTAAAAGTGGAATCAAAAGCTACAGTTTATGACTAACGTAAAAAAATTACATCTAAACTCTAACAGGTTTATGGAAGAACAACTCAGTCTTACTATTAGAGGACACTCTACTTTGAGAAAGGGGCAAATCAGCTCAAAAACAAAGTTATGAGGCTATTCTGAAAGACCGATGGCCTAGAAAAGACAACATCATCATTTTTATTTTTTCTAAATCAGTAGTTTCATCTGCCAGAATCTCCAGAAACTTTTATCTGGACATTTTCTAAACAATAAAGTGAACTCCAACTTAGAATAAGAATAAAGAGAAGTTACTGGTACAACTCAACCCTTTGTCCACCAAAAAAGCACAATAGTCTTAAAATCTCAGTTTACAATTTGTTCTGGAAATTTAAATGTAGATTTTTTTTCCAATCCTAGCACATTAACTAGACAGCTGATATAAAAAGACTTAGCGATAATAAAATTTCATTATAATTCTATATGGTAACTATAGTTAGACTATGCTAGTAAGTATATTAACAATAAGTATCACATAGTATAGTAATAACATACTATATTAATTATATTACATGACATCAGAAGGGGCCATTAACAGTGATATGTATAGGCAACATATTTTGGAAGAACACAGCCAGCACCAAACAACTTCTCCATTTTTCTAAGCTTTTTGTTTTCACATTACAAAAGAAATCCAGCCAGTTTACTCAGGTATTGCTGGTTCAAAGGTAGTATCAGGACACCTCTGAAAAAAATTAATCTACTTGTGAGCCCCATCATCTGTTAATCCTTCAAAATAAGTAAGAGGGACAACAAGGAACAGGCACGAAAAGTCTAAGTATTATGTTTCAAATATTTATAAAGCTTTTCATTAGTGAAGGAATAATAAAAAGTGTTTTTATTATTTTTCTTTTCTTAGATAATTTTTGTCTATAAACAGAAACTCATCTTACAGATGAAGGGAATAAGTAGAAAGGGGATAACAAGGAAGGGCAGGAGATTAGAGGAGAGGAGGGGATAGGGGAAGAGACAACATGCAATACATATTATCACTCTTTAAATCATAAATTATTTGGGGCTGGAGGAATAGCACAGCGGGTAGGGTGTTTGCCTTGCACGCTGCCGACCCGGGTTTGATTCCCAGCATCACATATGGTCCCCTGAGCACTGCCAGGGGGTAATTCCTGAGTGCAGAACCAGGAGTAACCCCTGAGCATCGCCAGGTGTGACCCAAAAAGCAAAAAGAAAATCATGAATTATTTATTATGAAGTAATATAACTTCAGCAACCTACAAGAAATCTCTTTAATTTGATTCCAATGAAAGCAACTATATTTTAGAGTATCGTTACAAAAAGCATTTAACTTACTCCACTCTGCAGGAAGACTCTATTCAACTGAATTCCGTTCTACCATATTCACAGGTTTCTGTCACATCCTCTCAACTCTATTATTTGGCTTTACTATCGCATCTAAATTTTCTTTAACTTAAACAGCAAAACTTGGAGATCGCAGACTCAGTGTAGGGTTTTTGATTACTATCCACTTTTGCTCCCCTGAAATGGCCACTCTCAGACATTTTTTAAATATCTTAATTAATTTTTAAGTGAATCAACATGAGATGCACAGTTACAAAGTTTGTGGTTGGGTTTCAGTCATATATGTCACATTTTATCTTCAGGTTCCAACTTCCAATCAGATTAAAATAGGCAACATGAAAACAAGAATAAGGAGATATACTCAAGCTTTGTGTTCTCTTAGACTAGCCATTTTCTTTACTTTTCTTTCCTTTAAAAAAAAAACTTGTGGGGCCGGAGCGATAGCACAGCGGGTAGGGCATTTGCCTTGCACGCGGCCGACCCGGGTTCAATCCCCGGCATCCCATATGGTACCTCGAGCACCGCCAGGAGTAATTCCTGAGTGTAAAACCAGGAGTAACCAACCCCTAAGCATCACTGGGTTGTGACCCAAAAAGCAAAAATAAAAAAAAATTTAAAAAAACTTGTTTGGCAGTGCCAGGGATCAAACCCAAGACTTCACATACCAAGACAAGTGCTCTTCCACTAAGTTCTATCCCCAGCGCTAAACTGGTTGTTTTCTGAAGTAATGTTACACTAGTTCGCAATAATCATACATGTCTACTAATAAATCAGTGATGCTGTTTTTTTCTAAGAGTTTCTCACTTCTTGAGGTATCATTATATATATATATAATAGTAGCACTATTAATGTTTTAGGCATAAGACTTGGAAAACACAGTTCTGTAGACGGAATCACAGGGGTTTTAGATGAGGACTTCTGACTACACCAAGTGACACATTACCCTTGCCTATTCCTGTTGTTTCATTTTCAGGTGAGATGCTCAGTGTTGCTCCCAGTTGTGCCAGGGGAACGAACCACGCAGTGTCAGGGACTGAACCTAGGACTCCAGCATGCAAAGGATGCAATGCACTCCAGCCCTCTGAGCTATCTCCCTGGCCCTCACCTAACCTTTTGAGGTCTGTGAGAGCTATATATTCAGGAACTGATTACACAATAACTATATGCAACGATATCTATATATTAATCTCTCTGTGAATATCAGATATTATATATATGTACATATAAAAGGACTTGACAACATTACAATTACGCAAAGCCTCCTAAAAGAAAGATGTTGAACAGCATAGACTGTAAGTGATGTAGAACTTCCAAGAATTAGTCCTGAGAAAGAAGTGATCAGTGTAAAACTGAGTGATCTATGAGAGTAAGAAGCACAGACAGAAAAATAAGATTAGTGCTGGGCTTTAAAAAGAGATAGTTTAGATTAGAAGAGAACAGGCATCAAAAGTAAAAAGATTTGTAGGTCCATGGCTTCCATGGAGGAAATTTTTCTCTTGGTTTTTGGGTCACACCCTGTTGTGCTCAGGGCTTACTCCTGGCTCTGTGCTCGGTGATCAGTCCTGACAGTGCTCAGAGGACCATATGGGGTGTGGATTTCAAACCTAGGTAAGCTGCACACCAGCAAGTGCCCTACCATTGTCCTATCTTTCTGCACCCCAAATTTGAAAAGACAGGTCAAATGGCACAAGACCTAAGTTGAATTAATGGCATCAGGCACCACCTAATTAATTCATTTGTTCACTTATAAATCACTAACAGGATGTTGTTATACTAAAATACAATTAATTATGAGAGTATGCAGTAAAAGCTTACTCAAATTTCAGGTATTCATTTCTGGGAGTATATCCCGAGGATGCAAAAAAGCACAGTAGAAATGACATCTGTACCTATATATTCATTGCAGCACTGTTCACAATAGCCAAAATCTGGAAACAACCCAAATGCTCTAGAACAGATGACTGGTTAAAGAAACGTAAGTACATCTACATAATGGAATACTATGCAGCTATTAGGAGAGATGAAGTAATGAAATTTGCTTATAAATGGATAGATATGGAGACGATCATGCTAAGTTAAATGAGTCAGAAAGAGAGGGACAGACATAGAAGGACTTCACTAATTTGTGGAGTATAGAATAACATCATATGAGGCTGACACCCAAGAACAGTAGATACAAGGGTCATGAGAATTGTCCCATAGCTGGAAGCCTGCTTCATGAGCAGAGGGGAAAAGGCAGACGGAATAGAGAAAGGATAACTAAAATGATGGCTGGAGGAATCAGTCGGGATGGGAAATGTGTGCCGAAAGTAGATAATGGACCAAACATGTAGACCTCTCAGTATATGTGTTGCAAGCCACAATGGCCAAAAGTGGAGAGCGAGTATGGGGAATATTGTCTGTCATAGAGGCAGGGGGAGGGTGAAGAAGGGGGGGTATACTGGGGATACTGATGGTGGGGAATGTGCACTGGTGGAGGGATGGGTGTTTGATCAGTGTGATGGTAACCCAAACATGAAAGCTTATAACTATCTCACAGTGATTGCCTGATTCAATAAAATTTTTTTAAAAATTCAGGTGTTATTAGTAAAGGACTTTTAAAGGAAGTCCTGAACCTGGGGTACATTGTAAGGCATCAAAATTATGTTATATTGAAAATGCATGCAAAGTAAACCCTAAAAAATCTTGCTACCAACTTGAAATGTTGGAATTCTACTTATAAGGAAATGAAAGTCACAGAAGTATTACTAATAATGAAAATGTCATACTCCAGAGGTGGTTTTCAGGGGCTGGAGAGATAGCACAGCGGGTAGGGCGTTTGCCTTGCACGCGGCCGACCCGGGTTCAAATCCCAGCATCCCATATGGTCCCCTGAGCACGGCCAGGGGTAATTCCTGAGTGCAGAGACAGGAATAACCCCTGTGCATCGCCAGGTGTGACCCAAAAAGAAAAAAAAAATTTTAAAAGGTGGTTTTCACAACAGTATTTAGACTGAGTTGTGACAGAAGAATATAGTAAGGAGGGGACAGATTAAATAAAATTATAAGGAACAACAGCTTTAGTATGCATGTATCAAAAAAGCAAAATGCACAAGTGAAAAAAATCTCCTTATAGTGCCACACCAAGGGAAGTAGCTGCAGGCATCATTTTATAGGACTCTAGACCAGGAAATAATATAAAGGCTCGAAAATCCACCGCCATATCTTAAGTTGCACTGCATTACATCAAAGTCTCTGAGAAATCCACTCTTTAACACAGTCCCAAACTTAGCTCACCTACGAGATAGACAGTTGTAAAAACATATATGCGTCAATTTTGTTCTCAATCTAAGACATAATAGACACCTAAACCCTTGTCCCCTTTTCATACAGAATTCTCTGAATAAATACATGTACACTGACATTATTTCTCAGACAGAAGCCGAGTTGATTATTGAAATGGGACTTATTCAGTTCACTGCCTGCTTTAGTCATACAACTGATTGGAATATAACCATGCTTATTAATTTATGCATTGTCTCTGACTGTTTTTCACAGTAACAGGAGAGTTGAGTAATTGGCAGAGACTACATGTGATCTACAATGACAAAAATATTTACCTCTTTGATCATTTAAAGAGACAATTTTCAGGTCCCTGGTATGAATTAATCGAGTCAGATGTGGGAAAAATATTAGTGAGACCTAACAATGAAATCTGTTTTAATCACAATGGAAACTTAGAGAATTTCAAGAATTCCTACTGAAATATTTCCGTCTTTTGGGAATACATTTCTTATTGCCACAATGATATGGGGATATTTCAAAGGTTATTACTGAGGTTGCAATGAAAAATATTTTGGGATATATGACAAACGTTTTAACATAGACAAATTTTTAAGAATGGGCATTTCAATGTTTCCCCAATTTTTCTGCATTCCTTTGATAAATTCTTCCTACCTGGACCACATAAAGAAAAATACCAGTTTTCCCAAATGATTGGTCTACAGTGTGACAACTTATTTCTCCTAGTAGTACTGAAACACAAATTAGTCAAATTGCACTGGGCATGGGATTTCCAGTATTCTACTGATAATTTCTAGCAAAACAAAACAAACATAACACTGAAATCAAAACAACAAAACAGTAGCGTGAGATGCATGAGTTGAGGGTGAAGGAATTTAACACTTCTGTGTTCTACAAATATTGATAATGATTATATATTATTCCTTTTTGCTTTTATTTTGGGGGTTACACCCAGTGGTTCTTCGGGCTTCTCACTCTGTGCTCAGGGATCACTATTAGTAGGACTCAGGGTGATCTAACCTTGCCTCCTCCACTCCCTCTCTGGCCCTATGTATATTATTTCTGTAAGCCAACAAAATAGGTCTGTAATTCCTGGGTGAGGGCAAAAACTCCAACAATTTTTTTTTCCTGATGCACTTAAGTATCTCTTAATAATGGCTTGGTGAAAACAAAAAGCCTTCTGATGCACAGAATATAGTGAAATTGCCCTTTCACCAAGGGCTGCAATCCCACTATGTTGGGGCTCTTAAATAATAACTGGACCAGAGAGATAGTAATAATAACAACTTAACTTAATTAATTAAATTAAACTTAATTTAAGGGCATTAGTAATAATGCCCTTAAATAATAACTGGACCAGAGAGATACCAGAGAGGTAATACTTGCACAGGCCCACCCCGGTTGGTTTTTTTGTTTTTGTTTTTGTTTTCTTTTCTTTTTGGGTCACACCTGGCAATGCACAGGGGTTACTCCTGACTCTGCACTCAGGAATTACCCCTGGCGGTGCACAGAGGACTATATGAGATGCTGGGAATCGAACCCGAGTCGGCCGCGTGCAAGGCAAACGCCCTACCCGCTGTGCTATCGCTCCAGCCCCCCCCCCCCCCCGGCCCACCTCAGTTTGAACCCAAGCGCTGCATATGATTCCTGAGCACAGAGCCTGCTTCAAAGCACCCCTCACTTTCCCAACCACACACCACATCTAATTTCTTTGTACTTTAATTCCGAGTACCTGCTCCAACTCATAGGCCTTTGCCTTATCCTCATCCAGGTCTGCATTCTTGCGGTAGGCCAGGCCCAGGCCCCACACAGCCAAGATGCTGTACACATTATCCCGGACCCAGGCATCTTTCTGCTCAAAGCTGGCTGGAAGCAAACCGGTCACTGGGTTCTACAAGGCCAAAAAAATTTAGGACAAACAGGTATGAATACAGACAGGTAACCACAGGGTGTTCATATTAGGAAACAGAATCAAATGGGTTTCGTAGGGACTTTGGGCTTTGACTTCCCCACAACTGACTTTAATTACCTCTTCATTCTGGGGGCAAGGACAGGAGACCCTGAATAAAGGGCAGGGGGTGGTAGAAGCCTTACAAAGCCAGGAATGGCTTGAACTTTCCCTTCCTAACAGTAAGGGGGGAAAAAATAACTTTTCAGTTAGAAAAAGTGAACTACCAATGAAAACAGCACAGAAAGAGTAGGACAAATGTATTAACAGTCTACCAAGGTACATGAGATCTTCACAACAGTCTATTCTTAATAAACATAAAGGTTCCCCTACCCCTTCTTTGACTAGAGGGGAGGAAACCTGGGATGGATGGGGGAGGGGGGGCAGTCAATCAACACAACGCAACAGCTTCAACGCTCTCTCCATTCTGCCCCTAGAACAACCTAGTTGTGACTTGGAGGGAGGGTTGGCGGGATGAAGGCGGGGGGGCGGGGGGGAGGGGGAGGTACAGATCCATGCTCAGGGCTCTTGGGCTTGTAGCTAACGGTGCCAGCGCGGACACACAAGGCTCTGCCGCGGCCACTCACACATGCACACCGCTCCCCCAGTTCCAGGCACCGCTTTAACGTACCTGATGACACAGGATGGTCTGATGCACCAGCCTAGCGTACCCGTCCAGCCGGACGCCAGAATTACTTCGGCTCCTCATCCCGTCCCGGTTTCCGAGCCCCTGAAAGAAACTGCTCGGAACGCACAGGGCACTCGGCGCTCCAAAGAAGGAGGCTCCCGCCCAGCTCCACCCCCCGTGGGCAGCCCTGGCAGGGCCCTCCCACGCTCCGGGCCCGGGGCCGCCGGGGCCCACGTCTGCTCCCGCCCTGGCCCGATGGGCTTCCCGGCCTTAACGGCGGCCCCCCCCGCCCGCGGCCCCTGCCTGCGAGCCTTAAGCCAGCCCGGCCCCGGTGGGGGCCAGCTGCATCCCCCCCCCCCCGCTCAACTCCGGAAGGCAGCCCGGGGCCCGGCGGCTCTGGGTGGCCACAGGCTGCAGGTCATCAGCCCCAGGCGCCGCCTCCACCTAGCCGGGGACCCGGAGGCGGGGCGGCGACGCGGGTCCTAGCAGCTGCGCGCTGCGCCCGGGGCTGGCTGGGGCCCGCCAAGCCCCGCCCGCTGGTGGCCGCTCCCCCCGCCCCCCCCGGGCGTCCCCGAGCGCTCTGGGGCCAAGGATGTGTCACCACCCAGGCCGTGTGCTCTCGGAGGTTTATTTTCGAAGCACTTCAAATGACTCCCAGTTTGCCACCGTCAAGGCTCTGGTTCGCTGATCGCGCTAGGGACCCACGGAACTTGGGACCCCCCAAGGAAGACGAGTTTGTCAGTGGGTCTGAGACATGGGCGTGTCCGAGTCTTCGCCGTGTGTGCGTGTGTTTGTCGGAGAGTGGAGATCCAACGCCTCCTTTCTACTCGGAGCAAACAAACACTTGAAAAATTGGAAAGCAACAGCTCTCTGCAGAAACTGACACTGAGGCTGGGAGGCGACGCGTGGGGGGGAGGGGATGGGGGGCGGAGACCGGCCTTGCGAGGAGCAAGAGCACTGGGGCGGGGAATTGAACTGAAATTGCCGCAGGCTAGGCCTGAGGGTGGCCTTGACCTCGAAGGAGTTGGAGGAGATGGTATGCAGAACTGCTTGGGAAGTCTCTCTCCTTGCCAAAGTAGATTACTGGGCTGAGGCAATAAAAAACAAGGCTGAAAACCAAGGAGAGAAAAACAACACTTAATACAAGCAATGCACATTTCTTGAGGTGGTGGATTGTGTGGGGCTAGGGGCAAGGAAGGAACCCAGAACTCTGGTGGAGGAAAACGGACACGACCGGTGGGATTGGTGCTGGAACATTTTAAGTCTGAAACTCAATGGTGAATCCCTTTGCAGATTATGGTGCTTTCATAAAGTTGACAAGTTTTGTAAACAAACAGGAAGGAAAGAAACTGCAGGAAACAACGATTTAGTGATAAATGAATTCTTGAGTAAGAATAAATGACTATTTAAAAAAACATAAAACCATAATCAGGGGAAGAAAACAAGAAGACAGTCACATGAAGTAGACAAGGGGAGGAGGAGGATTTTTGCAGCTACTGGCAGAGGGAAGGTATAATGGTGTCAAGGGAGTTAGGGACAGAACAGGGATATCCCAGGACTACTTCCTCCGAATTTACTTAGTGAGAATTGATCAGCTCTGTGTGTGTGTGTGTGTGTGTGTGTGAGAGAGAGAGAGAGAGAGAGAGAGAGATCTTTTCCAACCCCAGTCTCTTGATCTCCTCTGATCCAGAATTAGACCTGTTGACCTTTTAGATTTTCCAACTGTGAGGGTTTTGAGCCACCTTCACCTCACTCACTCTACCATGATTTCCCATGTCATATATCCTTTCTTCGCTAAATTTTCTTCCTCTATGCACCCTCCCTCCTTCTAATCTTCACCATCATCCCTATCCAAATTAGCTAAGGTCAGGAATTTAGGAGGCCCCTAGCAAATATTTGGTAAGGATGATGAAGGGGACTGTCAAGAACCAGTGATCCAGTTATCTATTAGAGAAATAGTTTCCATTGCAGATACGATGAAAATACCATAAATGACCAATCACAAACCGTTTCAAAATCAGGGGAACAGGAGCACAAAAAATCTTTCTATGGTAAATTGCTTCAATTAGGAGGAAGTTGTCCTGGATTATTCCTGTTTTTTGGAAACATGAAAAGTGAAACAAATCACCTCCTACCTTCTCTCTCTCTTTCCCTTATATTTCTAGTTTTAAAATTGATTTCCCAGCCCTATTCTCTAACCCCCTGTCATTTGCAAGTATGAATAGGTTAGGAATGTAAAGGTAATCATTAGGAGCTGCTAACTTCTGGCTACTAAGAAGCTTGGCTGGATGGCATTCATTACCTTGATACTTTCAACCTTTTTCCAGGCTGGGCCTTGAGTTCTGCAGTCTCAGAAACCTGATCTCCTGAGCGTCCTAGAAGTGACCAGACCCAGGAGGCTGAGTCATGCTGATTATCTCATAAAAAGCTGATATATGAAAAATAGGAAGCTGAGTGATAATGGAAAAGAGTTCTCTGTTTATATCGCCCTGATCCCAACCTTCTCTACTTTAGATGATGTTTGAGCCTTCCTCCTCACCACATGCTATTTTTTATACAACTCTATGAACTAGATACTATGCTTAACCTATTTTAGAGACGAAGTAAGGAAAACACACTCATCTGCTCTGTTCATGTTGGCATTAATAATTCTCCCTTTCTATGTTTCTGTGACTCAACCACATTTTACTTTTTTACCTTGGTTGCTAATTTTACACGGCTAAGAAAGAAACGAATGGTATAAAAAATGTGTAGGGTCTTTTTAATTAGAGGGCAACATAGGCAAATATAGAATAGGAAATGTTTGTGGCTTTATAATTTAAGGGTGCTTGCTGGTTGGCTATTGTGAAATATCCCAGTATCTACTCTTCATGTACCTATTGAATTTTGATGTGATTACTAACTATTCTTAATGTCTCGGTCAACTTATACAATGGTTTACTTGCTGAGAGCTAGCAGTGGTGGGGGGAGTGCTATTATATTGAATAAATGGCCAGCCTGTTATCTCACTTAAGACTGATCTGGCACCTGTAAAATTTGGGGCAGTCCTTATATGTTTGTCTCCTTCTGTATGTTTGTCTCTTTTTCGGCCACCAACCCTGACCAGGCAAGGTCGTAGGTGTCAGTCCTATTGGCTTTAAACATGCCCAAAACAAAGGTCCTAGTGTCATCTCACAATAAAAATGACCCCTCTATCCACTCTTCCACCGCTACTTCCCAGTGCCTCTGTTGATAATCATGGATTTCATCAAATCTAATATGTAGTTTTTGTGTTCGGCAGCATTTGATTTGTTTTGGTTATTTACATTCCACATATGAGTGAGACCATCTGGTAATTGTCTTTCAGTTCCTTACATTAAACTCCATCCATTTTATAGCACACTTTTTTCTTTTTAATGAAAGCTGTATTCCACAGAAAATGGAATAAATAAATGAATACATCATATTTAGTTTGATAACCTATTTTGTCTATGTATAGATGGTGCAATAACCTTTTACATAATTATTTCCTTGTCTTTCAAATAAATGCCTAGGAGTACTATTATGTGGCATAAAATATTTTTATTTTAAGAAAAATCAATGTTTTGGGGCTGGAGCAATAGCACAGCAGGTAGGGCGTTTGCCTTGCACGCAGCCGACCCGGGTTCAAATCCCAGCATCCCATATGGTCCCCTGAGCACCGCCAGGGGTGATTCCTGAGTGCAGAGCCAGGAGTAACCCCTGTGCATCACCAGGTGTGACCCATAAAGCAAAAAAAAAAAATCAATGTTTTGATTTTCTTATGTTTTCATTTCTTTACAACAGTGTAAGTGTTTATAAGTATGATCAAGACAACTTTACATATCACACCACCAACAAAGTGTGGATATCTTAAGGTTCTCATTCATTCCTCATATATTCCAACTTTTGGAGTTTTGGGGGATTTTGTTTGTTTGTTAGTTTGTTTGTTTGTTTGTTTTGGGACCACATCTGATGATGCTCAAAGATTACCCCTGTCTTTGCACTCAGGAATTATTCCAAGTGATGCTCAGGATCATATAGGATGCCGGGATTTAACCCGGTTGGGCCACATGCAAGGCAAATGCCCTACCTGCTGTACTATCTCTCCAGCCCCTGTATTCCCACATTCGTTATTAGAGTCTAAGGGATTGCTGTCACTGGACATTATATAGTCTCTTTATTTCTTTATATACAACATACGAATGAAGTTATCTCACAGTTGAGTTTCTCCTCACTTATTTTGTTTATCCTGATAATCAGTAATGTTGAACATTTTTTTCTAGGCCTGTTGGCTAACATACCTCTTTTCTGGACCAACATCTGTTTGTTTTCTCTTCCCATTTTTTGTGAGTTGTGTTTTTTTGTTGTTGTTAAATTTTGTGAGTACTTCATATATATTTTTATATTATCCTTTTTCTCTTATGTGTATGGTGAGCAAATATTTTTACCCAGAAGTATGACCTCTTTTCATATTAGTCATCTTTTCTTTTCACAGTGCAAAACATTTTTCTTTGATGCAGCCCCATTTATTTTATTCTGTTTTCTTAGAAACAGGACCGGAATTATTGAAGATTCCTCTGAAATCAATAGCATGGAAAGTTATGCCAATGCTTTCACTAAAGTATTTTATAAATTCAGGTCTAATATTGAGGCTTTGATTCAATTAGAATTTTTTGTGCATAATATGATATAGAGATCTGAACTTTTTTTGATATGTGGTCAAACATTTTTCCCAGTAGCATTTTTTGAAGTCTTTCCTTGCTCCATTTATAGACCCAATTCCTTTGTCATAGATTAATTGCCCATCTGAGATATTCCTTCCAGACATTCAGTTCTATTCCATTGGTCTGAAATACTGCTTTTATTCTAGTATCAGTTTTGATTACTATAACTTCTTTTTTGAATGATGGGGGTGGACCACACGCAGCAGTATTCAGGGTTTTCTCTTGGTTCTGTGTTCAGGATCACTCCTGGTGGTGTTTGGAGGATGAACCATATCTGGTGCCAACGATTGAACACAGGTTGCCTGTGTGCAAGATAAGCTTCTATACACTATACTATCTCTACAGTCCTGATTACTACAGCTTTCTGATGTAAAGTCTGAGGATGTGATGCCTCTTTTTCATCCTCATGATTGCTTTAGCTCTTTGGGAGTTTTATTGCTACATATAAATTTTTAGCAGTACTTGTTCCAAGTTCATTAAGAACGTTAATTGTGATATGGTAATTTTGATGGCTATTGCATTAAATCTATGTAGTGCTTTAGGTAGGATCGTCATTTTAACTATATTCATTCCTTCAATTCATGAATAGTGAGTGTTTCCATTTCTTAGTGCCTTCATCTATTTCTTTTATTTTTATTTTTTTTTTTTGCTTTTGGGTCACACCTGGCGATGCACAGGGGTTACTCCTGGCTTTGCACTCAGGAATTACCCCTGGTCGTGCTCAGGGGACCATCTATTTCTTTTAACAGAAATTTAGTTTTCTTTAAGTTTTTCATCTCTGTGACGTTAATATTTCATCCCTAGAACTGCATGGTCCCCAGAGCACTGCTATAAGCAACCCCTAAATATCAAGATAAAAGTAATCCCTGAAGATAGCTGAGTGTGGTCACAAAAAACAAACCAATACATACAGAGGCAGTTATAAAACTTGAGGAGAAACCAATTAATCAATGAAGGAGGAATCAGTAGAAATTTTTTCTGCATATACCACAAGGCCGGAGTGATAGCACAGCGGTAGGGCGTTCGCCTTCCACAAGGCAGACTCGTGTTAGATTCCTCCGCCCCTCTCGGACAGCCCGGCAAGCTACCGAGAGTATCGAGCCCGCGTGGCAAATCCTGGCAAGCTACCCGTGCGTATTGGATATGCCAAAAACAGTAACAATAAGTCTCTCAATGAGAGACGTTACTGGTGCCTGCTCGAACAATTCCATGAGCAACGGGATGACAGTGATACCACAAGGACAGATTGCAAAGTGGAAGCTCACAACCCACCACAGCATGAGGCTCAGGTGTATAAAAAAGCTTATATAATGAAAAAACTGTGTGTCTGTGCATTCTTCACAGTGATTTGTTAAAATTAATTTGTTAGAATAAGTTGGTGCACTTACCTCATATTAACCTTAAGAAACAATGTTTTATGCTTATTGTCCGAAGTTGTACACATCAAACAACCAGGTCAAGTTAATCACAACATTAGCTAAATAAAGCTTTACTTGAAGGACTAATTTAATGTGTTATGTGAATTTTTAGACTTGTCTTTTAAAAATTATTTTGGCACCAATATTGTTAGGTGTAGGATAACATAGCTTCAGGTAGTTTATGTTGGGTTACTCCCGTTACAGTGCTCCCACTCCTCTGTGTTTATTTGTAGCTTCTTTCTTAGTGTTCTGTTGACTTGTAAATATTGTTTTTCTCTTCTCCTTGAGTCCTTTGCATAGTTTATTCAGAGCAATGTCCTTTTTGTATGGACACAGGAAGACTTAGCAAATGCTATGCTTTTATAACCTGGGAGTCATTTGACTCTACATGATATTTTCTTCCTGGGCATCTGTTCTCTCGACCTAAGCCTCAGCTGCCCTTACTTCCTAGCACCCCCAAAAGCAGGGTCCCGACGAGGGACGAGACGGACCCAGGGCAAGCAGTGAGTTGTGTGCTACCCTGGCATCGAGATGGGCCTGGCCAAAGTGCCTAATGCTTAACTATAAGTTAAGAGCTTGATCATGGACAAATGCTGTTATGATCCAAACAGTTATAACTAGATTTGGACCCTGCTAGGGGGAGGAATGATTAATCTGGCCTGAGTGCTGTGGTCTGAGTCTATGGCAAGATGTTGCCAGGAGAGCTGCCTTGCAAGCCTCAATGTATCTCTTGCTATGTCCATCCAAAAATAACTAGTGTTAAGATGTTAATAAGTGTTTGGACTAAGGAAAGGAAAAAACCTTAAGAGTCAGGAAGGGCTTTGGAATGCCCTGCCCTCAGGAAGGGCTTTCTTATGTTGATTTTGCTACCTGGCTGGGTGTAGCCTAGAGGGCAAGGGGGAGAAAGAAGTAGGAGGAGAGACTAGAGAAGCCAGGGAGTGGCGGCAGTTGATCCAGAGAGAGTCCGGAGCTGGGAGTGCTGGAGATGAGGAAGATGGAAGATTGAATAAAGGGTAACTAATCAGCAACCAGCTTGGTCCTCGTTCCTTCCGTCGCCTGCCCTTGACCAACAGCCATACATAGCGGTTCCAGAGCACCGAACGCGGGCGGTGAGACAGAGCTGCCCGGAGAGCCTGCGAGTGCAAGCGCCCCTCGGCGAGCCTTAGTTTTTTACAGTTAGGTATTAAAATATAAGCACAAAATATCAATATCTTCTACATACTAAAAGTGGAATATGCTACATGATGTTTTGCATTATGTTTATAATTTCTTGTGAAGATATAATTATTTAAAAAAAGTTAAAGTACATCTTTATAAGCAAAGCCAAAATAACCATAATGTTGAGATTATATATCTCAATACTTTGTAATTATATAATTTCTAAATGGAATTTATCAATAATAAAGTATAAATTTCAAGATGAAAGCTATTCCAAGATGTCCTGGAGCACAAAATAGATTGGAAGAAGGTTGTTTTTTTTTTTTTTTTTTGCTTTTTGGGTCACACCTGGCTCTGCACAGGGGTTACTCCTGGCTCTGCACTCAGGAATTACCCCTGGCCGTGCTCAGGGGACCATATGGGATGCTGGGATTTGAACCCGGGTCGGCCGCGTGCAAGGCAAACGCCCTACCCGCTGTGCTATCTCTCCAGCCCCCTAGATTGAAAGAAGGTTTGAGATTGGTCTAATATGGAAATAAAAAATATGTTCTTCTTTAATTGTAGCAGGAAAAGAATATATATATATATATTTATATATATACATATATATGTATCACTGTCATCTGGTTGATCAGCGATTTGTTCGAGCAGGCACCAGTAACGTCTGCATTTTGAGACTTGTTACTGTTTTTGGCATATTGAATGAGCCACAGGTAGCTTGCCAGGCTCTGCGGTGCGGGCGAGATACTCTCAGTAGCTTGCCAGGCTCTCCGAGAGGGGCAGAGGAATGGAACTTGGGTCTGCCACGTGCAAGGCAAACACCCTGCCCACTGTGCTATTGCTCCAGCCCATATATATATATATATGTGTGTGTGTGTGTGTGTATGTGTATATACATATATATATACGACTTGTTAATTATTTAGTTTTTAAGACACATCTGGTGGTACACTGTAAAAAATATGCACATGGAGGAATGTGTGCTCATGGGCTCTCTGCATTTGGTGCTCTCAAGCCGCCCACGTTTGGTGCTCTCGATCTGCTGCATATGAACTGGATCGGGACGGCTATTGGCAATGGGCAGGCGAAGGAAGAACGAGGACCAAACTGGTTGCTGATTAGTTGCTGTTTATTCAATCTCTCCTCTCTTCCATCTCACACACTCTTCCTTCCTAACCCCTCATTCCTGGATCCCTGCTGTCTGGATTCTGCCTCTTACTCTGATCTCTGGATTCTGACTCTGACTGCTTCTCCCCCAATGACTCCCTGACTCCCCTTTTCTGCCTCTCCACCCCTTGACCTCTGGGTCTGCTACACCCAGTCTGGTAGCAAAATCAACATAAGAAAACCCTTCCTGAATGACCATCAGGCTAAAGGATGGAAACACCACTGAGGGACATTCTTCTTCTCCTTAGTCCAAGAACTTAGCATTGTAGAACTGTCACTGTCATCCTGTTGTTCATCAATTTGCTTGAGCGGGCACCATTAACGTCTCCACTGTAAGACTTGTTACTGTTTTTGGCATATCAAATACACCACAGGTAGCTTGCCAGGATCTGCCATGTGGGCAGGATACTCTTGGTAGCTTGCTGGGCTCTCTTGAGAGGGAGGGAGGAATTGAAATGGCCTTGCCCGTTGTGGGGACCAATAACTTAATTAACATCTTAATACTAGCTATTTTTGTATAGGCACAGTAAGAGACACATTGAGGCTTGTAGGGCAGATCTCCTGGGAACATCTTACCACAGACTCAGACTACAGTTCTCAGGCCAGATTAATCATTCCTAACCCTAGCAGGGTCCAAATCTAGTTATTACTTTTTGGATCATGACAGAATTTGTCCATAACCATGCTCTTAACTTATAGTTAAGCACTATAGCACTTTGGCCAGGCCCAGAATCTCCATGCCAGGGTAGCACATAGCTCACTGCTTGCTCTGGGTCCATCCAGTCCCTCATTGGGACCCTGCTTTTGGGGGGCTAGGAAGTAAGGGCAACTGAAGTTTAAGTTGAGAGAACAGATGCCCAGGAGGTATATATCACTGAAAGTCAATTAACTCCCACGTTACAAAAGCATAGCATTTACTGTCTTCCTGTGCCCATACAAAAAGAACATTGCTCTGAATAAACTCTGCAAAGGACTTAAGGAGAAGAGCAAAACAATATTTACAAGTCAAAAGAGCACAAAGGAAGAAGTTACAAATAAACACAGAGGAATGGGAGCACTGTAATTGGAGTAACCCAAATAAACCTAAACTTCTTATGGCAATGTGGTGCATAAAGGCTGTATTCCAGTATCACTTCTGGTAGAACTTGAGGGACCAGGTGGTGCTGGGAATCAAACCTAGGGCTCTAGCATGTAGAGTATTCATTCAGTGCTTTTATTTATTTATTTATTTATTTATTTATTTATTTATTTATGGCTTTCTGGGCCACACCCTGTGATGCACAGGGGTTACTCCTGTCTCATGCACTCATGGGGGTGCTCAGGGGACCATATGGGAATCGAACCCAGGTCAGCCCGTGCAAGGCAAATGCCCTACCCGCTATGCTATCCTCCTGCCCCACCATACTTCAAGCTAAGAGACTCATTCTTTAACTTATAAGATGATACTTCGCCCCAACTCCTGGTCCAGAAATATGTTCTCTACCTGGAATTCATTTCATTCAATGTAACACAGAGGAACACTAGATTAATCATTATGTTTGTTGTTGTTTTTGTTATGGAATACTCCTGGCAGTGTTGAAGTCCTACTACTGACTTTGTGCTCAGGGGTTGCTCCTAGCAGTGTTCAGGGACCATGTAATGTCTGGAACTCAAGCATGTGAAGTATGGACTTAGTTGTGCTATCTCCCTGACCCCAGAATTTACACTCTGGGGATAGTGAAGTTATGGTATGTCTGGGAAAGATGCCTTAAAGATACCTAGAATCTCCTTAACTATCAATAACTTCTTCGAGAATCAGATCCTGGTAGAGCCAGGAAAGCCAATTAAAATGTGCAATTTTCTCAAGATTCTAAAGTTTGGTTTCTTCTTTCCTTGTTTATATCTTTCCTGCCTCCTGAGAAAGTAAGATTGAGACATTTCAATAGCTAGTGCCAAATTGACCTTAAGTAGGTTGATCATTTTCTGTAGACTGCAGTACTATAGAGGACATTTGTCTTGAAATAATGTAAAAAGATGATTACAGTGCTTAGTTTTTCACACAAGCTTTCAATGTTTGTGAGTAAATCCAATTCTGAGTATTCGCACATTACTATTTTCTGAAACCAGGCCACAGATTAATATTAGGCAAGGACAATTGTCACTGCCTTAAAACCTAAATAAGACAGTTCTCCTGAAAAGCTTACCCTTACTTTGTTTAGGTTTTTGTTTGTCTGTTTATTTTGAAGTGTTTATGTTTTTTCCACATTTAATTTATGCTTGTGATTAATTTTCACTCTTAAAGCATCAAAGCCTGAGAAGATAGAGGATACAATTTCTATTTTTTTGCTTTTCTGGAGATAAGTTTTTGATCAAGTATGCCAACTATCCTGAAGAACATCCCATGTACACTGGACAAGAATATGTATTCTACTTCTAGGGGATTAAGAGCCTTATGTGTGTTTTCTAGGCGCACATCTTTCATTTTTTTCATCAAGGCCAGTGTTTTCTTGTTGAGTTTTTGCCAGGTTGATCTATCTAGTATAGCCTGACTTTTATTCTAATTTGAATTCCTTTAATATCTCTTTCTTGCCTAACAACTGTATCAAGGATTTCTTAGACTATTTTTAATAGCAGTAGTGAGCATCGGCATTCCAGTCTTAGTGTTCAATCTTAGCAGAAAGACTTTCAGTTTTTCTCTGGTGAGTATGTTTGCTGTGGGTTTGACTTTATTGAGCTAAATTTCTTCTATCCCTATTCTGTTGAGAGCTTTTTTTGTCATAACTGGTTGCTGCATATTGTTAAGTCTTTCTCTTCATTTATTTAAATTATTATGTGATTTTTGCCTTTCCATGGATTAATGTGGTATACCACATTACTTGACTAGTATAGATATTGAATCATCCTGCATGCTTAGGATAAATTCTACATGATCCTTTTAATTTATTGTTGAATTTGGTTTGCTAAGATATTGTTAAGAATGTTTGATAAGCAAAAGTGCTAACTCCAGCCTAAAACTGCAAATATTCTTAACAATATCACTTCAGTGGGTAGCACGTTTGCTTTGCACGAAACCAACCTAGCTCTAATCCCCTACATTCCATATTGTCAATCTGAGTGCAAAGCCAGAAGTAAATCCTGGTACTATTGGGTGTGACCCTCCCCCCGCAAAAAATTGTCGCATTTTTATTCATCAGGGTAGTGATTTGTAACTTAGTTTTTAGTTTTTTAAATGGTGTCACAGTCTGCTTTGGGTTTCAGAGTAATGCTGGTTTCATAAAAACTGTAAGAATTTCTGTTTTGTCAACTTCTGGAAGAGTCTGGGAAGAATAGTAAATAGGGTATCCTTGAAGGTTTGCAAGAACTCATTAGTGAATTCATCTGTATTTGGGCTTTTGTTTGGATAAGACTTGGATTACTTTCAATTTTTTGTGCTATTAATGATGTGTCCAGGTTTTTCCATTTCCTGATGATTTAACCTTTGAAGGTCATAGGATTTCAAAATTTTCCCCATTTCTTCTAAGTTCTCCAATTATATTGTATAATTTTTTATAACAATCTCATATAATATTTTCTATTTCTGTTGTATGTTATAACTTATCTCCTTTCATTTCTGGTTTGACTTATTACAGTTTTCTTTCTTTTTTCTTCTTATTATAGCAAAGGATTTGTAAATCTTGTTTATTACTTTGGGAAAAACCAGTTCTTGAATTTATTGATCTTCTGTATTGCTTTATTTTTTTGTATCATTGATTTCCATTCAAATTTTAATCATTTGCCTCCTCATACTTACCTTGGATTCCTTTTGTTCTTTGTCTAATTTCTTAAGATGCAAAGTTAGGTAGGCCTTTTCATATTATCCAATATTGTTTGCATTTTTATAAACTTGCCTCTTAAAAGAATTTTTGTCGTATCCCCTATGTTTCAGTGACTTGTTTCTTATTTCTTATTCATTTCCAGAAATCTTTCTATTCTTTTATTTTTTCTTTTTGACTCCACTGTTAGTTCAATACGATGTTGATTAGTTTATAAGTGCTTGAATTTTTCCTCAGCTTTCTGTTTTAGGTTTATTTCCACCTTCAAATTATTGTGATCTGAGGAGATAACTGGTATCATTTCTGTCTTCTTTTTGTGATATTTGTTTTGTGTTGCAGCATGTGGTCTAGCCTGAATAATTTTCTATGTACACTGGAGAAGTATGTGTACTCGGCTTGTGGAGGATGGAGAGTCTTGCAGATCTCTATTAAATCCAGTTCTTTCATTTATTCCTTTAAGGCGAATATTTACTAATTGATTTTTTGTAGAGTTGACAATTCAATGCAGAGGGGGAGGGTGTTAAAAACTCTAATTACTATTACATTGTAGTCAGTATATTTCCTCACGTCTATTAGTTGTTGTTTTATATATTTACATGATCTTTCATTTGGTACATATATGGCAATGATTTGATGCGTAATGATTTGATGTCTTGATCATTATAGATCTGTATCTGGCCCTTATAATTCTCTTGCCTCTGGCCATCCCAAACAAAATAGCCTTTTCAGAGCACTTGCTTTATCCTGAGGGTGAGCACACAGAATTTGGCCGTATCCCATTGTATTTTGGGATCCTCAGCTCCCCAAGTTTTCCATCAAGTCTAGTTTTCTCAGGTGACCAGGATACTCCAAGGCAATCTAGCACTGTGAAGACTCAACAGGGTGCCTATGAAATGCACGTCCTGGGGTTGGTTACAGTACAGATGGCAGGACCTTTGCCTTTCACGCAGCCGACCCAGTTTCTAGCCTCAGCACACCATATGGTTCCCCGAAACCCTCCAGGAGTGATCCGTGGGCAGAGAGCTAGGAAAAAATCCTGAGCATCGCTGGCTGTAGCTCAAACCGACTCCCCCCTCTCTGCGCAGCTCCTTCCCCCCTCCCCCACCTGTCCCCCGCCTTCCCTCCTCCCTCCAGCCTCACCCCAAAATAAGCGTGCCCTGATCACTCTCGTCACAAGGGGGCGCCCTTGTCTAGCATAGTTTTTTTTTTTAAGGTCTCAGACCACCCAATCCGGTTCCACACACCCAGCAACCCCCTGCAAGTGCACTCTTTGAATTTCCTAGTGTCCTATTTATTTCAATAGTAACTTATAGTTTTCAGCATATAGGTATTTCATATCATTTGTTAAATCTATTTCCAGGTATTTGATGTGCTTAGACGCTACTTTGAAAGGGATTGTCTTTTATTTTTTTTTCTCTTCTTGTTGGTTGTTTGCATATGGAAATGCAACAAACTTTTGTGTATATTGATTCTTCAGTCTGTTATTTTACTGTGTTGGTTTATTGTTTCTTTCTTTACTTTTTCTTTTGCTTCTTGGGTCACACCCAGCGATGTTCAAGGATTACTCCTGGCTCTGCACTCAGGAATTACTCCTGGCGGTGCTCAGGGGACCATATGGGATGCTTGGAATTGAACCCAGGTTGGCCACGTGCAAAGCAAATGCCCTAACCACTGTGCTATTGCTCCAGCCCCTGGTTTATTGTTTCTAAGAGATTTTTGTGGAGTCTTATGTCTTTTATGTATAGAATTATGTGCATCTAAAAATAGTGGTTGTTAAATTTCTTTTCCAGTTTGAATCCATTCAATATCTTTTTCTTACTAAACTAATATTACAAGGATTTCCAAGTTTATATTAAATAATAATGGACTCAGTAGACATCCTTGTCTTCTGCCTAATCTTGGAGGAAGGCTTTCAGAATATTTTGCCATTGAGTACAATGTTGGCTTGGCTTTTTGGTAAATGGCCATTATTATTTTTAGGCATGCTCTAATTGCTAGTTTGTTGAGTTGTTTTAAATAATGACTGGATCTTGAATCTTTTGTTTATATTTTAATTTTTTATTGGATCACTGTGAGAAACACAGCTACAAAGATGTTCATGCTCAGTTTTCAGTCATAAAAAGTTTGGGGGGCTGGACCTATAGCACAGCAGGTAGGACGTTTGCCATGCACGGGGCCAACCTGGGTTCGATTCTCAGAATCCCATATGGTTCCCCAAGCACCGCCAGGAGTAATTCCTGAGTGCATGAGCCAGGAGTAACCCCTGTGCATCGCTCCGTGTGACCCAAAAAGAAAATAAAAGTTTGAACAACCATCCCTCCACTTGTGTACATCTCTCACCATCAATGACCCCAGTTTCCCTCCCACCCCTCACCCCCACCTCCAGCCTGCTTCTGTGGCAGGAACTTTTCTACTTCTCCTCCTCCTTCTCCCTCTTCTCTCTCAATTTGGGTATTATGATTTGCCATACAGATACTGAAGGTTATCATGTTTGTTCCTTTACCTACTTTAAGCACACACTTCTTATCCCGATTGATCATTTCCAACTATCATTGCCATAGTTGGTTCTTCTCCATCCCAGTTCCCCCAGCACCTGAGAAAGGCTTCTAACTGTGGATCCATCCTCCTTGCAAGTGTTTCTACTGCCCTTGGGTACTAGTTGCATACTATTCTTTTATGTCACACAAATGAAATGAGTATTTCTGACACAGACCCTCAAATATATGGCCACTTAATCTTTGATAAAGGAGCAAGACATGTGAAGTGGAGCAAGGAAATTCTCTTCAACAAGTGGCACTGGGAAAACTGGACAGCTTCATGTGAAGAAATGAGAATAGACCTTTCTTTAAAGCTAGGCACAAAAATCAGATCAAAGTGGATTAAAACCTCAATATTAGACCTGAATGCATAAGGTACTTGGATAGTTGGAGGAAAATGTAGGGAAATCCCTCCATGACATTGAGCTAAAAGCATCTTTAAAGATAAAAAACCATGGGGCTGGAGTGATAGCACAGCAAGTAGGGTGTTTGCCTTGCGTGTGATCGACCCGGGTTTGATTCCCAGCATCCCATATGGTCCCCTGAGCATCGCCAGGGATAATTCCGAAGTGCAGAGCCAGGAGTAGCCCCTGTTCATCGACAGGTGTGACCCAAAAAGCAAATAAATAAATAAATATAAAAAACAACTGACCAAGTAAGTGGAAGCAAAGATAAACAAATGTGACTACATTAAACTAAGAAGCTTCTGCACCTCAAAAGAAACAGTGATCAACATACAAAGACATCCCATAGAATGGAAAAAAATTATTTATCCAATACAAATCAGTTAAGTGGTTACTACCTAAGATATATAAGGCACTGGTAGAAATTTACAAGAAAAAAATCCAATCTCATCAAAAAAACGGGGAGAAGAAATTAACAGAAACTTCCTCAGAAAAGAAATTCAAATGGCCAAAAGGCACATGAAAAAAATGTTCTACATTACTAATCATCAGGGAGATGCAAATAAAAACAACAATGACATGTCATCTCACACCACAGAGACTGGCACACATCCAAAAGAACAAGAACAACCAATGCTGGTGCTAATGTGGAGAGAAAGGGACTCTCATTCATTGTTGGTGGGGAATGCTGACTGGTTCAGCCTTTTTGAAAAACAATATGGACATTCCTCAAAAAAACTAGAAATTGTGCTCCCAGTTGACCCAGGATGTTGAATCTTATTCAAAAGCTTTTCTGAATTAATTGATATGATAATGTGATTTTATCTTTCAAATCATATTATCTAGATTTGAAACACCCAGAAGGTGGGACTGGAGCTCCCACTGCACACTTGCTAAGTCAAAGGGGGTGGCGCACAGGCCAACAATTTTGGACTTTGGTGCAGAGTGAAAATAGTTCAATCAGAAATAAAATAAAATAAAATAAAAGAGTGAAAAAGAAAATTTTACTGATAATGAAGTTAGACTGAACTCACTTAAAAATGGGGGCTCTTTTGGTGTCAGGCGGATGAGGCCCATTGTTGTTACTGTTTTTGGCATATTGAATACGCCACGGGTAGCTTGCCAGGCTCTGCCATGTGGGAGGGGTACTCTCGGTAGCTTGCCGGGCTCTCTGATAGGTATGGAGGCCTCCAATCGTCCTTACAGGTGTTCCCATGGTTCACACCATATATGAACCCCATTGAATATGGTGCTGCAAAAATTATGGGAAATGGGTATTAAGTGTCTTATGGTGTGTCGAGCGGCCGCAAAGGGGCTGCGTGGTCTGGAAAGTGGCCTGGAGCATGGCGGTGGCTAGGTAGTAGAGGTCTACCAGTGAGGTATTTACCTGGCTCCGGTAGGGTGGGGCGTCTATGTCTGAGCCCTGGAGCACCCAGAGATTGGAGGAGGCAGACAGAGGATCTTGTTTCCGGGTCTCGTTGAGCCTGGAGTCCAAGGTCGCAATTACCTAGTTCTGTGGGGCTTCACTCATGCGTGAGGTTCGGCCCAAGTGTCCGGAAAGCAGCCTGGAGTGTGGCTGGGTTGTGGAGTTCAGAGGATTATTCACGACTTCTACTCAGATCTCTTTGACAGCCACGTCCACCTGCCCACAGCAAATTCCGCAGGATGGATATGTCATTCCCAACGTCCTCCCTTCTGAAATTCGACACACCATTTCATCGGTAAAGACGCATACAGCACCCGGTCCAGACAAGTTCAAACCCGAACACCTGAAGAATCTGCCGCCAGTACTCGTCAATACACTGGCTCGGCTTTTCACACACTACCTGTCTAAATGCAAGGGAAAACCAGCAGGACCATTCTGTTGTACAAGAAGGGAGACATCCACAATATCGCCAACTATCGCCCAATTTGCCTGTTGTCCGTCATCTACAGGTTGTTCACTTGAGTCATCCTATATAGGATAGGCAGAACACTAGACAGAGGACAAGCATGCAAGCAAGCCGGGTTCTGAAAAGGATTCAGCACAATCGACCATATTCACACAGTAACGAAGTTCAATGAAGTTTCGCGAGAGTTCAAGATGCTGCTCTGTCTAATGTTCATCTATTTAAAGAAGGCCTTTGATTCTGCTGAGACTGAAGCAGTCATCAAAACCCTAGCCAAACAGGGCGTTCAAACTCAGTATATCAAAATCCTCCACGAGCTGTATTGTGGATTCACTACCAGGATCTCACCATTCTACAAGGAACCATTCTACAAGGAAGTGATCATTAATGTGAAGAGAGGCGTTTGGCAGGGTGATACCATTTCACTGAAACTCTTCAGTGCCACCCTCGAGATCATCATGCAACGACTGAAATGGGAAGGAATGGGAGTGAAGATAGAAGGTCTGCAACTGCACCACCTCCACATTGCTGAAGACATCGTTCTAGTAATACCAAACATTAGCCAAGCAGCACAAATTCTGGCCAACTTCGACCTCGAGTGTGGAAAGGTCGGACTATAGCTGAATCTCACCAAAACAATGTTCATGAAAAACAAACTAATCCCTGACATTCCATTTGCTCTCAACGGAACGAACATCTCCGAATGCAGCAGCTATGTGTACCTGGGCCGAGAACTCAACATGAGGAATGACTTGGCACCAGAACTGTGCAGGAGGAAGCGAGTAGCGTGGAACACTTTCAAGAGTGTCAAAGAAGTGGTTAAGAAGACAAAGAACCTCTGGCTCCGGGCACATCTTTTCGATTCCACCGTTCTTTCTGCACTAACATACACCTCAGAGACCTGGGCCCTACGAAAACAGGATGATAACGCTATTCGGGTATCCCAAAGAGGAATCAAAAGAGCTATGCTTGGAGTATCATGCTTCACTCAAGTGAGAGAAGGAATCTGGAGTTCTGACCTCCATCGACGACCAAGAATCAGGGACACTGTCTCGTTTGCCAAGGTGTCAAAAATCAGATGGGCCTGACACGTAACACAATTCAGAGATGATCGTTGGACTAGAGCTGTTACCGACTGGATTCCATGGGATGTCAAAAGACCGCGTGGCCACCCACCAACAACATGGTCAAACTTCTTCGTCAAAACCCTGAATTAATGGTTTGAGGCTCTTCCTGTTCCTGGAGCGAGCAGATACCATTGGGCTACACTAACAGGCAACAGGGACAAATGGAGACGTTACTGGCGCCTGCTTGAGCAAATCAAAGATCAACAGGATGACAAGTGACAAGTGACAAAAATGGGGGTGGTTTTTATTCACATGATTAAAAATGATTTCCTTCTTTGTTCAGAATACTCTTTTGCTTTATACTTTTGGATCTCAAACACTTTAATGAGTTTCAAAAACTTGAATGAATTCTTTAGTGTCCTAAAGTCCAAGGACTTTACATAATGTGTTTTGCATTAAGATTCCTGCTTTGATTTTCAGAGCACTCTCTACTTCCCAGAGCTCCATGTCTTCTGGGGTTTTTGAAGCAGTCTTTCCCAGTGGGGTGACCCATCCAGGTGTGTGCTAGTGAAAGGACCCAAATGCCTGTCAACTGGCATTATTCAGAATACCCTCTCCTGCTTCCCCCAAACTTCTCAGCTGCATAAATGATCTCCACCAAGTTTCCATTATCATCTACCTGCTGTAAGAGCACAGAAGCTCACTGCATACTCAGCTTCCCCTGATGAATGCCCCCTTTAAATCATCGGGCCCACTACCCACAACCATGTCTTTTTGCTCAGTGTTATGCTCACTCCTGCCCAGTCTCTTCAGTCAGCTATGGCCTTGGTTCCCAGGTGGGCTCAGCTGGATGACAGAACCATCATGTCAGAGTTCCCATCCTCCTCCTCCACAGTTGCATTGCTGGCTCAGAAGCTCCATTGTCCACAGCTGCTTCTTTATGCTCCTCCTTCCTGTCCCTCTCTCCTGGTAGCTAGATCTTTGGATTCTGAAGGCTCCTGCCCCAATGGGTGGCATTCAGTCATCTTTGTCTGCAGGATGAATCATATCCTAAGTTAATAAGAGCCATATGATGGCATGATAGCTCTCTGTCTCACACCTTACTGGGCAAACAGTCATAAATCCTACAGTGAACATACAGACTCAGGTATAGTCCTGGATATCTCCAGGGACTTTATATTAATAGTAACTCATTTCTAGCTCCAACTGCCTAGCCCACAGGAGAAAAATATGCATAATGCTGTCGTGATTTTTAGAACTCATGGAGCCCCAAATTACAGCCACAAGTGAGCCAGGGTCCTTGACATTTAGAGTTACACTGCAATATACACCCAGAGTTCAAGACAACAAATAAGAAACAGCAAAAAATTACTGGATTATGCCGGACAAACAAGGAAAAGAGAAATACACATCTGAATCTCTTAGTGAGCTCACTTGGTAGTTGATGGGGATAGGGTGTATGTATGGACTACAAAGACTCACCCCCACCACAGCAGACACAAAGGGGACATTTTCTAAAAACACATCAAGCTTAATGAGTGAGTGCACTAGCCCAGAGGGCTCAACCAGTACCAATCAGCTCAATAACCTCACAGATAATGGTTTTAGAGATAATCTGAAGATGTTTAATGAGCTCAAAGAACCAATGTAAGGTACAAGAAAGTATGAGAATGGAGAGAAAAGTGCAATCAGAAATAATAGAACTGAAGTAGTGAAATTTAAAAACTCAGTGGAAATCCTCAACAGCATAGAACAGCAACTGAGGAAGAATCATAAATGAACCCCAAAATACATTATGGGAAACAACAGAAGGTTAAAAAGTCTCAAACTATATGAACAATGCAGTGGGACGACAATGCATTATATACTTATTTATATAAAAACTATTTATCTAATCTATATAATTATAAAATCTATATAACTATAATTATATAATCTATATAAATATATATCATGTAACGCTAGTATTTATTCATATTACGTTGTATATAGTATATATTTATAGGTTTATAATATATTTACAAGTTCATATTATAGGTTTACAATACTGTAACACTGTAGCACTGTCGTCCCGTTGTTCATCGGTTTGCTCAAGCGGGCACCAGTTACGTCTCCCTCCATTGTGAGACTTGTTGTTACTGTTTTTGGCATATCAAATACACCATGGGTAGCTTGCCAGGCTCTGCTGTGCAGGTGAGATACTCTCGGTAGCTTGCTGGGCTCTCCGAGAGGGACAGAAGAATTGAACTCGGGTTGGCAGCGTGCAAGGTAAATGCCCTACCCACTGTACTATAGGTTTATAATACTATTATAGATTCATAGAATATATTATACTATTCTATAGTATTAAATAAATGACAAAATGTAAATAAATGTCAAAATTAAAGACAATATAAAAAAACTGCCAGGGAAGAACACTATAACCTGCAAAACTCTCTTTTAGATATTAGGGAGAAGTAAAGACTTTCATAGACCAAAAACTGGAAGGAATTTTCAACACTAGACTTTCATGTAAAAATGCTGAAAAAAAAGGTATATCTAAGTGTTAAAAGTTCATAAATTTGAATAATATATTGGAACCAGAGCACTAATGATATAATGGTAATATCAAGCTTTAATATTTCAGAAATAACTCTTAATATAAATGGACTCAATTAACTCATGAAACAAAAACAATTAGCTATAGAGATTTTAAAAATGAAATCTAACTATATGATCCTACAAGAGACACATTTAATCTTTTAATATGTAAGGTAAATATTAACAAGTCTAAATAGAGATATTGACAACAGGACAACAGCAGGCAACTTTACTATCCCAGTGATAGATCATTCAGATAGAAAATTATCAGAGAGGGGCTGGAGCGATAGCACAACGGGTAGGGCGTTCACCTTGCACGCGGCCGACCTGGGTTCGATCCCCGGCATCCCATATGGTCCCCCAAGCACCGCCAGGAGTAATTCCTGAGAGCAAAGCCAGGAGTAACCCCTGAGCATCGCTGGGTGTGACGCAAAAAAAAAAAAAGAAAATTATCAGAGAAATAATGTCCTTATATATCAAATTAAATGATATTGGCTTAATATCATTTACAGAGGATTCCATTTTATTTTATTTATTTTTAATGTTTTTATTAGTGAATTACTGTGAGATAAAGTTACAGACTTACAAACTTTCATGCTTGCATTTTAGTCATACAATGATCTAGCATCCATCCTTCCACCAGTGCCCATTTTCCACCACCAATGGTCCTAGCAACCCTCCCATCACCCCTACCCTGTTCCCTCCACCCCACCCTGCCTCCGTGGCAGGGCATTCCCTTTTTCTCTCTCACTCCTTTTGGGTGTTGTGATTTGCTATAGAGGTATTAAGTAGCTATCATGTTCAGTCTATAGTCTATTTTCAGCCCGCATCTCCCATCCCTAGCGGGCCCACCTAGCATTCCATTTTAAAATAATGGAATGCCCACTCTTCTTAATTGCATATGGAGCATTGTCAATGACAGACCATATGTTGGCACACAATGCAAGTCTTAGTATATTTGTGAAGACTGAAATTGCATCAAGCATCTTTTCAGGTCACAGAGCTGTGAAGCAAGAAATCACTTAAGAGATTACTAAATTACTTAAGAAGTTACTTAAGTATCACTAACTAGAAAGCTACGTTTAGAATATAGTTCAACACTGGCTGTTCCTATAAAGTTAAATTAAACTCACTCTGTACTCATGTAGTTCTGATCCCTTTTTCTCATATTACTTTTCCAATCAACTTTCCAACCCAGATATATTAGGGCCTACGTAATTAATTTCAACTTTTCTTATATTCTTGCCTTGTTGAAATATAGCTCAGTACAATACAATTTAGCTTTGTGATTCAAAGTCTTTAATATATTAATATACTGTGAAATGCTCACACCAATTTAGAAACTTTGCAGCATCCCCCAGACAAAATTGATATCTTATTTGTAGCCACTCCCTATTTTCTCTAAACACCTGCCTTACACCAGCTCCAGGCAATATGTAATCTATTTTATGTGTCTAAGCATTTATCTATTCTGTATATTTTACATGAATGGAATCAATATGTAGTCTCTTGTAACTCTATCCTTTCATTTTGAATACTAAATCAAGGTTCATGCATGTTGTAGTAGGTATCAGGATTTCACTTCTTTTTATGATCTATTTTATGGGTGTACCACATTTTTGTTTATAATTTAATGGAAATTTTAGCTTTTATATTTATAAATTTCATATTCTTTCTTATTGTGTATTCTGTGTTTTATGTTAAAAATAATTAGTTCCACTTTTGGTATTTTATTTGTAAGCAATAAAAGCATATAAGATTATAACATTTCCTGCAATTTTATATGCTGTAAGTAGCATTTTTTCCTACCTTGAAGGCTTTGTTTTTGTTTTAATTTCCTCCAAGATTTCTATTTATTATTTGTTTGTTTTGTGTTGGTAGGGATCAAACCCAGGGCCTCAGGTGTGCATGACATGTACCTTGCCACTGAACTACACTCCAAGTTCACTCTTCTACATTTCTGGAATGCAAGGGAGAAAGAAGTACAGCAAGTGCAGTGATTTCCTTGCATATGGCAAACCTGGATTCAATCTCTGGCTCCCATCTGGTATCCTGATCCCTGCTAGGAGTGATCCTTGCACAGGGGTTAACCCTGAGCACTTGGAAGTGTGGCGAAAAATTTTTTTAAAAATAGGAAGAAAAAATAAAAATAAAAAATAGGAAGAAAAGTAAATAAAGAAGAAAAAGAGAAAGGAGATCCTGGTACTTGCTACAGCATGGATGAAACTGTAAAACATTTTGCTATATGAAATTCATTACCAAAGTGTGAAATAACTAGTGTAGTCAAATTCCTAGACACATAATTTAGAGTGGTAGTTTCCAGGTCTTGAGTAAAGAATAATGGGGATTTATAATTTAATGGTTACAGAATTTCAGTTTGGAAGGTAAAAATATTTCTGGAAATTAGTGGTGAGGATGGCTGCAGAAAAATGTGTGTGTAATCAATACCAGTGAACTATACATTTAAAAATGGAGAAATTTAGGTTTTGTATATTTTTACAACTTTTTAAAATTAAAGAACTCTTCATACTGTTTTCCACAGATTTTGTAGCAGACAACATTCCCATAGTAGTGGATGAGAGTTCCTTTTTCACCACATCCCTGCCAACACAGATTATTCCCATTGTTTTTGATATGTGTCATTCATACTGGAGTGAGTTGGTACCTCATTGTCATCTCGATTTGGATTTCTCTGATGATAAGTGATGGTGAGCATTTTTCCATGTGCATAGTGGCCAACCACATGTCTTCCTCTGAGAAGTGTCTATTTATTTCCTCTCCCAATTTGTTGATAGGGTTTTTGAATTATTTTTGTTGATTTTTGTGAGTATATATCCTGGAGAGCAAACCTTTATTTGATCTGTTGAATGCAAATATTTTCCCCACTCAGTTAGCTATCTTTTAGTTTTAGCACGTTTCTTTTGTCATGCGGAGCTCCTTAATTTTGTGTAATCAAGTTTGTTTATTTTTTATTTTGTTGCTTTTGCCAGTGATATCAGATAGAATTGCAGATACTTTTGAGGTCCCAGTCTTGAATTTTCTGCTATATTTTCCTCAACGTACTTTATAGTTTCTAGTCGAATCTTAAGGTCTTTGATCCACTTTGAATTGACTTTTGTGTAAAGTGTAGGATATGGATCCAGCTTTAATTTCTTACATGCAGTTATCCAGTTTTCCCAGAACAATTTTTTGAATATCTTTACTCCATTTCATGTTCTCAGCTTCCTTATCAAAACTTAATTGTCCATTATATATGGGACTCTGTCACTTGGTATTTGGTTCTGATCCACTGATCAGAAGGTCTATCTTTATTCTTGTACCATGAAGTATTGATCACTAAAGCTTTATACTACAGTTCCAATTTAAATAATGAGATACCTCCCAATTTCTTATTTTTCAGTATGACTTTGACTATTTGTGGTCTTTTCTGATTCCATACAGTTTAATTATTGACTTTACTGGATCCTGGAAGAATTGTTGTCTGAATTTGGATGGGGACTACATTCAGTCTATATAATAGCTTAGGTAGAATAGTCATTTTAATAATAATAATTTTGCAGTCCTTAAGCATGGGATATTTTTCAATTTCCTAAGGTCTTCTACCTCTTTCTTAAGTTATTTAAAGATACATGGTATAGATGTCCCTTAGTTTTTCTTAAGCTGGTTCCCACATATCTGAAGTTTTTGGATAATGTTATATTTTCTTTTATATTTTTAATTGGATCACCACCGTGAACTACAGTTACAAAGCTTTCATATTTGAGTTTCAGTCATACAATGATAGAACACCCATCCCTCCACCAGTGTACATTTTCCGCCACCAATATTCCCAGTATTCCTTCCCAACCCCATCCCACCTCTCCCCCTGCTTCTATGGCAGACAATTTCATTCTTACTCTCTCTCTACTTATGGGCATTATGGTTTGCGATACAGATAATGAGAGGCCATCATGTTTGGTCCTTTATCTACTTTCAGCACATACCTCCCATCCCTAGCAATTCTTCCAACCCTCATTGACTTAGTGATCCCTTCTCTATCCCAGCTGCCTTTTTCCCCAGCTCATAAATCGGGCTTCCAACTGTGGAGCAATCTTCCTGACCCTTGTCTCTACTATCCTTGGGTGTTAGTTTTATATTATGATGGTTTATATTCCACAAAAGAGTGTAGTCATTCTATATTTGCCCCTCTATTTCTGACTCATTTCACTTAGCACGGTACTCTCCATGTCCATTGGATACTATTTTAAATGGAATAGACTCTTTGGTCGCTTTCTCCTCTTACTCATTCTTTATGTACAAAAATATTACTAATTTTTGTGGGTTGACTTTGTAGTTAGTTGGCCACTTTGCTGGAAAAGTTTCTAGGAGTTTATTGTGGACTCTTTAGGGTCTTCTATATATAGCATCATCTGCAAATAGTCATAATTTGAGTTCTTCTTTTCCAACTTAAATCCTTTTAATTTGTTTATCTTGCCTGATTGCTTTAGCCAGGACTCTACTATTATGTTAAATAAAAAATGAGAGGGTAGATATCCTTTCTTTGCACTTGATCTCAGAGGGAATTCTTTTATGTTTTTCACCATTAAGAATGATACTGGCTCTCAGCTTGTAATAGATGATCATTATTATCTTGAGGAAGGTTCCTTCCATCTCTATTTTGTTGAGGGTTTAATAATGAATGGATGTTGGACCTTGTAAAAGGCTTTCTCTGCATCAATTGATTTTTATCTTTCCTTTTGCTAATATGACATATTATGTTCATTGATTTGCATATGTGAACCCTACTTGTATTCCTGGAATGAATCTCACTTGATCAGGTGTATGATTTTTTGATATATTACTAGATTTGGTTAGCTAAGATTTGTAAAGGATTTTTGCATTGATATTCATCAATGAGATTGGTCTGAAATTTTCTTTTCTGGAAGTGTCCCTGTCTCCTTTGGGTATTAGTATAATGTTAGCTTCACAGAAGGTGGTCAGAAGTACTCCTGTGTCTTAGGTATTTTGAAAGACCTTAAGTAGTAAAGGTAGTACATTTTTGAAGGTTTGATTGAACTCACCAGTAAACTCATCTGTATCAGGACTTTATTCTTGGAAAGATTCTTAAAACTTGGGGCATTAATCCATGATATACGGATAATTGCCATTCATTGGATTTTATTAAATGAGATTAAGAGACTGTTTAGAAAACATAGTGTATATATGTTATACATCAAGTTTGTAACCTTGTTGTATATCCATAATACATATATACACCTTACTCTCTGTTACTATTTCTGTGGTCCTATACTTGATTTTTTTTGCGGGCGTGGGGGCCAAACTGGATGGCTTAGGACTTACTCCTAGCAGTGATCAGGGGACTATCTGTGATGCCAGGGAGTTGATGCACCCAGGTTGGGTGCATGCCAGACACATACCCTACCTGCTGTACTATCTCTCTATCCCTACTTTTATATTTTCAACTGATCATGTGCTAACTCTGCACTGTTTTCAAGATATTAGCATTCTGATGACTGAAGTCAGATAACAGTAACAGAGGCCATTGAAACAGGTTCTAAAGAAAAATTGTGATAGTGACCTTTGTCAAAGTACATCAAGATGATGGAGAAATATTTCACATAAGTAGGTGCACAACTTTAACTTGCCATTGTCATTGTCCTTTCTGATATGACTTTGGAAGGTACAATATTCATAGACATTCTTATTTGGGATATCTTGTAGGAAAGGGTCGAGAATTGAACAGAGCAGTTCTGTTAAAACATTTTTAGGTGTCTTTCATTATTCCAGCAACTGATGAGAAAGGATGCAGCTGCACAGATTTTAGTATACAAGAGTTATGCATGTCTTCTCTTACCTATCTAAAATTCTCTAACCTTCGAGTGGAAGGAAGGATTTGGGTGTGATTTAAGACTCATTGGATAATCAGGGTAAAATTTAAAATTGAAGATTTTTCTTCAGCTTGAAACATGCTTGTACTGGGCTGGAGTGATAACACAGCAGGTAGGACATTTGCCTTGCACGCGGCCGACCCAAGTTCAATTTCCAGCACCCCATATGGTCCCGAGCACCACCAGGAGTAATTCCTGAGTTCATGAGCCAGAAGTAAGCCCTGTGCATCGCCGGCTGTGACCCCAAAAAAGGAAAAAAAGCTGATTGTATTTGGAAGGATTCTAGCACATGGTGTCTTACAATTTTTATTGCATTTCTAGAATAAAACTGCCAGCGATCATATTTTAATTTTACCACTTACTACCTATGTGTTTCCCTCAACAAATTGCACTATCTGCCTGTATCTTAATCTGAAAAAATAATAAAATTTATAAAATTATTCACATTTACAATATTAATAAGGTTGTAATGTTAGCACAGTCCTCGCATATGTAAAGTGCTCAATAAAAGTTAAGTGAGGGAAGTGAACACTCTGGTGATGAGTGCGGTGTTAGAACATTGTATGCTCATTTTGTATTTCGTTCAAAATATTGTAGGAGGATGGAGAGATAGTACAGTGGGTAGTGCTCTTGCCTTGTCTGCTGCAGACCCAGGTTTGATCTTGGTACCCTGAGTCCTGTGAGTAGTGATCCCTGAGTGCACAGCCAGGAGTAGACCCTGAGTATCGTTCGGTGTGGCCCCAAAATAAAAATTTTAAATCACTTTGCCTCAGTAAAAGTTGGGTAAATCAAAAATAAAATTATATACAGTTTGATCAAACCTCAAAACTATTAACCAAACTTGTGACAATGATCTAGAAAAATAAACATCTGATACACCACTATTCAAAACCCTCTGTAGTATATAAAGAATTTACTCCAGATGGTAAAGAAATACAGGTTTTCTCTGTTACCCAAAAGTATAATATTGTTCCACATGGCGGAGATTAAGAAGATGGGAACTTGTATATATTTTTCTATTACTATTTTGGATGTTCTGGACACATTCTTATTTTTGTCATTTAAAAAAATATGTATTAGTGAATCACCGTAGGGGTACCGTTACAGATTTATAAACTTTCGTGCTTGCATTTAAGTCATACAATGATCGAGTACCCATCCCTCCACGAGTGCCCATTTTCCACCAACAATGGTCCCTGAATCTCTCCCACCACCCCTACCCCATTACCCCCCCCCCCCCACAATACCCCACCTCTGTGGCAGGGCATTCCCATTTGTTCTCTCTCTTCTTTTGGGTGTTGTGGTTTGTAGTAGAGGTATTAAGTGGCCATCATGTTCCATCTATAGTCTACTTCAACCCGACTCTCCCATCCCGAATGGGCCCTCCTAGCACCATTTACTTGGCGGTCCCTTCTCTGTCTGAACTGCCTTTTCCCCAGCATGTGAGGATGGCTTCTAAGCTGTGGAGTAATCCTCCTGGTACTTATCTCTGCTGTTCTTGGGTATTAGTCTCCCATTCTTTTATTCCACAAATTCCAAAAATGAGTGCAATCTTTCCATCTCTATCCCTCTATTTCTGACTCATCTCACGTAACATGATACTTTCCATGTTGCTCCACATATATGCAAATTTCATGACTTCATCTTTTTTAATAGCTTCATAGTATTCCATTGTGTAGATGTACCAAAGTTTCTTTAACTAGGCATCTGTTCTCAGGCACTCGGGTGTTTTCCAGATTCTGTCTATTGTAAACAGTGCTGCAATTACCAGGGATAATTCCGGAGTGCAGAGCCAGGAGTAACCCCTGTGCATCGTCAGGTGTGACCCCCCCCAAAAAAAAGTGAATTCTTTCTTTTTAAGATGCAAAGCCCTATATAAATCTATCTATTATCTCTCTCTTCTGTCTCTTTCTTCAAAGCCAGTGTTTCTTTGCTGAGTTTTAATCTTGTAGATCTATATAGAGGTGATAGGGCAGTGTTAAAGTCTCCAACTACTACTGAGTTGTTAGCAATGTCCTTGTTAAAATCTGTTAGCAGTTGTTTTAAGTATTTAGCTGGTCCCTCATTTGTATGTACCCGTTTAAGAGTGTGATTTCTTCCTGCTGTACATATCCTTTGACTAGTAAAAATTGGCCTTCGCTGTCCCTTCTAATATTTTTTAACCTGAAATCTTGTCAGATACTAGTATGGCCACCCCAGCTTTTTTGATGGAGTCGTTTGCTTGTAGGATTGTTTTCCATCCTTTGACTTTGAGTCTGTGTTTGCTCTGACTGTTCAGATGTGTTTCTTGTAGGCAGCCAGCAGAATGTTGGGTTTAGTTTCCAAATCCATTTTACTACTCTGTGTCTCTTAATTAGTGCATCTAGGCCATTGACATTGAGGGAGATTATTGTCATGGGTTTTGTGCTATCTTTCTTTAGGGGTTTATTGTGCTTGTTGGGTTTTTTCTTGTCTTACAATAGCCCCTTTAGTCCTTCTTTTAAGTTTGGTTTTGAGTCTATGAAGTTCCTGAGCTGTTGTATATCCATGAAATAGTGTATCGTTCCTTCAAGTTTGAGTGAGAGTTTAGCCAGGTAAAGTATTCTTGGTGAGGCGTTCATTTCATTGAGTTTTTTCACTATATGCCCCATTGTCTTTGGACTTGGAGGGTTTCGTCCGATAGGTCTGCTGTGAATCCAAGAGGTGCTCCATTGTATGTAGTTTCTTTCTTTGACCTTGCTGCTTGCAGTATTATGTCTCTATCTGTGGCATCCATCATTCTGACTATGATATATCTTGGAGTCTTTTTACTAGCATCTCTTTTAGCTGGCACTCTTCGGGCTCCTTGGATCTGGATGCCTGCCTTCTCCAGCTCTGGGAACTTTTCAGCAATGATATTTATAACTGTGGCTTTTTCATTGGGGTTGTCTCCCTGTACTTCTGGTACTCCGATGATTCTAATGTTGTTCCTCTTGAAATCATCCCCTAGGTCTCTGATTTGCCAAAGAGCTATTTTGAGGTGTTTTCCCATTGCTTGTTGTTGCCTGTAAGCTTCCTGCAGCTCATCTTCAGGCTCACTGATTCTGTCTTTGGCTGTGGCCATTCTACTATTGAGGGCACCCACTGAGTTTTTAATTTCATCTACAGAATCCTTAATTCATTACACTTTATTTTGTGGCTTTTTAATTTCTTCTCTCATTTCTTCCTTATTTTCTCAGCTGTCTGTTCCATTGTTTCTTTCATGTCTCCTTTAATTTCCTGAATGTCTGTTGAGCCATTTCTTTGAGTTCATTGAGCATCTTCAATAATTCCTCTCTGAATTCTTTATCAGAGAGATCATATTTGTGGGTAATGCTTGTTGAGACGTCTGAACCCTTTTTCATCATCTTCTCCTTGTGGTGGGGATTTTCTTGTTTCTTCATGTTTTTGTAGTAGTGTGGTGGTGGAACCTTCCAGTTCATTATCATTAT
Source organism: Sorex araneus (assembly GCF_027595985.1). Classification (NCBI taxonomy): domain Eukaryota; kingdom Metazoa; phylum Chordata; class Mammalia; order Eulipotyphla; family Soricidae; genus Sorex; species Sorex araneus. The sequence continues at coordinate 139,194,273 of NC_073313.1, read as the reverse complement.
TGCCCTCTTCCTCTCAGGTGCACTTCAGCGGCTTAAGTGAGTATCTAGTGAAGATTTGGAGGACGTGGTTTTTTATATTGGACTTGTACAGCTTCTAGTGATGCTAGTATTATGGTGCAATTGGAATACGCTACTGGACTACTGTCCTAATGTGTTTGAGATGGCTAGGATAATCTCCATAGAATTAGGTGATGGAAATGAAGATGCGATTTCTGAGTGCCAAGAAAGAGGAAAATAACTGTGGCCTGCCCCAAATAGGCTACGTCCACCACCTCGATGTGGACGGGGTGCCAGGTGAGGGGCAGAAACCTGGGAGAGGGAGAAAACTGGGAGCAGCGTTGGAGGGTGGCTCAGGGGCGGATGGGATGGTGCTTGAGGAGGTGGGGTGGCTCAGGGTCCTCCAAGGAGATGCCTGGCACGTGGACACGGGGGAAGTGGCGTTCTGGGTTCGATTACTCTATTTTTGTCATCTTTATATTACCATAAACCCTTACTTGTGCTTCATTCATGTTATTGGTAGGTGTTATGAACAATGGACCTCAGAGAAAGAGGGAGTTTTGTAAAAGGGTAGGTGACTCATCATTTGAAAGTAGTGACAACAACAATAATAACAACTATACCTGTAGAAGATTTTCATACAAAAAGATAAATATTAGGTACTTAAAATGTTATCTCACTTGAGCTGAGCTTCAATTTTAGAATTAACCATCTCAGGAGAATAGGTGTATCTTTGATAGTGCATAAGGAAACAGACATAGAAGGGTGAATTTACTTACACAAGTCCACAAAACCACAAAGTATAAATACCAGGATTTTAAGAAAATAATGTTTTATTGAATCACTGTGACTTATAAAATCACACAGTTTCTCATGATTGAGTTTCAGGCTTCCAATGTTTCAACACCAATGTTCCCTTCACCAGTGTGCACTTCCTTCCACAGTTGTCCCCGATTTCCCTCCCATACCCCTGCTCGCTTCTTTTTTTTTTTCTTTTTCTGTCACACCCAGCGATGCACAGGGGTTACTTCTGGCTCATGCACTCAGAGATTACTCCTAGTGGTGCTCCGGGGACCATATGGGATGCTGAGAATAGAACCCAGGTTGGCCGCGTGCAAGGCAAAATCTATACCAGCTGTGCTATCACTCCAGCCCCAGCATGTCCACTTCTATGGCAGGCACTTTTTTTCTTTTTTCCTTTCTCCACTCCTTTAGGCACTATGATTTACAATACCGCTACTGGTGGCATATCATGTATCTCCCTTTACCTCCTTTCAGCACCTAGTCCTGGTCCAGAGTGACTGCTTTCCTCTATTGCTGTCATAATGGTCCCTTGCCTGACCTACTCCCCACCTGGCTAGTTTCCTACTAAGGACCAGTTTTCTTGCTTTTTGTTTCTATTGCTTTTAGTTGTTAGATATTTCCCTATTATGTTTCTTTATATCCTAAGTATGAGTGAGATTATTCTGTAAACATCAGGATTTGAGTACAAATCTGTTACTATAGATCTTACCGTTCTTCACAGCTATGCATAACATTTAGGTAATTAATGATACCAATGCAGCCAATTAACAAGCACTTAACACACCTCTAATTTGAAACAGGCAATAAAAGTATGTCCTATAATCTATCTTGGTGAGTTTTTGAGTTCTAGGGTGGGTTTTTTTTTACAACCTAGCATGCTAAATTTGTCCAATAATATTTCTATCAGTTCAGGAAGAAATATACACATATGGACTTCCCTTTGGATGGCTAAGAGGAAATCAATTGCTATGCAATTGTCAATTAAAACTAGGTATTGATTTCAGAGTATTTTTTGTATTTAGAACAAAAGTTTTATCATTTATGACTTCTTAAGGGGTCCGAACTGTATTTGGTTACTTTATTCAGTTGTATTATTTTTTCTGGGTGTTGTAGCTTATGAAATATTCAAGAATAAGTCAATTCCTGTGAGCTTTCCTAGGTAGTATGTCCTTATCATATTTCGGAAGTCTTAGCATCCCACACTCACAGGAAAAGAGAGAGCTATTAGTCTCAGAAATATCAAAGTATCAATCCTGTATATACGCACTAAGTTAGTGACCTATGAGTGTAAGACTGATATGCATATGAGTAGCATCCTAGTTAGGTACTCACTTATAAGTATCTTTTGGCATGATGGCAGAGGAGTCAATTAGTCCTTCCAAGAGAATAAATTCCTTGATTTGAGCTAAAACGAGAGCAGCTACCAGCCTTTGAATAAAACGTATATTTATTCCCATTCCCAAGTGCTTTGCTGTTAAGTTTGTCATGACCTTAGTAGAAACATTGTTGATAGAAAGTGAAGGTTCACATTTTCTAAAATATATAGATTGGTGAGGAAACCTTAGATAACAAGAAAGCCCTCGAAAGCCCTCTAAAAGAAAATTTATCTTCAAAATTGTTGAAAAGGAACAGTTATTAAATTTCAGATATTAGAAGAATTAACTTCAGGGCAATTATAGTCTAGGAAGAAGGTAAAATATATTTGCATTAGTTAGGTGGCGGTAGATATCATAAGGGGTAAAATAAAAAGAAAGGGAGATCATGATACTTTTCTAAAGACCAGATTACAAAATGTAATGGACTGTACTTAGTAGTAGAACAAAGGAACAGAAAACAATGCTAAAAAATGAGAATTCGTTGGTCTCTGAAACCCATAACTTGTTTTGTAATCTTAGGGGAAAACTTTCTATTTTTGAAGTTTTGAACTTTTTTGTTTTGCTTTTTGGGTCACACCTGGCGATGCACAGGGGTTACTCCTGGCTCTTTACTCAGGAATTACCCCCTGGAAGTGCTCAGAGGACCATATGGGATGCTGGGACTCAAACCCGGGTCGGCTGCATGCAAGGCAAACGCCCTCCCCGCTGTGCTATCGCTCCAGCCCCCTGAATTTTTGAACTTTTGAGCGTTCCTAATAATGTTAAATTTGAGGTTTCTTAATAGAATTTACATACAGTGTCAGGAGAACATGATGTTATTCCTGCTATGATCAGAATGTTTTTATTCATCCAAATTCTTGGATTTTGGGGAGCTTCAGAGTATTGAAAGTATGGCTTCACAGATGTGAGATATATGCTTTATTGCTGAACCATATCTCCAGCCACCCACTTCAAAATTTTTATGTTGAAATCTACACTTCAAAGATGGTAACATTTGGAGACAATGCCTTTGGAAGGTGCTCAAATCATGAGGGTGGAGCTCTCACAACAGGATTGTATGGTTTATAAAATAGACTCCACGGGGTTCTAATTCAAGATAGGGGTTTAGAATAAGCTTGAAATCTCTTTCCATGTACACAGCAAACCTAAGACCTTGTTTGAAAGAAATTACAGTGAAGAAGACCTGAAAATCATAAAGACTTGAAAGTAATATTAAATATCTACAATGAAGCATAAAAGGAAAAGGAATGACAGTGAAATGCCCTCACAACACTGAGAAGAGTAAATCAGTATTAAGAAGGGCCACAACGCTGTGGGGACCCAGGAGAGGATTTCTCCCAACACTGTGCTAGTGAACTCCTCTGTTTGACTCACCTGAAAGGATAACAGCTCGCAGCCTCAGATGCAAAAAAAAAATACCCAAGAGATTTAAAAGCTATACTGGAGGGATAGCACAGCGGGTAGGGCATTTGCCTTGCATGCGGCCGACCTGGGTTTGATTCCTCCATCCCTCTCAGAGAGCCCGGCAAGCTACTGAGAGTATTTCGCCCACATGGCAGAGCCTGGCAAGTTACCCGTGGCGTATTCAATATGCCAAGAACAGTAACAAGTCTCTCAATGGAGACATTACTGGTGCCCACTCGAGCAAATTGAAGAACAACGGAATGACAGTGACAGTGACAGTACATGTATACAGAAAAACTATTACAGAAAGGGAACAAAGCAATTTGGAAGAACATAACTGCACATCATACTTCTGACAATGAGCTGTTATCCAAAATATATGGAAAATGCACACAGTTCCAGAATTAAAACACAAGCAACCCAATAAAACTTAGACAAACGGGACTTGGGAGAGAAGTAAAATGGCTGGACACGGAGATCAGAACTCCGGATTCCTTCTCTCACCTGAGTGGAATGTGATACTCCAAGCATAGCTCTTTAGATTCCTCTTTGGGTAACCCGAATAGCATTCTCATAGTCTTATGCAAAGCCTTGTCATCAATCAGGATGACTGGAGTTTAAGGTCCTATAGAGGTTGGTGTTCCAATATCCCATCATACAGGATGGGGAGGCAGAGAAGAACGAGATTGCTTTACAGATTGCCAAAGATAAAAATAGTCCTGTACGCTGTAGATACTTGAATTTGGTATATAGCCACTATCTGCTCAAGGCAGATTTTGTTAGTAGAACTTTCCCAGAAGTCTCGGGATGCAACTAAACTTCTCAACTAGAGTCTAACTCTGAACTCAGAAGGGTTTGTAAGGTGGGTTAATCCCATGAGACTGGCAAGAGCAAAGCAACTGCAAATAGGAACACTTTATTCAGATACTAAGGACTGATTGCATATGCTGCATCCAGGAAGCTGTCTAGAATCCTGCCTGTACACATGCAGGGAAAGAGTAAGTATTTCCAGGGGCTCTATTCAATCTGCTGCCAGCAAGTTTCACAGCTTTATCCAAAGGCACTCTACCTCAATGTCATTGTTGGGAGTAGGTACTTGGGAGACTGCCTAGCCCACATAATGGAAGAGTGGATGTTTTGTGAAGCCACACACCACCTCCTACCAGCAATGTCCAGAGATCTTTTGTCAGCAGTGTTCACATATGTTATCATGGTGGGTGATCAGGTCCTGGAAGTTCATTGACCCTAGAAGTGGAGAACAAATTGTTTTACTTGGGTGCACAGGCAATGGCTGTTCAAAAGCCTGAGAATTTTCAGTTAGATCACTGTGTGCTCTCAGTAAGTTCTATTAGTCTTTCCTGGAAGCCCACACATCAGTAGGAACTGTGGACTGGTATGACCAAATAGATACAAGGACTGCTGGAAGTCACAAAAACCTCTTCTGGTAAAGAGGTGTGATGATTCACTCTCTGGCCTTGATTCCTTACTTTAATCAGTCTGGCATTCACCCATGGCCTGGCTGTGCAAACTAAAGAGTCCCCAGAGAAGGTACTAGTGATGTCCCCTTTCACTGAGAGTTTGTAGTTTCTTAATAATCCTCAGACTGAGGTTTTAGTTTTAATAAATATAAAACAAAGTTTTTCCAGTTATGAATATATTCCTTCACAGGATTCTTTATTTCTCAGAATCCTATTGTTACTCAAAGGAAATATTCCTCTGTTTTCCACACCTAGAATTGTGAACTCCCTTCTCTATGCAGCTCCAGGTGTTGGGTCTCCAGGAATGGAGATAAACCCTTAAATCCTCAGGAGAAGGCCCAGTATGCCTGAAACTCCTCTCAACTTTGGTTGCTCAAAGTGATCCTATAACGTTCTTGGTGGAACTATATCTTTGATTTCCATTCCTTTAAAAAAGAAATTTCTCCAATTTAAATGCTATTTTGTTTTCCTTGTGGATAAGAGGTATCAAGGATACTGCTAATCTTTCATCTTGCCCATATTTTCTCTGCTAAGACCATTGTAACTGCATCTTTTCTACCTATTTTTTCAGGCCTTTAAGTTCTCATACCCTAATTCTTCTTGAGTCAATTTCATTATTTTTATGACTGTTGTAAAACTGAGGTTCTGTTTCACTGTTCTGTCTTATTATCTAGCTTCCCAGTATCATTTCTTGTAATGATTCTCCTTTCTTCACTCGGTTTTTGGGCCCCTTTATGTAAAGTAATTGATCTTATATAAAGGGATTTTAATCCCACCAAGAATGATTCCTGAGCGCAGAGCAAGGAGTAAGCCCTGATCACTGCCAGATGTGCCGACCCCAAAGTTACATATAATGAGATAGTTTGTCATAAATTAACAGAAGTTCAAAATACAAAGTGCAAAATCTAATTAAAATATAAAAATCAACTGCCACCGAATACGTTTCATATGATTCAATATGTGTGTTTTTTTTATTTGGGGGCTACTGCTGGTGGTTTTCAGGGCTTATTCAGGGTTATTCATTGCTGGTAATACTCAGCATACCATTAATTCCACAGAATCAGGCCCCCACCACATCTTATTTAACATTAACTAATTTCTTTTTATTTCCTTATTTATATATCAATTTTATTCAAACTATAAAATGCTACATTTGTGAAAAAATGACAAATTGTTCAATGAATATTTGATTATTTTTTAAAAGGGGCTGTTTTAGACATAATAATGGGCTTTATTTTTTTCTGTAGATGCTATAAAAATGAGTTTATATGTATTTTTAATTCCATGGAATTAATGTTCTTAGAAAAAAGACACCAGAAAATGCATGGTCTCAATGTAGGCAGTAGAGGAGTATGAATGCCATATGAAGATCGAGTTAGAACAAACCAATTTACAAGCCATTAATAAATTTCTCACTAGAAACCAAATCAGCCAACATTTGTGACAAAATTTAATTTCTGTTTGCTAAGCCACATCTTAATGACATCTGGATTGTATGCTCATTGCAGCACTGTTTACAATAACTAGAATCTGCCCGAGAACAAATGACTGGCTAAAGAAACTCTGGTACATCTACACAATGGAATACTATGCAGCTGTTAGGAAAGAAGTCATAAAATTTGCATATAGGTGTATCAACATGGAAAGTATCATGTTAAGTGAAATCAGTCAGAAAGAGAGGGACCAACATAGAAAAATTGCACTCATTTGTGGAATATAAAGTAACAGAATGGGAGATTAACACCCAAGATTATTAAAGATAAGTACTGGGAGGATTACTCCACAGCTTAGAAGCTGGCCTCACATACTGGGGGAAAAAGCAGTTCGGTTAGAGACGGGATCACCAAGTAAATGGTGCTAGGAGGATCTGCTCGGGATGGTAGACGCACCCTGAAAGCAGACTATAGACTGACCATGATGGTGACTTAATACCTCTATTGCAAACCACAACACCCAAAAGGAGAGAGAGAACAAGGGAATGCCCTGCCACAGAGGTGGGGTTGGCGAGGGGAACGGAGTGGGGATGGTGGGAGGGATTCTGGGACCATTGGTGGTGGAAAATGGGCACTGGTGAAGGGAAGGGTACTTGACCATTATATGACCGAAATGCCAGCACGGAAGTTTTTAAGTATGTAACTGTACCTCATGGTGATTCACTAATAAAAAAGGAAAAAGAACAGAGAAAGAGGAAGGTACTCTTTGGTGTCTCTTCTAAGCATACTAGTTCTAGGTGATCAGGACCCCACCCCTATGGTCTTACTTCCTTATAACTATAGATCCTATTGCAAATTCCAGTCACACTGAAGGTTAGGACTTCAACATGGGAATTTGAGGAGGACACAATTAAGCCTATAGCAATTGGCAAAAATTTCGTTAGTGACCTCAACTTCCTGGTATCCCTGTTTTCCAGAATGTTGTTCAAACATTCCTGCAGAATCACTGATGTTGGAATAATGTCAGCATCATGGTGACATGGGTCATTCCTTTGGTCTCTCCCCTTTAATTTACAACGAATTGGACCCCATAACTGAATTCAAGTGTCTCTGCACATTATTAACCCTGGAGATTTCTTTTTTTATTATTTTTATTTTTATTTTTTTTATTAATTTTTTTGTTTATTTATTTTTTATTTTTTATTTTTTATTTTTTACATTTTTGTGCTCATGTTTCTCCCTTACAAAGTTTGATAACCCATCCCTTCACCAGTGCCCATTCTCTACCAAAAGTAAACCCAACATCCCTCTCCCCCCTCCCCAGTCCCATCTCCCCCCACCCCACACTGCCACTATGGCAGGGTATTCCCTTTTGTTCTCTCTTTCTGATTAGGTGTTGTGGTTTGCAATAAAAGTGTTGAGTGGCCATTGTGTTCAGTCTCTAGTCTATATTGGGCCCTCATCATCTTTCCCCCGCATGACCTCCAATCACATTTTACTTGGTGTTCCCTTCTCTGAGTTGCCCAAAATGAGAGACCAGCCTCCAAGCCATGGAGACAACCTCCTAGTACTTATTTCTACTATTCTTGGGTGTTAGTCTTATAGTCTGTTATTCTATAGTCCACAGATGAGTGCAATCTTCCTATGTCTGTCTCTCTCTTTCTGGCTCATTTCACTTAGCATAATACTTTCCATGCTGATCCACTTATATGCAAACTTCATGACCTCATTCTTTCTAACAGCTGCATAGTATCCCATTGTATAGATGTACCAGAGTTTCTTCAACCAGTCATCTGTTCTAGGGCACTCGGGTTTTTTCCAGATTCTGGCTATTGTAAACAGTGCTGCTATGAACATATAAGTGCAGATGTCATTTCGACTATACTTTTTTCACCCTGGAGATTTCTGTGTATGTATTTGAAAATGAGTGTGTAGAGCCTTCAAACGGGGTGGTATCCAAAGAAATCAGTTACCCTGTCCAACAAATACTGGTCAAGATCAGGGGAAAAAGGAATACAAAGCTAGATAGTTTACTAGTTTACTCATGAGAGCTAGAGAATTTGCAGAGATCTAGGCAACAGGACAGGACAATTCAACACAGCAGTAGAGCAGGACAGAGATACAGTTGGGGGTCAAAGAAGGAACCTGCTGAAGTACCCACCTTCCCACCATGATATTACAAGACAGCTGGCTTTTACATTGCCACAGGCTACCTCTCATCCAAAGGAGACAGGGAGCCAAAGTTGTGAGTGACAGATTCCCCGGCTGCTTGGATTACATACAAAGAAACATACTTCTGTCCAGCAGCACACAGATGTCTCTGTGAGAGATTGGAAAGGGAATGAAGCAGAAAGGGAAAGAAGCAGAGGATAATATTAAAGGGCACTAAAACATATTCCCTAGGGACTGGAGTGATAGTTCATGAGTTAGGGCATTTGCTTTGCTCGCAGCTGATCTGGGTTTGATCCCAGGCATCCAATATGGTTCCCTGAGCACCGCCAAGAGTAATTCCTGAGTGCAGAGCCAGGAGTAACTTCACTGGATGTGACCCATAAAATCAACAAACCAAAAACTGTTCCCTGATGACTGCTTTAGGATTTAAACAGATATTCCCTTGGACCTCTGGGAGATTCATCACTCAATGATGCCCCTACTAGACTGGGAGCATCCCCCAAATCCCACAGGATATGCTGACACCCAGTGTAGTGTCTCCTAAGTACCAGATGCAAAGCAAAGTCTGGCAGGAAAAAACAAAAATTTGAGCGATCTTCCGAATACCAAAACAAAAAAAATTATTATTTCTAGCTTCTTGAACTAGAACAGCCAAAGTAAGCAAATTCTTTACTAACGGAAATGTTTGTTACTTTACATGAAAAGGGAGAATCTTATATCCATAAGTTCCATGAAAATTCAAGGCTATATGATACCATAAAAGAAAATATCTTTTCAGTGACCAAACTCAAAGACATGAAAATGTGATCTAACTGAATTAGGATTCAAAAGTTCTGTTAGGAAATCAGAGAATGATACGAACAACACATTACAGAATAGAGGCAACAGGGAAAATTAATGCAAATGTTTTGAAGGGAAAGATTTATATGTGTTTAAATAGAATAGAGAGAATTGATTTAATTTAAACAAGGATCATTATATTTGAGTAAAAATGCAAACACATGACAATAGTGCAACCTTAGGAGATAAGAACAGAAAGTTTAAAGAAGGAGAAATGGAAACATCTGGGGAGAAACTGGACATAGAGATCCAAATACCTAATGGAATACTCAACTACCTCAAAATAAAAAGACTGCAGCTAGACACATCGCAATGAAGCTCAAAATGTTGATAGATGACGATGTTTGCTTGAAGTCTATATAATACTTTTGAAAGATCTTACGTCAATCAAAAAATAACATTTAAAGAGCATGGGAGCCATGACATGATGATCTCTCAGTGTATTTGTTGCAAGCCATCATGCCCAAAAGTAGAGAGAGAGTATGGGGACTATTGTCTTCCATGGAAGCAAGGGGAGGGTGGGAAAGGGGGGGATATACCACGGATACTGGTGGTGGGGAATGTGGAGGGATGGGTGTTTGATCATTCTGTGATTGTAACCCAAACACAAAAGTTTGTAACTATCTCATCTATCTCATGGTATCACTATCACTGTATCACTATCATCTTGTTCTTCGTAGATTTACTTGAGCGGGCACCAGTAACGTCTCTATTACACTCAGCCCTGAGATTTTACAAGCCTCTCCTTGCTAGTCTTTCACAATGATTGGGGCTCTTTCAGGGTCAGGGGAATGAGACCTATCGTTACTGTTTTTGGCATATCGAATACTCCACGTGTAGCTTGCCAGGCTCTGCAGTGCGGGCGGGATACTCTGGTTAGCTTGCCAGGCTCTCCTAGAGGTATGTATATATCTGTTACTGTATCCCCTCCAAGGGGCCTGGTTGAAGACAACCAGGCACGGGGGCAAGAGACTGTGTCAATCTCTTCCGTGACCCTTTATAATCTCTGGATGTTGGCCATTGATGGGATTACATGGCACCGGTGGCAGTCTCTGGGTGTGACTGCCTAGCTACTGGAAAATGGGGGATCTGGTTGGAAAAGGCTCAGTCCCAATCCGAGCAGACTTGGAGATGTCCAACATCCAGAGACTATAAAACCAGGCTCCCAGAAGAGAGCGACACTCTCTTGTACCTGAGCCTGGCTGTCTTCACTGGGGCCCTTTGGAGGGGATGGGTTGCATTTCCCCCGCAGCAGAGCCTCTACAGTTGAGGACCTCTGGAACCCAGCCACAGCCATGCTCAGGGCCACCCTCCACATGTTCGGACGAGCCTCACTCATGGGGGAGCCGGCGGAGGAACCCAGGTGTGCGGGACCCAGGGCCGAGATCTCAAAGGGTGCTCGGATCGGGACTGGGCCTCTTACAACTAGATTCCCCCATTTTTCAGTAGCTAGGCAGTCACACCCAGAGACTGCTCCTGGTGCCATTTGATCCCATCAATGGCCACCATCCAGACTATAAATATCTCATGGTGATTCAATAAAATTAAAAAAATAAAATGAAAGAGAGCACGGAAGCATAGAAGCATAGACCTTCATTTTATCCAAATAAAAAGAAATTGACGGCATTTCATGCAGTTTATCTTCTAAGGACTTATAATCAACCAAGGCATCTGCAATTTTGGGAAGACAGGTGACTAGTGGCATATGGAATTGCTTGGACATGGAAGGGATATTGTATATCCTATAATTGCCTAGAAAAAAGGAGTGTGGGAATTCCAGACCAAGAATAAAACATCGTAGGATTTGGGGGGATGCCCCAGGTACCAGGTCTTAATGTGACTATGAGGAGGGAAGCACATATTTGGTCATACTAAAACCTGGTAATTTGAGATTATTGTTAGAGGCAGAGTACACTTAACCTCTCACCCTCTATACCTCATCAGTGTTAAACCACCAAGTTTATAGACAGAGAGGGATAGCAGCAACTGAATTGGTTTGCAATGCAAAAAAAGGGTGTGGACATGCAGATCTCTGGGACAGCCTCCCACTTTCATAAGAAAAACAAGTCCATGGCTGTTCCAAGTGGGATCTGTGACTAGACAAAAGACCCACTGGTTTAGCATGTTGGCAGGAGAATTTTACCCTTGTGTCATCGCTAATAATCATCTACAACCATGTTGTTTTAGGCTTTAAAAAATACTGCCCACCATGAAGCTCAGGTCCTGCATCAGGAATTCTGGCAAAGCTTGGAAGACTGATTCTCTCCAGGCTTTGCTTGAAACCCAGTAAGTTCATTCACTGGAGGATCCAAGGCATCTAACACCCCTACTAGGCCTACTGAGCTCAGAAAGAAAATATATGATGACAAGAGGAGAGGAAGAGCAAGTGATTTTTTAACCAGGGAGCTATTGTTGGGTGAAAAAAAAAAATCCTGACAAATCCAAGGCCCTCCCCCTAACCACACCTGAGTTCATAAACATAAACACACCACAGCAGATCTCCTAAACCAAGCATTATAGCACCTCCTGGTGGAAAACAAATGAAATGCACAAAAAGGTAAAATTTTCTGACCTACTGCACGAGAAAGAAATCTTTTCAGAAATCAGTTTCATCTGTAGTATATAGAGAAACAAACAGAATATGGGCAATGTCAATTGATAATAAAGCTTGGATGCTGTATTAAAGGCCCAAGAATGCCAAGTGGAAGGGAAGGGGTGGGAAGAACAGTTAGATTGATTGAAAATAACAGGAGAGTTTATAGATACAGGAGGGTCTAGAGATAGTGGTTAGTAGCTAAGGAACTAATTGTATGCTTCAAAACCATAACTGTCACTATGATCATCACTGCACTTAGTACAATAAAAATATATGGAAAAAATACAAATTCCGAATTACAGATGAGTGGATCAAGAAGTTGTGATGTATAGACACAATGAAAGATTATGAAGCTCTAAGAAAAAAATAAAATCATGCAATTTGTAGCAACCTGGATGGAACTAGAGGATATTATGCTGAGTGAAGTCAGTCAGAAGTAAAGAGACAGATACAAACTGGGACTTAAAGATGCAGCGCCAGGTAGCAACGAAGGTCCAAAGGCAACATAATGGGTGAATTGATCCACAGTTAAATTGGGAGGGGATGAGAAAGAGGAGTGCTGGGGTTCTTGGTGAAGGAATATGGGTACAGGGGTGATGGATGTGATGCTGGAATCACTATTAGTAGTATTGTATACCATAGAATATAAATAACATTTCAAAATAAAATAATTTTACTATTAAGAAAAAAACTCATAACTTTACATCAAGATACAGAGGGCAGAATATATCAGAGTGAAGGAAAGTTGGCCCAGAAGTGACAGTGGAACAGAAGTGGAGGGCCATGGAGCACTTCCGTGGAAATAAGTTTGTACATTAGTAACATAAGCTTTAACACTATGGTAACCATATTATCGAAACTATAATTTTAAAAATATTTGAACATTTTAAAAAAGGAATCAGACTGAATATTGTGAAAATGACAGTGAATATTAAATGATGCTCATGAAGAAAAACAATTAAACACACTAATGCAGACAACACAGAACAAAAATTAATGAAAAAGAAAGGGAATGAGAGAGTAAAGGGAGTATGTCACAAAAATGACTGAAGCTGAAAAATATTCCAAAAGAGGATGCTGCATATAAAAAACACAATGAATGAAATAAAAACTTCCATGGAATACAAATAATTTGTTCAGTCAGACAAAACAGAGAAATTAAAGATAAAATTTTATTATTGACTCAAATGTAAGATGAGAAAGAAAATAGATTTGGGGAAAATAATGACCAAATGAAAAATATCAGACTCCACTAGAATACATAATATCAAAACAACGTAAATGCCCGAAGGTGAAGAGAGGGAGAAGGGAATATAATGCCTACTGGAAAAAATAATAGCAGAGATCTTCCCAAATACAAGGAAAGAACTGATTACAAAAGTATAGTAAGCTATAAAAATGTTCTAAGGGCAGAAAGCGATGCAACAGGGCACATTATTGTTAATTGACAAAGGTCCATGAGATAGAAAAATATTAAAGGCAGCTAGGAAATAAATAAATTTATCTTGGAGACTGTGGTAATGTGGTTCATTGGTAGGGTGCCTTTTTTGCAGATGTGGGGTTTATCTCCATTTCCTGCACCATCTCACAATAAGAACTTATTAGGGGTACTGATTTTGTGATCTCTGGCACCACAACAAAGTATGAAATATCTAGCACATGACAGTCAAGTGTGTGTAAGCACTGCGGATAAGTGTGGAGAACAATTAAATATACAACCCTTGGAGAGCAGAAAAATAAAGTGTGTAACAACTACAATCAAGTGTGATATCTCCAGTCACTGCAACAATGCTACCATAGCAATAACAATAGTATAGGAAATGTGAAGGGGAAAATTGACACAAGAAGCCACCACATTCAGATTGTCCTCTGATTTCTCAGTATAGGGCAAGAGAAATATGACAGCAGGTAGGGGCACTTGCCTTGCATGTTGTCAACCAAGGTTCAATCCCTTGCACCACAGATGAACCCCTCTAAGCTCTGCCAGAAGTGATCCTTGAGCATAGAGCCATAAATAAGCCCTGAGTACTGCCAGGTGTGGCCAAAGAAACAAAATACATTTTTCAGGAGAAACATTATGAAATGAGAGAGGATGGACTTACATCACTTGCATCATTTGTATCATGTGTCATCCGTTGCTCATCAATTTGCTCTAGCGGGCACCAGTAATGTCTTCATTCATCCCTTTCGCGTGATAGTGTAGCCCAGTGACATCTGCTCACTCCAGGAACACGAAGAGCCTCAAACCGTTCATTCAGGGTTTTGATGAAGAAGTCTGACCATCTCATAGGTGGGCGGCCAGGCATTCTTTTGACTTCCCGTGGAATCCAGTCAGTAACAGTTCTATCCCAGTGGTCATCTCTAAATTGAATTATGTGTCCGGCCCATCTGATTTACGATGCCTTGGCAAACAAGGCAGCATCCCTGATCCTCGATCATTGACAGAGGTCAGAACTTTGGGTTTCTTCTCTCACTTGAGTGAAACGTGATATCCCAAGCATAGCTCTTTTTAAAATTTTTTTAAAATTTATTTATTTTATTGAATCACCATGTGGAAAGTTACAAAGTTCCCAGGCTTATGTCTCAGTTATACAATACTCAAACATCCATCCCTTCACCAGTGCCCATATTCCACCACCAAAGACCCCAGTATACCTCCCAACCCCCGCCCCCACACCCCCCATCCCCTCCTGCATAATTGATAAATTTCACTTCATTTTCTCTTTACCTTGATTAATTCCATATTTCAACACAAAACTCACTATTGTTGGAGTTTTCCCCCAAGAAAGACAGCCCTACTGACAAGCAAGCATTTGATAATTAGTTTCCCATTGCTGAGAATGGAGAGATATGAAGTCCCACTGTTTCAAGTACATAGAATTTTTTTTCCTCCTTCCCGCACCACCAAGTTCATGCCTGCTTAATAAATAGTCCTCATACTATGGCTGAAGCCACGCCGCCTGACGAGAAAAAAGGATATTTCCCGTCCTCAGCCGGCATGGGGCTATGGCTTAGTCCACAGTCTAGAGACATGGCTGTAAGCAGTTTCTGGAACCAAAAGTAGTCTAGTTGGCCTCCGGATTCTGGTTGATCAGCAGCAAAGCAACCGCACAAAAGTGTGGCCACACGGGTCGAATCTCTGCAGAGCATGCGCTGGTATTGGCTGAGACTGCCCAAGCGTCCAGCTGTTCCAATTACATAATTTTTTCCCTCCCATTCCCACGCCTCTAAGTTCGTGCCTGCTCAATAGACCTCATAATATGGTGGACGCCACACCACGTTTCTCACCGAAAAGGGAAAAGAACCGAGAAAGGAGAATATTTCCTCTCCTCGGCCGGCGTGGGGCTATGGCTTAATTCACAGTCTAGAGAAATGGCTGCTACTTTGATTACCTTCAATATTTCAACAAAAAACTCAGTATTATTGTTTGGAGTTTCCCCCAACAGTCAGATCTGCTAAAAAGGAACCGTTTCACATTGCTGACAATTAAGAGATATTAGGTTTTGAATTACTGTATAAAGTCCAGGGAAAATTCTGCTAGTAATTGCATCACTGCAAGCTTTTACTTCCCTTTTGTGGTGCTCATATGATGGAGAAGCCTGGAGAGAGAAACCCTTCCCCACTGGCGCCACATGGGGCAGTGGCTCAGTTCACAGTCTAGAGGCATTTCTGCGAGCTGCTCGTGTCCAAAGTAGTTCAGTTGCCTCCAGGATTGTGCTCGGGCAGCAGCGGAAAAGACCGTACCCGCGTGGCACTGTGCTTAAATATCGGCAAAGGGTGGGTCCGGCAATCCCGTCCCCTGGGATCTCCTGGGCATCCCACTGGTACCTGCATCCTGTGTTCTAAAAACCGGCAATCGCCACGCTGTGTCTAAGAAGGAAGGGTTGAGAGAGAGAGAAACCCTGCCCCACTGGCGCCACATGGGGCAGTGGCTCAGTTCACAGTCTGGAGGCATTTCTGGGAACTGCTCGTGTCCAAAGTAGTTCAGTTGCCTCCAGGATTGTGCTCGTGCAGCAGTGGAAAAGCCCCTTTAATTTCTTGAAGTAGTGTTTTGCAGTTTGTTTTGTATAAGTTCTTTTCCTCTTCAGTTAAACTGGTTCAAGGTACCTGCTTTCCTGAGGCATTATTGTGAATGGTATTGTTATTTTGATCTTTCTCTTCTTTTTCATTATTTGTATAAAGGAAAGACATAGATTCCTGGGTATTGATTTTGTAACCTGCCACTCTACTATACAAATCTATCGATTCTAGGAGCTTTTTATGGAGTCTTTAAGATTCTCTTAGTATCATGTCATCTGCAAATAGAGCTTGACTTCTTCCTTTCCTATCTGCATGCCTTTGGTATCTTTTTCTTGCCTAATTGCTATGGAAAGTACACTCAGTACTATATTGAATAGAAGTGGTGAGAGTGGGCAAACTTTTCTTGTCCCCTATCTTAGAGGGACGGCTTTTAGTTTTCCCCATTGAGAATAATGCTTTCTGTGGGATTATGGTAGATGGTCTTGACTATATTTAGGAAAGTTGCTCAATTCCTATTTTGTTGAGAATTTTTATTATTAATGCATGCTGGAGCTTATCAAAAGAATTTTCTGCATCTATTGATATGATCATATCAAATACGTCATGAGTAGCTTGCCAAGCAGTAACAAGTCTCACAATGGAGTCGTTACTGGTGCCTGCTCGAGCAAATCAATGTGTAATGGGATGACAGTGATATAATGACAGTGATACAGTGAAACAGTGATTGATAGGATTATATGGTTTTTGTATTTTCTTTTTTTTCTTTTTGGGTCATATCCAGCGATGCACAGGGCTTACTCCTGGCTCTGCACTCAGGAATTAACCCTGGCAGTGCTCAGGGGACCATATGAAATGCTGGGAATCGAACTCGGGTTGGCCGCGTGCAAGGCAAACGCCCTACCCGCTGTGCTTTTGCTCCAGACCCTTTATCTTTTCTTTTTCTTGATATGGTGTATGATGTTGATTGACTTGTGCATGTTAAACCATCCTTGCATACCCAGGATGAATCCTATTTGGTCATGGTGTATGGTATTTTTGATGAGTCACTGGATTCTATTTACTAGTTTTTTGTTGAGGATCTTTGTATCTGTGTGCATCAGGGATATAGGTCTGTAATTTTCTTTTTTGGTTGTGTCTCTGTCTTCTTTAGGTGGCAGGGTAATATTTTTCTCATAGAAACTGTTTCATAGTGTTTCTGTTTCTTTAATTTCCTGGAAAATCTTGAAAAGGATTGGCAGTAGATTCTCTTTAAAGGTTTGAAAGAACTCACTACTGAATCCATTTGCTTCCTGACTTTTGTTTGGGAGAAGACTTTTGATTATCATTTCAGTTTCCTCGATGATAATAGGTCTGTTCAGGTATTCCAACTCTTCTTGGTTCAGCCTTGGGAGGTTATAGGAATACAGGAATTCATCCATTTCTTCAAGGTTCTCTTGTTTTGTGCCATATAGATTTTCAAAGTAATCTTTGATGATCTTATGGGTTTCTGTAGTTTCTGTTGGGAGGCCAGTCATTTCATTTCTCGTTCAGGGTTTATTAGGGTTCTCTCTATGTGTTTCTTTGTGAATCTTGCTAGTGGTTTGTTGATCTTGCTTATTTCTCAAAGAACCAGCTCTTGGTTTCATTGATCTTTTGGATGTTTTTGTGGGGAATGATCCCAGCTCACTGACTTCTCCTCTAAGTTTGATTATTTCCTTCCATCTGCCTGGTTTGGGCTCCTTTTGTTGGTCATTTTTAGAATTTTAAGCTGTGAGGTTAAATTATTGGTCCCTTTCTTCTTTCCTGATGAATGTTTGCAGAACTATAACCTTTACTATTGATACTGCTTTTACCATGTCCCATAACTTCTGGTAGCTTATATCCTCATCCTCATTCTATTTTGTTACCAGGAATCCTTCAATTTTCTCTTGATATCCTCTCTAATCCACTGGTTGTTCAGTAGTGAGCTGTTTAATTTTCAGGTATTTGATTTGATTATCCATTTCTGTGCATGATTCACTTCTATTTTCAGTGATCATGTTCCATAAAGCTAGTTGAAAAAGTTTCTATCCTTCTAATTTTATGGAGGGATGTTTTGTGACCCAGCATATCTTGGAAAATGTTCCATGTGCACTGGATAAGAATGTGTATACAACTCTGCTCCTTGGGAATGGAAAGTCCTATACATATCTACTAAACCCCTCTTTCATTTCTTCCCTCAAATAAAGTATTTCTTTACTGAGCTTTATTCTCATTGATCTATCAAGAGTTGACAAAGCGGTGTTGAAGTCCCCAACTACTATTGTGTTGTTATCAATGTCTTTCTTTAACTATATTAGCAAGTTGTCATAAGTATCTTGCTTGTCCTTCATTTTAGTGTCTATGCATTTAGGAGTGAGAGTTCTTTCTCATGTACAGACCCTTTGATCATTAAGAAATGTCCTTCACTGTCTCTTCCAACCTTCTTCAGCCTGAAGTCTATGTGGTCCAACATTCGTATGGCCACCCCAGCTGTTTTGAGATTGTTTTCTCGGACAATTGTTATCTAGCCTTTCACTCTGAATCTGTTTGCTTTGATTGTTCAGATGTGTTTCTTGCAGACAGCAGAGTTTTGGGTTCAATTTTCTAATCCATCCCGCCATCTGTGCATCTTGATTGGTACATTTAGTCCATTGACATTGATAGAGATTATTGTTATGGGAATTTGTGCTATCTTTGTGTAGGAGTTCATTGTACATGTGAGGCTTGTTTTATCTTAAAGTCACTCATTTATTTCTTCTCATAACAGTGGTTTTAAGTCTGTGAAGCTCCTGATTTGTCCTTTATCTGTGAAGTTGTGTATTGTTCCTTAAATCTTAATGAGAGTCTGGCTGGGTAAATTATTTTTGGTGAGGTGTTCATTTCATTGGATTTTTCCCACTCTATCTCACCACAGACCTGGAGGGTTTCATCTGATAAGATTGCTGTAAATCATAAGGATGCTCCTTTATAAGCAAATTCCTTCTTTGATTTTTCTGCTTTCAGTATTCTATCTATACCTATGGCTTTTGTTATTCTGATTAGGATGTGTCTTGGGGTATTTTTATTTGGATTTCTTTTAGCTGACATACTTCAGGTCTCCTGGTTTTGGGTGCATGCACTTTTCAGTTTCAGGAACTTCTCAGCAAAGATAGCTTTGATAGTTGCTTCTACTATTGGGGTTTTCTTCCTGCCCCTCTAGTACTCCAATGATTCTTATATTGTTCCTCTTGGATTCATCCCAATTTTCTCTTGTCATCTGTTGATTTAATTTGAGGCACTTTTCCATCTTCTGCTGTAGTTTGGAGATTCTCTGCACCTCGCCTTCGAGCTCACTGATTCTGTCCTTAGCAGCTGTTATTCTGCTGCTGAAGCCTTCTAGTGAGTCTTTCATTTCACCTACTAGGTTTTACAGATCTGTAATTTCTGCTTGTATTTTCATTTGTATTTTTCTCATTTCTGTTCTCATATCCTCTAGTATTTTACAGGTGGTGCATTCCATTGTTTCTGTGAGTTTCAAAAGAAAATGTGGGGGACTCGAGTGTTCTGTGCCTGAGAACTGTTCTCTAAACATGGTGACAGATGGACGAAGAACTGAGGAAACAGAGAAATAGGGTCTGGGCCCCAGGCTGGTTGGTGATTAGTTTATTTCTCTCTCCTCTCCAGTGTAGTCTGATCTGTCCATGAGGGCACAATCATAGGCATACTTTTCAAAGAAGGTATTTTTAAGTGGAAATAACATTGAAATCAATAGACAGAGTAGATTATTCATAAGACCACCCAAAATATGAATAAACGGCATGCAACCAGTTGAAATATTTAATAGAAAAAAAGGATTGATTTCCCCTGGTGTAGTCTTTGTGCCTAAATAGTAAAACTGAAATGGGCTTCTAACCTGCTATCCTGTTATGCAGATTTTGGACTTTTTAGGCCTCACAATACGTCAGTCAAGTACCTAAAATCAATAAAATTTGTGTGTGTGTGTTGTGGCCACAAACTGAGCTGTCCTTAATCCTGGCTCTGATCACTCAGATATGACTCCTGGAATGTTTGGGGCACCATATGATGTGCTAGGGATATTACCCAGGTTGGCTACATGCAAGGCAAGCATCCTCCCCACTGTACTAACTGGATGGCCCTGATTATGTGATTTTAATTTTTCTCTGTCCCCAAAACAAATCCATCTAAATTGGTGAGTGGATAGCTAGCTACCTATGTAGACATATAGATAAAGATCGATATACTGGTATGTAGGTAGATAAAATATCGTTCTTTGGAATATTGGCATCTCCAGTGAAAGATGTAACCTTTATCCCAAATTAAATGGCAGAGCTAGCAAAGAAAGTATCTGAAAACGTATATGCAAGTACTAAAAATTAACATACATTAACACATCAGCTTCTTTAGCAGTCATAGTAGTGAATACCTAGGGGACCTATGATAGAGAAACCCATAATATGGTGGCAATCCAAAATCTTGTCTGTGTTTAGTTCTTCTCTCAAGAAATAGAAATAATTCCCTACTGCTTTTCACAACAAATATTACATAAAATATTTTTCATTCTATCCTAGAGTTCACAAATAGCCACCTTTTCATTATGCCTGACCATGTGTAGGTGGGAAAAGAGGTAGGTTTGTTGCATCCTTTAGTACAATAACCAGGATATGGAAAGAAACAAATGTCCAATAACAGATGAATGGATAAAGTTGTAGATTGTGAACACAATGGAATACTATGTCATTGTGAGAAAAAACGAAATCGGGTAATTTGCACTATGTGGATGGAACAAGAGGGTATTCTGATGAGTGAAGGAAGTCATCAGGGAAAGAACAAATATAGAGTGAGCTATCACCTAGGCAGGATATGAAGATACATAACAAGGAAGCAACAAATGGCCAAAGATAGTATCCATAGTGAGCCATTCTACAGAACTGAGAATTCCTGGTGATGGGAGAAAGGTAGATAGGAAGGTCTCTTCAGACAGTGGTGGAAGCAGATATCCTAATGGTGGGTGTGGTGTTAAACAATATATGCATGAAATTACCATTAACAATATTGTAAAGCACAATACCTCAATACAAAAGAGAGATGGAAGTGCTCTCTGGTGTCTCTTCTAATAAAACTAGTTTTAGATAACCAGAAACTTACACCTATGGCCTCACTTTACTGTCACACTGGACGTTAGTTCTTCAAGTGAGAAACTGGGGAGAACACAATTAAACCTAGAGCAGTTGTTTAGATTTTTATTGGTGATCCCTACTTCCCAGTGTCCTTGCTTATCTGTTGTCCAATCTCCTATTTTTTTAATTTATTTATTTTTAATTAGAGAATCACCGTGAGGGTACAGTTACAGATTTATACACTTTTGTGCTTATACTTCCCTCATACAAAGTTCGGGAACCCATCCCTTCACCAGTGCCCATTCTCCACCACCCATAAACCCAGCGTCCCTCCCACCCTCCCCAATCCCATCTCCCCCCCACCCCACCCTGCCACTTTGGCAGGGCATTCCCTTCTGTTCTCTCTCTCTATTTAGCCTCTATGGCCCGCAATAAAGGTGTTGAGTGGCCACTGTGCTCAGTCTCTAGCCCTCATTCAGCCCGCAACTCCCTTCCCCCGCATGGCCTTCGACTACATTATAGTTGGTGATCGCTTCTCTGAGTTGCCCTTTCCCCAGAACGTGAGGCCAGCCTCGAAGCTATGGAGTCAACCTCCTGGTACTTATTTCTACAGTTCTTGGGTGTTAGTCTCCCACTCTGTTATTCTATATACCATAGATGAGTGCAATCTTTCTACATCTGTCTCTCTCTTTCTGACTCATTTCACTCAGCATGAAACTTTTCATGCCCATCCACTTAACTACAAAATTCTTGACCTCCTTTTTTCTAACAGCTGCATAGTATTCCATTGTATAGATGTACCAAAGTTTCCTCAACCAGTCATCCGTTCTGGGGCATTCGGGTTTTTTCCAGATTCTGGCTATTGTAAACAGTGCTGCGATGAACATACATGTGCAGATGTCGTTTCGATTATACTTTTTTGCCTCTCTGGGATATATTCCCAGCAGTGGAATTGCTGGGTCAAATGGGAGTTCAATATCTAATTTTTTGAGAATCGTCCAAATTGTTTTCCAGAAGGGCTGAACCAGTCGGCATTCCCACCAGCAGTGAAGAAGGGTCCCTTTCTCCCCACATCCTCTCCAACAGCGGTTGCTTTTGTTCTTTTGGATGTGTGCTAGTCTCTGTGGTGTGAGGTGGTATCTCATGGTTGTTTTGATCTGCATTCTCTGATGATTAGTGATGTAGAGCACTTTTTCATGTGCCTTTTGGCCATTCGTATTTCTTCCTTGGTAAAGTTTCTGTTCATTTCTTCGCCCCATTTTTTGATGGGGTTGGATGTTTTCTTCTTGTAAAGTTCAACCAGTGCTTTATATACCATTGATATCAATCCCTTATCTGATGGGTATTGTGTAAATATCCTTTCCTATTCTGTGGATAGTCTTTGTATTCTGGTCACTGTATCTTTTGCGGTGCAGAAGCTTTTTAGTTTAATGTAGTCCCATTTGTTGATCTCTGTTTTTACTAGATTGCTTAGTTCCGTGTCACCTTTGAAGATACCTTTATCTTCAATATCGTGGAGGGTTTTGCCGACCTTGTCTTCAATGTACCTTATGGCTTGTGGTCTAATGTTGAGGTCTTTAATCCATTTTGATCTGACTTTTGTGCATGGTGTCAGGTCAAGGTCTTAACCCATTTTTTTGCATGTGGTTGTCCAGTTGTGCCAGCACCATTTGTTAAAGAGGCATTCCTTGCTCCATTTCACATCTCTTGCTCCCTTATCAAAGATTAGATGATCATACATTTGGGGTTGTGTGTAGGGATATTCCACCCTGTTCCATTGGTCTACAGCTCTGCCTTTGTTCCAGTACCATTCTGTTTTAATTGTTACTGCTTTGTAGTAAAGTTTGAGGTTGGGGAGGGTGATGCCTCCCATTGTCTTTTTCCCAAGAATTGTTTTAGCTATCCTTG
Organism: Sorex araneus; assembly: GCF_027595985.1. Classification (NCBI taxonomy): domain Eukaryota; kingdom Metazoa; phylum Chordata; class Mammalia; order Eulipotyphla; family Soricidae; genus Sorex; species Sorex araneus. Next base: position 139,171,128 of record NC_073313.1, on the reverse strand, counting down.
GACGTTTGTTATTCCATATGAATTTTAGGATTGCTTGATCCATTTCTTTGAAGAATGTCATGGGTATCCTTATAGGGATCGCGTTTAATCTGTATAATGCTTTAGGGAGTATTGCCATTTTGACAACATTGATTCTCCCTATCCACGAGCAGGGTATATGTTTCCATTTCCTCATGTCCTCTTTGATTTCATGGAGTAGGGTTTTGTAGTTTTCTTTGTAGAGGTCTTTTACTTCTTTGGTTAAGCTGATTCCGAGGTACTTGATTTTCTGGGGCACGATTGTGAATGGGCCAATCTCCTATTTTTAATATTCAGAGTATCTCTGGTTATTAAGAGAATTTTGTGACTGTGAAAATTTTAGTGGTGCTTGTTCTATGTCCTTAAATAATGACGTTGGAATTTTGATAGTAATTGCAATAAACCGATACAATCTTATAATTTTTATGATGAATCTGGTCACTCTATGGGGTATCCATCAATATTCTTGAATTCTCTTCTATTTCTTTTCATAGTGACATAGTTTTCTTCTCCCCCTATTTTGACTTTTATCGGGTCACACTCGGGGTTACTCCTGGATCTGCGCTCAGGAAGTACTGCTGGCGGTGTTTTGCAAGGGTACATGGGATGCCAGGGATCGAACCCAGGTATCTGTGTGCAAGGCAAACACCCTATCTGCTGTACTCTCACTCTAGCGACCTCTAGTTTTCAAAGTATAAGTCTCTCACATGCTTTATTGAGATATTTCTAGGTAATTGATTTTTTTGGTAATTGATTTTTTTTTTATTGAATCACCATGTGGAAAGCTACAAAGCTTTCAGGCTTAAGTCTCAGTTACACAATGCTCAAACACCATCCCTTCACCAGTGCATATATTCCACCACCAAAAATCACAGTATACCTTCCCCACCTCCCCAACCTCCCAGCTCCCCACCCTGCCTGTGTAGCTGATAACTTTCACTTTACTTTCTCTTTACTTTGATTACATTCAATATTTCAATAAAAAACTCACTATTGTTGTTTGCAGTTCGCCCCACACACAAAGTCGGATCTGCTGGAAAGGAAGCATTTGATAATTCATTTTCTTTTTTTTTTTTTTTTTTTTTTTTAAAGAAATATTTTATTGAACCACCGTGAAAACAAAAAAAAATACAAAGCTTTCAGGTTTAAGTCACAGTCAAATACTGATTAAACCACCATCCCTTCACCAGTGCACCCGTTCCACCACCAAGAACCCCAATAAACGCCCCTCCCACCCCACCCCCCATCTAAGTAGCTGATGATATTCCCATTATTCTCTATATATATTGAGTACATTTCATATTTCCATACAGAACTCACTATTGTTGATTGGAAATTTTCCCCAACATCAGGCCTGCTGAATAAGCATCATCTAATAAATTCTCTTCCTTGGTAAAGGTGAAGACTTTGAGTCCGCGCGGCCGCTATCGCGGCCGCGCGGTTTTGGGTTTCTAATATTTTAGCTCAGTTCACAGTCAAAATGGATGGCTGCAAGAATCTGCTCTGGTGCCAAAATGGGTTAGGAGACCTCAGGATCACAGTCAGTAGGCGGGAGGCTCTGCTTCTCGTGCCGCGGCTCTTGGTTCATCTCTGGGCGGAAGGCGCGCCGGGAACACCTCCCCTCCCAGGATCACCTACAGGCTACGTCACTAAAGAAAGTCCTACCTCCTGGTGTAGGGGTCTTAGAGGGTGGCTCTCACCGCGTGGCTGCTGCCGCTGCCGCCATTTTCGCTCAGTAAAATGGGGTGGAGAGGGAAAAAAATCCCTCCCCGGGCTGCACGAGGTTGTAGTTCAGTTCGCAGTCAAAATGCATGGCTGCAAGAATCTGCTCTGGTGCCAAAATGGGTTAGGAGACCTCAGGATCACAGTCAGTAGGCGGGAGGCTCTGCTTCTCGTGCCGCGGCTCTTGGTTCATCTCTGGGCGGAAGGCGCGCCGGGAACACCTCCCCTCCCAGGATCACCTACAGGCTACGTCACTAAAGAAAGTCCTACCTCCTGGTGTAGGGGTCTTAGAGGGTGGCTCTCACCGCGTGGCTGCTGCCGCTGATAATTCATTTTCCATTGCTGAGAATGAAGAAATATGAGGTCGTGTGGCCACAATAGCAGCTGCGAGGTTTTGGATTTCTGTGTTTTAGTATTTTAGTAACAAAGTCCAGAGAAATTTCTGCCAGAAGTTGCATCATTGCTAGCTCGTACCTTTCTGCTACTTTATATTCCACATATGAGTGCAGTCTTTCTATGTCTGTCTCTTTCTTTCTGACTCACTTCACTCAACATGATACTTTCCAAGCTAGAGCAAGGACTCATGAAATTCATATGGAACAATAAGCCCCCACGAATAGCTAAAGCAATTTTTGGGAAAAAGAAAATAGGAGAAATAAACCTCCTCAACTTCAAACTCTACTACAAAGCGGTAGTAATTAAAACAGCATGGTACTGGAACAAAGGCAGAGCTGCAGACCAATGAAACAGGGTTGAATATTCTGACACACCACCCCAAATATATGATCATCTAATCTTTGATAAGGGAGCAAGAAATATGAAGTGGAGCAAGGAAAGCATGTTTAACAAATTGTGCTGGCAAAACTGGACAGCTATATGCAAAAAAAAAATGGACTCAGATCTCCACCTATTACCATGCACAAAAGTCAGATCAAAATGGATTAAAGACCTCAACATCATACCAGAATCCCTAAGGTACATTGAAGACAGGGTCGGCAAAACCCTCCACCACATTAAAGCCAACGGTATCTTCAAAGAAAACATGCCACTGGCCAAGCAAGTGAAAACAGAGATAAATAAATGGGACTATATCAAACTAAGAAGCTTCTGCACCTCAAAAGAAACAGTGACCAAAGTACAAAGACAATCTACAGAATGGGAAAGGATATTTACACAGTACCCATCTGATAAAGGGTTGATATCAAGAATATACTATGCACTGGTTTAACTCCACAAGAAGAAAACTGCCAACCCGATAAAAAAAAACGGGGTGATGAAATGAACAGAAACTTTCCCAAAGAAGAAATCCGAATGGTTGAGAGGCACATGAGAAAATATTCGACATCACTAATCATCAGGGAGATGCAGATCAAAACAACAATGAGATATCATCTCATACCACAGAGACTTGGCCCACATGCAAAAAAACAAAAGCAACCGGTGTTGGCGTTGATGTGGGGAGAAAGGGACTCTCCTTCACTGGTGGTGGGAATGTGGACTGGTTCAGCCCCTTTGGAAAACAATATGGACGATTCTCAAAACATTAGAAATTGAGCTCCCATTTGACCCAGCAATACCACTCCTTGGAATATATCCCAGAGAGGTAAAAAGATATAGTAGAAATGACATCTGAATTTCTATGTTCATTGCAGCACTGTTTACAATAGCCACAATCTGGGAAAAATCAGAGTGCCCCCAAACAGATGACTGTTAGAGAAACTCTGGTACATCTACACAATAGAATACTATGCAGCTGTCAGAAAACACGAAGTCATGAAATTTGCATATAAGTGGATCAACATGGAAAGTATCATGCTGAGTGAAATGAGTCAGAAAGAAAGAGACAGGCATAGAAAGATTGCACTCATATGTGGAATATAAAGTAGCAAAGAGGTACAAGCTTGCAATGATGCAATTTCTGGCAGAAATTTCTCTGGACTAAGTTACTAAAATACTAAAATACAGAAATCCAAAACCGTGTGGCCACTAGCGTGGCCACTCGACCTCATATCTTTTCATTCTCAGCAATGGAAAACAAATTATCAAATGCTTCCTTTTCAGCAGGTCCGACTTTGGGGGGAGAAACTCCAAACAATAATAGTGAGTTTTTTGTTGAAATATTGAATTTAGTCGACGTAAAGTGAAAGTAAAGTGAAATTTATCAGTTACACAGGCAGGGTGGGGGGCTGGGGAGGTGGGGGTTTCGGGGGGAGGTATACTATGATTCTTGGTGGTGGAATATGTGCACTGGTGAAGGAATGGGTGTTCGAGCATTGTATAACTCAGACTTAAACCCGAAAGCTTTGTAACTTTCCACATGGTGATTCAATAAAATGATAAATTTTTAAAAATTATAAAATAAATAAATAAATAAATATTTCTAGTAGTTTTCCTGTGAAGTCTTGGGGATTGTCTGTGTTTCTAATCTGTAAAGAGTGAATATTTGACTCATATTCTGTGGGTTTCTTTGATTTTTCTTACCTAATTACTGTGGTTATGACTTCGAACACTATGTTGTGTGGAATAGTAGTGGAGAAAGTGGATATCTTTGACACATACTGCGTCTCGGTGGGACTGCTAACAGTTTTTTGCCACTAAGTGTAATGTTAGTTATGGGTTTCGTATTTTTGAACATTGTGTCTTGGGCAATTTTCTTCTATCCCTAGTATGTTGAGAGGGTTTTCTTAAATTGTGATTGGAGGTTGAATGCTGTGGAAAAGCATTATCTGTTATTTTATATGATCACTTGATTTTGATCCTTCCATTTGTTGACATGGTAAATCATATTAGTTAATTTGCACATACTGAACTATCCTTGAGTTTCTAGAATCAGTTCCACATTACCGTGGCATGTGAGTCCTATGATATATTGCTGAATTTACTAATACTTACTAATATTATGTTAAGAATCTGTCTTTCTTCTCCCTTTCACAAGGGCCAGGACCCAGACAGAAAGCCTTGGACCTGAGACCCTGATGGCTTCTTCTCGCCAATTCCAGTCCTTAGATCAAAGCTGAACCAGTTGATATTGCCACTAACAGTGAATTAGGGTCAATTTCCTCCTATATCCAAATCAAAACTGGTTATTTTATTTCTATGTGATGCGTACCAGTTTCACTTGTGTGAGACAACATCGAATTCTTATGTTGATTCCCATATTCTTAATAAAAATGGATGCAGAGCAGTTTTTCATGTATCCTTTGGCAATAGCCTTTTCAGGAACTTTCAACTCATCTCTTTCCTCAATTTTTGATTTTTTTTCCTTTTGAAGTTCCACCAGTGCTTTATACATCTTGGACATTAACTCTTTATGAGATGAATGATGGGTAAATATTTCCTTCTAGGGGGCTGGAGCAATAGCACAGCGGGTAGGGAGTTTGCTTCGCACGCTTTTGACCAGGCTTTGATTCCCAGAATCCCATATGGTCCCCTGAGCACCGCCAGGAGTAATTCCTGAGTGCAGAGCCAGGAGTAATCCTGTGCATTGCCAGGTGTAACCCAGAAAACAAAAAAAAATTATTCTCCTCTAGTCTGTGGGGTATCTCCTTATTCTGGTCATCGTTTTTTTACATTATGTGTTCTTACATGATGGACAATAATAGTTAAAGGGGCGGGAATAATTATTGGAAGTTGATAGTGATATTTACATCCTTCATGATGGTGACAGTTTTCTGGGTGTGTAATCATCACTAAACTTATCAAGATGTAAATACAAAGTGAGAACAGCTTAATACATGCCAAACATTCATAAACAAATGAATTATCAATACTATATCAATAAAGTAGCTGAGGGGAAAATGAGGAGGAAAAGAAGTTTAGTAGGCAATGGGAAACTGAAGCATGACTTTCACTCAGCTCTGGGGTGTTAATAGAATGAAAAAAGTTTCCCTGAGGTTATCAGGACAGTGATTTCTTGAAAATGCATGAAGCAAGCCCATTTCTACTGTATTTATCATACTCAAGGATTAGCGTCTAGGAGGCAGTAGAGGATTAGAAAAGTATGTCTCCCAGAAGCACTGAAATCCTTTGCTGCAAGTTCTTTGTCAGGAGCTATATTGAGTTCCAAGTTCCAGATCTCTGGGCTCTTATACTTGTGTTTAGGTCCTGGGCTAAAGTTTCTGTCATCTCTAATAAAACTGAAGGCAGTGGTGATAGCTTTCCTCTAAGGAAAAGGTTTGATTGAGTCTAGTCTCTTACTCATTTTTTTACCTCTGAGTTCTGAAAAGAAGCAACTTTTCGGAGTCTGAGTGCCTAGTTGTGTCAGTTAGTATCTTAGGGGTGGAGGCAGGTGGAGATCCGTGGGAGAAATAAACCCCAGGATACTAGTGTTCTCAGTGGCCTCAGGTTGGAAGAGGAAGCCTCAGTTTCTCCATACCACCAGTTATAAACAGCTTAATTTAACCAGGCCCAGGCTTCCTTTTAGACATTCTTGAAAATTCCTGGTATCTTTCTGAGACTGGGGAAGTGACAATTTCACAAGACCATAAATTCTGCTCCAAATCTTGGGCTCAAAAGAAAAAGAAAAAAAAGACAAAGGGACAATACCTGGGCATAGTGGAACATATAATCTAAAAGGTCTTAAACAGACCATCCTCAGCAGCTTATAGAAAATATGAGATGTCAATCTTAGCAACACAAACATGCCCTACATTAACAAGACATTACAGAGAAACAGATGGGAATCCTCTGATACTTTGACTGATAAATAACGCAAAGGTCCAGATTCCCTATAACCCCAACCCCCACCACTACCCCAATGAGCAGTACTTATACTAAGTTTCTAACATATCGGAGAGTTTCTTTTATAGTGTCCAATACTCTTGTCTATATTTTAAATTCTGAGTGTGAGCCGCTTTATTACTCAATATTTTCATTCCTGAGAACACTGAAGAACCTGGAAGATGTAGACAAGAACCCCCATGTCACTATTCCTGCATCAGTATCCAGATGGTCTCCTCAACACACTAAGTTGATCGGAATGTACCAGCCATCTAAACCAGGAGTTCATGAATATGTCAGATGAACTGCAACATGGAGATCACGTAGTTCATTTTATGGAGAGAGAAACAGAAACTCAGGAAGGTATAGGAACTTGCTCAAGGCAACACAGAAAGAATAGCTAGGATGAGGCAATCAAGCACAGATTTAGAAACATCCAGCTCTTACTGGTAAGGAGGCTCTGGACTTCACTCTGGAGGAAATAAGAAGGATACTTGCCACTGTTGTTTCTGATCAGAGAGTGTACAAAGCATAATAAAGATGTGCTCAGGGACAAAGTTCTTGAGTCTTTCTTGCATGTGAATTTTCTGAGTCAGGTACAGGTTGTCCTGGGACTAATATGGCACAGTACCTGCCCAGGGTAGAGAGAATCTGGGTGGGCTTGTTATGAGAATTAATCCTCCAGAGTTGACAGTTCAGTGTGCTGCAGTCTCTGGGGGTAAACAGTCCTTACTCTTATGTTCACAGCAGAGTGGCAGTAGGCGATCCAGGACTTGGGATGTTTCTGAGACAAGAAAGTCTTTCTTGTTAGGACAGGGGCCTCAGATACGTTGAGCAGTAGGCTGAACATGGAAACAGTTATTTCAGAGGAGAGATAGAAGTTCAAAGGCCCTGAGGCAAGGCAGAATTTAGAGTACTGTTTAGGGGGGCAAAAGATAAATTGTCTGTATGCTGTAGAAAGAAATGAGTCTGTCAGAGAAGAGTGCAGATGTTCAGATGGAAAGACTGAGGGAGGAGACAAAGCCCTGGATGGAAAAAGAAATCTAAGGAATCATCTTACATTGGTTCTGGGTGCCACAGAGACGAGTTGCCTGGACAGGAGTGTATTCCAGACCCAGTGCTGATTTCAACAGTGCATAGATTGGACCTGCAAAATTAACCGACTCTCTGGAATGATGGGGTAGCTTAGGTGACACTCACCTATAGTGTTCTCCAGAAGTCAGTGACCTGTCACTGTCTTCTGTGGAACAGGGAGCCATAAACAGGTGCACAACAAGAAAATTGATAGTACTTTATCTAAAAAAATGTCAGAGAAAACATCAGGAATTGGGCAAAAAAGGCAGGTTGTTGCAATCAGACTTGTAAACAAACATGAGTGAGACAGGAAGAAATGAAGGGAGGGAGAAATGCCAGTCCTCATTCTACTGTATAAGAGTTATGGCCTTCATTCATCTGGAAATGCCTTCCTCGCACCAGAAAATTTCAGAAAAGTATCATATCTCATATGCCTCCCTTCCTAAAAATGATATGTTTTCATGCCACTTGATAAGGATATATTTTTTCTCGAGTTGGTATTCTGGGTGCTAGGAACGTCCTATATTCAAGGAGCAGGATGATGAGTATGCAGAGTCACAAATCCATTATATTAATAAATATGCCTGCCATTCACGAAGGTCTTGGTCTGTGTCAGATGTTCCATCATGTGAGTTAAAAATAAATGTCAATAGTCCTGCAAATTGAGTGTCAGTCAAATATTACCGAGGAGCAAACAGAATGACAGCCTTTAAGAGATGATTCACGACAATGTTGGCAGTGAACTACAGATTGACTAATGTATGGACACAGTCCTAAACCCCTGGCACTTCAGACACCCTCCAGCCTGAGCAGGGCATCTACCTTCTGCTACTAATCTCCAGGGGTTCCTGCTCTCCCCATTATCTATGACTGGTACGTAACAAATTATTCCAAAGCAAGGCTGATTAAGCAACAACCAATTACTTTCTTAGAGATCTGTGGGTCTTGGACCCGGGAGACAGCTGTAGAACTGGGTGCTCTCCTTCCAACTCTCTCGTAAGGCCTCAGAATGTCAGCCCAGAGACTGTGGAGGAGTGTCCAATTCCAAGTCCCATCACCTTTTTGGACTGAGGGCCCCATTTTTCCTCCTGATATCTAGTCAGAGGACAGCTACTAGATCCTTGCCATGTGGATGTGGTCTGCTTCATCAGAGAAAGAATGCAAGGAGGAGAAGAGGAAGAGAACAAATACCACCAAGATGGCAGTTACAGTGTAAGCATAGATGTGGCAACAAGGGCTGAAGGATCTCTCCTGTTCACAGATAGCAGACAAATAAGTATATGTTGGGTATACTTATAAGAGTCTTGGAGTTTTCCAGAAAGATAGTACAGGGGTGAAGTATGCTGCCTTGCACAGAGCCGACACTGGTTCATTCTCAGCACCACATGTGTTTCTCAAGCACCAGAGGGACTGATCCCTGTGGCCCTGAGCTTACAGCCAGGAGAAAGTCCCAAGCACCCCCAGGTGGGCCAAAATACAAAAAAAAAAACAGGAAAAAAAGAAAGACTATAAAGCATGTATGTTATGGATGCTGTAATGTTCTCTCTGCCTTTAGTACAGGTTTGAAACATCACCACAGAAAATACTTAAAAGGGGGAAAACAGAACAGGAGAACGTATTCTCAGAGTTTCTCAGTCCAAATTTTCTCAGTGTGTCTCAAGTCAATCCCAACAAGTTGGCAGACTTTCGGGGCTTGCAACCGAATGCTTCCATTAGACACGGAGATCCTACACTCCAGGGGATCATATTCCCCTAGCAGAGACTGAGGCAGTAGCAGAGGATCTACTAGAATCAGGGATTTCTTCCCAATTCTGCAAAGGAAAGCACTCTAGACTCAGTGTATCCACGACGTCCCATCTGCCACCCCAGCTACAGCTAGCTCCCCCGTCCTAGTTAGCTGAGAGCTGACTACAAAAGTATACAGAGTTTCCCAATATGAGACAAATGACCACAGGTAAAGGTCGGTCATGAAACTGTCTTGGAGAGACTCTATTCAAAGACTGTCTTGGAGAGACTCTATTCAAAGGCGAGGTGAGGGGGTCATTGTGATCCTGTTGCAATTTAGCAGCTATCAAGCCTCTGAAGTTTTGGATTCGGCAACATCTTTTCTCCTTCTACCCAGCCTCCCTGTCCTCCCTGTCCCCTTAGTCTTTGTGGGTCAACCATTCTATTTGAGATGCTTGAAAACAATGGAATGAGCATACTCCGTGAGACAGAGTTTGATCCCAACAGCAATGAGAAATGAGCATTATTGCTAGCAGGACCTAGAGGACAGACACCTCTTCCAAGAAATGCGATGACACCCTCTCCCAATCCACACATTAAAAGAGCAAGCGCCCTAAACCAACATGGCATTTATTTCCACAGAAAGGGACAGCAAAAAGTCAATGAAGCAAGTATATCCGGGGACAGCAGAGGTGGGAAAGTGAAAGCCTACGGCAGGTTAGGGTTCGGGCCATCACTTATGGGCCAGCAGTAGCATTGTGCAATTTATCCTCTCACTTATTCAGTGTAAGGTCCCCTCTTGTAAGGGGACCTCCTGTTTACAAGGCAAATCAAAGTGACAAATTTGCCCTTGTGTACTTTAGGGAAGTGTGGCCTAGCCAGGGGCTCTCAGCGGGAGAACTGAGGGCGGTGGGGAGCTGTCCTGACTTTGGCTGTGATCCGTGAGAGAGGCACAGACTGGTTTTGATCTCTCATGCAGTGGGCTTAGTGAACCGGCCAGGGCTCTTTGGAACTGGTCTCCCAAGACCCATGGGGAGAAGCCGGCCCCCAGGGCAACACAGTGTCGCTGGATGAGTTCTTTCCGGTGTTGACAGTACATATGAAGGGCACAAGATTTTCATCTAGGTCAGTCCTGTTTCTGAAAGTGACGGTAAAGCATCCTGACCCAACACTGACGTTCGTTCCTTCTTTGGTGCAGTGTTTGTTGAGTGCTTATTACACGGCATCTGACCTGGGTTAGACCCCAGCATCCCATATGGTTCCCTGAGCCCCATGGAGAGTGATTCCTGAGTGCTGAGCTCTCAGGCATAACCCCTGAGCATTGCTGGGTGTGGTCCAGAAACCAACAAACAAAAACAGCCCCCCAAACAGGACCATATGGTCCCCCCCAACCTTGAAACCTTGAAACTTCATCCCCCGCTTCCCTACCTAGATTTGCGCCACCCCATCCTGTAATTGAGTACTTTGTTTTAAAGAGGTTGAAACATTCTCAGGCACTCCTTCAGGAACCGAAGAAGTAACTGAAAGCTGTAGTTTCCCTTTTTTCTCCCCAGAATCTCCTTGAAACCCACTCCCTCAGGCTTCTGGTTGGGTCTACACTCCTCAACAAAGACAGATAAGCTGGTAACTGTAGTGATGATTCCTAAGTAAGCAGATTCTAGATTTGTTTACTGTTTGCTTTAAACTAATGAAAATCAAACCCGGACACCTGTCCAGGTAACTGCCAGCTCCATGCTCAGATGCAGAAAAGTGGAGCATAGAGAATAAGAATCTGTCAAGGGTGGGAAACTGCTCCCATGAACTCCCAATAAGTAGAGCCCGGCATTGGTTGATAGGGGTACATCTTCAAACTCCTGGTTTCCTGTTTCTGTGTTAGTGAAAGTGAAGGTAGCGTGACTGAGGAGAAAAGAGCTAGATAGTTGTCTCACAGACATTAACTTTGGGTCTCATAGATTAAATGTTGGGTTTATTTTATGCATTAGGATATATTTAATAATAATATATGCCTCAACTCCATATCACTCGGTCTCGTGTACTGCATGTGAGACTTTCAGGCAATTTGACAATGTTTTCTGAATTCCCAATGACCAAAAATTAATTCAAGACCCAATGTGTAATGAATTGAAAGTGTTTCTGGCAGTTCTCTTGCCTCCTGCATTTCTTGGTCAGAAAGGCCTCAGGAGTAGAAAAAGTTGAAGAAGCCCTATCCTACAGCGCATGTCCTAGGCAGTGGTCTGTGAAACTCACCTTTCCAGAAGACTGATATTATATTTTCTGATTCCAGGTCTAGTGTTAGTTCTAGAGTGAGTAAGATAGAGACTGTGGAGAAGCATTGGAGGCAAATCATAATTCTCACTGGGGTGAGGTGACTGATCTACAGCTCCCTAATAACCTGTGATGATCAGCATTTTTTTTTTCATGTGTTTGTTGACCTTCTGCTTGACTGTATTGGAGAAGAGTCTTTGTAGCTCTTCTCTCCATTTGTGATGGGTATTTTGTTTCCTTGTTATTGAGCTGTGAGAACTCTTTATGTATCTTACTTTTTATTCTTTGGACAGATGCATGCTGTGCAAATGGTTTCTCCTAATTCAGAAGGGCGTGTTCTTGTGTAGCCATTCTTTCTTCCACAGTGCAGATGCTATCTTAGATTATACCTTCACTGCTTTTTGTTTTAATTCCTTCTTGCTGTTGGAGTGAAATCCCTGAAGACATCTCCGAGGTCAGTGCTATGGAGAGTTTTGCTGGTATATTTTTTAGCTCCGTGTTACTTTGCACATGTAGAGTGGGGCAATTTCATCCTGTTTTTTTTTGCTTCTGCAGTTTCCTAGTACTTTCCTTTGAGGCACTTTCCTTCTCTTTCTCTCTCTCTCACTCCCTCTCTTACTCAATCTCTCTCTCTCGTTTTGAGCATTATGGTTCACAATACAGATACTGAGACGTTATCATCGTGTTTGTTCCTTTACCTGTTTTCAGCACGTAGTTCTTAACCAGAGTGATCTTTTCCAACTATCTTTGTCATAGTGGTCCCTTCTCTATACCAACTGCCTTCTGCCCAAGAACTTGAAACGGGTTTCCAATTCTCCTGGACCTTGGTTCTACTTTCCTTGGGTATTAGTCTCCTATGCTGTTTTTTTAATATTACATACATGAATGCAATCAAACACTGAAGCAATTTGATAATCCACTAGCCATTGGCAACAAGCAATATGAAAGAAATTATTTTGTGCTTCTAGGGGGCAGGCGTGGGTGGTTGGGAAAATGAGAAAAATGGTGGAGGGAAGATCACACTAGTGGTGGGGTTGGTGTTGGAATATTGACTCCCTGCAACAAATGCATCATGAAGAACTTCGTAAACCAGGTTGTGTAAATAAAGGGGGTGGGGGTGCAGAAAGTATGAAGAGGAACTGTTCACTTTAATTTTATATTTCTTGGAGCACGATTTAGAGCTTAGTCTGGATTATGTTCAGAGATCAGTGTGCTACCCACTGCATTATCCTTCTGGCTTTCTACAAGATTCAAAGAGATCTGTTTATTCCTAATTCGGTAAAGGTTTTATTTTTAACACTTTTCAATGTTGAATTAGTGTTACATTCTTGTCAAACGTTCTTTGTTCATTAAGGTAATTGTGTTGTATGTATAGAGATTTTTATGGCCACTATTTCCTTATTAATATAGATAGGTAACTACTATATAGAAAGCACCATTTTCTTTTTTAAAAAATTTTTATTAGTGAATCACTGTGAGGTACAGTTACAAACTTATGAACTTTCATGTTTGCATTTTGTTTACGTCTCTCCACCAGTGCCCATTCTCCTCCACCAATGTTCCCAGTATCCCTCCCACGATCCCACCCAAACCCCCACCACCCCACCCTGCCTCTGTGGCAGAGCATTCCCTTTTGTCCTCTCTCCTGTTGGATGTTGTAGTTTGCAATAGAGGTATTGAGTGGCTTCCATGTTCTGTTTATAATTTACTTTTGGCATGCAGCTTTCAACCTGAGTGGGTCCTCCCAACATTCTCTACTAGGTGTTCCCTTCTCTATCTCAGCTGCCTGTCCCTCCAGCATATGAGGCCAGTTGACAAGCTGTGGGGCAGACCTCATGGTTCTTATCTCTACTAATCTTGGGCATTAGTCTCCCATTCTACTACTTTATATTCCACATATGAGTGCGATCTTTCTATGTCTGTCTCTTTCTTTCTGACTCATTTCACTCAACATGATACTTTCCATGTTGATCCACTTATATGCAAATTTCATGGCGTGTCATCTTTGAAGATACTGTTGGCTTCAGTGTGGTGGAGTGTTTTGACGACCTTGTCTTCAATGTACCTTAGGGATTCTGGTCTGATGTTGAGGTCTTTAATCCATTTTGATCTGACTTCTGTAAATGGTGATAGGTGGAGATCTGAGCCCATTTTTTTGCATGTAGCTGTCCGGCTTTGGAAAGCACCATATTGTTCCTTAAACTCTATATTCTTATTTTTTATATATATATTCTTATTTTAGGGTAAAACAAACTTTGACACGTCTATAAGTCAATTTAGATTTTCCCTTCAGATACTCTGACTTCTCTCTTCACTTATACTAAAATGTAAATTTGTCTATTTCATGTGAATTTTAAAATTATTCACACTATTTCAAAAACATATATGCCAAGAGAGAAAGATACACTTTTTTTTATAAAAACATGCTTTCAACTTCTCATCGATTTACAATTTTATGGAGTTTCAGGAGTTTCGATTTAATTAGCTATATGTGTGTAAGTGTCAATACCTCCACCATAGAAGAAAAGATCTCTCTCATATGTGGGATGTAAAGAAATATATTAAGGGAAAAACAAATAGCACCTGGCAATTCTCGGGGCCTCCTCCTGAATTTACGAATAGGGATCACTTCTGGCGGAACTCAGGGGACTCTAAGAGGTTCTGGGGACTGAACCCATTTGCCCTGTGCAAGGCAAGCAACCTTACTTGCTATATGATCTCTCTACCCCCAGTATATCACATTTCTTTTCCACTCATCTGTTCTTGGACATTGGGATTGTTTCCCAATTATTTGTCATTGCAACCAAGCTGGAATGCACAGCGGTGTGCGTATGTCATTTTGAGTTCATGTGGAAATGATCCAAATGGTCAAATATGAAAGAATGGATCAAGAAATATATATACACAATAGAACATTCTGCAACTCCTAGAAAGAGGAAAGTTGTGCATTTTGTTGTGACGTGGAGGGATCAAGACACTATCATGGTGAGTGAAGGCAAAATGAAAGGGTAGCTATAGAATGACTCCCTGGTCTGTGGGACTTACAGAAACACAGCAAGGTAGCAGAGCAAGGTAGCAGCAAAGGGCCAAAGCCACACAAGGAGAGAACTGAGTTGGGGCGGGGGCAGTTGAAAGGGAACAGAGCCAAGGTTGTTAGAGAAGAGAGGTGGGTCCACTGCTGATGGGTATTGCGTTGGAATTGTATGCATGTGACACCATTATCAACAGTACTGCAAGACATTGAATTGCAATCAATGAAACATAAATATAGAAAAGTTAAGATTTTGTGATTGCTGCAACCAAACGTGTGACTCAAGGAGTACCACAACTAAGTTTTTGACAACTGAAACCAAGTATGTGAGCCTACCCCCGTTCGTTCGCCAGCAACAACAAAGGAAATGGAAGCCAGGGGAATGGAGAAACAAATTAATATTGGTGGCATGTGAATTTTGAGTTTCTTTTAAAGGTACCTATTATTATTCCACACATTTCCACATTTTATTCTTTTAAGGTATCTTGCCACTTTCCAAGTAGGGTTTCCTTTCTTTAATTACTTAAATTATTGTTTCTCTGGAAAGCTCTTTGATTCTCCTCCAAGTCTGAGTAATGACCTAGCTCGGCAGAGGAGACTTCATTGGAAGTCTTTTTAATGAAGTTCTTTGTATACGTCATGCCACTTCCTTCTTTCCTGTGGAGTGTCTGCCCAAAATTCACCTTGCAGTCTCATGAGAGTGTTCTGTTGTATGTGGCTCTTGGGATCTATCTCTAGTTTCTGCCTCTCTAACTATCATGTGTCCAGGTATGCACCTGATTGAGACTATTTTTGTCTGTAAATGTTTGAAATTCCTGTCCCTGGGTTCCCAACTCCTTTCTCACAGAAGCTTTTGGTCATTATTTATTTTAGAAATTCTGCCCTTTATCTCTCTGTCATCCTCCTGGACCCACTATGTTGGCATGGGAATGTTCTCCTACTTGGTGTTCTTCCATAGAGAATACTCTATTGTTATCTTCAAAATTTCTTATTCTTTCATATTTTGTTAGTATTGTTGGATAAGTTGTTCTATCTTATCTCAATCTGTCTTATTTGAAATTTGTCTTTTTTTACTCTGCTCTTGATTCACTCTAGTTTTCTTCAGTTTATTTACTGCTCTTTTTTTCCCCCCAAAAAAGCTCAATATATACTGTTTCAACATGCCCAGGTTTTCTCTAATCCTTTTTGTTTGTTGTAGTTGTCCTTCAGGTATCCTTTCATGTCTGGACCCATCATTATTAGGTCTGCTTCTTTGGAGTCTTCCTTAGGGAGCTCACATGTCTCATTGCACTAGTTCTTTCCAGGCTTTGTCCTGATCTATCGGTGCAGGTGATTTCATCCGTTGCTCCGTGAAGGCCAGGGCCTGTGTTCTAGCCTAGCTAGGCTGTGAGACAGGGTTTTGTTGTCACAAGCACCTTTAGTGCACTGGTTCTAGCACCAAGGTCTAAGATACCTAGTCAGTTACCTCGGAGGTTTGAATTCACGAGTGTCTGGCACTGGCTGTGGGACTGAGGTCAACCCGAAGATTCATGGTCAGAGCGAGGGGCAGCCACTGTGCTTCTGTAGCTGAGCGGGCTGATCAGAAAGTGATGAGGAGCTTGCAGTCCTGGCCACCTCCTGGGTGCTTCAACAATGCAAATCTCTGTGAGCACCAAAGAAGACAAGCTGGGGCACGTGTGAAAGGTGTTTGCTCCCTTCATCTCAGCTGGTAACAAGGCACACTCAGGGTCTGGCAGGGAGCACAGCCCGGCTGGCCGTGGACAGGCAAGAGAGCACAAGAGGCAGTGGGGTCCTCTACTACCTGGCTACACTTTGGGGAGAACATGGGAGCTCGCCTTCTGTAACGACGTGGCCTGTTGGCTAGCAGTCAAGGGGGAACACATAGAGGCTGAGTCGATTTGTCTTCCAGGAGTAAGCATGCTTGACAGCTGTGTCTCCGCTGGCATCTCACTGGTGATGTACTAGAGAATGGATGAAGTCCTCTGTGAGAATTTTCCCTCAGGGTCGGTTTGTAGTGACAGGGTCTCCATTGTAGCAGTGTTCACTCGAGCTGCTATCTGTGAATTTACTAGAGGTCGCCAAGATGGCTAGAGGTCGCCAAGATGGAGCCTGCTGGTAAATCCAACTCCCGTTTATTTATTTATTTATTTATTTATTTATTTATTTATTTATTTATTTTCCTAATCCCTACACCCCAGAAAGAAGTTTTATGCCCTAAAACTCTTTGTCCAGAGTGCTCATTTCCAAAGATAGTTATAGTACTGGTCCCTTCTCTGTCCCAAACGCACTCCCTCTGCCCCTTTGAAGCAAGCTCCCCACCATGAAGCAGTCCTCCCGAGCCTTGTTTCAGACTTTTGATATTATTCACATGAAATAAGTGACGCAGCACACTAGCTTCCCAATTCCAAACCCACCCCACCCCCAGGTAGAAATCACAACCTACAATTCACTCATGATGGTGTCCGCATTGAGAGCTATATTGATGAAACATCAAAGCAGTGAGGTGAAGGGTATCATCATTTATGCCGGGCCCAGTGAGTGGAAAACAGGAAAGCAGAGCTATGTGGCAGCAGAGGCCTGAACAGAGGTCAGGGGTCTGTCTGTTTGTCACCTGGCCTCAGCTTCTGAGTGTCTGCTGTCTTCTCATGCGAGGGCAAAGTGGAGGGCCAGCTGCCTCATTGGGAACCCTAGGGCAAACAGAGCTTGCCTGGGAGGAACTGGACTGTGTGGGGGGTGCGCATTAACTTGGCTGTGACCTTGTTGGGACAGAGGCTGGCCCTGATACTCACCTGAAGGGCTGGTGAAACACACCACTGCTGTCTGCGCCAGGCTCCTTTTGGGGGCTCCTCGGCTGAGCCTGAGCCGTTGGCTGCACTATCCTCAGTGTCAGACAAAGTAGCAGATTTCTCAGAGTCCTCAACTGGGCCTTTCACATTGTGGAGAAAAAAGAAAACAAAACCTAGCCTCTCCGGAACGGACCCTGTGGTCACTGACATCTATTGCCAGGTTGGGCAAGGTATGTGTGTTCTGAGTAATGGGGACCCAACGTTGGCCTCCGTAGCCCTCTTCCCACCCCCACTGCCTGGGACTGACATCTTTGAAGAGACCAGCTAGGTTCCACGCTCTCCCAAGAGGCCTTGTGACTGCCCCGAGGCACGCCTTCCCCCCACCCCCTTCCCCCACACTAGGCCCTCTGGTCCTGCCCTATCTCTCAGCCCAGTGCACTGTGCTCACACAGTGGATACATTTCTGGGACTTGCCATGCCCTCTGTTCCTGTGTCCAGACTCCCACGCCTCCAGTGTTCATTTTTCCCCTATCCTCCCTTTGGTTTCCTTCTTGCATTCTCATTCTTGCTCTGAACCTCCAGGCTCAAGCCAGGTTTCTGCTTGCTGAACAGAAAAGGCAGCTGGTGAGTTGTGGGTCACTGGGGAACGCCTTGGATAGTTCTGTTTGTGTGAGCCCTCCTCCCCACATTTCTGTTCACAAGATTATGGGTATCAAAGTCCTGGGGAGTTGTATGGGCCCAAAGGGATTGCCCAAGCTAGGAGGGTGAGCTGGCTATTAGCACCTGCATTCTAAGTCACAGCAAGGTTTGACTTGCAGAGGCCTATGAAACATGCCCAGTCTGTGAGATGGCCAGCAGCTGGCGAGTATAGGGCTGGCGCCTGTGGAAAATATAAGGGACAGAGGTAAACGGTCTGGTCATCGGTCGCGCCGCAGCTAAGGTGAGAGCTCTTGTTATCTGGGTCTGTTATAGCACATTCCATCTTTTCCACTTGACTTTCAAGGGCAGTTGCTTCCTTCTGCCCCCTGTCAACCACCCACATCTGTGAGGGTGTGCACACAGACTCCACGGGGGCACCCTGCGAGAACGCTTTGGTACAGATTCTTGAGCTGAAGGTACGCACTTCAAATTAGATTCTTGCTAGTTTCTTCAGAAGATGCAAGTGAGTCTCCGTTCAGGTTTTGCTGGCACTGACACACGCTGCTGGAGAGGCTTCCTGTTCAGGCCCACAGTCCCCATAGTCCTCCCTTTCTTCCTCCCCACAAGGATGAACTGGTTTTTATTTAACCTTAGCAACTAAAATCTTACTCCACGCAAAGGAACTTTCTCTCCTTAGACTCTTTTCTTCCTTGCTTCTCATTTCTTGTCTGTTTCGTTCCTGAAGAAGCGTCTGTACGTGTCTTCTGGAAGTTAAGCATTTTTGGTTCGCACAGAGTCCTGGCAGTTGTGTAGATTAAGAGGCTTGGCAGCATGAATGCGGGTTTGCTGCTGTCTAGATTTCAATCTCTTTGAATGAGTGTCATCTTGGAAATCAACCACAATCAATCACAGCTAGCACAATCACTTCTTCAGAGGTTCCTGGCTCACTCTTAAGATTCGCCTGCTGACACCAGTCAACTTGCATCTTCACCATCATAGCTCCATGGTACGCTTGTGGCAGATGTGCCTGTGAACTCATAGAAACTCTAAACGTCTGTCTTTGGGTCTTCTATAAATTGCATGGGGTTACACTGTGACTTCTTGCCTTCTCTGGTCTCTCTGACTGAAAGTGCTCCCTTTCAGTCTTGGAAGGCACTTTACTGGAAAAGGAAGATTTTCCAGGGGGAGATGCTTACTCATGTCCCCCTTCCTCAAACTAGAGATTAATCTAATGTACCACGAAGACAATATAAGCTCTTAAGTCTTGCAGATTCTCCTGAATAGATCTTGTGGCCGATGTCAGGGCATATTTCCATGACTACTTCACAGCATGCAAAAGGCTCGGGACTGTGGGGTACTTCCTTACCAGGACCCCCAAGGCAGCATGAACCATGGTAGCAGCTGAAGAGGTGGTCTGGGAAAGAGATTAGGTCACTGGTAGAAGGCGTTGGGCACCTTGGTGGGAGTGAGAATGGTGTGCATCAAGGTTGTAACCATTGATATTACTCTGAACTAAGTTATAATAACATGAACACATTTTCAGTAAAGGAAACTTGCCCAGTCCTGTGGTAATTCTGCATCTCCCTTTGTGGATCCACGGTGCAGTCTTCCACAGTAGCTGCACCATTATACAATCCCACAATGAATACACACTGGTTCCTCTTTCCCACATCCTTGTCAACACTTTCTGATCTTCCTTCCCTCCATCATCCCCCCTCTGTCCCTCTCCTCAGACTCTCACCCTCTTTCCTCCTGCAATTCTTTCCTCTCTCTTGGCTCGACCGTTTCCTTGATCTTTCTGTCCCCCCTATCCCCCCCCCCCCCTCTCAGGGTGTACTCCTGGCGCTGAACTCAGGGATCACTCCTGAGGATGCTCAGGCTCAGGGGACCATATGGTGTGGTGGGAATTTTACACACCGAGGTCTGCCAGATATAAGGCAATGTACCATACCCACTGTCCTATAGTTCAGATCTTCTCTTCTCTCTTCTTTCTTTCTTTCTTTCTTTCTTTCTTCTTTCTTTCTTTCTTTCTTTCTTTCTTTCTTTCTTTCTTTCTTTCTTTCTTTCTTTCTTTCTTTCTTTCTTTCTTTCTTTCTCTCTCTCTCTGGCTCTCTCTGTCTCTCTGTCTCCCTGTCCCTCTGTCCCCCCTTTCTTTCTTTCTTTCTTTCTTTCTTTCTTTCTTTCTTTCTTTCTTTCTTTCTTTCTTTCTTTCTTTCTTTCTTTCTTTCTTTCTTTCTTTCCTTCCTTCCTTCCTTCCTTCCTTCCTTCCTTCCTTCCTTCTTTCTTTCTTTCTTTCTTTCTTTCTTTCTTTCTTTCTTTCTTTCTTTCTTTCTTTCTTTCTTTCTTTCTTCTTTCTTTCTTTCTTTCTTTTCTTTCTTTCTTTCTCTTCTCTTCTTTCTTTCTTTCTTCTCTCTTCTTCTTCTTTCTTTCTTTCTTTCTTTCTTTCTTTCTTTCTTTCTTTCTTTCTTTTCTTTCTTTCTTTCTTTCTTTCTTTCTTTCTTTCTTCTTCTTTCTTTTCTTTCTTTCTTTCTTTCTTTCTTTCTTTCTTTCTTTCTTTCTTTCTTTCTTTCTTTCTTTCTTTCTTTCTTTCTTTCTTTCTTTCTTTCTTTCTTTTTCTCTCTCTGGCTCTCTATGTCTCTCTTTCTCCCTGTCCCTCTGTCCCCCTTTCTTTCTTTCTTTCTTTCTTTCTTTTCTTTCTTTCTTTCTTTCTTTCTTTCTTTCTTTCTTTCTTTCTTTCTTTCTTTCTTTCTTTCTTCTTTCTTTCTTTCTTTCTTTCTTTCTTTCTTTCTTTCCTTCCTTCCTTCCTTCCTTCGTTCCTTCTTTCTTTCTTTCTTTCTTTCTTTCTTTCTTTCTTTCTTTCTTTCTTTCTTTCTTTCTTTCTTCTCTCTCTCTCTCTCTCTCTTTCTTTCTTTCTTTCTTTCTCTCTCTCTGGCTCTCTCTGTCTCCCTGTACCTCTGTCCCCCTTTCTTTCTTTCTTTCTTTCTTTCTTTCATTCTTTCTTTCTTTCTTTCTTTCTTTCTTTCTTTCTTTCTTTCTTTCTTTCTTTCTTTCTTTCTTTCTTTCTTTCTCTCTCTGGCTCTCTCTGTCTCTCTGTCTCCCTGTCCCCCTTTCTTTCTTTCTTTCTTTCTTTCTTTCTTTCTTTCTTTCTTTCTTTCTTTCTTTCTTTCTTTCTTTCTTTCTTTCTTTCTTCCTTCCTTCCTTCCTTCCTTCCTTCCTTCCTTCTTCCTTTCTTTCTTTCTTTCTTTCTTTCTTTCTTTCTTTCTTTCTCTCTCTCTGGCTCTCTCTGTCTCTCTGTCTCCCCTGTCCCTCTGTCCCCCTTTCTTTCTTTCTTTCTTTCTTTCTTTCTTTCTTTCTTTCTTTCTTTCTTTCTTTCTTTCTTTCTTTCTCTCTCTCTCTGCTCTCTCTGTCTCTCTTTCTCCCTGTCCCCCTTTCTTTCTTTCTTTCTTTCTTTCTTTCTTTCTTTCTTTCTTTTCTTTCTTTCTTTCTTTCTTTCTTCCTTCCTTCCTTCCTTCCTTCCTTCCTTCCTTCCTTCCTTCCTT